>NC_045572.1:1885384-2513846 GCF_009819795.1 Aythya fuligula | reverse complement strand
AAATGGAGATCAGAATAATGGCAGGGTGGTTATTAAAAATGGATGGAATAACGCTAAGATTCTAAAGATGTTTATTACATGCCTGTATTGCATGTTATTTTTCAGTTTGACATTGTCATCCTTCAAGATGTTTCCACAACAGCCAAAACAGGCTCATCAGTTCACATACTGACAACGTAATTAATTCTTCATTTCTGCTAGACAAGAATTTCATCAGTTAAAAAAGTTAGAGCTTTCAAAAATTGAGTGAAAATCCAAATCTAATATTCAACCCTTCCACCGGAGATAACCAAAAGGGTATCAACTACTTTAATAATTATTTTATTATCATACAAGAAAGTTCATGATAGCAAAATGACTTCATTCCTTTTTATCCATGCTTTGAGCATCCATGGGAGATGGCACTAGCAATATAAATCTAATTTAACCGTAAGAGACAAAGGTAAAAATTTCCTTGTATTTCTCACAGGTTTCTCCCTTCAATTAAGATTAAGACCCATACAGCACTGAACCATTCCCAAGTCAGTGCTCAGAGACACTGGCAATGCATCGTAGACAATAAGCACAAACTGCCTTCTCCAAAAGCCACTGATACATACCACCTTACACGGAGAAATATAAAGCAGCACAGACAGGCAGGTTTTGAGGTTTCTTTTTTTAAAGCCCAAATAGCACATGAACGTATACACAAAAACTGGAAGACAAACTGAGAATGACCTCCAAGGGAGAGAACAACTACTGATACAAGATTAATGGACAAAAGGGAAGTTTCCAGTTGCAAAATAGTAACTGAGAGTGACAGATACTTCGCTGAAGAGGGAAGTCATCCAAATTTCAAGCTCATCGCAAACCTCAGTTCTTGCCTGCCCGTGTTTAATTTCCTTCTGCCAAAATCTTAGATTGGTGCATGCTACCTTCTGTAGGATGGCATTTCTGTCAAAGCTGTCACTGATTTTCTACTTCCTCTAATTCTGCTTTAATTATGCTGCATTAAAACATGCAGGAGACACAAACAGAACAATCATGAATGAATTGACTTCATCAGTTCCAACTATCAGGAAAATAGGTTTCATTGTTAACTGACTGCAAACAGGAATTCTGCATTTCTGGAGTAAAACACTGCCTTTTTTTTTTTTTTTTTCTTCCAAAGGCATTCACATGGAGAGCATTTTAATTTTCCACACTATAGCTATGTTGACCTTCCAGACCTTGCAAAGTAAAGTATTTATGATCCTGTGTTTTTTTTTTATGGTATTGTTTCAATGTTTTTGTAACATTTGTATTTCTTGCTGATGTTTTTGGCATTAAAAATCACTCAAGCTGTGCTGAAATATAATGATATTCACTGAACCATAGTATGGAAGGATAATTCAGTTCAGAGAGGTTATTCTAGCTCATCATGTACACAAAGGCTTGAAGGAAAATGCAGAGGATTCTCAGTTCTTGACATGTGCACTATTCAATCTCTCTTTAAAAAAAATAATGTGACAGAGAGAAGACTTCACTTACATATCAAAATATGCAGCTTTATGTCTGCAGAGCCAGCCAGGCAAAAAAGGTATCCAATATGCACATATAAAAATACCTTTTCTGGTCTTCCTAGACACGCACTGTCTTTTAAATTCAATTGATCATGGAAAACTCAAGTCTGCAAGAATTTTCTTTTTCTCTTTTTTTTTCTTTTTTTCCTGTAGCAGAGCCTGACACCCATTAATCCGCTGCATCTCATAATAGTATAAGCTAAGTCACAAAAGGCCATTGTGCCAGTTTTAATCTGGGCTAAACTGCCCTTTTTGTTTATCCCCATCTTGTCTCTTTTAATTCCTATCATCCTCTCTTTCTGTATATCATCTTTGCCTTCCTTTGCCTTCCTTCTTGCCTTCAGTGGCAGTGGTGCAAACTTACATGGAAGAGTTTTGTACTCACGTCAGTCGTTTTGATGCTTGTGGTCAGTCTTCTATTTTGTAATGAGCTTCCAAACTTCAGCCACATATTCCTGACTGAGGTTGAACAATTTGCAAACTCCGTGTGGATCAACATGAGGACATTAAACACCTACCCAGGATTTTTCATTCAACCCCACTAGTAGTCTTTGAACATTACAGTGAAACCTTGCCTCTGATCCAACACGATATGGTGCAAATGGAGAGCACCAGACAAATAATCTCTTAACAGCTCATTTTCTTAAGAGCCAGCTCCTAACTTGCTTAATAATGCTTAGCATGGTGCTCATAATTGGGGTAGGTGAATATCAAAAATCCAAAATAGAACAGAAAACGCAGACTTAAATCTTGTCTACAGGGCCAGTCAAGTTCCTGAATCTCAGCACTACAAGTTAGAAACCCAGTTTCAGCTTCAATATCTGTGGCTTGAGCTGCTGAACTGTATATTATTTTAATACAAGCTTTCCAGTCTTGGAAATAATAATCTCTGAAACAGGACTACGTGAATGCAAAATCTTTTTTGCCTTGGCATCATCTGATATACAGCCCGTTTGTCATTTGCAGTGGTTTGAGGTTCTAATTTGGCCCTTTATGGCAGTCTGTGTATTGATTGAACAGCTAGTTCACATCAGTCCCCTCTGCATTTCTGACCACCGCTGAAGCACACTCTGGCCAGTATAGAACATTCACCAAATCAGTGAAGTAATCCACAGAGACTGTAACACAAAATAAGGATTTCATATGAAATAGTGCCATGATGTAAAAGAAGAGAATATTATTAAAAATAAAAATAAAAACAGACAGTGAACCTTAAACATATGCAGGTCTGAAACTCTCTTCTTGCATTTAATGCAGGATGCTCTCAACAGAATTTCTATACAAGACAGGAGTTTCAGGGAAGAAACCTGCCCCCTATGCATAGGGTGCCTAAAACTAACAAATTCAGGAACAATTAAGAAGTACTTTAAACTCCTGTATCATTCACTACACATTGTCACATGAATCTGTTGTTTCTGAAATATGAATTGATACGTAAGGATAGGCTTGGCCACCTCCTGACAATGGTATTGAGAGGTGCACAGTGTAATGACCCAGTGGGTGCAAGGAGTCAGGCAGAACTTTTGCATTGGTAAGTTGTTGAAAATGGACAGAGCCCCTAAATAGACCATTTTTTTAATGCTTTTGTGGGAGACATTTAATTAAGTTCTCATCACAAATTTAAAAGTGTCATGAACATGATCATCCTAATCTCTAGATTTCCAGATTCTTCAAGGAACGTTGACACATTTAAGAATAAGAATCCTTCACAGCGAGCCGAAGAAACATTGTATGCCTTATTTTTTTGGTGTTTTATCCTCACCTTTTTCTGATTCCAGTCAAGCATGATTCTCTCATATACTATGGTTCTGAAATATCAGAGAAAACTTTCATTTCACCTCATGAATTTTTTAGAGGTAAATTGTAATAATTAGTGAATTACATAAATTGTGCAAAAATAGCATTGCTCTTCAGCCACCACAGTCCTGGAGTGAGCTCACAGGAGTGAGCTGCCAGGAGCTTTAGGTTACTTTGAAACTTGACCTTTGAACTTACCTAGATTAAAAGCATTTTTGTTGTCGGTGGTGGTGTTTGTTTGTTTTTTTGCAGAATATTCTGAAACCTTGGTACTGTAAGCACAATAACTCCAAAATTACTGACAGGAAATGCCCATTCTCATGATTCTCACAACTTCCCTACATACATGTAAAATATTTGGTCTATTTTTAGTAGCTCCACTTCCTACATTCAAGATTTTTCATTTTCATTTAAAAAGTGAGTTTCTATAGCTTCGCTATGACGGAAGCTAGGAAACTGGACTGTGAATTCACACTTTCAAAAACAAATTAAGATAAATTGTTTCTTTATTAAATATCAAAGCTTTGAAGCAGACATGATTCACCATTTTTGAGTGTTCAGGTTTGATCACACTACAGATGGCCCTGTGGTAACTGGTTATTTTTCTATTATAACAAGGCAACCTTAGGAGGCAACCAGTTGTACCCTTCTTTATCCATGGGCTTGCATTTGTACCCAGTAATGCTGTTCAGAAATAACAAGCTAAGGAGGTGATGATGAATTTGCATCCAAGCCACATCTAGTTTGTACTTATTTCATTTTAAGATTCTATTTAAAATCTGAATGTTGGGTTTCCTCTATGCCTTCTGTAGATGCTCCTGGAAATCAAGATGTGTGTAGAAGGGACCGTCTTCTTTATATATTGTATATTAGTAGATGCAATCCTGTTTTTATCTAGCTGTAAATCAGCTACATCTGTTGTTTCAAATATACAAGAATGCTGAACGCTTACTATTAAATGTATTGTGCTTCTTTTGTGTCTTTTGTGTTGTTTTTGTTTGTTTGTTTGTTTTCTTCTATGCTCAAATAAACCACTGGAAGACTGGCTTAAGTGCTATTTTGTGTTCGAGTTTTTCAGTTGGGATTTGGCTAGATTATGATTTGCTGTAGAGCAGTGAAAAATGGTATTTATTATGTGGAGAAGTAAGATTGCTTTCCTTTATAAAGGGAATCTTTCCTTTATCTTCCCATTTGTTACAAGATTGCAAAGACAATATGAAGTTTGGCAGCATCAGCAAGTCCATCTCATTATTTTCGCTCTGAAAACTTGGGGCCTGCTTTAATATTTTTCCCCTAAGGCCCACTTTCACCATTACAACAGTAAAAATTAATCACTACTTGGCATTTTTACCAAAGGGATCTTTGGGGACTAGCGTTTTGCCAAAATGTCTACAGCTCCTATTTAAATCCTTCGGGGTGCTGAGTTTCTGATGGATGTTTAGTGTTCATTTTGATATTATGAATCTCACTTCTGTGTGAAGAATCACGTAGAGACCTGCAAGGTAAGGACCTGGTTATCACAGACCTCTACTCTTTGACTACCCGGAAAACTTGCAGTGTCTGTGAAGCTCCACAGAATTATCACACCTCAAATGAGCACTCTGTTATAAGTCTCCACATTCCTTTTGAGAATGAAATTGAGGCAGGAAACCTCTGCTGACTGTACCACAAGTGAACCACTCTAAGAAAATGTACACCTCACATACCTTCATTTTATAAATCATTTAGCTGCTTTGGAGTATTTTGCCCATCTGTGTCCTCTTTCTCTCACTCAACTACATCTGCTTTGTGTTTAGACTCAGAATTTGCATCTGTGTAATTATCACTGACCTCTCTGGGACCTGCTCGTGGGATGTTGGACTCTCATTCAGACAGCATGTGAACTGCTCATGGCATGGCTGCAGACCCCTGTGTAAACAAGCTTACCCTGCAGGCACATTCAGGTGCACAAATGCTCTAGAAACTAAGGTTTCGAAGTGTAAGGGGATGTGTGGGGATGCACCAGTGGAAGATAATTCATTTAGGAAGTCTGAGGGGGAACCTAAAAAAGAATCTAGCCAGGAGAGGTAGCTAGGAGTGGAACTGCCAAGTGCCTGGCAGCCACCTCAGCAGAATGAGTGGAGCTGGAGCTACCCTCACCACTCGCTGTAGAGGTGCCACAGGTTGAAACCAGGCTGGGTTCAAAAATGAAGGAAGTTCATTTTTCAATTTTATTTTTCAAAACATCACTATACTGGGCAACTCTGAGATTGAGATTTATTATTTTTTTCTAATTAAGTAGTTAACTGACATAAGTCTAAAATCGATGGAAAAACACAGAAGTATTTTTAAGACCCTTCCAAAAGACAGCAGTTCTCTGGCTAAGATCTTATTTCCATCAGGTTTTCATAACCTCACAACATATTTGCTGCCAGTTTCTGTTTCCTTTATGTGAAAACCTGTCTGTGAAATAAAAATCACCATTGCCAAGAGGCAAAGTAAAGAAGCAGTCATACTGAAAGTTTTATGAGTAGTGTTTTAATTCAGAGTCAAAAAGGGATTAACAACCCTACACTTTATTAGGTTTAATCTAAATTCCTGCTCCTTGTATTTGTGTGCTGGCAGATATTTATACTATCTATTCAGCACTATGCTAACCATCAGGCTGACTATTCCCCGCAGCTCTGCTGACTCAAAATAATGACTTGTAGGGGAGCTCTAATGACAGAACAAGGGGCAATTATAGACACAGCACGCTCCTTGGAATAACTGTGTGATGTATTTTGTGCAGTTGATTGACCTCATGTTCAAGTTCATTTGTGCTCCGCTGCTGTAGATCTGGCCTATGCCTGAAGGTATATGGCTTGTTAATCTCAATATAAGAAGACAGAACAGATTAGATCACATCAGATTGTTCAGAAAAAAGCAAAACAGCTCCAGTGCTGGGGCGATAAATGATAGCAAGGAGATGAGGGTCTGCAAGCAAATATTCCTTTGCCTACAGACAGGACCACAAGAGGTGCTAAGAACAGATTATTCAGCCACTTTTAACATTGATCTTCATGTATAGAAAAGGAGTGTCACTTTTTTCTTAGATATTTGAAAAGACTGCTATCATGAATTCTGAACAGCCAGACAAAAAAACTTACAAAGGAAAAAAGTTCTTCTGAGAACTGGTCTATCTACCAAAAGCAAAACCTATCAGACTACCTCTCTCCATGTTCTCTCTGAAATAAAGCCCTGCTGTGATATAAGTCACTGCTCAAGTCAGAAGACCTTTTTCTGGTAACTTCTGATAACTTGTTTGTAATCCCAAAGCCAATATTTATTCCTAAAGAAGAGAGAAACTGTAGGTGGTTTCTCCCATCAATATTTATATTAATATTATCATCAAATCAACTACAGCCATCTACCGTTACTATGAAAGAAAAAAAGGAGACAATGGTTAATGACAGTGCGCATTACCTTACAAAACACTGGGCACCAGCTAAACTGAAGCACCTTTCCCAGAAATAAGGCTTTAATTCTCAACTGGTTCAAAACCTGTGCTCTTGTTCCTGGAGCCTGTTTAAAAGCAGTCCCACTCACCACTCACCTACCCATCTAAACTTATTGTTAATGTGGACATTCATTTTTAATATAAATCTAGGAAAAACTATACCAGCAAATGTTACAAGAGTGTGTATAAGGAAGGACGCACACCTGGACTATGCAAATACAAACGCACTTCTAAAATATTTATCCCTAAAGTATCCCCTGATATACATGCTTATGCAAATTTATGCCGAGTGCTGTTTTTTTTATTGTTGGTGGTTTTTTTTAAAACACTTTACTGTCAATGTGAAAAATTCTTACAAGCTAGCATTTCGTACCTACTCACTTTGCAATGCCAGCATTACATGAAATGGTCTCCTCACAAACCAGAGCCTAGGACAAAGCAAAATCAAACCCTAAGAGAAAGAGCCAGGTCTTCAAAAACTCACATTCAGAAACACCAAATTATATGCACAACACAGATGAGGTATCTTTAGATACAGGTGATGCTTGACTATTTAGCAATCTCTGCACATTGTCCCAGACAGCAGAGCACCCAAATGGTTGTGCATATTCCCAGACACAGAACTTGTATCCAAATATGAACTAGCAATACACATGCTTAACTTACTCATGCCTTCAGGGAACACACAGAAATCAACTTACCCTTGGCCAAACTAAATGCCACTTGCAAACTTATTTTTCCAGAAAAATTCATCACTTTGACTGAAACATAGTTTTAAACTTTTACCTCTAAAAATATAGTCAAAAAAAAAAACTGCCACCACCAAAGAAAAAAATCAAACTGCTTTTGAATTCAGTGGAACCATCACAACAAGGATGTGCTCTCACAACCCAAACCTTTAAACAGAGAAGCAATACATCTAACCAGAAACAAGCTGAGCACAACAGTGAAACTAATTACTCATAACATAAAAGCAGACTACACCAACGGTATGAAAATGAGTATGACTTTCTGTTCTAATGCTCAGAAATGAGCTTTTGATTTGGCACTTAGAAGTGATCAAGGGAACAGAACAGTTGCCTTACCAGGAGGGACTAAAAAGGCTAGGACTTGGAAACAAGTAAGCTGAAACTCTTCTCTGAGGGAGACTGCAGCTTACAAAATTCATGAATGCAGAAGCCTGCTTCCTCAAATCCTAAAATACAAGACCTAGGGACAGTCAATAAAGGTAGGAAGGGTGAAGTCAATAAAGGTAGGAAGGGATCACTGATAGGAAGACAAAGATATCTCTCTCAGAGTTTTAACTTACAGGACAGATTTTTGCATTAACTGAAACATTAGAAGAAGTGTGAGATACTTGGCTTTGTTCTTTGTATCTACTTTTATTATAGGTATTCCAATGGATTTTGCTCTGCTACTTGGAATTGTGTTTATGACTGATGAAAAACACTTGCAAGCCAAGTCTTCAATATTTATTTTAACAGCAGGTAATAGCCTCCTTTGAATTTTCCCCCAAATTTACACCAACTGTTCAAGATGAATATTTAAAGTGCTGCAGAACTGAATCAGCAATCTGGAAAAGAATGTTAGACACAGGAGTTACTGATCAGCATCATTCTAAAACCTGTGATATTAAGTATTTTTATTAGCTGACATGACATTTTACAAATCAAAAGAACTAGAAATTATGTATTACTGTTAGATAAGCTAATGAAAATAAACAGTCCTGCTAATTCAAATCAAATTCAAATCAATGACTTCAACACGAGAAGTTACAGCTTCCATTTAAGGATACAACTCAGACCAAGGCTTTATCATTGCAAATTTACTACAAATAAACTACTTTAAAATAACACTGAGATTATACACACAAAAAGTCCCACAAATAAGGGAAATAATGACAAGTTGAAGATGTTCTGTGCCTGAAATCAGGCCTTGCTATAGCAACGCACAGCTAAGAGTCTGGAGTCTTACTGCAAAACTTTCATTGATCTATGGGAACAGAATCAATCCATAAATCATTCGATAAGTCCTCTGCGCAAGAGGGGCAATAAATGCAACCTATTATTAATTACTGAAGAACATTACCATCTACTATGATCCATTTTTTATCTGATAAATTCTTATTGTATTTTTTTAATGGCAAGATTCATTTATTGATTTGTATAGTATCACTTACACAGATAAACTGTACAAATACTGCAGTGTAAGACTAGCTTTCTTTCCACCCCTATCAGAGAATGTCAGTGACGCAATTTCTCTTATTGTAAAGGTCAATATCTGATTACAATCTGAGTTTGCAACAAATAATTTAATGCGACATATCCTAAAGACATAAAATCTTCACTGCCTCTGCTGGGCTGCTTTTTTTTCCTTTATCTGACACACTGCAATGTGTTAGCCAAAATGACCTTTCTTCCCATTAATGAGGACAAGATCTCAAGATGTCTGACTTACTTAGCATGAGATCACATCAACACTGGCTGAAGATTAATGTGTAGCAATGTCTCCTGCACTTTGCTAAAGACATCTGACTTGGGTCAATTTTATTCTTTTACTTACAAGACCAATGAGGTTCTTCTTAGGAACTCTTCCTTGAAAATTCAGAGACAGGATAAAAAATAGAGTCCAAAATCATCTACTAAACTTGCATTTTAGAAACATACATACCATTGCATATGCCGGTTGCAACATGTATTTAGGTGTCTTTCATTCCTCCAGATGACCAAATCTCTGCTTTTTCCATCTACTTCCCAAAAATAATGTTAGGATGCAGTAGTGTCAATTCTGTACTTAAATATCAATGTCTATTTCAAAAAGGTAAGAAACATAATGGACTTTTATTGTTATTTTTATATATATTTACTCCACTAAATGATTATCAACACCTGTTTATACCCATCAATATACCCAATGAAAAGGAACAAACTGTACAAAGAGGCTCACAAATGGAAAACGTCGTACCAAAATGACCTCAGGAGTTACTACACTCAAGATACAAAGGCAAAATAAGAAACACTATAACCATACTGTTGAAATACAGCACTGCATGGGCTCCACTGGGAGCTTCTGTGAAGCTGAACCTTGGGAGAACTTTTTCCCCAACAGGTGAACAATTTATTCAAATTATATTTCAAAATATATTCACTTGTCAAAAATGAGTGGACTGAAGCACTTTACACCAGCCCAGAATGGAAACTCCAGTTGCTTCTGCTGTTGTCTGTTGCAATGAAAGACTGAAATGTCCGATTTGATGGCAAAACATAAAACAGGTTAGAGGAAGACATTTAATCGCAGAAGGATGACACTTGAGTCAGAAAGACGTGAAGAGGTTGAAGATGCCTGCATTGGTACAGGTTGCCCAGAGAATCTGTGGATGTCCCCTCCCTGAGGGTGCTCAAGACACGTCCCACCTCTGCTGCACCTTGCCATCCCCACAGACCGACAGCGCCAGGGTTGAAGACAGAGGGGGGTGGACACTAACACACTGGCATCACTGCCAGCGGAGACACTAAAATGTCCCTTTCCTTCTTGGCAGCTCCATGTCCCAAAGGAAATGCAAAACACAACTATAATTTTTCCCCACCTCTGCTCAGTTTTTTCTCTAACAGCTTGGACAAGATTACAGTAAGATGACTTTTCTGAGACCAGAGAAAATGAATTTGTTCACTGATCATTTAGTGCATGTAATTAGTCACAACTTTTGTAAGGGGGGTGGAGGGAGACAGAGAAGAAAGATAGAGAAAGCAGATTGAAGAAACAAACCGTAACACTCCCCATGAAGTCCTTCGAACAGTCAGAACATTTTCAATCTTATAATTGCCTATGTGAATATCCAGTTTTTATTTCCACTGGCTTAACAACTTTAATTTAAATAGGAAATAGTTGAATATATAATAATTGCTTGTTCATTTTACATGCACTATAGTTCATTAAAATAAAATACCTACTTGGCTGGATATCCAGTACTTAACAGTGATTTTATAGCACATGTAGATGTTGATAAATTAAGTTGACACAAACTGACCGAGCAAACATTCCAAAATCAAATAGGATTTTAGCTTCTTTAATTAGAGAGAAAGTAGAAAGTAAAAGTTAAACTAAACTAAACTAAAACATTATATGTGCAAATGTTGCTTAAATAGGTAAAAATAATCCAGACAGTATTTTCAGACACTTAACTCAGGCAGCTAGCTCCTCCAAGATTTGGAAATCTAACCCTTTTTAGTACAACTAGCAGGTCTAATAAGTTATTTTCAGTTCCTTCAGCAAATGAAACCTTGTACTAAATGGTGAGGGGGCAATACTGAAACTCTTTCAATTAAGAATGCAAAACACCAGCTAAGTTAAATAAACGGAAGTAAACACACTACCAGTATCAGTGTGGCCAGAATGTACTTGAACACAGATTTAAATGAGAGTAGCTTGAAACTGGAGGAGGAGAACATACCTGAAAGTCTTCATTTTGAGAGCCAGGCTAAGCTCCTTCACAGAAGCAGGTAACTGCAAGCAGGGTCTCCAGCCAGCCAGAAGCAGGACCCAAAGAATGGCAAGAATGGCTGCGCAGAAAAGGAAAAAAAAAAAAAAAAAAAAAAAAAAGATGGCAACAGCTTAAAGGGTCCTGAAACAAAAAAGGCAGCTTTGCACCCTGCTATGTCAGGGCAGCATCTTTTTGCCTTCCTTGGTGAAAAAGCAAGATTTCAGAGAGATGGGATTCAATAGCCTATTTCTTCTAAAAGAAGTGAGCTACAGAAACCCAAACTGAACATTTCCTCTGATCAAAAATCAATGACAATATTTAAACAGAAAAGTTTATAGAGTGTGTAAATTACAATGCCTTATATTCAGGAGGCAGATTATTATCCCTTGCAATCTACCACTGTGTAGAGGCCAACAAATTTTAAATCTTTCTCATGTCTCTGAAGGGCAACTGAATTCCTTTCCTCTCCCACAAGCCATCTTTGATACCTGGTCCTTTTCCCTTTAGATAGGGTTTTCATGCTCCCTGAGGAAGAAGGGATGGCTCCATGTAACATACTTGCCTACACCTGCTCCTTTTCCTCAAAGCTGTGTACAGCATCCCATAGAGCAGCAATGTAAAAACCAGCTCCTGCCTGTGCTATAGCAACTCATCACGGTCTGCAACACCATACATGGAGAAAAACCTACAGGAACGCAAATGCTGCCACAAATTAGGTATATCCTTGAGGTGCTGAAGTGTCCCAAAGGAGATTCTTATGAAAGGTTTAGGCCTCATTCAGGTAGCCGGAGTCCCCTTTACCACCCTAACCATTGAGGGCTACGACCTTGTTTTTGCACATGGCAGAGACGCTTGTACTTAACTGTTTAAAAGATTTCCTTCCAGACCATCTTCCTTTTCTGAAATGAAAGCCTTTGGCTTTTTGTTGCCCCCACTGTAAGGTATCCATGTTGATTGGTTTGATTTGTATGAGTAGATCAGACACCTGAATAATTAAAAAGGGATTTGCTCTCTGTAATGAGCAAAACAGTAGCTCAGCCTGGTCATGCTTTTACCGTTAAAGAACAAAACAAACAAATAAAAAGAAAAAAAAAGAGAAAAAAAAAAGTAAAAAAAAAAAAAAGTAGGTTATGGTCTTGTATAAACAAAACAGAAATACAAGCTCATATCAAAATGCATACCTAGAACTTCTTATTAAGGTATACAGTAACACTGTAGTTATACCGGTGGAAGATGATGTTTAAATTTCAGTTTAGATGCCAACAGAAGAGATCTGTGTACAAAGTCTGACAGTCTCAACATTTTAATTTTTTTTTCACATTATCATTACTTCACCATTAATCTGACAGACCACTGACATTCACTGTCATGGCTTACTAACCAGGATATGGGGAGGGCAGGGGGTTTGCAGTAGGTCTTGTCTTTTTCTCCCAGAGAAGAAGTGGCAGAGAAAGGCAGGTTTTCCTAACACTCAGGCTTCTGTAAAGCGATAGATTTGTTCAAATGTGGAGTGATGCATGGGTTCAGATCCCCTCAGGGAAATAATCATTACAGAGGTGGGATATACACTGACATCTGAAAATAACACGACGGTGGTGTCAGATGCAGCCCCTCTTTCTGAAATCCGCCCCTGGTGTGACTGTAAGAAAAAAAAAACATTCAGATCCTCAAAGACCTCTCTGCTGAGCTAAAGAAAATCTCCATTATCATTTGGCAGCAAGAGATTTGACATCCTCTCTGCATGCTCTTGCTGCTAGAAGGCATGAACATTAGACCTTCAAGCAAAACACACATATGTAGAAAACCAGTAGCAAAAAGAGCACCAAGAGAAGTTGCTATCTTTTCACTAAAAATCCTGTGACCAATTTTGATTTATCAATGGAAATTTGCATTTAAAAATTCAAGGGGAAACTCCAATCCTTTCTTAATTAAAGCATCCCTGTAGTTTCCCTGCAAGGTAGCCAACTTCATTTGTTGTTTCAAAGAATGACTGGATGAGCGCTAAAAGGCAGAAGGTATTATCAGGGCAGTGACCTCTCTGATGCTTTATAGATTCACAACAAAGCAGCTTTATTGATACGATTTTAAAGAGCTCTTTGAGGCACAAAATGCCATTGCTGTAGGAATAAATAGCAGACATCCCTTTGAGAACAACAGATGGCATCCAAGGTGACTCATCTCCCAAACAGGTAAGCACTCACTTTCACTTATTTGTAAATAGCCATCATTTATCCTGGTTTGTTCAGCAGGTCCCAGTGGTGTCACCTGCATCAATGACTGAAAGGAATGGATGGCAAAAATAAAATGTAGAAGTGTAAGTTTAACTTCTTTTGCCCCTCAGCAAATCTGAGCCCTGAAGCGCTACATAAAGAAACCTGTGAAAATAAAAAGTAATGGTTCTCTTGATAAAAATTATGTATTTCAGTAGATTCTGAATTCAGCATAGGGGAATAGCGATATCCTTTTTTCCTGCTGCAATTCTAGTAAAAAAGAACTTACCTCACTGAAACATCTGGGTAAAAGCAAGTTTTGTAACTAGCATGGATATCAAGAATGAGCATTAATAGCTTAGGCAGAGATGCACAGCTGCACTTTGCTTATTAAAATGCTTTATCATTCATTAAGGCCCACTGGCAGAATCAGAAGAGCTGGAAGAATTTCCAGGCTGTTCTTTGAAAATGTTTCACAACCAGCAGTAGAAGCAACTCAATTAAAGAGATAACATTTCTCATTCTACCACAAAACAAACAAGCAAACCAAAACACACAAGGACGGACCTCCCTGACAGACACGGCCCAAGCTCAGCTCATCAGACCACACTGCAGAACGTTTTGGTCTCTGGAAGAGAAGTATCTACACTGGCATTTTAGTCTGGTTAGCAGCACTCTTTGGAAGCAAATCCCTCCACTGTGCCCCTTAGCACATGTTGGTTCACACGACGCTTGGACTTGCAGCACTGCGATGGCGATTTGCCCTCAGAAGTGGCTGAAGAGAAGCTGCTCGCAGACAGCTTATCAAGCACACTCGGCTAGTAAGAGCCACGGGACCTCTTAGTCCACAGGACCAGAACAAAGGTACACTAACATAAGCTGCTCCCCACTCCTACCACATCCTTAGCACCAACTCTTCTGCTCTGCAGGTCTGCTCCTACTGCACCACGCTGCTGCTCACACACACGTCTCCAAAGGCAGGGGCTCAGGACTGAATGATCCCACCTTAAGCTATTGACCTGCAGTAGCATTTTCCACAGAACTCAACATTTCTCCAAAGAACTCAACGACACTCCTCTTGCTCATCCTGGTTCAGACTCGGTGCAGTCCAGGTGCTTGGTCTGTATTTAGATTCTAGGATAGCTCTGTAACAACCTCTCCAAGGTCCAAAATGAGATGAATCAGTTCTCAGATATAAAGCACTGCCAGAATTTGCAATTGTTAAACCTGTAAGTCACCACATTTTTGGAAAACAGTAGTACTATTGCATATTAGCAAAACACTTTTCTACCTGAGGAATCAACTCGCAACTGGGTTTCAATGCTTAGTTTTTCTCAGTTATCACATCTTGAGGCTTGACAATGCAGGACAAAACGTGAACTGGCATAAGGGTTCTCCTCCTAAAAGCCTTGAATAAGAATCACAGGTAGAAAGGCAGGGGAAAGGGTTGTGACTGTTCAGTTCAATTTTGCAAACCACAAAGACTCATCTGCCTCCAATTACAAACAATTTTGAACCTGTGCTCCCATTCCTACAACTCATAGAAGTTTAGGGTGAAGTTGCTGCAGTGGGATCACATACCTTTAATAACCTCAACCCACTAAAGCAAGCCTATTTATGCCAGGTTTTGCATTCAGGTTGCATCACTGGAAGGAACGAGAACAGAAACAGATTTGGTTTCTACTCCCATTAGAGACTCCTATGGAAAAGCTCTATCACAAATTTATCCCGTGGTCATGGGAAAACACACAGAGCACTAACCAAGGAGGGAAAAGCTACACCAGGCAAGCAGAATATATTGTGTTGTCTGTATGTGAGCATCACTAAAACATGTAACAGCAACAACAGACCCACAAACAGATACCTCCTTACCATGCTACACTGTTAGCATCCCATCGACCTCCCTTACCCTCGACTATACTTCAACTCAACAACTACAAGTGAAGCTCACTGTTTATTGCCCTGTTTCTAGTATACAAAAAGCCCGTTCCTATTTGATTTCTGAGGAAGTGCATCAGGAAAAAAAATCCCCTTTTAAAATGAAGAGAAGGCTTGGCAGCATTGAGCACTTGTTGTGAAGTAACACAAGATATCCTTCAAGAGCTGAGTATTGCCCTCAGACTAATGCCCAAACCAGCAGAAACAAGCATTTGAAAGAAGTGTCATCCAGCCAGCAGCACTGCCATGATGCTGCTAAATCATGCTCAAATTCAGGCCACTCTTTTCACTGCTTTTCATACAGTTTCTGAACAGTGGGGGAGTAGGAAAGCATCCACGAACAACAGAAGGAATGACAGAAGAGATTTACTCTTCCTTAAATTGTTAAAGAGAGCTGAAAAATACCTATAGTTTACTGATATTAAGATGTATTTTGGCGATAGGTTTCCATACTGTGCATGATGCCTCCTTCCATCCTCCAAAAATGCTATTTATGAAATATTAGCATTCAAATTCATCTGTCAAAACGATTGCTGATGTGGTATAGAAGGGCTACATTATCATCTGCTCTGCAGTTTGCCTCAGAGCAATCTTGATTCAGATATTTACATAACCAAAGATTATGACATCTTTTCCAGCCCTTTTGATGCGTCTGTCAGCAAGATGTCAGTGGAATCAGATTAATTCCAGCTAGATTTTTTCCTGATACCCAAGAATAGCTGTGAGGCATGAAGCAGTCATTTCAACAGGCAGCAGGTTTGTTTTCCAAAAAACAAAAACAAAACCAACCCTGACAAATCATTTGAAGCAGCAAACACTTACACACAAGAGCGTCACGTGTTGTTTTATTACCCTGAAAGCCTGAGATGTGCCGGATGTGAAGTCAAGTCTGACTATTGACAGCAGAATCTTTAAGAGTTTGAAAGTATAAAAACATTCCCCATGTCCCCCCCAAACTCTGAAAAATTACACATGATAGAAGGACACAGAACTGGCCACCACCAAAGTGGATCTTTCCAAAAACTCCTTCCACGTGCTGCTGAGTCTTGTCCAAGTTCATGGGTTACACAACTCAGCATCTCCACAAAGCTCCCCCGGCACCTTACATCCACTCGGCTTAATGCTCTCATTCCTCCCCAGGAAGAAGAACACAACAGAGCTTGACGCTAATGAAAACTGTCTTCCAGCTCTCCACAACCTATTCCGATGACAAAATGGGCGCAGACATTTGCACTTTGTCAACATTAAGGCTGCTTTATGCTATTACTAAAGAAACCATACTAGGTGGTAAAAGAAAAGAATATTCTCGTAAACGTCAATATGCAAGGACAGAATAAACAGGTGTAAAATAATTCACTACTAGGACCTTACAGCATAAAACACAAACAGTATTTACAGAGAATAATGTCTGTGTATAGATTGATGCTGAAGGAGAGGAAAGGATTATTGAGCAGATGATACACAAGAGTCAAAAAGGACAGAGTAAATGACAGAATAGAAGAAGAAGAAAAGGCGTTAAAAAAAGGGGAATTGGGAACTTCAACATCAATGGAAGAAAAAAACAACCAACAGCAATGCAGAAGATGAACTAGCATGGTGCTAGATGCAAATCCCATACCAGGACTATAGGGGAGATCAAAAGCAGTGTCAGGGAACTTGTGGGAATTTCTTCAAGCATTTCACTCACTTCCTCCTGCTGAAAGATGAGCAAAGCAGGTGCCCACTACTACCAATGGCTGGAAACAAAAGAGAAGTGGTGGAGAAAAATTTAGCTCACAAACATTCGCATAGTTGAGCCTTATAATCCCAAATCTTTTTTATTTCCCAGTTTCTTTTGCAAAACTGGAAATTCTTCCAAAAACATGCCCTGTTTGCCTAATGTTTTACATTGTCAGGAATAAGTTAATTAGTAGTGACATACAGTGATAAAATTTATCCACTGAGAACTTATTTGTTTGTCCATTTACAAACATATCATGCTACAGATAAAGCTCTAAGTCTACCAAGGCTCTATTTAAATATCATCACAAGCATTCCTGCCCTCAGAATACAGTAACTACTGTCATTACCAATCACTTGTTGGCTCAACTGTCAGGTTTAAATCCTCCTCCATAATTTTAAAGCTTTTTTCTCCAGTGTACCAGCACCTGACATTATATCATGTGTACAGATGAAAGACAAAAGGTATCTGACTGATATTAAATGATGTCACTCAGCTAGGGCTGGGAGGATGCCAACTGGTCAAATTCTTCCAAATCTTTGAACAGATGCTGTGGATATTCCAGTTATTATTTCAATTTCACACCCTTCCTATCTAGGCTGACAGCTGGTTTTGACAGTCTGCTCTCTTCTTCTCAGCTCTCACGTCAACCTCAGACACCTAATAACTGGGTTAGAGCTTAAACAATAGTGATTAGACCAGGTGGAGGAGGAAGCATGGTGGCAATAAAAATTAAGATGCTTCAGTAAACCTTCAAGCTCTGGCCACTTCAGCTGAAAGCAGCTTTACCGGAACTCAACCTGCAAGACAAAATCATTCAAAGGAGAAAAACAGGAATTTTACAAAGGCATTGGTGTATCTTGTTGTTTTTCTTTAATGATACTAGACTAATTTCTGTGAAAGAGTATCACTGACCAGTCTTCATGTCTCAGGATTTAGATAGGTCAACCATGGGCTAACGGGTCAGGTGCACAACCTTCTTGTTGGCAGCTCTCATTATGAAAATATCCTACATCCTCCAAGTAATTTGATGAAATTTAGTGCTTGTTAAAACAGCAAAGCCCCTTGCTTCTCAAATCACTTTAACACAGCATCAAATAAATAATCCGAAGAAAGAACTGAGGATCAGACCCCATCACATTTAAGCATGTCAAGTAGTACTGTATGCTGTCAACACAAGAATCCACGCCGATGCAGAGTGTGCTCTCTTCCCCAGTAAGGAGAGCTGTAATAACTGCAATGCATTTCTGCCATCTGTTAAATAATTCATTCAAACAAGAACTGCAGATGTATTATTTTACAGAAATGTTGGCTGTATATTTAAAAGGTAACCTCTACAATCCTCACATTCGTAATTAGGTTTGTGGGTAGACTGAAGAATAGAATTCCATTTGCAGAGAAGCTCAACAGATGGTATTGTGTATTAAAGTAGAAGCATGTGAAAACTATTTGAACAAATGGCAGATGTGTCTGTCAGCCTTCCCCTGTGCCATTAAAATAAAGATTGGCATTTAGGCCTGTTTTCAGACTACGAAACATACACAAAAATCCTCTGAAGCTTATGTTGGCTAAGGACCTTTGCAGGCCTACAGATAACCAGTAAGGAGAATAATAATAATAAAAAAAAAAGTAGCATGGGATTTGCATGGCATCCAGGTTTGTCTCCTTATCCAGTCTCACCTTCAGATTCTTTTCAAAGGTCCCCCTAAGCATACAGAAGAGATGGCACCTGGGTGGATTTCAGACAACAGCACGTGGCTGGCTGGCTACTAAGGCAATCTTTTGTGGGTTTTCCCCCTTGTAAATGCTGAACATACTGCCAAGCCCATCAAGAATTTGCTTCAAGTAGCAGTGCCTGCTATCTAGGTCAGTCTACAAGTGCTTTGGTTTAATACAAATCATGTGAAGGATGCCAAAGAGAAATTGTGCAGTACAGAAAAGGCTCACAAGAGCTCAAGATTCAAGGCTTGTAAGAGCTCAAGGGTCTGCATTCTACCACTTAACATTTTCCTACATACTACTTACTGGTGATGCAGCCTTTCTATTTATATATATTATTTTTTCACGGGAAAAGTAATGAACTGCTCTGTGCCATTGTCTGTGTAACTGGGAACCACTGCAAGAAGTTAGTAACTAAATACATATAGTTACTATTCATAAACTTTCCACCAGGTGCCAATACCTGCTACTACTGAAATGAAATGGGAGTTTTGCCATTAGTATAGCCAAGTTGGGAGAGTATTTGCTGAGCGAGCAAGAAGAAAAAATTGTTCAGTTACTAGAGAAAATACTGCTTAAGAAATACACATAATAAAAAGAACAATCTGTTTTACTTTGAAGAGCTTAGTTCATTTTATTTTTAGGAATACCTTTGAAAGAGTCAAATCCTCTCTAAGAAGCAATTGCCCAAGGCAATAAAACACATCAATATTTTGATGATAAAAAATCCATAGTTTTACATTTAGCTGTTATGGAAGTTAATTCTTAACTAAGGCTTATCTTAGGCTTTCGTTTACCCAGAACACAAGAACTATCTTCCCTGGGGAAGAAGAGAGAGCCTGCTAGCTACTTCTGATTAGCAAGGAATCAAAGCTCGGCTCAGGCGTTAATGCCTCGGGATCTGCCTGGTCCCAGCTCTGGCTGCCCTGCAATCCAGCGCCGAGTCTATAGCATCACTGACTTCCTTACTGGGAGGTAACTCTCTACAAGTCTCTTTCATTCTGATGCTTTCTGTTACTATGACATATCTTGCCTAGATGTAAAATTAGAAGGTACCCTCAGAGCCAGCATTTGTGAACAATGTTTTCTCATTGTGTGCACTGGCTTTGAACAATAGGGATGTGTATTTGTCCAAACTCAGCGCCAAAGGCAAGAGCCTGGCTGCCTCTTGGAGAGCTGGATATACTGCCACCACACGGTGCTTAAACCCAGGTAATCCCATTACACGCATCGGGAGCTGTAAGAGCTTCCTGAGCAGTCCTGTTCTTTCAGAGCTCTGCAGTCTGTGGGAGGATAGACAGCCAGTGACAGTGTCTTCAGGCACACAGAGAAACTCCTTCTCTGTGCCACAGGAAAGCACACGCAGACCCCACTCCACTCCCTTGGGCATAATGCAGCATTGTGTGAAAAATAACTCTACCTCTTCACCCCCAGAGCTGGTGCAGTCTGGAGGTATATAGGTATAATGATCCCTGCTTGTGCAAGACACTGCAAAGGAATTCTCTCTTTTTGAGTAAATCCCTTTATCAACAAGAGCTCAGATGGATTCCCCAACTTCCTGAGCTGGCTTTATGCAGACAGTCCGTCTAATAACCGATACTGTGCTGTGTTGTGCATCTTCTGAACTTTTGGCAGACAGTTGCCGCAAACTTCTCATTTATTTCACTGCATCTTCCCATTTTCCTGCAATCATACTTATTGGAGGTGAAATATGGAATAACCACTTTCTTCTTTCAGAGCTTTTTCTCTTCAGTTTTCCACTTATTTTCTACTTTCAATTCCAACTAGTTCAGGGAAGAGAGTTGAATTCTGTAGACAACTGGGCTCTTGCTCTAAAGACCTAATTCTTTCCCTGCAGGTAGCAAAGAAAAAGGATGCACAGGTGTGCCATTAAGATAGATCACAACATTAAGATAAGTCTTTATCTAAAAATGGAGGATAGAGAGCTTGCAAATTTGCCTGTAATTCTTACACTCTGTCACTGAGAGCAAGCTGTCTGTTGGGCTTATATCTCTTTTAACTTTGTCATGAAGCAAATTACAGGTAAATGCAACAATCCAAAGATCTCATCAAAATTATTTTGCACTAACTTAAGTGTTTGGGTTGTTTACACCAGGTAGTTTTGTGACAAAATGTACGGGACCAACACAAAGCTCTAAATGAACACTGACAACTAACCAGGCACACAAGAATCTCTCTCAGAAGTACACTAAAGGGATTTCAATTTTGTTGTTGGTTTTTGTTTTCATTTTTATAAACAGTGGACAAAAAGCAAGGAAATGTGCTGAGAATACGTTAGAAGACAAGAAGCTCCAGTAGTTACTGGTCTGTTACATGGCAGAGTATGCTCTTCTTTGAATATAATGGCCTAATATGAAGTGTGCACTACTAGCTACTATTAGTACGGCTTTGCAATGGAAAGAGTTATTCAAGCAAGGAAGAAGACTATTTTCAAACACTACATTCTCAGATCGATTTCTTTTCATAACTCACCTTAAAACAATTTCTGGTAAAATGGGTAATACAAGGATTTAAAATTCAAATTGAAGAAGAATGAAATACCGTTAGGTAAGTAAGAGTAAAGGAAGTACATGTATTTTCAGGAATGAGTTTGGAATGGCTGGAAGAAGAGATTAAACCTTGCTGTTAACTCCACTTTATATGTTGAAAAATCTACCAGAAACAATGGCACAACTGCACAGAATCTACAGCCAGATACTGCATGGCTAGGAAAAACAAGGGAGCATTTTCTTCAAATGAAAACAATGTTAGGTTAACACCGTAAGCATAATATTTAAAAAAATGAACAACCTGAACACCCACCAAGGGGTGGTACAGCACTATCTGAGGGTGGCAAGGCTAATGGGAGAGTCTACACTGCTCCAAGGAGTGCTGCTGATTCAGGAGCACATCTGAAATGCTCGTATAGGCCCTGTGAGGAGAGATTGAGGACACTCGGGCTGTCTGGTCTGGAGGCAAGGAGGCCAAGAGGAGCCCGCATCGCTCCCACAACTCCCTGAGAAGGGGAAGCACAGAGGAGGTGCTGGATTCTTCTCCCTGGGAACCGATGGCAGGACGCAGGGAACAGCACCGAGCTGTGCCAGGGGAGGGGCAGACTGGACATCTGGGAAAATTTCTGTACCCTCAGGGTGGTCAAACACTGTGACAGGCTTCCTAGTGAGGTGGTTGATGCCCCTGTCTGTCAGCATTCAGGGACATTCGGGGCAATGCTCTCACTGATATGCTTTAACTTTTGGTTAGTCCAGAAGTGGTCAGGCAGTTGGACTCAATGACCTTTGAAGGTCCCTTCCAACTGAGCTATTTTAAATCCTTCAACACATAGCTCCTAAGAAGTCCATGTTTCCAAATTCTGAGACCTTGGGCCTCATCCAAACTTTGGCTTGCACAACAAACTAGTAGAGAAACACACACTTATTTAATCTTTTTTTATACCTAGTAAGTCTTATCCAGCTTCCCATGAACCGCCAAAATAGGATCAGAAATAGGTTTAAGACACTCAGTTGCACCTGACTGCAGTGATTCCTAAGTCCCAGTTCTCCTCTGTATTTCTGTCAAGCCTCCTTTTCTTCCTATAATGTTTGTGCAGTGAACGCAAAGACAGAGGCATGGTACCTGGGGATATTCCCATCAAAAAGGCATTTCCTACCACCTAAACCAGATGGGCCTTTTGCAACACCAGAACACTGAAAAAGCAAGAGTGCAGCAGAAAATTCATCTTAGAGATAGCTTATCCTCTTTGTCCATCCTAAACAGATGTGTCTCCTTCACACAGTATCAAGCATTGAGATATATTATTAAGGGGAGAATACAATGTAGAAAAAAAATGTTCTGATCCAAACAGATGAACAGGCAGTCGAGAATTAAGCAACTTTTCTACCAAGCCAAATGACCACATCAATCCTATATTGACAGCCATCAACTACAGAGTCAGGTAACATGGTCTGGACAGCTCTAAATGGAGTTGATGGGAAGATCAGCAGGAGAAGAGTCCCTGACAAACACAGAAGCACCAACACCCAGCTCCACAAGGGAAATCTGCACTGCCAGTGCGTGGGTGGGCTAGGGGATTTGTTTAAAAGAGTATTACACTCCTCATTGCTATCAATTTTCTTTTCATTTCTGTTAAATTCACCCCAACAAAAGAACAAATGAAACAAAAAACCTGCTTGCTTCCTACTGATCAAACTCCTGTGTAGTCATCTCAGGTGAAACTGATTTTTGGAAAATATTTATACTCCCCATTTCTAAAGTACATTACATTTAGAGCATCACACTTAATAAATCATCCTTTTAAATCTTTTACAAGAATAAAATCCTACTCAACTATTCGTGGCATTATTTATCTGCTGAAATGAAACTTAAATCATCACCTTTACACCTGTGCAGCATGCTACAGTGATGTACTGCACACTGACAATGTTTGGTTTTGATGCTGTTTTTTATACTAAAGCCTACATTACACTGGTTATTGATCCAGTGAAAAGCATGATTGATTTCCTACTTGGCTTTGCCTTTGCCATTAAACAAAGTAAGCCCCAGCAAATGGCTCTCTTCGTAAGGTGTCCTAGTACATGAAAATCAGTGCCTGCTGCTTAATTGCTGACAGATGGCTAAATTCTGAATACAAGGTATTAGGGAAGTAGGATAAATACACTGGAGAGTTGACATGGATTAGATGCAAACTTAATACACTTTCTGAAAAAGTTAAAGCTTCTAACATGAAATATTTTGAGCAATTTTTATCCTCCTAATTTTTGATCTGCTGCATTTAATCATTCCTAGACACAGATTTTTAAGACCGTCTAGTATATGACATAACAGTGATTGGGCTGTTTATAGATTTTAATCCTTTGACCCCAAATAGCCCTTCAGTTTGTCTGAGTGAATGCAGGCTGGAAATGGAAACTTGACACCTAGAAAATTGTTTGCAGGGAAAAAAAAAAGACTTCACTGATGATGTGCACAGAACACTGGAATATTTCCACCAGGTCATTAAGTTTTCATCAAGGATCTAGCTGCCTACTTGAGAAGGTGAAAAAAAGTCAGTGAAATTACAACAGAAATGAAAGCAGTAACAGGAGAGTTCTTCAATTACATTTTTGTACTATCATTGATTTTCTACCACAGCTCCAAACACCAATAAATAAATAAATAGGAATAACAGGTAACAACCGCCTTTCTAACCTGATGTTGCCCTGTACCTTTTTGGGCTGTGACTAGGACAGTTCTCTAATACACTGACCAAACCTTGGGAAAATTTATTTAACCATGCCACCTAGTAAATCCTGACACTACATTATCTACTTTTTAAGCATCTACTTTTTAAGCACCTACTTTCCTAAGATTCAAATCTCATTTGTAATCAGTGTGTCCTATACTTTTTTAGTAATTACAACACAATATTTTCATAGCAAATAGCATGAGCTATACTTGATTTACCCTGCAAAACAAAGAAATTTCACCTAATGAAGAAAAAGGCAGTTCTTCCAGTGGTTAAATCAATAATTAACTTTTGTATTTTGTAGTCTTATATTTACTTACACATCGATATCAAGACACTGAACATTACTAATTGGGCTTCAAGGAAGAAAATATGTTGTGTAACACTGAATCGTTTCTACTTTGTCACTTTATGAGGTTCGTGGCAGAGAAAAAGGGACACAGTCCCTTACTGAAGGCTTCCCTTCAGGAAGGAATCAGGAAGAAAGGAATGAGCATTGACAGTGTATTGGCATGATGGTGGATCCAATCCAATTTCCAGTGTCACATCTAAATTTCCTGCCCCTCACCTCATTTACTTGTCAGTACAGCGCTACCTTGGAGCCACCACAGAATGGCACAATTCATCTAAAAGACAGAACTACTTTTGAGTACCTAAAAGTACAAAAAAGTAGAGCTTATATACTTCACAGAACTGTATGATCTTGAAATAGCTTTTCTTAGACCATACTCTATTTAGTCCTTTCAGATGGGAAAAAAAAAAAAAAAAAAAAAAAAAAAGCGATGTTGCATGGACCTCTGTCAAGTAACACTCGTTTATTTTAATAAAGACTTCTTGAGGCTTGCAAACCTGCTTTATGTCTTTCTTTATAAAAGGCATTATTCTGCCAGGTGGTTTATCCAGACTCCAACAAGCTAATTATCTGTTCACTTAATGAGTACAGTAGCTGATCTAGATTTATTGCAGTAGCTAGAAGCATGTGTGAATAAAATATCAGTTCTATTTGTGATGTGGCAGCTATCTTTGTTTGCAGACTCTTCTAATTCCTTCCAGGTCATTAGGCCCATCTCCAGCATATATTTTACTGTCATTAGAAAAAGTGGTGTAATGACACTATAAAGTCAATGAATATATAATAAAAAGTCAGAAAAGGTCAAAATAAGACTCAAGCATGTTAATTTGAAGCTGGATTACAGATCAAAGAAATCATGAAAATACCTTGGCATGCATCTTGATACACCACAGGAATCAATAGGTTACACTAACTATGGTTAGAGCAGAATTTCAGCTCATCAGTCACCACATTAGATCATTTGTTTTATACTAACTGGTGGAGGTTAAATTTTAGAAGTAGCTTAGCCATTCACTAGTCTAATCACTGCCTTCCCGATACACAACAGAGTATTTGGATGAAAGCATGCATGCATGTGTGTATACACTTAAGCCAGACCTAGTAGGAACAAAAATTAGCAAAAGTTGTCTGTAATTGACCAAAGGCAGCATTTAACTGCATGGAATTTTATTCCATTTCACTAGTGAACAATCTTTTTAGAGGCATAAATCCAAACATACTCATTTGCTAGATCTTCTCTTCTGTCTCTTACAAGAACTCTCTTCTTGTTCTGGGTTGAGACAGAAGCCCGGGCTGCTTTAACTGCTTTATTGTGTTGCTCAGTGGATGACCACCTCCATTGCCAACACTGAGTCATTTGTGATGTATCTGAAACAGGTAATAGTCATAGATATTTCAGACATAATGAGATTCTTCCACTTCAACCATCTAGTCAATGGCCATGATTGTAATTCCAAGGAAGATTTCTGAATACGTCACAGAACACCTAAAAAGGTGCAGCTTAACCTAAATATGCAATTGACCACTTATGCTGACAGCCCTAATTGTTCACAAGTGGACACAACTATGTATTAATGTCCTTTCTACATTGCTCTAAATCAAAGGATGACCTGACTTGAATCATTGCGTTTGAATTTGCAAACTAATTACATCTTTTCCATTTCCTTTTAGCAGTTGTTCCTACAATTTCTAAGATTGCCAACATACTCTGAGGAACACTTCAGTCCTTTAGAACAAAAAGATGCTATTCAGTACTGCAAAAAGCAAACCAGGCAGCTTCATACCAAGTGTCACCTTTCAAGAGGAGTCTGGCACCGCACGAGGTGCACGGTGCTGCTTTTCACTCGCTGGTAGTCTGGTATGCAGGGTATCATTTATCAAGGTGAAAAGCACAGAGCTAAAACATGTGTTTTGCAGCTCTGGACGTAGACTTCAGCAAGGAGACCTGAAATAAGGATGATTTGAAGAGGATAATCTATTGAAACTCAAGCCTTTGAACTATGGCTAACCTCGTAATCACTGGAACTCATTACTCAGAGTGCGACCAGGTGAAACATTTCCTGGTGACATTTGCATTTCCATCTCTTTTTTTCATCCCACCCCTCCCTTTTTGGCAGATGTCACCTGGAGCACAGATCATAGTTCTACATGGACCAACAATTTAACCCAGTAACAAAGCAGCAGCTCTGGGCTACACAGCACAGTCAGTACATTGAGTCCATTAGGTTTGTTTTCCAAAGTGAAAAGCATCCACGATTGCTTGTTGACTCATCTGGACTTTCAGAAAGTTATAATGGTAGCCCAAGTTTGTACTTCCACTTGTATCGTTGTCATTCTGTTCAAGTATGTACTGACAGTGCACATTAGCCCCTTTATTTCATGCTTCAGATTTTATCTCCCTGAAATGCACTGCACTAGCAAATGAATGAAGTCACCACTGCACAGAAATAAACATCGTTTTCTCCCACACCTCAACAGAATCTCTGGCATCGGACCACATGCTGCGGTTGCGTAATTCAGTGAAGGGAAAGGATGTGGCTGATGTGGTATATTAAACACACCGAATCCCTGTATACACTAAATGTCGACTGAATATTAATTAGTTTCTGAACCAGCCATCTCCCTTCAACATTCAAAAAGTGATCACCAAAGTATCACTGATACACGTGACACTATGGAAAACCCTGCATGTTGTCTGCTCAGTGTGCTAGTTGTTGTAACAAAAGAAAACCAAGTTTATAAAACTTTATAAGGCGGTGGAACCACAAGGCAGGGGAATGCCTAAAGGAAGAACTGCACTGCACTGCACTGGGGAGTGTCTATGAAAGCAGCCACTGCTGCACTGAGAAGATATGATTTGTATCAGTGTTCACTGGAACACTATGAATTTTACATACTGTTTTTCTCACAAAATCCAAGACAGATATAAATTTTCCCCAAGAGCTCCCACTCCAAATCAGCATCAGCAGCCATTGAGCTTTGCAAGATTTGCCATACTGGACTTTGTCCTTTTACCCTCCAGCTTCCTAAGCTCGCAGGCAGCCAGGGCTCTAGAGCTCTGACAGTCCCCTGTGTGGTTATTAAGAATCCACTGGCATCCATTTAGGTCCTTCAGCCCTACCCTACAGATTCAGATTTAATTCCAACTCTTTAGAGTCTGAGCAGACTGTATTCCTGGAGATACTTCCTTAGATAGATTTCTTTTCTCCGTTGTACTCCAAACTGGAACTGCTTGATAACCTTTTCAGTTCTTCGTTTACCACCATAGGTCACTGGAAAAGGACTTGTCTTCCTCCTCACTAGACATATATATTTCACAATGTCATAGATGCAACAAAATGATTCAAAATCACGGAGGGCAGTTACACGGGTCTCTCCTTTTGCCTAGATACTGAGAGATGTACTTTCTATACTGGAAAGATGGGGAAGATACTGAAAGTGCATCCTTCAACTAGGAATGCTTAAATCATCTTAGTCCCTTTTTGTATTCTTCCTGTGTCCAATCACTTGCAGCCTGCAATGATTGTAAATCAAGTAGCAACACATCCAATTGCACTCCAAAGCTATAATTTAAAGGATAAATAACCATATATGTTTAGGGGTGTCTCGGTGATGCTATAAAAACATAAAATTTCCATGTTCTAATCAGAGATGCCCTAGCAGAAATTTAGCCAAGCCTCTTTCACCATGGGCTATTAAGAAACCATGGGAATGTGAAGTAACTCTTCTTGGAAAAGGAATATAATAATAAAACCTTTATAATGCCAGAGAGTTGTCAAATCACTCATAGACTGCATGCATTTTATTCCTTCTTCCAAGCTAAATATGCATTAGAAAAATAGTCACAAGTTGGAGTTATTAAAAAAAAAAACACACATCCTATTTCAAAGAAAATTTATGTTTGTAGCCTGATATACACCAGATTGGGTCATTTATCTCCCTGGTAAAAATAAAAATAAAAAATAAATTATGTCACTCACTTCTTTTAAATATACAATCTTATGCCTGTTATTAAACACTGTATAAATCTTAAATACGCAAGTCTCCCAAACACACTTAATTCAGAGAGAACTCCCATTCTGTAGCTGCATGGTAGCTTCAATCTTGAAAGAAATCTTACATAGCACACTGAACTTCCAGTGTTACCTACCTAAACAATTGCTTTTGCAAAAATGTCCAAGCAGTAATGTATAGACTATTAAAAAAAAAGTTCTAGAAGATACTGCCCATGTTGTTGCTATCAGGCTTTCGGCAATCATCTCACCAACAAGGCACTCACCTGCCAGTGAAGTGTTACATTTCAAAGTCAAATCACTAGATATGCAAGATATGATCTTTGCTCTTGAGCTAAGTTTGGGATGTGAGCCATCCCAACCAGGCCCGGTACAGCAGGGTAAAGGATTTTTATCCTTTGAGTTCTACTTTTCTTCCACAGCCTGAATTAATGGCTTTTCCTGCAAACCTAGCAGTCATTCCAGCTCCAGTGTCTCAAGACCTTGCAGCAGTGGTCATGTGGCTCAGTGAGGAAGGGATAAAAATCCTACGTTAATATGGATTTTTTAGCAGGATAGAATTGGATGCCAAGTAATTCTTGATTTCCATGCATTTGCTTTAGACCAATGTGAAAACCTTATGGCTTCACAAGTCAAAAGCAACCATTAATTTCCAGGTGAAATACATCAACAAGTATAGCACAGCAAGTGGTAACACACTGCCACCAGAACACTCTCTCAGAGGTGACACACCACCTTTTTCTTCATATTGCAGAATGATTAAGTTTAAGGAATGTAAGCACAACAGAAGATGAAAAAATGAGATTCTGTGAAAACAAAAGAAACAGAGCTACACTTATCTTAGCACTTTACTGCAGCATGTTATTTAACAGCATCAGAAGCAGCCAATTACAAAAGCTGTAATGAACGTAGCAAAAACTTTGACAAATGGAAGGAAAGTAATACAGGAATTAAAATACCACGAATCCAGCATCCCTATCCTTAGAAAAAAAAATAGATCTCTTTGCACTGTCCTGTAATAAAACAGTTCCATCCCTAATGCTGACTTGTCTTTAACTGGAGTCTAAATAGGAAGTATTTGGGCACCTTAAATCAGACTTTGGGCAACTCAGACATTTTTAGGCAATTGACTTCATTTGAACTGAAGCACATTGGCACAGACTCAAGTTTATGTGCTTCTCCAAGACTATTTAGCAACCTGCATTAACGTCTACAATGCAGGATCACAACCCTTACTACTGACAAGAAATGAAGAGCATACATCACTGAAACCACCTACAGAACTGGTTCTCCCAGCAAACAGCTTCTTCAGGTGGTCTAAAAGAGAAAGGTGATAATTAAAGCAATGCTTACTGCTATTCACTCCCATGCAAAATAAACAAATAAACTGGGAAAGTGGAGAAGGAGATACATATTTACTGTGCTTAACAAAAAGCCATGATTTATAGGCTGAAGGCAGGCTAGCTGCCTATGAAAGAATGCTATTAACGTTTTCTAGAAAAGCACCAATTCTGCAAGGCTCCTGCAGCATCCAACCTCCTAGCCTGAGCATCTACATTAGATTTTTAAGCAAAAGAAATAAACACCTTTATATTGAACTGTTACTGTTACGTATACATAACCCTCCTACAGCATGCTGGCCAATGGAGCTGTCTCCACAGTCTTCCACCACTAGAATCAACCACCCTAAATCAACAGACCAAGAGAAAAAAAATCCATCAGAAGAATTAGATGGCCAACAAGCTTTCTACCCACATGGTCACATAAATCAGTTGATCTATTGTCTTTTTTTTTTTGTTTGGGTTGTTGCTTTTTGTTTGTTTTAAATTTAGATCATAAAGTCACTTTATTCAGAGATTTGTGATCCTTGAACAAGCACAATGTTCTACGCTGCAGATACAATTGTCGTGTATCAAAGAAATTATAAACATAAAAACCTGCATAAAAGGCTCACATTACTAATAACTTTACAAAACTTTTTATGAAGAACTAACTAACCAGTTATTGTTAGTAAATTACTTTGAATATTAAAGTGGCTATTTAGAATATATTCTTAAAAGTTATTATTAGGCCACATTATATACAATGAATGCACATAGTATATTAATAGTGATTAACAGTGCATTTAAATTAAGTCTGTAACTGAATATATTTATGTCAAGGTATCTAACATGAAGCCCTCCAGAGAGAAAAATGAGAAAGGTATAATGATCAAACTCCCTGGGTTTGCTTTTCAATTAGAACATGCTGTTTTGTCCTCACTTAAATAACTGATTGGAAACAGTATTTCAAACACTTTCCATTTGTAATCTACCAATCTTTCATCACTTATATATGTTTAGTTCTTAAGCTTTACATAACATTAAGTATCACCAATTCTGTATCAATTGGGTTACTATGAAGTACAGAATTTTGTCTGACTCGTCCCGCGCTTCCATTTCACTTCTTTTCATAGAATCACGGAATCATTTAGGCTGGAAAAGACCTTTAACATCATAAAATCCAACCACCCACCTCACACTACAAGTCCACCACTAACCATGTCCCTCAGCACCACATCCTCACATTTCTTAAACACCCCCTGGAACGAGGACTCCATCACCTCCCTGGACAGCATGTTCCAATGCCTAATCACACTTTTCACTTTTCATGAAGAAATTCCTCCTGGCATCCAATCTAAGCCTGCCCTTGTGCAGTTTGAGGCTGTTTCCTCGAGTTCTATCACTTGTAGTTTGAGAAGAGGCCCACACGCACCTCACTGCAGCCTCCTGTCAGGCAGACGTAGGAAGCAATGATGTCTCCCCTCAGCCTCCTCTTCTCCAGACTGAGCAGCCCCGGCTCCCTCAGCCACTCCTCACAGGCCTTGTTTTCTAGCCAGCCTCGTTGCTCTTCTCTGAAAATGTTCCAGCACCTCAATGTCCTTCTTGTTAGGAGAGGCCCAAAGCTGCACACCGTACGCAAGGCGTGGGCTTGCCAGAGCCAAGCATGGGGGACAAGCACTTCCCTAGGCCTGTGGGGAAGACCAGCCTCACTAAAGGACTACAATCAGTCACTGTTGCTAAAGGAAGGGATTTTTATATTTCAGGGACACCAAGCAATTGCAAAGGGTGTTCCACCGAAGCACACATTACTCTTTCCTCACTGGAAAAATAGTTAAGGCCTGCAGTACGATTTCAGTGGTTCAGAATTGTTGTTTTCTAGCCTGCATTTATCAGTAACTGGCATACGTCACACAGAACATCACACTAACTTATGTGAATATATAATGACAATGCATATGGTACATTTTTTATGCAGAAAGGTCCATTTTTTGGTTTAATTCCAGGTAAGGAGAAAGCCAATCTGAGTTTGTACATAGAGCAAAACTTCAGATTAAAGTTGACGTGGAACCAGGCCCTTGGGTGAAGCTCATATCTAACAAAAACCTTTTTTTCAGACTTCTGTATCATGAAGCTTTCCATTACCACCCAAGCTGAGTTAATATTACCCAGAAATGCATAGCCTATTGAGACTTATTGCTTAAATATACAAAAGGTTCAATCAGATAAATTACTGAATCTCATGGTTTTACTTTTCTTGCAAAGAACATATTATACTATTACCTTTTAGAATATTTAATTAAACAATTCCATCAATTATCCTGAGCAAATATGCTAATATAACCATGGCTGCTTCATGCCGTGTTTTCAGACTTAGCATTCATTAAAAACTCCACTACACTGTGTAGCATATTAAGTTCATTTTGCAAACATAGCAATTGTCTTACCTAAGAAAACTGTTCCATATAATTAAAACATTTGCTCTTATTTGGCACTTTTCCCTCTGTAAATTGAATTAAAAACCTAGGAAAGGCTTCCCTGCAGTATTTATAGGTCTGGTATCTGGCGTGGGGGAGAAGCATATACTACAGGTAGTGGGGGTTTTTTGTTTGTTTTGTTTTGTTTTGTTGTGTTCCTGAATGAGAAAGATATAATCAGCCATCAGAAAAAACACATCTTTTATCTCATCTGCACGACAAATAGCAGGCTTGTAAAGCCCATTGCAACAAGATATTACTGGGATCAAGGCCTCAGCGTTATACACAGTTAGGCTGTATACCTATACAGAAAATGGTAACATGATTTTTACAATGGCAGAATAGAAAAAGGCAAGCTTTTTGGAAAGAATTCAAGATCCCGTGTTGGCATGGTTTTGCCTGACGCTATCTAAGGACTGCCAATGCCAAGATATATATAGGATTAATCTTAAGACTGTATTCAACCACCCTGGTACAGACTATTAAACACATCTATGCAGTATGTCACCTTCTTTGATCCCAGCATAGGCTTTCATCACGTACTCCTACAGGACAGTGGACATCACCTAAGCACCCACATACAAATTTGCTGCTTCCACCTCTGGGCTCCCCACTGCATATCACTGAAACTCAACCTCCTAAGAGAACAAAGAGTTTTGAAATGAGTGAAAACAGGTAATTCAACTGAAAATTGAACAGGGTTTCCAAGCGCAGGCTGAACTGCTGTCAAGATCTGAGTTTAGAGACTTCCAGTCCAGATGCAGGTAATGTGGGCTTAAGAATAACCTTCCTCTTCCAAAGTATTAAGTTCCACTATTGGAGTTGTTATACTGAAATAAATATCCAGCAGAGTAAATACAATCATAGTACAATGCAATATTGCACTCACCAGTGATCAGCAAACAATGCAGTCTTGGCTACTAACCGCATAGGTTATCTATATTTGAATTAATCTCAAGGACAACTACCCTGTACAAAGCAATCACACTGCGAAATAACGCTTGAGCAGGATGGTGTGGTGGTATTAACAGGTTAGTCCACACAGGATTAGCACCTTAAATTAGCAGAAGCACATCTTGACAGCTACAGTGTTTTCACACTTTGTGCATTTAATGGAAGAGGCATACAGATGCAGACAAAATACAACAAAAACCTGTCCTATATCCACTAATTAAAAAAACAGGTTTATTATTTCATGCATGCAGCATTAGAAACCTTACTGAATTCCATAAACATATATAAAGGTGGATATGATGTGTGTCTAATGGTCTTACCAACATGAAGATAGGTCGGGATACACAACAATGTGTGAGATAGTCATAGACTCATAGAATCACAGAATGGTTTGGGTTGGAAGGGACCTTAAATCCCACACGGTTCCACCCCCATGTCATGGGTAGGGACACCTCCCACCATACTAGGTTGCCCAAAGCCCCATCCAGCCTGTTCTTGGGCACTGCCAGGATGGGACATCCATAGCTGCTCAGGGCAGCCTGGGCTAGAGCCTCACCACACTCTGAGCTTTTCCTCCTAACATCTAATCAAAATGTTAGGAAAACAGAGAGGAGAAGGACACATTCAGTGTGTTCTTTCTATGACATTTCAAGCTTCTTCTCTAAAATATTAGAGAATATTTACCGAAGAAACTTGCATGTGCAGGTTTTAAAGATACAGTCTGAGAAATGTATTAGAAAATTTAAAAAGATTTTGCTGGTCTGTTTTTTCTACTGACCTCCACAATGGCTTAGTGTAAGGGGGGGAAAAAAAAAAAAAAGCAAACTCAAAGCTTTACTTTTCTTCTGGTATGTTTAAGTAGCCTCGCCCATATTATACACCCTTTCATATCCATAAAACCCAGTTAAAGTCAAGAAAAAACAATTATAATGCTGCATATCTGCATGTGACCTGCAGGTACTCACTGTAAGAACACGGCAACCTTTGTGGACCAGGTTAACACATGAAAGACTGATCAGGTGAGGAAATGCTAGACTGTTTCTAGAGAAGTGATCCAAGACCAATTATGTTACTGTGATATATCTTATACTGGTGTGGAACAGGCCTGCTTTTAAGTTACAATGTATTTTAAGAGTACTTTTGTTTTTACTATAAATCCGAGCCTTTCTTTTTTAATGAAAACTTTTGAACACCTCCTTAAAACATTAGAAATGTGTACCATTTTCCTGAGCAGTTTTAAGTGGGTCTGCACGATATGCAGAACTACTGGTGCTGTACTTGCACCATGCCACCACTGGCAGATGCTTAAAATGAAGTACAATTTTAGGCTAAAAGTGTCTCACAGAGTAACTTTCATGAGAAATCTGGAGAATTTACTCCAATGGCAAACCTCTGTGTTCCAACTTTAAAAACAGGTTTCTATTAAATTTGTTTATCAGTAAACAATAACTTAACATACTTAAGATACCATTCTAATAAATGGATCTTAAATCTTAAGATCCATTGATCTTAAGATCCATGGATCTTAAAAATCTTAAAGCACAGATGCAGTTTAGGAATGAATTTTACTACTTTTTCTACTCTGTATAGTACAGAGCTGAAAGCTGTAAAAGTGCAACTAAAACAATTTCTTGCTAAGTAGGATGGAAACGGAAAACAGAATTAAACATAATGCAATTCTTGAAATCTGATTACAAATATTAACGTAGTGTTTGGTATAAATATATTATTTTAACAGCCTTCATGACTGGGTATTTTCTCACAAAATGAACTTTCAGTTTGTCTGGATACATGGTATGGACAGTCTGCACATCGAGTAGAACTACCTTTAGCAAAGTTCTGGGTTACTAGCAAAACCAAACCTGATAAATGTTAATATTTAACGAACCACTGCAAATGTAGTGATATTTGATGAATCAGTATACCATAGCTAGAGAAAGCCACAAGGGAAATTGTAGGTATGTCATTAATTAAAAACAAATAACCTTTACTCCACTGCAGAATCAAGGCTGTCATTGGGTAAAAACCTCTTAATTTGATCTGAACATTGCTAGCTGTTTTTCTCTATCAATGAAATCATATATTGAAACTGCATCCTGAGCATACTAATATGCAAATTCAGTTTTCTTCAAAAACTTCATTAAACTGTCCTATTAACAATGCAGCAGTTTAATTTCTATTTTGAAAAAAATAAAAATAAAAATGCAACTACAAAAGGTATTTCACATTACCACAAGTAGTGTATGTGCCACGCTGTGAGTCTCTGTGGGGTGTGAAATATCTTTTTAAGAACAAAGCCTTATTACTTAAAATATATATATATCTTCACAGGGTAGTTAGCGTTCCAACTACTTATCTGCATCCTATGACAATAAATGGAAGCAGAGATCAAAATCATTCCATTTTCATCTTTATACTGAACACTTATATACATACGTAATAGTGTCGTTACTCCTAACTCTATGAAGAAGCCAAGTGTATAGGCAGTAACACCATTGCTTTAATATCTTTGTACTTGCCCTTGATTGCTCCCCCCCCTCAAAACCAAGGTTTAATGTCATTACAGGTTTTAGATGGAATTTCTGGGATAGCTTTCTTGCTGGAATTCTGTGGTTGTAAAAAACTTGAGTAGAAGTTGCAAAATTCACAAGACCAAAACCTAGCAATGTAAAGCAACAACTCTCATCATCTTCACTTGTATCGTCAGCTGCTGCTGCCCCCAGAGCATACCTCTGCAGTTACTGCAGCACTGCACACAGTGAATCTACATATTCCTTCCAGCAACCTCACTGAATTACACAAATTATTACAGCAAAGACCTTTTGCTCAGGATATTGAGAAATAACTTGAGTCTCCAACAGATATTAAAATCACAAAGTAAGTGGAAAGAAATCATTGACGATATTGGGTTTTGGATCAGACCTTATAAGAAGCTTCCTTTATATGTCACAAAATGGTAATTATTCTCCCCTGATATTTTTTCTCATTCTTCTTCTCTTTGTGATGCTTTGTTGCCATCTAGTCTCTCTACAACAATTAGAAAAACATTCAAATACAATCAGGAATCTCCTCACTAATATAGTGAAATTGCCAAATTTTTCCTTTGTTCAAGGATAATATTGCTTTGTAGACAGGAATATTATTCATACGTAACAGCCATCCTCTCTAAACCTCAGTATGCTGAATAACACACACTCATAAAGGCAGTGTTTTTCCTAAGCAAACTTTCAGTGTATTCAGTCTGCAGTTGCATACTAAACTCATTCAGTTGGGAAAGCAATGATTCTTTTTTAATCATTAGTTGTAGAATGGGGTGATGTATTAATATTTGTATGTGTAAATAAATTCAATTAATGAGTTAATTGCAAAGAAACATGGAAATATGTTAAAACAAGTCAAATCATAAACAGTTCAGAACTAAGAAAGTGTGTCTGGAATGCAATTAGTGTTCTAATATCCTGCTAACTTTAATAAACAGGACCTTAATTATACTGTAGGTCAACAAAATATTTTAATTGATATAAAGGAGCTTTTTGCTGCTACACTACAGAGTCTAGCTGAGTTGAGAGAAAATGATCTGTTAATGAGATCAAAATGCTGCTGTGTAGAATAAGGATTTATTTTTAATAGAAATGCATTTCCAAAGTGGTCCAGATGACTGAATAAAGCATTGCTGACTGTGAGGAACAAGTATCATAATCTACTTGTGACCTAATGACATTTATGCAATGCTCTCCCAACAGCTTTCCAGAATAGTAAAATAACTCCTAGAATAAAATATTTGGTAATATTTTAATATTCATCATCATGAACTCATCCTATATTAATACACTGAACATTACTGCTGCTCAAAATATGTTGTACTGAAGTTACGGCTCATGAAAAGGGCCATCTCCCTTGTTATTGTGTAATTATGTGTTAATTTATGGGGCACTGAGGTCCATAAGCAACAAATTCAAGGTCACTGAACTACATTCACTAGACCTCCTCATTCCTGTCAAGTCACAGCAGAAGGCTCCTTCTGGGTGGCTGGTCAGTGGACCACAGGGATCACCGTTATCAGTGACCAGATCCACTGAAATGAGCAGCTAATACCGGTAAAGCAGAGGACAGTGTTTTGTTTTGGCTTGATCTTGTCGTTCCCAAACTTAAAAGACAACTAGCATGTACTACTACTCCATAAATTCATAACCTGTACTTTGTAAAGCGCAACACCTCCAAGTCCCAGAGCCAAAGGGAAAAAACTGCCCATCTCCAGCAATAACTTCACATGCCTGCTTTAAAGTAAAACAAACAAAAAAATAAATGCTACTGCTGAGCACTATACTACCATGACTTAGAATGGTTTGAATGTATGAATTAGCTCCTTAAAAACATGTGTTCCACTAAGCTGAAGAGCCTAGCAGAGACTCTTGCATGCTGCACATTCTCTGCAGTGTGCTGGACACAGTGGAGGCAGGATAACATCCCTCCCTTCTCACCCCACTGCACTGGCACAAGAGCAAGGACACCCTGAAATCCTTACCTCCCCAACAGCTTTAAAATGAGAGGGCACAAAAGGATCTCACAAAATCACAGGCAGATTAAGGCTGGCAGGGACCTCTGGAGGCACCTGGCGCAACCCCAAAACAAAAGCCCCAAGCAGGGCCACACAGAGCAGGGTACCCAGGGCCATGTCCAGGCAGCTTCTGAAGATCTCCAAGGAGGACACTCCTCAACCTCTCTGGGCAGCCTATGCCAGTTGTCAGCAACCATCTGCATCACCAGGTGGTTAAATTGTTGTAAACTGTTGTGAACATTTAACGCTTACACTAAGCAAGCAATAGTTCCTTCTGTGATAATGGAGTGCAACTCCAACCCAGGTAGCAGGAGACAAAGCCATTAGTTGCCTGCTCTCTAGTTCCAAGAATTATCTCTAATATTTATTCCTTTATTGAATCCACAGCCCAGTAAATTAATGATTAACTTTACAGAAAGAAGTTGTTAAGAGGATTTTCCTAAGAAGTATTTGCCTAAAGCTCCTACAGTGAAGTCTGAATGGGAACTAGGTACAAAAAAAGGAATATGTTCTCCAACCTAAGGTATTTACACAGTCCCATTATCATCTTGTTTTGTGATAGATAACTTCAGAAAACTTACTAGCAATAATCAACCTCCAAAGCTAGAGAAACGCAATTACCACCTTTAAAAAAAATAAAACAGAGCTCTAGCTCAGAAGGACAGTGCTGGTTTTAAACCCTGCTCTGTTTTCTAACAAACCAGGTAATCTAACCAGGATTTTCTAAACATTTTGAAATTTGGTCCTAGTGACTTCCCTCTGGTTACACAGGAATTAATCACTCTTAACTCTCAGAATATCACTTTGGTTTTTGTTATTGCAAAAAAAAAAAACATTTTTGCAATATGTCACATCTTCTGTAATTTTATTTGCTCATGTTTTTTGTTGTTTTGTTTTTTTTTTTTACTCCCTAAGAATGAAGGGTGTATTTACCTATTTCTGTATTTACCTATTTCGTGGCTAGTGGGGACAGTAGCAGAAGGGAAACTCCCCCACTAACTTGCCCCTTGGAGAAATGGCACCATTCAGGTTTCAGTGCCATTAACAAGAGGTGGATCATGGGTACCTGAATTTGTCAACCTGAGGTCCCCCACAGATGAGCATTCACTACTCCAGTGACTTCTCCTTGCACGTTTCCAGAAAAAAAAGCCTTTTTACATTTTCTTACCAGCACTCCCATTACATGCCTGCCATAAATCACAGCATACACGTTGTTTATGTCCTTGCCTGACTTTGAAGTTACTGCATATCTTTCCATAGTGTATAACTGTAAATGGCTATTCAGCATTCTCTGTTGTTTTCAACACTCCCATGCAAAAAGATGTTCCCCGATGGGAGGGAGCATGACTAATAGCGTTTACTTTTTAAGCCAAAAGTAGTTTTTCCTACAGACAACTCTAGCAGAACACACAAGAGCTCACAGAATTTCAAGAAGAAATGAAAAAAGATGTAATGAAGACACCAAATTGCACGAAAACTTAAGTAACATTTGTAAACAAATTCCTGAAGCCTCCTGCCCAAATACTTCTAGATAGCTCTTCCTGTGACTTTCCTTATCCTAGCTACTAGCAGACTGCCAGCCAAGGGCCTGCTGTAGAGAGCAGATCCTCTGAACAAAATGATCAAACCCACAGCCATAACTGTTCTTCTTGTACTTCCCAAAATCATGAAAGAAGAGCTTGAAATAAAATTGACTCCTTGCTCTCAGCAAGAACTAATACTTATCAGATGCCCTGGTCAAACACAATAAAATGACACTGGGATAAGAAATTGATTTTGTAATTGATTTATTAGTTTTCGTAGAAGGAAAGGCTTTTCAGTAGCCTTTTCATTAAAATGATTGCCTACAACAACCACCACTCCCCCTTCCAAATCTGTTTTTAAAAACAGTGTTTTTGTCTGAAACAAGCAATGGGACAAAAAACCATCGTATATGGTGGCAAGCCCTGTTGTGAAAGGCCTGAACAGTGAGATTTTGAGAATTTACCATAACTGAGAAGTGGTGAGCACAGCACAGAAGCGGCAGCATGCTGCAGGGAGCTGAGGCTGCTGCCCAGCAGCAGCAGATGTGCAAGGGACTTGGGCTCTCCTTGTTGGTGCATTCCTCCTCCCCAGCTGCTGGCAGGGCCACGGACAGGACAGCCCTGGCTCTTACTTTGTCGTACTTCTGCTTTCCAGGTCAGGGACTTAGCAGTGGCAAGCAGGATAAAATACCTGGGCCCCAAACTATTTTCAAGACTCCCGGTTGTCTCAGTGCTAGCGCAGCAACTTGTAAGACCTTCAATGTCTTCAAGAAAACAGCCTCTGAAGCTGCTGCGCTTCCCCTCCTGCCTGAAAAATGTGCCTCAGCATAGTCAACCAGGGACAGGCAGGCAGTCCACTCCCTTACACCCATTTGTTTGTGGGTTTGGATGTTTGCTTTTTGTTTTCCCCAGTACATCTCCTAATTAAGATGTCATGCCAACAGGACCAGGTCAGTGGCAAACTGAGCCGTGCACATTACCATTGCCTGCAAAATAGGAAAATATTCTTCATCTGCAATGTTTACAGAAATTAAGTTCCACACTACTCTTACAGGAGAAATAGTAAAAAAGCTGAAGTCTTAGATACTAAAATACAACTCATTTTTAATCCTGCCCTTTCTTCCCTCAGCAAGAACACACCCTGTGAATAACCCATGTCTCAAAACCAACAGGAAGTTTTCGACTTTACTAGTCAGAACTCACAGTGAGGTATAATTATTTTCAAATATTCTTATGAGAACAACTACAAAGGCTAAATTACCATTCCCTGGAGTGCTCCCAAAGCTTTGCAGCCCCGTCCTGGCGATGCCCCTGGTGAGGAGCCTGTCCCCTCCTTGTTCAGTTCCTCAGTGCCGGCCCCTTCCTCTGCCCACCCTGGGTGGGCCCCTGCTGCAGCGTCTCCACAGCAGCCCCCCCTTCTGGAGCTCCCAGAACTGAAGGTTTCCAAGGATTGCCACGTACATACGGATGTAGTTGAGATGGCCTAGACAGTTAAGCAAGGTATCATCACCCATGATAGAAAAAGCTGCTGCAAAACCCCACCCAGCCCAGGAGAGGTTCTGCCGTTTGCTCCCCGTGTCTCGGAATGGCTCTGCCACACACCGTTACCTCAAAAACCTGCAGTATCTACTCATTTCTTAAATATCCCATAGAGAAACCCTGCACACAGATCTGTGCAATGTACAGGCTCAGATTCTCGTTTCTGTCCAGTTCAGACAATGTACCAGAAAACTACTGAGCAGAGTGAAGATCCCAAGAATCTTCATTAAAATCAAACCTGGTTTCCATTGCCAAGTTTCAAATAAAATGCTAGGTTGACATTTAAAACACTTTCTTGCAAAAAGGGCACTGTCCTTATGACAAAAAATTAATTAACCTGATCTCACATGCTTTTATGTATTGTAATTCATGGATTACTGAAATTCATAATTGAATAATACGTAGATGTCACCTAGAGGTACTAAACCAATTCTCCTACTTGTAATTGCCTGACTAAATAAGAATGACACTAACTTTAGCATTTTCTCTCTGATTAAGGCCAGTATAGATTTGTGGCTGCCTCCGTGTAATATAAATCAATAAAGAATAATTTTCCAGGCAGTAAATCAATTGTCTGTTCACAGACCCTAATACCCCTGTGCAGGATTTATCAAAAAAAATGAATGGCAGTCTTGTTAGTAGATGTACAAGGCGCTTTGCAGGTACATGATGGTGTACAGCTCAGACTACTGCTAATACTGCTGCACCTGCCAAATTCGTTAACTCTTCCTTTGCCTTTACAATTGTGTTGAAACGGAAGAAAGGGGAACAGGCTTCTTAACAAGAAGAAAGGAAATTTTTAAAAATGTATTTGCATTATGTTCCTTCACGTTAGCATCTTGGTATCTGGATATTCCCATTTCTCCCCTTTTACTGGAAGCACAGTACTAGGTAGAGTTATTTCTGTACAATTACTAGCCACTAGGTAAAGCGCAGACTAGAACTGAACTGTTTAAGTAGTTCAATTTTGAAAAATCACCAATGAGAAAAAAAATTGAAAACATTACCCTTATTAGATCCAAGCATTTTGTATGCATATTTATTCCAAATAATTACTCTCACACACAAAAGAATTAATTGGATCAGACTCTTCCTACATTTATCTTCTTGGCTTTATAAGACAAGTGTTGTTATTGCAAGTATCAATTCCAGATCTGATGGACCACCTGGTGGATCTAATACAGTAATGTCCACATTTCAACATAAATGGTAATTTTTTGGTCATTAAAAACTACTTTTTTTTTACTTCAGCACCAGAATCAATGTACCAAGTGGTAAAGGGCTACTGGCAGTATCTCACCTAGTCAGCTTGGCAATCCCAGTACCTCTATGTGAATAGTATGCACAGGTAAAGAGCATCCATACAGAATACCTCCCAGGACTGGACTGAGCAGTAGTTTTGCTCTAGGTAAACAGATTCTAAAACCACTTATTAGAAACAAACAACTGTCATTAGTTAGCAGTGAACTACAGGCACGCTCTGTGCTAGTGCAGGAGGAAGATGGCAAAGGTGACTACTTCTTTCACAGACAATTGCCAAGGGCAAGTGTGGCCCCACCCAAAGTTGGATCTAAAATGAAAAACAAAATCAAAGCATGGAAAAGTCTCAAGAAATGATTTTAAGAGATGGCTTAAAAATCTTTTACATGACAGTCCATCTTCTCGCTGTAATCTACTCCTGAATCACTCGGAATTGACACCAATGTGACCTTTAAAAATGAGAGGTATTTGAGCTTTCCTCTATATAAAGAACAACAGTTGCTCTTTCTTATAAGGCAGTGGAAAGAAAAAGTAAAATAAAAGCTAGGCACGGAAATTTATGCAGAGAAGGCAAAAATTATGCCTTATGCCAGACTGTTGTGAAGAAAGAACTTGTCATAAATTCAAACTAGGCTCATTCACTTACACATAAAATAAAGGTTGAGTGCAACCTTCAAGCAAAGGAGACAGAAAATGTGCAGGCATTGTAATATCCACACTTTCCCACGGTGCTGAGAAAATAGGACCTTAATTATCCAGCATTGTTTTCACCTACAATAAGAACTAATGCTCCCCCACTGGTTTCTGAAAATCTGTTTCACCCTCAATACAGTATCAAACCCCCATTGCATAGTCTAACTTCTCATCCTACTTCCAAGGTTTTGTTTTGTTGGCTTTTATTGCTTTTTTTTTTTTTTTTTAATATATATAGTGAATTTTGCATCTTTGGTTAGAAATAAATAGAATTGGACAAAAAGTATTCATTAAAACCCATTTCTCAAAGAAAATGGCCTTACTCAAAATGAATATCCTCCTACCCCCACAACCCCTGCCATTGCTGCTGACATTTTTCAATGCAAGATTCAGATACTATTTAAAACTACTTTGTGGATTCTTTTCATCAAGGAAAGGTCTGTACGTGTAATCTGAGAGAACAGAATATTTATGTGTTCTAAAAAGGAATAAAAATAAGCTAAAAAATAAGCTATACTCAAACTACTGATTTGTATATTGTTGTCTTTTTCCATTTACTTAAACCAAACTGACTTTCTTGCGGACAAGTGTTCTTTGTTCTTCTTGTTGTGCACCATCTTTTAAATCTGGTAACTCTAGGACACAATGTAGGTGGGAAGTGAAGTCTGAAGATCTCTAGCCCATTCCCCTCCTCAAAACATAACCACTAAGTTCAAGTCACTCAGCATCTTGTCCTGCTAAGTTTTGAGTATCTTTAGGGATGATGATATTCCACGATCTCTTTGGGACCCTACTCCAGTGGTTGACTACATTTGTGGTGATTTTTTCCCCTTATTTCTGACTGAAATGCAACCCTTGTCCCTTGTGACTCATCCTGATCACGTGCAACTCTGTGATGAATTTTGCTGCATACTGTCTGTAAATAAATTGGATCCTTTCATATGTTCTCTTCTGTCATATAAGAAGTATTCAGATTTTTCAAAAAAACCCAGCTGCCCAATCCGGCAAACTACCCGCTCATTTCCTACTGTTGTCGTTGCTAGTTTGGCCAACAATATGGGTTCTTCTCCTAATGGCTTATGTCCAACACATAGAGAATACTGCATGCTGAATAACTTCTGGAAATGACAAAAAGACCTGCTGGAAGCTCTGTTTCTGCCACACAGCGAGAAAAAAAAAAATCTGTTTTCTAACCAGATTATAGAAGTGACATTAGTAAATTATCAAGAGTAACACATCATTCTTGATTTTGTATTTCAAATAGAATGCAAATCACAGAGAACATCCCTATCTTTTCACTGTGACCACCCAGTGCAACAGAGCTTCTGAGTCAGTCATTAACATACAGTCAAGGTAAAAGGAAGTGCTATTACAGAAAATAAACATTACAAATTAAAACCACAAAAGTAACACTTTGAATCCTGAAATCTGTCTGTAATTAACATGTCACTGGTATGACTTTACAGGGGCTGAGGATTTTTTTTTTTGCCTTTTTCCCCAGCCTTCTCATCACTAGCAGAACAAGGAGGATATTCAATTCACTGACTGAATACAGACTTTAAGGTAAAAGACAAGAAGCACTGGACTTAAAACCGCAACTTCATTTTCTTCCTACAGAATTTGACGATAGCCATTCTACAGAATTATGAAAAATAAGCAAACAACATGCAGGTAGCTAATGTATTATATTTATACATCCGTATGAAACCAAGTACAACACATTTCAGCATTATCTGTTCTTGGACTACACTGCATCTGTCCAGACAGCATCCCATACTTCCAGGGCTGAGAAGCTCAGACTATCTCCATCTACCTATCCCATGTTTCATAAACACAAAGATGCCCAGCTCATGAGTTCAGTTCCCAAAACCAGTTTCCACAAAATCCCTAATGAACAGGACTCCACACAGAACATTTCATCCCAAGCTCCTGTCTTTGATAGAGATGATTAATCTTACACAGCAGCAGCCTAATTAGCCATCAATTACTCCTGGATGAGAGCAAGAGCACCAGATGCCCTTCCTGTGGAAGCTATTCCATATTTCACTCAAATCCCTCAGTGAAGAAAGAACAGCAAAGAATATTGCTGTTGCCTAAGGGAGCTGAGAGGGCACAGACTTAGGTGTCTAGTTCCCGTTTCATTTACAGTTGCTGGATGTCACTCAATACCTGCTTAACATAAAATGGAAGCACTCACTGCAGGGACTTAGAAATAGTGAGCTAAGTGGGAAGGGGATTATGACCAATTCCTCCTACTCCTGAGGTCATGCTGTAAAAGAGTAATCTTACTTCCACTCTTGAAAGTAAACCTGAAATGACAAAGAGCTGATGTGAACCCATTCTGAGCTATCACCTGGGGAGCTGAAGGGCTGAAAACTGTGCGTTGAAGGACAGATGGAGGGGTGGGGATCATACTGAAACTCTCTGTCTTGTGCTTTCCATCCCACTGAACTGTTCTGCAAATCTAGCCAACCTAGCCCAGGAACCTGACATTTTATAAAGCAACACAGTTCACAAGAGCCAGCCGTGATACCGTGCTCCCAGCACAGAATCAATAGAGCCCAACTCTGTTGATATTCCCGTAAATTAGGCTCTTTCTGAGGATGTCAGTGGCACACAGGCATTTGAGGGCTCACTTCAGTTAGATTCATGCATTCCAAACTCAGCAACAAGTTCTTGCTCTTGCTAACAAATGATTTATACCTTTGCAGAGGGCACAATCTATAGCCCAGTAATGATGTTCCTACTGACACCAACTCTAAAGTATGTGCATATCTCTGTAATTTTAATCACACTTTTACATTGGGCACAACATTAAGCAATCTAGTAGACTCAGATGGCCAGATGACTTGCCTGAGATGCAGTCAATATTCTACTTTGAATGAGCTTAAATCTACAGCCTTTCTGCTATAATGGGGTCATCACTAACGGTAACCAATTTATCTTTTTTATGCATTTGCATTACTATTTAACACTTGATCACTCAAAATATATCAGAAACAAGAGAGAAGTGAAAGGAGGTCTCATCTACAAAACAAAACTCAGTGCAAAGGCATACAAGCTGACATGGGATTTGAACTCAAGAACAAGGAGCATAAGCTTCAGGGAGCTTTATCCAGTAATTTCACAGCTGAATTTAGCCCTATATTGTTTATTTTTAAGGCTCTTGTGCATATTCCCCTCTATAATTTGCATGTCACCTTGTTCATTATTGAAAAAGCATTTCAGTACATCTCTAATGGAAATAATTACTATAAATTGTTTAGAACTGTGAAGCATGTGGGACTAAGCTTTCAGTTCAGCAGCAAGTCTATATAATCACACAGAGAGCTGCTCTAGAGACTTTTTATAAAGTAATCAAATTGTGAAACTTAGCAATGCAATCGATTTTCTTGTCAGAAGATCTACATTGCTGCCTGGGATGCCAAATGGCTGATGAGAAATTCAGTCACCTACAAGCCTGGGAGCAATCACCCACCTACCAAAACATCTGAGGAGGTGGGGGGTCTGTTTTAAATGAGTTGCCTAATTATCTGCAATGCATTGGTACAGCAAAACAAGCCACACTGAGGAATACACATTGTATTCAACAGCATCTTTCTTTTTTCATTTCTCATTGGCACTTCTTCCTTCTCAAATAAGGCTCCCTTCTTTCATGCCATGTCAGAAAAGACACATGATAATGTTGTAGCATTCACTGAGGAGCTGCTTCATTAACAACTGAGTTATGTCACATCCTTTCATACCTTGCTATACACTTGCATCAACTTGACAAGACAGACCTTAACACAATGCATCAGGTGAAGTGTACAGAGAAATACTGCTTTCAGAAGCATCCTGTCATGACAGCATTTTTTCTTTTTCTCTGCTCTGTAGGCTCTCCTTATTGAAGGCTGCACAAGTCTTTCAAATACATCCTGGCTGGCCACACACCAACTCGTACATCCTAGAATTATCCACTAATAATAAGTCACGTGGCGCAGGATGGTTTGAAGTCAAATTGTGGACAGTACCTGTCCTGGTTTCAGTTAGAACAGAGTTAATTTTCTTCCTAGTAGCTGGTAGAATGCTATGTTTTGGCTTAGGTTGAGAAGAGTACTGATAATACCCCGATGTTTTAATTGTTGCAGAGCAGTGCTTATACTAAGCCAAGGACATCTCAGCTTCTTGCTCTGTCCTGCCAACAGGCAGGCTGGGGGTGCAGTAAGAGCTGGGAGGGGACAGACCCAGGACAGGTGACCCAAACTAGCCAAAGGGGTATTCCATAGCATCTGATGTCATGCTAAACAATATATAGGGGTGGCTAGCTGGGGGAGGGGGGCCAGACTGCTCGGGGTTAGGCTGGGCATCGGTCAGCGGGTGGTGAGCAATTGCATTGTGCATCACTTGTTTGTACACATTATTAGTAGCAGTACTATTATCATCATTGTATTATTATTATTATTGTTATTATTATTTTCCTGTCTTATTAAACTGTCTTTATCTCAACTCACGGGCTTCACTTTCCATTTCTCTCCCCCGTCCCAGAGAGGGAGGGGGGAGGGTGAGCAAACAGCTGTGTGGTGTTTAGCTGCCAGCCGGGTTAAACCACGACAGTACCACATATCATATATCATGTTAATATATATCATGTACCATATATGTACATATATCATGTACCATATATCATGTTAATCTTTCTCAGCTTTTAAGTTCAAATTTCAAAATACATGTAAAAGGCATGCTAATATGCAAGGCTTCGTTTCTTATGTTTTCTGTTTCCTGTATAGTCTTTCACATAGCACTTAATCTTGTCCTGTCTCAGTCTTCCAGTCTGAAAGCAAATACATAATACAATTTCACTTCCCAGGACCATTATAGGAATGTACTAACTGTTGGTTAAACATGTTAAGAACTTTTTCCAAAGCATCTAGGGGACTCAAATAGCCAAAATCAGCAATAGACTCACACGTAAGTACAACATATCATTGTTAACCACTTTTTTTTTTTTTTTTTTTTTTACTACATGGAGTTGCTGGAGACCAAGTTGTATCACTACAACATGCTGCTGATTTTCAAGTATGTGTCAGGAACCTGCAAAATCCATTAAAATTCAGAACGCCTGTGCTCCTTGACCCCATTTATGCCATTTAAAAGATTTCTGCTTGTGACTGGTAGCCCTTGCATCTGATACCTGGTACCTGATAATACAGTTAGCATAACCAATGCCACTTTGTGAAGTAAGAAGACGTTACTCCTAAGCAAACTCTTTGTTACCAGCCCCCTTTTCCCCCTCCCCACCAGCCCTGAAAGTCCCATGCAACAGGCCAACTCTTCCCCTTCCTACCAGTGGTGTGAAAATCCCAAACTCGCATCCAACCACGATGTGGTGACCTCCTCAAAGAACAGGGAAGTTTAACAGCCCACGGAGTGTACCTATAAAACCAAGCATCAGCAAGCCCTAGGTGAGACGTGGATAGAACCCGCTGCTGGACAGCAGGCCTGCGATCCCCTGGTGCTCAGGGACACCTCCACTGTCAGCTGCATCCTCCACAGACCGAGCGACTCACGTTCCTTCACATCGATTCTGAGTCTAGATTATGATTATTAGATTGCACGTTAAGTGTTGAAATCTGACCCAACCTGCAGAGGGTACAGATGATTCAAACAACTGCTAAATATCCATAAGCTGTGCTAATTATAAATTTCCACGTAATAACAAAGGTCTAAATATAATCATAACCTTGTGGCATCCTCATTCTACCTAGGATCACTAGTGAACCTGTCTGTCCCCATAATGCTGGGTGTCATTCCTATTCCATGTATTAGCCACAAACTTTGATGACAATCATAACATGTAAGTTAGAAGTACGCACTTCTAAAGCTAGGTTAACAGTAGAACAGAAAACTGACAAAATTACACACAGAAGCATCATTTAATTGAAACACTGAGTTTTGTAGTTATTAGTCAATCACTTGCAGTGTGCACTCTGGCAAGCAATGGGTGGTAGCCACTTTTCCCTTATGAATCTATGTATCTACCTCTGTTTCATCCCTTTTCTATACATAACTCCTATTGATGATGTCAAACTATCTGACTTCTCCAAATCTCCATTTTACACATAGGAACTTGTGAAATAAAGACAAAGATTTTGTACTATAAATGTTGGCATTCTTTTAATACACTCAAAACTCCCTTACGAAAAGAGGTAAAATGAGGTGTCATTAGCCATTGATTTATGTTCATATGTCTATTCAAAAGGTGTCAAACAATAATGTTACTGAAAGGTTCACCTTCATGACAATGAACTCAGATTCATACAATGTCACTTAACCCATGTCTTTTTAAAATCAGATACGGTACTAATATGCAATAAAATAGCATGCCTGACTACTTATAATGCTCACAAATCCTATTCTTATGTGTGTTTTCTACTGACACCATGCAATCAATTATATAATTTATATATACATATGTATCTTTTTCTGCTTTTTTATAAAGTTGATGTATCAGAGAATATTTCATAAAGCTGAATTTTTCTGAGATTTTGGTTACAGTCCAAACAATTCTATAATTTATTTTCAATAACATTTTTGCTCATCCCAAAAGAAATTAGTATTTTATAGTCAATACTGAAATACCAAGTTACTAAGTAAAAAGTGAAAGCCAAGGAGAAAAGCAAAAATGTCCCTCATAAGTTCATCATATCTTATCATGCAACAACACTTAAAGTTTCTGAATTTGGAACAAGCCCGCAGAGCATAACTAAGCATTGAAAAACATTCCTACCCCGAGATAAACTGGGAATGCTGAAGAAGCCTGAGAACACATCCAAAAGTCATCGTCTGTAAGGCAAGTGGATAACCTAGATTTCTCTTAAAATGACCACTTGTGCATTTAAACATTCTCAAACTCTTGTCCCTGTGAACTGCCTTAAATAAAAGAGTTTTTGAGCAAACACACGTCTTCTCCAGTACTCTCTTTTACTTTCTATAGTCTACAGAGTCTCTAGGAAACTAACACCAGAAAGCTTTAATAAAGGAGAAACCCACTGCAGTGACAGGCATACACAGTGGGCACACCACTCTCTGCCCCTTTCTGAGAAGGGTGAGCTTTCAGGTACTGGAAAGGAGAAAAGAACGGCCTTTTACACAGCTTTTACATACACCTGTGCTGTTGGGAGAAGGGCCAAGTGTGCTTCTGAGTTTGAACAAGAGCTGGCTTAGCTCCAGCTTCTGAGCTATTTCCATTATCTCACCAAATACAATGTATATCACACGTACACATGATATACCTGAATTATGCACATACAGACTATAAAAACAAACATAATCTATCTTGTCTGACCTCCTGCCTGAAAAAGGCCCTAAGTACTTCCCTAAATAAGCGTTCCTTGAACATCACTTCCAAACTTAAATTAATATGCCAAAGAGTGCAACAGAGAATGGTGAGTTATTCAGGAGGTTAATTACCTGTACTACTAAAGCAATGCACCTTATTTCTAAGTCTGAATGTGTATCTCATTATACATCTATGCACTAGAATAAAGAAACCTTTGTTTTATCATCCCTTATATACACACTGACTAAAATCCTCTCCTGTCTTGTCTTTGATAAAAACAATGGACTGTACTCCCCAAATATTCTGTGTAAGATGTACTGAAGGTTACTCTGAACTTTCTCCAACACCCCAGGATGGGTTGCTGAACTATGCATATTCTAACAGCCACTACATCTGTATCAAATAGTCTTTGTTGCTGTTTCCCTTGTTGAGAGGCTTTCTCAAGCTTCCAGGGAGTGCACAAGCTCCAAGGGGTGAAGACCAAAGGAAACCAGTTGATTTAGCAAAGCTGTTGATGATGTTTCTCGCAGTGTCCTTCTGGACAAAATGTCCAGCATACAGCTAGGAAAATACATAATACAATGGGTGAACAACTGGCTGAGGGGCCAGGCTCAAAGGGTTCAAGTAAAGGGGGTTACAACAGGCTGGCAACCTCTTGGGGTTCCACTTCAGGGCCAGTTCTCTTCAATGTTTTCATATATGATCTGCATGCAGGACACAAATGCATGCTAACTAAGCTGGCAGGTGATACTAAATTGGGAAGTTGGAAGAGCTGTTTACTCCCTCAGGGGTGGAGAGGCCTTGCAAACTGGAGGGCTGGGCAGTCACCAACAAAAGGAAGTTTAACAAGAGCAAGTGCTGGATTCAGCACCTGGGAAGGGGCAACCCTAGATGCATGTAAAGACTGGGGGACGAGAGGTAGGAGAGCAGCCCCACTTAAAGGGGTCTGGGGGCTGTCATTGAATATGAGCCAGCAGCAGGCCCTGTCAGACAGAAAGGCCAGCTTATCCTGCAGAGCATCAGGCACAGCACTGCTGGACAGTTGAGGGAAGGGATTGCCCTGCTGTGCTCTGGTGCAGCTTCATCTTGAGATTTGTGGGCAGCTTAGTGCATCACAGTAAAATGACATAAAACTATTAGAGAGCATCCAAAGGAGGGCTACAAAGATGGTGAATGGTCTGAAGGGCAGGACATATGAGGAGCGGCTGAGGTCCCTTGGTTTGTTCAGCCCAGAGCAGAGCAGGCTGAGGGGAGGCCTCATAGCGACCTGCAGCTCCCTCACAGGGGAGCGGAGGGGCAGGCGCTGAGCTCTGCTCTCTGGGGACAGCGACAGGACCCGAGGGAACAGCATGGAGCTGGGACAGGGGAGGGTCAGGCTGGGGCTTAGGGAAAGGTTTTGCACTCAGAGGTGGTCGGGCACTGGGACAGGCTCCCCAGAGCAGTGGCCATGGCCTCAAGCCCAGCATAGGTCAAGAAGCATTTGGATAATGCTATCGGACCCACGGTCGGATTTTTGGGTGGTCCTGTGTGGACCCAGGAGTTGGACTCAATGATCCTTGTGGATCCATTCCAACTCAGGCTATTCTATAATATAAAACATCTGAAGATCACTTGCAGGGTAGAGGTGGAAGAGAAAAGGTTCAATAGGCACATGATCCACTCACCTACCTCACTTTAGTCTTTAAGACTGCATTAATTTAGAGAAGAATAAACAGGTTCCTCTGGCTGTTGCAGATCTGTCCTCATCTTCTCTCAGCCCTCACCCTTTCCCAGTGAGCTACCATTTTAACCAGTCTCTATCTAATAGAGGCTACTCAATTAAAATGCTTGTTCCAGACTTGCAAAATCTTGTCCAAACTCAAGACAACTTTCATCAAGACCTATGCATTTCCTGCCACAGTGCTAGTGTTCAGCACAAAGAAAACTTCCAAGTTGTTTCTTAACTACTTTTATTACATCTTTCTCTCTCGTTCTCTCATTTAAATAAAAGCCCTGGAAACCTATGGTTTCATAGATTGCCCACAACCCACAATTTATGGATGCTACTTGCAACCTTCAAAAGCTTTTAAAAATAGTACTGGATCTATTATTGTGAATTACAGTAATTGCAGCAAAGATTTAAGAGGCACTTTGAGAAATTTCAATTTCATGGTATGTTTCTGAACCTACTTCCTTGGCATCTGGGGGAAAACAGTTATTTTTTTGAAAGAGCTTTTCTTCCTATCTTTTGATATAAAGTTTCGATTGAAACTTCGGTATCAAAATTCGTGCTAAGAAAAAAAAATGCTGGGTTTCAAATTCAAGTTGCAACAGAGGCAAAGATGGTATAAGACTCGAGCCTCACCTCAGCTCTAAGAATATAAAAGAAAATGAACCCCATCAGTAAAGCACAGCCTTTGGGATCTCTATGTTCTTTAGTCTTGTAAGAGTTTCTTATTCTGATGTTTTAAATTGGAGAGCTGGAGAAGATCAATATATTCGCAAATGAATCATTAAAACTGAACCTGATATTCATATGAACATCAGCAGGTTTACCTGCCCGTTCAGCCTGCCCATTACCCTGTTGTATAAACAGATAAGTGATTTAAAGAAGACAGAAACCATGTGACAATAAACCAAGGAGGGAGGCCTGCTCCTTTACTTTTCTCCCTTACAAAATGCAGCTCCACCTCATCTGTTCCAGCCTAGACAGAGCCTGCTGCAAGACGGGAACAGAGGGGCCTCACAAAGAGTTTGCTCCTACCAAAATAAGAGGAGACCTAGCCAAAAAGGATCAGCTCACAAAGTTTAATGCCAAGCCCTTCAATTTCCAGACTGGTTCCCTCTATTTCCATAATTTCTCTGAGTCATTTCTTTCAGTGAGTGGGGAGGTGTCATTGCCTTAGTTCTAGCTAATGTCCCTCTTAAAGCAAGGTTAAAAAATGAAAATTATTTCCAGTGGTTTTCACACGCTCATTCCCATGACAAGATGCAAGTAGGTCCCCTTAAAATTTCTAGCTGACGCTACTGTACAACAGCTTGAAGTGCATGTTTCCCCTCATGTGGGCCACCATTAACACGGTCACTGCGATTGGCATCCATTACTTTCTTCTGGAACTATACCCCGTAAGCATAATTTCATAAAATTTTATAGACAACCTATTGAAATTGCCCCCTATCTATGCACAAGAGATTTTTAATCTGTACAATAAAGTAATTTACAGCTTTAGATGACACCCAGATGGATTCCCTTAAACTCAGCTCAGAGCACCTATATATCTGAAGCTGTAATGTTACACTTGGTTTCAAAAAGCGATTTTTTTTGCCTTTTGGTTTACATAAAACAGAATGAATCAGAAACAGTACATTATTTTTATGCAGCTACAGTGGCAGTAGTAGGGTAGCCCAGTAACAGAAATACCTTGTCCCCAAATACAAGCAGATTCATAAGAGGAAAAGAAATGATCAGTACTATCATTGGCTTTGACTTCTGATTTGTCTGCTAAATGCAAGGCAGTTCCATTGATGGCTCATCAAGTTTTAAATTATAGGTATGGGAGCAATCATGTTGTTGAGATACTAGGAGGATTAGCTATTACCATAGGAATAGGAACTGAAGCAAACTTTCCTCTCTCTCTTCCCCTTCCCTCACATCCAACCCCCTCATACAACAGATATTATCAATGCTCATGTTTGGATGAACAGCTTGCAGAGACTTGCTAATAACCATCTTCAAACGACTGATTCAGACAACCACTCCACTGATTCATCTCCAGCACAGCTGTGTTGATCAGCGTTGGACTTGGTCTCACATTTCCTGTCCAGAGGTTTTTAAGTCCTCTGCACTGGTTTGCACTGCCATAGCCCTGCACCCTCCCCCTTGTCTGAAATAGCTATCTCCAGAAAGGACAGGACTCAACTAGAAAAGACTAGACCTCTACCTATGCCTTCTCAGAAGCAACAGAAGCCTTTTGCTTCCTTTTAATCTAAAGGAGGGTGCAATCGTCCTAGACGTGTGAATCAAAACAAACAACAACCAGAACACAAAACACCACAACAACAAATGCCCAAGAGGAGGACTGATTAAATCTGGTAATGCCCTATCACAGAACAGGATGGGAGCAGAATGGACTGAGTGCTGGAGAAAGCAGGAGGCAAACAGAGGCTTAGGACATATTCCTGCTGGTACAACAAAGGCAGAAATGTCTATCGTATATAAAGTGATGTGCTAAGGATCAACAGTATGTGTAAATGCTTGTTACAACAACATAGTAACAGCACAGAAAAGGGATTGCTTCCTTACTCTCATCCCTCCTTAATTTCTTTGAACATCAGGACAGCAGCAAAACTTGCCTGTTGTAGAGGTTGGGTATGGAGAGTTAACAGGCAGCCCAGCTCAGGCCCAAAGGCACGCCAGCTCCCAGAACACACTTCTTGTGCTGCAGTGATCTATTTCACTATTTGCTGGTGCATGGCAGGAGTTGTTGAATAAGCTCTTTCTAAAAAGTCTCTATTAATGAAGGAAAATTTTCCCAAGGTTTTCTTTCCCCTACTGTTCTGCTAATGAAAAGATGATTATGCTGCCCACCTACTGTAAATAACAATGTACACTTCTATTTTGTTCTGTATGGCTCAGATTCATGCACATTTTGACAGTGACAGACAAGCTTACTCAGTCCAACAATATTTTATTAAACTTCTCCAAATACTGTGGTTTTGACTTTATTTTTCCATTCAATGAACAGACTTTTTTTAAAAAACAGTAGACAGATGTTCATTTAGTAGGTCTCCTCAGGAAGAGCAACCTGGAGTCTCCTTGTCTGCCTGGTATTAGTTTAAGCTACAGAACAAGTCTGACGTTACCAGTGCAGACTTTTTGCCACATTACCTAACAATGGGACATACAGTCAGAAATCTGCAACAACACTTAGCAAGTGGTAGATGACATACTCGATTCCTTCAGCAATATTCCCCACTAACACGTGCTCGCCTTTCAATGGCCCTACTCCTTCCTTGTTAGCAGTATACTGTAGAGCCTGGAGCAACATACCACAGTTCAGAAGCCAGCCAACTATCACTGCTTTACAAAACAATTCTGTTGCTGAATCAATATTTTTATGGCCTCCAGCTACTAGAAATGTCAGTATTTTTAGAGCTGCCAAAACACTGAAATGTCATTTTCGAATCAAGGCCTAGCTGATGATCTCCATTACACTTGTATAATTGGATGTCAGCAGAATCACTCAGGATTTGCAGATGAAACTGCTCAAAAACCAGCGTCATCACCCGATTTATTTTCTACCTTGCCTCATAAGCCATTATTTTTAGAACTTCTCACCTCAAGGGAAGGCAGGTAGCCAGAGACCTGACTCTATTAAGACAGCTGGTACAGCTTCTTAATTTTTCATTGACCAACTTGCTTGCAGGCTGTTGAACTTCTGCAGCAATGGGTAGAAACATCATCAAAAGAGGAGATGCGTGCCTCACCTGGCATGCTGACCGTATACTTTTCCCACCTAACTCAGAGCTCGTCTTGATCAAACTGCTAAGCTTCCATTCTGTCATTTATTTTCTCCTCTTTTTGTAATATTAGCCAAGTTTCTGGCAATCAGTTATTTTCCAAGTAGGGCTCCTGTGACTTTCTGAAGGCTGATAATCCAGAGAACAGATCCCTTTCTTAAAAGTTCGTTTTTTACTTGGTTACGGACTTTTTCTTCAGTTCAGACCTCCTAACGTGATTGCTCACACAGAGGAAAAAGGCAGCTTGAAAATATGACTGCGTAGCTGCTGGTGATCAATAGTGGCTGTAATGTATCCAACAAAAATAAAGATCATCAGAAAGCCTAAAAGGAAGTATGAGGAAAAAGGGAGTGTTTTTTTTTTCCCTCCACCTGGCTACACCCCACTACTTGTCATCATCACAAAGGGCAGTACAAAGGGAGCATCACAAGCCTTAAAATAATTCCTGCACAGTGCAAAGGCCAGACACAGCTGTATCAAACAAGCCAGCCAAACAGTCTTTTGGGACAGCAGATAACCAGCAACTGAAGAGAGTTAATTAATATTTTTGTTGCATGACCATTCTCTTCAGTTTTTATTGGTGGCAAGTGAGCAACCAAAGAATTTTAAGTGGAATTTCATTTATCTGTATACAGCAGATCAATATTCACTCAGCATGCAACAACTCCTTGCATCTCAAAGGGATAAAATAAATTGTCAGTCAGCAGCATGCTTTTGTTGTTGTTGGAATTTTTCTAGCTAAATTATTCACCTTCTCAAAAGGCAATCTGATAAATGTTTATTTCTTCATAATGCATTCTAACAACTGCTGATTTGTGACACTTGCAGTGAACAGAATTTAAATTCAGAGCAGGGCTCTAGGAAAATACTAGGCAGTACAAAGAAGAAAGGGCTGCAAGAATTTTTTTCTCCACTTCAGATATTGCAGTGGCCTCCTATGGCATAAGGGGCACTAATTGAATTTAAGAGATGTAATAAGTGAGAAATTCTCCCACTCAGTTCATATCACAATGAAAGCCAACTCAACAGTATTGGCAGCAGCAGCAGCACCAGAACAGCACATAAGTACCAATTTCACAGCCAAGCAGAAGAGACTGTGGAGCTGTAAAGTTCAATGATGAATGTAAGCTGAGGGCAGACCTGTATAGCAGTGGTGAAAGTTTCACAAGCACTCTCCTCAAGAGGGTACAAAAATCATAGTATTTTGCCAGTAATAATCCTTGACTAGTGTCATTTTCAATGTCACACAAGAAATTTTAGATTTCACTCATTGCTTAATCAAGAAGTTTAACTGTATACTTTAATAGTACGTTACAAATTCTGGAATCATACAGAGTCTCAGAAACAGATAATTACAAATATCATTTCTACATTACAGCATTTCAGATTATCAAGTATTACCACCTTGTGAGCGTACCTCTGCTTTTACTAAAACACAAAATCTTCTCTATTAGTATTAGTTCTATTATTAGTTCCAAAACTGAAGAGAATAACACATATTCCAAAGAATCCATAAAGACACATACCTGCAAACTCCAATGAACATGGCCATTAGTGTCAATTTGACTTCACAAAAAGCTAAAACCTGCAGTATGCTCAAAACCACAATTAGAGCACACCAGAGGGGAAGACTTTTTAGAGTATGGTAACATTAACTGCTTTTCCAGGAAGACAGATACTTCATAATGTTTTATTATCTCTTTTGGAACAAACACTACAGATGGAGTAAATTCCTTGAGGAAGAAATGGGTCTCAGCATGGCTTTTGCATGATAAGATATGCAGCACTCATTCTGCACCAAAAACCTCCAAACAGAGTAATATGGCAGAAAACTACAGTTCACTGGCAGGAAAAAAAAAAAAAAAAAGAAAGAGAGAAGGATTATGATCATTAGTAAAGTAAAAGAAATATGAACAGTGCAGTAGAAGATGAGAAAAAAAAGTAAAAAGAAACTGGGCAGCATAAGATATGAAGAGGATAACACAGAAGACTCTGGTGAAGCACAGAGACAAGGGCTCACCTAGGGGAAAGCATCATAGGCAGGGTGCTCAGAGCAGTTGCATTTTCATGTGTGCTGGAAGAAGGCGATAGAGCTTTGAAAGCAGCTTGCAAGGATGCTGCAGTAATCCAGATGGTAAAGTATGAGAGCCTGATTAACAGTCCAAGTGATAGAAAATCAAGAAGGGTAAACAAACATATATTGCCCAATTTTGAATGTGGTATGTTTCTCATTTGAAACAAATGCTGTTGAGTTTACCTTGTACCAGAGAAAAAACAAACATAAGGAGCAGAAAACTCCACTGAAGGAAAAAAAAAAAGTCCTGGTGACCATGGATAAATCGCCAATAATTATAAAAATAATTTTACAAGTCAGGCAGAGAAATACAAATTGTACATCAACTGTAATTTATGTTAAATGCAGCTGTAAGTGCTACATGCAATATGCCCACATCGTCAGAAACAGAAAAGGGGAAATTTAACAGATGTTGTTGCTGTAAAACATTAAGCAACATGAATGACTCCCCTTGTTTTCCTAAATAAAAATAAAGAAAGAAATGAACACTAAGGACCTAAATTCATAAAATATTAAATACCTCACTTAGTTGATTCAGTATGTGTGATACCCTTTCTTGCTGGAAATCTCACAGCTGCTACTGTATAAGTGATGGTAAAAGAAAGGAAGCAAAGGAATAGGTGTTAGTATAAAATGATGGGGCTTTGACATAAGTCATGGCAGGGATGAGAGATCCTAAAACCTGTAATTTAGAAGCTTTCAGAAAATTTGGGGTTACAGAGCTTACAGCGGTAGCCTCGAAGAACTTTCTAAGTTTGTGCTATACTGGGGAGTTAAGAGGGACAGTCATTAAATTATTTAGAGAAGATATCTTAAGGTTTTTCAGAAAACAGCCAGGTATTTGCTAACTAAAGAACTTCACCTGCCCCATGAGATTCCAGTGACGGCCTTTTGTGATTAAGTTTTATCCTTCCCTCACCTGCCTGCTGGTGGGAAAAATCAGTGTTGGGCAGTGCACTCACAGCGAGTCCTAAAGGATGTTAAGGACATCAAATCCCTGCCAGCCCTCCCTTGTCTGTCTAAGCCTAGTGACATCCTGCCTATCTAACTCTCCCAGGACAAGGCTAATCTAGGTATAGCAAGGACTGCAAAGAGCAAGTTTATAGTCAATGGAAAATAGATGCAAAAAATGCAAGGAGGAAGAACAGCACAGAAAGGCAGAACCTGCACACATATAATGCCCAGGTCACACAGCAACAACCTCCAAGGAGACACACTTTTGTAGGTCAGAGTGTTTTTTTTTGTTGTTGTTGTTGGGTTTTTTTGTTTGTTTTTTTTTTTGTTTGTTTTTGTTTTTGTTTTTGTTAGTACTGAATATTCAGGGTGGCTGTTTTGTGAGAGAAGGGGGGTGTTTTTCTGTTTTAATCCCCCCCACTGTTACTCTGGTTACTGTTGTTCGCTATTTTATTATCTTGAAATTACCTTAGAGCAAAGGTTCCCTGGCTGCTCCAGCTTCCCTCTTTGCTTACAGTCCCTGACTACAGAGAAAGATTATAGAGACGTTAGATACTGTAGGAACAGATTCTGCTCTCACCTTTCTGAAGAAACCCAGTTCTCCATTTCTTTGCTTCTCCATCCCTCATACTCCTTTGACAGAGGATTATGGAGATGCTGCCTCATTTTTCTTCCCACATATTCTCTTTCAAACGTTCTCCGTTGTCTGAAATCAAGCTACCCAGAAATCTTGGTAGCATTATATTCACACCATTCAGCAAAGTCTAGTAAGGACCCACAATAACAGCTAAAAAGTTTCCACCTTTCCTTTTTTCCTCCCCTGAGAACAAACGTAATCCTGTCTGCTGCCCACACATCCTTCCCCCTTCTGAGCCAGTGCTCTGGGACAATAACGCCAGTAGCATGCAGACAGAGATAAGTGATGTAGCCAGCTCTATCTCAATTCTGACTTACAACTTGAAATTTTACTTGGATGCACATACTATTGTCCAAGATGTATAAAGCCATTTGTCTTGTAATGAAAACTGCTTTCAGATAGCACTGGAACTACCCCAGATAGAGACAGAGAAAGAAGGGTGCTAATCCAACTAAATATAGGGAAAAGGGTGAAAGTCTGTAATGCAAGTTAATTCCAGATGGAAAAGCATGTTTGATACAACTGCAGCTGTAAGGACTTCACTTACATGCAAGTCTTTCCTTAGTGTTGGGCATCGCAGAATCCAGTTTAACTAACTGTGATACTAGTCAAGATGCCAAGATCATCAAGTGGTATGTTACCACTGTGATCACCTATTTCATAGCAGAGGTCATAATTCTGGTATCCAAATTATGAAGCAAGTCTCCAGTCATTATTCTAAGCTGTTCAAGGTTCATAAAGACACGCTTTATGTAGCTACTTCACCTCCTTTCCATCTCTGATGGATTTACATGGATCAAAAAACAGTCCCCAGACTGACATGACAAATGCAATAACAGAGGCCCAAGGACAGGGACCCAGTTTTCCCCTCCATCTGCATATGTCTACCTCTACTGGCAGAGTCATTATATTTTAGGACTGGCTAATGACAAAGTCACGAACTGAAAGGGTTTTTATGGCAAAAACTTTTAACATTGATATCAAGGAATACAAACAGTTGTCAGAAAAAAATGGATTAGCACAAGTACTCTACTAAAAAGTGTTAATAAAACTACTGAGATCTGTAATGAATTTACATTCTAATGCTTACAGAAAGCAGCTATTAAGTGAAATACTGAATAATTACTAAAGATAAATTAAGTCTATTTGTATTTTATAAGGATCTCAATGTACCTGAACACTGAAGAGTCATCTGAAAATTTTTGAAGTCTGTCAATTCAGTATTTTGTTTTCCAGGTTTTTATGTCCTTTTTAATATTCTCTTTAAGTTTAGGGACCTTGATAAAACCATTTCTATCTTCTTAAAAATTGACCTCCTGAGAGGGACTGCACAGACAATGTATTTCTACCAGCCTTTCCAATAATGGATTCATACTGTTATGACTGAACAGTCCAGTACCATACATACACACACAATGAACTACTGAACATCTGGGAGACCAGTATTGCATACTTCAGGTGTTCAGGATTCCTGAGATACAGAGAATGGGTTTGAAAGAGCTAAACCATGGGAACACATCTCCTGAAATAGGAGAACAAAACATGGGATGTCCCTTCTTGTTACATCTGACAGTAGACTTCATGGTTTAGGTTTCACTTTACAAAAACTCCCCAACCACCAAAGAGGAAGCATTTGAATTTGATTACTCAGAAACTAAGCTAAGTACAACTGGCTTTCAGAAAGTCACATGCGGATACCCATAGCCATTGCTCTCATCACCACTTCTCTGTATTTTAAACAATGAAGATTCAGGTGTTTCTGGGAAGAGCTCACTGACAATGAAGTGCCTGAATACACAAGTATCTATTCACACAAGCAGCTCTATTGAATTCAGAGAGATTTTGTCTGAGAAACAATTCTATAGCCACAACTAACATGAAAAAACAATCAATATCCTGTGTTTCTTCTCTAACTTTGTCTTTGGGTTTTAACCTGACAACAACTGCAACCCCAATTACATAATTCAAGCTTAAGATAGGATACATTACTTTACTGCAATACAAGTTGTTTCCACACCTTACCACGAACACAATTCCAGTTTTCCCAGTAGCCTACAATCAAGTGCAATAAAATTGTATTTATTCATGTCATGCTGCTTTTATTGGTATGAATGTTTATAAAGTGCCAGTATACTTAGAGCAAACATATCCATAAATGAAGAAATAAATCAACTGATGCTTCAAAGCTCAGCCTGTGCCCTCTGATCCACTGCCTGCTCACCCCTTGCTACCATGTAACAGCAGAAATCTGGCTTCTAAATCAACTGCTGAAACAATCATGGCCTGATGCAGCACTGAGAGACCAAGGGAACCAGTTCTCCCCCTAGAAATCCAGTCAATTAAATTCTGCCCGGAAGGGATCCAATCTAATATCAAAGATGCTGCCATAAGGGTAAGTTCCCTGGAGCACAGGGTTAATGATTTAGAGCATGTCAGGCTGGCCTGAAGCAGTGGAAGTGAAGCTGTGCCTAACTAAATAAATACACAGGGAAACAACAAAAAATAAATACTTGCAGTAATTACGAAAAAAATTACCATGGAGACACTGCAGTAATTGGCACCCCATTTAAGGGATATTCTTTTTTTTTTTTTTTTTCTTTTGAAATCTCAACTTAATGCCTGAATACTTGATTTCCCAAGATCACTCAAAAAACACACATCGAACAGTATGGTGATACCCACTAAAAACCCAAGAATAAGTCAATCATCTCTGAAAGTAATAGCAGGCCCTGATAATAGCAGGTGAAGTGTTTTGTTTGTTTGTTTTTACCTTCAAAATGGAGACTGAAGGTTGGATGCAGTCTTAGCAGACTGCAGTTCCTCCTTCAAGATACGCATCATCACCAGCATTAAAATACAAGAACCCTCATCATCTCTTAAATATTTTTCCCTGAAAACAGTGCAATCAGTGAAATCAGTGTCTGGTGATATAAAGATAAACTTCTTCTACAGTTAAGATTCCAGACCCGTCTGTACAGCCAACCACATATCTAAAACACATCTAATAAGAGTTCAAAAGTGTCTCAACCCCACCCTCCCTTTTAATTATTATTCCTGTATCACCTTCGTGTTCAGTTTGCTCCAACTGCCAGGTGGGCATCTGTTGTCACAAACACAGGAAGTTCCATCTAAAAGTTAAAGATAAAAGAAGTACTATCAAGGTATTTTCACCCTAAACATGGTGTGGGAACATCACTTTTCTGGAGTGGCAAAGGTCCACTAGTAGAACAATAAGCATCAGTTGTCTGTAACCACCAATCCAGTGCTTAAAGCATCTTCACAGGACTTGGCAGATTCACCTCCTCCCATTTCTTTCTCTCAGTAAAGCAGCATACACCCCCATGCTCACCTTTTCTTCTGTTGGTTTCAGGCTCAGCTTCCACATTAAGAGATCTATTAGTCTTGTCCCCCAGAACAAAGACATTGTCCTCTCCTTTCCTGCTCCATGAGCAAAGATGATGCGTACCTAATAATATGTTCCATTCACTATTTACTCACCACATCAAGAATCAAACACTAAGGTTTTTTGTTTTTTTATAAACTACTGTACTACATAATTAATTTCTCAAGCAGTAGGAAGACCAGAGCATACATGTGGTTCATGTGTATCACAGTACACCAGTAAATCCAGTAACAGCTGGAGCAATCTGAAGGCACAACTACTCTGGAAGATCAAGAAAAGAATGTTTTTAACAGCTGTTGGAAGATTATATAAAGAAATTATATACGGCATGTATATAATTTTAAATTAACTTTTAATTTTATAAATCTTCTGCAATGTAACCTGTAAATATATTTGTTTAGAAAAATTAAGAATACCGTAAGAATATCTAGTTAGGAACACAGCTATGCCTGTTTTGTCAGCCTCATTCTGGTTGAATTATGTTGCAGTTAATAGCCTAAGTCAATGAGTTAGTTTCCAGGAGTATTAATAGACTGTGTTAAAAATATAAACAAAGAACTCTCCAGACCTAGGCAGGTTTATGTTCATAAACATGACGCCTGGCCATTTTGCCTAATTAGTTCTACCACAAGAGTCTGGGCTATTTTTGCTTTGCCAAAAAAAAAAAAAAAAAAAAAAAAAAAAAAAGTGTAAGCATTTATGATTAAATCCACATGAAAACGTTGCTCTATGAACTCTCCATGCTATGGTTTGTTGCAAGCTAGTTACTCATGATACTTAGGTAGTCTCCTATTTCAGGATCTTAGCGGTCCAGAATAGGAGTGGTCCTGTGCCCACCTTATGGCCAGGGGCTACAATAGAGGAAAGGCAAGGAGAACCTTCCAGAAGGCCGAGGCCCTGAAAGCCTGGTCTCTGTAAGATAAGCAATTTTTTTTTTTTACCACAAATGATTTTTGGAGACCGTCTTGCAGAGAACTCTTAAAGAAAAAATACAAAATCCCAGGTGCCAAAGGACTCCTCTCTTTGTGACTATCAGCCTCAGTTGTCCCTGCAATGAAGAATTTAGATACTGGGAGCGAACATCTGATTGAAGAATCAGCCCGTTCTAAGCTGGTGAGGCGCACGAGCACAACTAGGATGTGCAAAGCCCAAGAAAACAGAAGTCAAAACAGCAAGAGAACAACCAAGGGGATAAGTGCCTGTTACGAGAGCAACCACACGACATGTAATAGAACGCAAAGGCATTACAAAGAGCCCTCCGAAATAACGAGGGGAAATGGCACAAAGTACAACCAAAACAGGGTTCTGGCTGCGCTAAGCCCTTTCCCATACCTGTTAGTAAGGTGCCATGCAGAGCACAGGGCTCTGCACCAGACAGGAAAATGCTGTTCAACTTCTGCCGTTATTAGGCATGGTACCAATGAAGACAACAAACAAGTTTGAACTCTCAATTAGGAAATACAGTTCCCAAGTCACTGCTGAAGTCTGTTCAGTCAAAATCTGTCTGGGACGGTACTGGGTCTACATATCAGCAAACATTGCTCCCATCCATTGCTATCTTATTACTACGCTGTTGGCTAATAGTCCAGATAATACACATCTTAAAATCTATATTTAATGTCAAGTACATGCCATAGGGAAGATTAAGGTCTAATTAAATTTTTGCTCTCTATATAATAAGTAGGACAAGTTCTATAAAAGTGTCAGCATGGGCACAAGACACCGATAAGCTTACCAGGATATGGCAACCTAACCCACCTGAAGGCACTTCCACACCCAGCTCATTACTCACTCGTTTCTGCACCTCAGATCACCCAGATAGTTTAGCTTTCTGCAGGTAGTCAAATGGACAAAACTTTTATTACATTGTCCTTTGAAGAAAGAGAGAGAGAGTCATAAGCAGCAGCAGCTGCCAAGAGTTCTTTACTTTCAAGCACTCCTCTGAGTAAGATATTTAATGTTGGCAGTCATACTGTAAGCTCATTCCTTTACAAAAATTCCTAGGGGAAGAAGCTATACCAGAAATACTACCTGAAATAGTAACCCTTCATCCTTAAGGTCAAAGGAAAAACTGCTCTTGTAAGCTCAGTAAGAACCGATCTCTGATGGATACTAAAGTCAGAAAAAATGCCTAATACATAAAAACACCTCTAAAGTAAATAAAATCCTTGAAGGGAAATGACACAGTTACATAGTCAACTGAAACAGCACAAAGACAAATTATCTCAGGAACCCAGATTCACTCCTGTGCAATATGTCAGTAGCAGGACAAAAGACAACTGGAAATCATGGCAGGTTTAAGAAATCAAAAAAAAAGATGAACAGTCTGACCCACCAACTGTGCCTTCCCCCCTTAAAAAATGTTCTTAAAGAAAGTATTACCATTGGCAATTAGAATTTATTAACTGCTCTGCACCTTCTAGATTACAATGCTTTTGTCGGGGGGGTCAAAGGTGCTCGTTTCAATCTGGCAAGATAGACTAAGATCTCACTTCAGGAATTAAAAGCATAGGAAAAAAGGAGCATAATTATAAAGTTCAGCATAAGCAGAGATGGAGCAGAGCCACAGGGCCCAATTCTCTAAGACCAAAATAAACTTATTTTGATTGAATTAGTCTGGACTTACAGTGCTTAGCACAACAGAGTGTTCAGAGAGCAGTTATGGTCAATTTAATAGGAAGCAGCTGATTTAAAAAACACCAGTAACACAGGAGATTGCTATTGGCAAGGGATGTTTTATTATTTTGTCTGTAAAGCTGTACAGAGAAAGCAGTGCTCTAAAACAAATGCGGCCAGGGCACAGGACCAACATTCAGGAGACCTGACTTTCTGGGGTGGGTTGGGGTTCATTTTGTTTCATTTGCTCCCTTTCCTTTAACTTTCATCTCCCTTCAAACATATTTGACCATAGCCTGATCCATCCCTATGGACATAAACTAGGTATGTCCTACCCTACAGACATCTGCTACATTCTCTACTACATTCTTCTTCAAACAAGTTGTAAAAGCAATATCGTCTGCCAGGTGTTTTTTCTTTAAATCTAAAATGGCAGCAGTCTAATGGCAATAACCCTGTACAGCTGCAAACACTGTTTCAATGTACATCTTCATGACAACCTTTTCCCAATACAAAACCACCAAAGAGTCAGAATCAGAGCCAGCATCAGCCAAAGCCTCACCACAGGTTGGGTACCTGTTAGTGTCCACGAGAGCACTACTTTCCTGGGGGCATTTCTCCAATGCACAAGGAGACTTCGGTTTGGTCAGCAAGCGATATAAGACAAAGATCCAAATCTCACTTTTTGCTTCTATTTTAAGTTTTTCTCACTCCCTTCTTAAGAAATCTCAAAATTCTCTTGTATGTAATTAGTGTCTGGATATCTTTTCCTCTGATTGCAAAGCTATTGTTTCAGTAACATGTAAATGGTTAGCGGCAATACATGAGACGAAATCTAGTTCAATACTGAGCAGACTCATGATATGACAAGATTTGAACAAAAACAGCTCCTTCCAGTTTCAGCTGAAGCCATGACAAAGCCTGTTTATCAAATACAACAAACCCATTTATCACCTTCTAATTGGAAGCCTTTTTGCCAGCATGCCTGGTGCCTCACTAATCCATACACAACTTAATAGGGAAGTTAATAAATTATGCAAGAGAACTAATTACACCTATTTGTCAAAAGATGAGATAGTTAAACTCAGGACTTAAATAACAAGAATGAGCATTCTACCCTAATTAGTCTGACCTAAACTTTGGGGGTGGGAGGATAAGGGAAAAGCAGCAGACATTTTTCTGACTTATCTTGAGTAGTAGGAACTATTACCATGCAGGCAGTACTATGCTGAAAGGGCCCCGGTTTCACAAAACACTGAAACATGCTTGATTTTCAAACCATGAAGTATCATCCTGCCATCAGTCTTCTCAGTAATGGTACAAGTCTAATAAAGGGAAAAGTTAGCATTAAGCCGCTTGATCCACCTCCCCTTGTTATTCTGAGGTTCTATACACCCTACAATCAAGCAGCGTGAAAGGCACTCTGATGTACAGATATTACATCAAGTAGGAAGCTGCACACATTATTGCAGATGTATTGATTCCGTAGATGCAGAAACTGGCCTATGCTTTCCCAAATATGTAGGGAGTGAAGAACATATACTGACTTATTCTTAATTAGCGTAGTTTACGCTAATGTGAACTATGTAGTTTGTATGTAGTGGGAAAGAATCAACTCTTTTTTCGTGCAAGCTTTCTTAGACGTAGTCCACTGCATTATACATATCAGGACAAGAATTTAAACCAGGTTGTGGACTGCTGTTCCGGTTCTTGTCACTTCCTTTACTTTTCATTGACATTAACATACCTCACTAGGGTTAAGCACAATCACTTTGAACCTTCCAGTGAGAACCTGCTTAGTGTAAGGTGCCTTGATCCAGGCATGAGGTGAGGAACAAATGTAACTCCCTCCTCTTCTTTCCCCATGTAAAAACAAAAATCTCCTAGAAAAGTAAGCCTCTTCTAGAATAAACTTCACTAAAACAAGACAAATTTCTCAAACTCTCACCTACTCCAGCTACTGTAGTTACTGCTTAGTGCATTGCCAATAATCACTATGATAAGAGTTTATTCTTGATCAAATGTCTCCTACCAAACATCCAGAGATGAAGACATTTCCTTGAGAGCTACACAGCATTTTCCTGCAGCACTTGTTCTTCCCCTATTATAGCATAGAATCACAGAATTGTAGGGGTTGGAAGGGACCTTGGAAGATCATCAGGTCCAACCCTCCTGCCAAAGCAGGTTCCTCAGAGCAGCCTGCCCAAGTAGGTGTCCAGACGGTCCTTGAGTCTCTCTCCAGAGAAGGAGACTCCACAACCTCCCTAGGCAGCCTGTCCCAGTGCTCTGTCACCCTCACCATGAAGAAGTTCTTTTGCATGTTGGTGTGGAACTTCCTGTGCTCCATCTTGTGGCCATTGCCCCTTGTCCTATCCCCACAGCCACTGAGAAGAGGTTGGCCAAATCCCTCTGTCTCCCACACCTCAGGTATTTATACACATTGATGAGATCCCCCCTCAGTCTTCTTTTCTCCAAGCTGAACAGACCCAGGTCTCTCAGCCTTTCCTCATAGGGAAGATGCACCAGGCCCTGTATCATCTTCGTGGCCCTCTGCTGGGCTCTTTCAGGGAGATCCCTGTCTTTTTCGTAACAGCAGCCCTATAGATGACAGAGCAGATGACTCAGCCTTTAACAATTGTTGATTGATTATGAAGTTATGACTCAGTCTCTTTTTGCTGAAGGTGTTGTGGTTTGAATATCAATCTTCAGCCTAGGTCAGTTCAGAAGTGCTTAAACAATTAGATTCAGTGGATCCTAATGGAAACAATCCTGAAGTTTCTGCATTAAGGATGTCGTGATATCACAGAGTAAATTCTAAACCATGTAGAACAAATACAGCTATTACAATTAATTATGCTAAATTGCCTGAGCAAGCAAAAGGGGTAAGTGCCAAAGATCCAAGGCAGGCAGGCAGTTATCATTCCACCCAGCAGAATGTCTGTATAACCAAGAATCATAGAGACTTGCTTGGAAATCAAAGAGCTTTCCTTTGACAAGGAGATGTATGAAGTCATATCTGCTATAAAACAAATTACTTAAGACCATTTTCATTTAAGGATTGTACCTGCTCAATTGTTGAAATGTAAAAAAAAAAAAAAAAAAAAAAAAAAAAAACTAAAAATTAAATGAATATCAAAGAGGAAGCTACCTCTCCACCCCTGCAAAAACTCATCTGTCCAACAAAATATTCCACTTGACCTTCAAGCTTCCCTCCTAAGCAGAATTTGTTTAATGTTTGAGCTTTTGAAAAAAAAAAAAAAAAAAACACAAAGGAAACTAACACTCCCCTTCAACTAATTACTAGTGGGAAATACAGCCTCCTTTTATTCCAATTTGCTTTTAACAAAGGTAGGGCATGCACCCCCTTATTACAAGATCCAGTGGGAGGGGAAATGTCACACATAAAACCCTCTTCTCTACAAGTGAGATAGGAGAGGTACTTGGCAGTGGGGATTCTTATTATTTGTTGAGGTTGTTCGAGATGGGATATATAATGTCTTGACTAATGTAATAACAGCTTTCTGTTGCAAGGTGAGTAAGTATCTCAGCCTTCTGGTCAAGCATCCCCTCATTTGCCTCGCTCACCTCAGAAGCTGGATGCTGATTTCTTACTGCAGGAATAGTTCCCCAAAAAGACCAATATTGCCCGCCTCAGATTCTGTTAATGCCCATCATTATGGCACTCTTCTAGAAAGGAGGAAAATCACAAGCTTGACACAGAGCAAGAATCTGAATTAAGATCTCCCACTACTGAACTACCCGCTTTAGCTACCAATTTAAAAATACCCCGATTGAATGTAGCCTAAGGCTATTGAGCAAATCAGCAGCAAGTTAGCACAGGGTATTCAGGGCTGTTTTCACTCACTTTCTGCTACAAACACTCTGCACTGCTACTTGGGCTGCACGTTACAAACACTTGCCAATGTACCTGCATCCTATTTAACAACATATCTTGAGAACAAAGGAGAAACACTGAACAAAAATTGCTGCTGAGTGTAACAGATCTCAACCTAAAGACTACAGAAGTGATAGGAGGTGAAACACTAGTTTGTTTCTGAGCAGCTACAGACAGGAGATGGTTGGAGAAGGCAAACCTTTATTCATAGTAAAGAGAGCAGAGCAAATCAGTAAACAGAGTAATGGCTTGCCTGCATATTGGCTGTCCTTTGCATCAAAGACAGAGGCACCAAAACATATAATCATCCTCGAAGTCATGTGTAACACTGCACATCACTGGAGCTTGTTTCTTACCGATACATGCTCCTCCTTGTTCTGCAGACAGGACTGAACAATAGGTAAAAACCATTGAGCCATTTTATTAGAGCTCTGTTTTTACAGTCTCTCTCTATTAACTTGCTGACAATTAATTACTTCCCGTAAGTTTAATTACAACCAGTTAAAGAAATGTTGTGCAAGTCTATAAACAAAGCTTGGTCAATTTGAGGTAATGGGTAGTTAAGAGTAAATGAGATTTCTACTCCATTGCTTCATATGCAACCTGCTCAACACATTCAATACTACAGCATGAGGTTCCAGAAGAACCTTGAAAATTGACTGTGGAATTGGTATCCATAGCAGTCCCCAAATTTGTTTTTGTTTAGATTGACAGTGCAAGCAGTATTCTTACAACAACCAAAAAGCAAACTCTTAAGGAAACATACATGAGCTACGTGATCAGTTAGTTCATAGAATCGTGCTAAAAACACCAAAATAAGATAGAAAAAACAGTGCATAATTAAGGTTAAGTTATTAACTTTTACCATAGATTACCAGAAGGTCACATAGACTGAATAACTACCAAATTATTTTTTTTTTTTTAAAAAAAAAGCTCTTATATTTATACAAGAGAAAGCAGTGACTATCTCTTAAACCATTTTTGGTTTGCAGTGTAAACAGACCTCTACTGAAGCTTGTAACGTTTCCATCGAGTTCTTGTTTGAGATTCCAACCTAACAGTGCGGAATTCTGTGTCCAGCTTATTTCTGAAAGGAACGTGCAGCAGCAAGACACACACATACAAGAAAAAAAAAAAAAGGGGGGAAGGAAACAATACTGGAAGGAGTAAGGATAATTCTCTTCAGGTACTCACCCAATCATCAGCATTAGACTGTCCCTACATTTCTGAAAGTTCCCTAGTAGATGTTGCCTTCCCACAGAGCTCTTCAGCTGTACCTTTGAATATGTTTGTCACCCATTCAAGGTATGTAATGTAACATGTACAAGCTTATAAATTCCTACTAAGAGGCCAACCACACTACCTCAAACATGACAGCTCACATTCCAGTCCTTCCTTACCTGTTCTTTTCTCTATTTACTCTATCACTTTTTGAGTTCTGGTCTACAACTAACAGCTGGAGCTATTTATTACTTCATGTTCAATGATTTGCTTTGTTCTCTTTATTAGATATCACGACACTGCTCTCCCGATGGCTCTATCTGGGACCATGGCCCACTCCAACTTTCCCTTTGAAAAAAGTTAAACACATTTTAAAATCTTGGTGCCAAACAGATCTTTCAGTGTAACCTATCTAATTACCTTCTGAGAAGAGTAATACAGCTTCAGTTGTCCTCAAGTTCACACACATCCTTAAGTAATTCAGCTGAACAGAATGAATCTCAGTTTGACAACTGCCATCAGAGCACTGCATTAATCCCCAGTGTAACCTCAGTAAGCAGTCAGCCTGTCCAGGAAGTTGTCAATTGGTCCAGGAATTCTTTCTCAACAGTAACAGAGCTACAGGCACTACTGCTTGAAAAAGCACACTGTATAAACTGAATGCCTGGTGATTAGTTTCCATTCATCAAATCAATTTTCTTCCCCTAGAACATGTACTGTTAAATCCCGAGGAAGGATTCCATTTATGCTGCTGTAGTACCATCCCCTTCTGACCTTTGGGCTGTGATGCTTGAAGTCAATGTGGTAGCATTATGTTTCAACATTCAAAATGACACATTTCCCATTAATCAATATGTCAGCAGATTACAAATACGTTTTTGATATTGAACAAACATTAATGCCTCTATTAGAATGAAACCAAATACTTGACTATTTGTTTAAGAGCTTAGGCATTAGTGTTGAAGTGAATGCAAGGAGACACGATCAAAGAAAGCAAGCAAGCATGCAGAAGATAAGATGCATGGCACATCTTGAGCTAGATTTACTCCCCCACAGCCCGCTCTGAAAGTGCTTACTGTAAGTTCCTGTTGTGCTGCACCAGTGCCAAACACAGCACCTGACCACGGCTAGCAGAGGTGGGGAGCAGAGCAGATCTGATGGGGCAGCCATCTCAGCTTTCTCTCATGAAGATCTCTACAGTCCCCCTGGTTCCTTGAAAGAAATGCCACCCCAAAATTACTAACAACCTCAGTTAAGACTGTTACCATCAAATGCCCTTCATTAAAGGTGTTTATTGATGTCACTCTGCCTCCCAGAACTAGGTGCCCAAGCACATAAGCAGCTGGTGCTTTTTGAGATTATAAAACTTGTTAGCAAGCCCACCAGCCAGTCTTCAGGCATTAAACTACTTTCTCACTGAACACCACTCAGTTCTGTTTGGAGTCCTGGCATATTTCCCCAAATTCACCTTTGCTGACAAATTACTCTAACTATTTAGTAGCAAACATTTTTCAAACAGTTGGTTTCTGTCTTCTTGTTTACACCCTATGAGAACACTTTAAGGTTATTTTTCAATTGTTAAGATCTACCGTTTCATGTGTCTCATCACCACAACCCTCACAAGTCAGACAGACTTCGTGAGTCCGTTTGGAACTTGGTCTTTCATCATCAAAAGCACATGCTGTGCGCTCTCCCTCTCTGCCGTTAAGGCATTTCATTTATCCCCTTGAAAGTTTGTAATTGTCAGCACTGCAAATTCTGTAGTGGTTTGAAAAGCAGAACGGTACTCATTGTACTTTTAAAAATAAGAGTACTCCATAGAGTGCTGTAAAAGGTGGGATCAATGCCAGAGTTACACTGATAGGTAATTCAGGTAAGGTAATTCGGAACTTGAGTTTTCTGCTCATCTTACTAGAAAATTCATGTTTGTACATATGACTATGTAGACATACCTTTCTTTGTGCATGTAAGTTTGCTTTGTAATAAGAGTCACAGAAAAAAAAAATAAAGAGAAAGGAAGGAACAGATTTTCTGGTGTCTCTACATTTTCTACTTCAGCTTAGCATACAAAAATGTGTATTAGCTTTGAGCAAGCTACTTTAAGCAGGAAAGCAGTCTAGCTGGATCAAGATGGTAATGCATGGTAATTTAACTCAAAGATTTATGGACTGCTGCATTAAAAAAATACTTCTGGTACTCATTTAACACCTTCTAAGTTAGCTTGGACGCAGATGAGACTATATACATATTGTTAATACCTCTTTTTTAAGTTATTCCTGAACAATCCAGAGAAAAAATGAGATTCAAAAAATGGAGAGATTTATATAGCATATTGTTTCATTACCACACTGTTGTTCATTCCAGAAGACTAATATTAATTCACATGGGAAAAAAAAGCAAAACATGTTAACATGACCCTGTCACTATACAGCATTAAACACCGACAGATGAGTCATCATTTAAAAATGTAAAGACTTCTGCCTCCCTAGTATCACAGCAACACCTATCCATAACAGTCTTGTTACCTTTTGTTAAAGATACAGGAGAAAGAAGGAAAACTTTCAAAGCCTTGAAGATATAAAAGGTAAGTGAAACTTTCCTGAAGACCTCATTTATTTCCATTCCTTTTAGCTAAAGGACATCTGAGGGGGCACAGATGGACGGACAATCTTTCAGATGGTACTAACTGTTCTTTGTTCCACTTTATCTGAGTTGAACCTTGGTTCTGCTTCTTTGAAAATAACTGGGGTACACACAGAAGGAGAAAGAGTGCTGAAAACACAGGACTGTTACTGGTGTTGCCATATTCAAATTGACTCTTGGAGAAATTCAGGGGAAGCATGGAATAGTGACAGCTACTCCAACATCTGGCAAAATGCTGCCCGCTTTAAGACTTCAGTTCTTCTGACTCAGTCACAGGTCACAGAAGTACTGACAAGACACAGTCTTTGTTTGGGGTCTTATACCTGTTTGCTTTTCTGCTTATATAAATGTAGGGTGTTTTCTGTAAAATGTTTTTTGCTTCTACAAATGTAAGACAGTCAGAGGTGGAAGCCATCACGAGAGCTGTACAGCAACAATGTAAATGAAATGAATTCCTGTTTTCAAAGCCATAAACAGGAAAAGAAACCTAACAGAGGTATTTGCTAAACAGCTCCCTGAATAGGCCATAGCATGGAGTTTAAAAATACCACATTATCTATATATGCTCATCAGGCAAAACTTGTACTGAAGCCAACTACACACTTAAGTTAAACAAAGAAAACATAGCAAGTAAAACTCTACTAGTTATCAAATACATAAAAAATGGGAATTAAGGTAATTTTGAGACTTTATTCAGCTCCTGAATGCATTTATTCCAAAACTATTTTGCAGAAGTTATTTCCTGTTGCTCATTAGTTAACTACACCTCAGATTTCAGCACTTCAGCCCACAAGGAAATAAAGTGTTCCACATCTACTCCCCTTTAGCACCAACTGTGTACAAAACAGTGCCTGAGCAATCAGAGAAGGATGACTGAGTGCAGTGGTGAAGAGAGGAGAGGACAGAGGGAAAAGAACAAGAGAACATGCCGCGAGAGCTGCGTAAGGTTGCATTCCTGACCATGTTCCTTTTATCTCCCAAAACGTTCAGTTTAAAATCCCTATCATGGATACTGCCACATCCTCTCCATTCTGAGCACTAACAGCAAACTGTTTGTCAACCACTGCCCGCTTGGACATAGAGCAACGTAACTGAAAGATGGTTGCTCAGAGTATTGCATTTTAGACAGCCCATGGCAAACCCAGTGGAAAAATGATCTGTATATTTTGTAAAGCTGTAGTTCACAAAGCTAGAGTGGCACCAAGTGGTGAGCAGCTGAACTTGGATCTTGTTATGTATATTTTTGCAGTCATACAACAAGCCACGCTTGCCATAGTAGGAGTTAAAATAAATGGCTCAGCAGTTTGCTTCTACGAGGGAGCCTAGATTTATTAGAAATCCTATTTCACACATTCACACATTAACAAGGGATAGAGCCTCCCATAAAACACTCTTAAGTGATTAAGAGTTGAGAATAAGTTGACGAAAAGCATATGACTGTCAGTAATGAGCAGAAAGTGATAACGTGTCCTGATTTTTATCATCAGATGCGGTCAGAATCTTTATCACACCATTTGACTAACACTTAAAGCTAACCCATCTTCCACGTTACAGCTATTACATCCCTTGCTGTTTTCTCAAGGAAGCACCCATGTATTTATTTGCCTCCCTTCAAACACTTAAGATGTGTGCATGCCTCCCCTCCCATCCAATTCTTAAAAATATCTTGCACGTTGTTGCTTCTCTTCACAGCTCACAAACAAAAAACAAGACAAAATACTGTGTACCATCAAAGATCATGTCAGGAAAAAGATTTTTCCCTGTAGTTAGTTGTAATAATCATACACTTCATCCTACTTCTCCCTACAATATGCCAGGTTTCTAATCAACCCTGGAAAAACACAAGAGGAAAACAGATGAGTATGTCAGGAACAGAAAAAGAAAAAAAAAAAAAAACATGACAGCAACAAGCAAAACACATACACACACCTTATTCCTGTGCTGTGAACACAGGAGACTGTTTTCATTGTGCATTTCTACCAGTTAACACCATATATGAGCCGTTACCCAAGCAGCTGACGAAGCACACACTCACAAAGAACAAAGTACTTGGTGTCCCAATCTGTGGGCTACTTTGGCCCAGATTTTCAAAAAGTGAAAAGAAATTTCACCAGTATAACTAAATAAGAAAATATAGTATAGTTATAGTAACTAGTACAACTAATAAGAAATAAGAATTTTCTCTCGTATAACTTCTAAGTTGTTGTCCTAGGAACAGTAACTAAACCAAATCTGAGTATCCTTATAAGTATGAAAAAGTTACTGTGATACCATGACCAGATCTTTAGAAGAAGAAAAGCTCTGTGGAGCTAGAGACAGGAGCAGTTACGCATTTGACTAATGACTTCAATATTTACAGGCAAGGAGAAGAGATAAGCTGAAAAAAATGGAACCTTATTAAACACGACCTTCGTTGTACACCACCCACCACAGTAATGATAGGCAGGTTTATACACAATATACTTGTAAAGATGAACACCCAACAGTTGGGGTGAGACTTCAGTAATTCCAAAATCTAGCAAAGGCTCAGAGGTTCAAGAAGCCACAGAAGTCCCTGAAGCTCTTGACCTCTTTAAGTTGTGGAGGCTGTAAGCAATCTCAGTCTTCACTTTAGGAGTCAGATGACACAACACCCGAGCTATGAAAATCTTCACTAAACAAAGCCACTAAACGCCTCAGGATTTTTTCATTATTATTATTATTTTTAAATTAAATGTCAGGTGGTCACATTCTGTGTATGAAAGTCCTGACTGCAAATAAATGCTCTGTCCATAAACTCTACTTTCTTACTTTTAAGAGACGGTAGCAATGTTGATCTACAGATTAACAGCAACTAACTTCTGATTCCAAAGCAAGTGATGCATCAAGTCTTTGTATCGTTTCCCTCTGAGGGGTAATTAATGGATATTTTGCAAGCTGCTTGGAGATCCTCCAATATGTGGGGTTTTCTCCCCTACATGCAGTGCAATGTCAAACAGTCTGTTAGTGTTACACAGGTAACTTCTGTAAGATTTCTCATACATCACCTGACAACATCATGCTTAAAATCAAGCCTCAGTAAGACTAGTCACATCTAAGGCACCACCACCTTCACTTCCTCACATACTCAATAGCTTCCTCTGTCCAAGCTTGAAAATAACTTAAAGAATGAGTTTTGCAGACAACCATGCTGCATGGAAATACCTAGTTGCTTCTGTCTCCTCCAAATCCAGCCATTTGCCCAATTTCACTACCAAAACAGTTGTATGCTTCAGTGATAAAATATTTGATGATAAGTTATCAGCTACATATAGTGTATTTAAACCCAAAACAAGCACCTAATCTGAAGAGCCATACTTCCTACTAATTGATATTATGTGAATTTCAAAACTACGAAGTAATACAAGTGGGTTGTCTACAAAATACACAAATGCTGAAGGTACTTATATTTTGGTCATTTTGATGGATAGGGAAGATACAAAACTATCTGGGCATTCAATGTGTTCAGTATACAGCCATTTTTATTAGACAGAAGGACAGCCAGGCTTCCTTGGAGAAGTAGAAACTCATATCATGTTGTACAATAGTGCTCATCTCCTTGGAGACAGGACCACTGGTAGGCAAGTGCTTGGGAATAAAAAAAATGTACCTAACAGTTTATTGTAAATAAGTTGCACATTATATTTCAGTTTGAATTCACTCATGTTTATCCTGAGATCAGTGGTTTTGGATGAACAGCAGACTAACAAAGACTGCTTTCTTAAATGAGTATCTAAAATCAGATTTTTGTTGGATAGAACCTAAACTGCAAGGGGAATATTTAACCATGTTAGAAGAAAATCCATAGATAAACTACCACTGGTTGCAGATGGCAGAACTAATCATCTTTATCACCTCCTCTTTAACTTGGGCTTTTAACAGAATGTTTTATCTAAATATCTAAGTATCAGAATATCCTCTGATCACAGTTTCTTGATAACTGAGCTTTAATAATGCCAAAGTGTTGGTATTTAGATTGCTTAGCGGATACAACTTGTGCCAAGTTCATCCTTTCATAGTGAGGAAGTAGTCTACTTAAAGTAGCCATGCAGATTTAGCAGCATCTTCCATCACAACTGGTAATATTTACTCAAGAAAATAGTAATTCTGATGGAGACTGGTATATATTTGATAATTACCAATGATGACCCCCCTTGAGGTCAGGCTGCATATTTATTTTGGCATATTTCTGGTCATATACAATATTTCTCAATTGACATTTTATGGTTCCCTTCAAAGTTCAGTGTACATATTCATCCACCAACGAGGAACTGACAACTGCATCCCAAAACATTTATACATCTAAATCATGAATGTGAACAGTGTGTTACATGTGGTGTACATAGCTCATCTTTTGCACCTTTAGTTATTAATTGCTGTACAAATAAAAGATTCTCTGTTAATATCCACTTTGCACCGAGATAAATGACAATGCAGAGAGCACAGTACAGCACACTGAAAGGGCTCATTACAGTTACTGCTGTCATAAATGACCGCGTTTGGTTTTATTTAATTTGCTTTCTGAGAGCATTACAACTGGCTAAAATATCCTAAAGGCCACTAATTATCCTTCTTGACAGAAGAGAATTACAAGGAATTTCTCCCAAGTTCTTTTACTTCTCCTAGTTCTGTCTAATCACTTGGTACTTGTCTGTAAATGGATTTAGTCTCATACATAGTAATAATGATGACAGATGTTTTTCTGCCAGTCAAACTTAACATTCAAACTTGGGTTGATTATTATGAGTAATCTAAATTTCCTCCATAATTAAGGCTGCAACTTTGTTCCCATTAAAAAGTTCAATTTTGACCTCCCACTCGCATCCATTAATGAAGGAGAACTTCAGTGGTATGTGAGAACTGTGGCATAAGAATTTTCCTTCTTGTTCAGAGTAAATTGGAGTTTCCTTCTTCAATTTATGGCAGTGCATTATAGATATTGCCATCTGTCAGTTATCTGTCACTTTATTGGAGGGAGAGAAGGAAGCAGAAGGAGAAAGTAATATAACTTTACTGGACTCAAGTAACGTCCTCATGCACAAAACTAAAGCTGAAACAGTAAAGTCTGACTTTAGATGTAATTGACAGCTCCTTTCCTAAGATCAGGATGGGACCATGGGCTCTTAAGTAACAGGCAACAAACAAGCACTACAGCTGTCTTCCCCATACTTTGCCTCATTAAAACCAACAATCTTCCTCTAAGAAACAAAAATCCTAACTCCATCAGTAAGGGGACACAATAAAAAGCAGGAAGCTTTCCTAACACAGCAGAACTGATTTGGATGAGTTGCGTGTAGTTCAATGACAACTCCTTTATGGTGTTCCAATATTAAAGGTGTTCAGATTTCTAAAAATTCCTCTAACTTCCACTTTTGGGCAGTTTGTTACAAAGAGAGAAGAAAGGCAATAAGACATGGCTTAATGGATTTATCTACTCAAGATCTAATACACAGGGCAATGTTTTGCTACCCAGAGTCCAATTTTAAAAGTTATTAAGATTTTAATAGGCTCACTAGATCTGTATGTTGACTCTGACAACCTAATTTAGGCTCAGTGGCAGTTTCAGAGATGCTGCATTAGCTGTTGGAGCTGGCCAGTTTGAATAAACTCCTTTCTTTAGGACAGCCTCAAAACAAAACAAACTCTTGAAAAGTGCTGAGATTAAACCCTTTGAAAACAGCTGTGGGATGTGAATAGGCTTTGTAGAACCATGACCGATATTCAATTTCTAAACTGAACTGTATTTATCATGCTGCAGAGAAGGCACCAAAAGAATTGCCTTTCTGAACAATGTTAGGAAAAACATTTTTTTTTCTTCCTACCACATGCGAAAACTTTGAATAACAGAAGGAAGACAAATACAGTTTGAGGAAGCTGTAGATGAAGAAATCTGTCTTTATAAAAAACTAGTCACAAGTTGTGGAATGAAATCATCAAAAATCACAGTCACTTTTCGGTCAGAACTTGAGTGACAAGCCACTGAAGCGATTCCCATGCAACTATTTTTTTTTCCTCCCCGATGAAGGTCAAAAAAAAAGGAAACATCAGTTTATTTTCTGTTGTTTTACTGCCTGAAGTTTTTCCTCTACATCATCTATTTTTATCTTGTCAGGAACAAAAAGAGGACAAAAGTGAAATAAAGTCTCAGTACGAACATTTCCAGAGCAGTATATTTAATGCCAGTAATTAATTATTTATTTATTTAGTGTTAGCGATAAATTAAGCTTACTAATGAGCAACTGATGTTGTTCCTTAGCTACTGAAAACATTTAAGCATATTATTTAATAAAATAGAAGCCTAAGACCACTCATTTACTACAGGATAGTCTCATTAGGAGTCTTCCTAAATGCTTGTTAGCAGCATGAGCATTTCTAGCTCAGGCTCTGGAAAATAAGAAATGCCAAAACACTTGACCACTAACTTTCTTCTATCAGCAGCTATTAGTTTTTCCCTTACGAACCTTTGGACAGTTCTAGAAAGACAGCAGATGAAACAACTGGAAGTTGGACCTTATTTTCCAAGTGCTCCGTACCACCCCACACAAAATGGATCATGTTCTGGTAAACACAAGGCATAGCAAGCTCCTTAGTAAATGCTAATACAACCGTTTCTACCTAAACAAAATGCAAATGCATGCCAAAAATGTTAAGTCCACAATGCTGGCACCAAGCAGGTGAAGGCTCAGTTGATAGGGCCCAGCCACCAGGGGCGTTCTCTGCTATCCTTCATTTGGCACAGCAGACCATTAACAGCTATGGGTGGTTTGAAGGAGATTTCTTTTCAACAATGTCAGACACTGAACCTGTTGAAGAGTGATTCAATGCTGTGGGCTTCTAGTCCATCTGAAATAATTCAAGAGCTGTCTTCTTACTTTGAGCACTTGGGTCTAACCCTATGCTTGAGTCTTCTTAGTGTTTATGCATCACTATACAATCCTCAATTTATATTTTGCAGCCAATACTTTCCATCTTCATTCCATTAGTTGCTGTCACCAAGTTCACATCCCTTTTAATGGTTAAAGAGCATCTTCTTCAGGATGCTTGCATATAACATTCATTCCCAGGTGAAGTGAAGGAACCAGTATTTTTCTCTTTTTTGCCCTTGTTACTGTCTTGACTTTTCAAGAGAAAATAAAACATCTATGCATCTGTATTATACACCAAAAAGAGTAACACAGCATTAGCAGCTGGGGCTGATATACCCAGTTAGATGCAGTTATTTTATTCCCATGTTTTCATTTGATCACAGACCAATTAATACCAGTAGGAGTATTACAAACTCCTGAAGAAGGCAGTTAAAACATCACATGACATTCAAGGAAGGTTCTTCCTAAACACCCAATGAAATTGGATCCAAAGTACACAATTACTGCACCTTCTAAAGCTCTGCTTAAACATATATCCTGCAAACTCAGGATTGTCTGATCCAGCATTTCACTGAAGCCTGCTAAGCTTTTGGCCTCAGTGAAATTTTGCTGCTCGTTGCTTCTGTAGTAATGCCTTGTTTTTCTCTTTAGTCGAACAATTGTGTTCTATGTTTTTTATTACTAAACCCTTAATTTTTAGGCATCAAGACCTTGATTTTATGCTGTTTCCTTATTGTTTTGATTTTTTTTTTTTTTTTTTTTTTTTTTTTTTTTTGGCAACATTTGCCTTAAAACACAGCACTGGCATTCTCTTCTGTACAGCAAAAAAGGCTGAGAAATGACACTTCACCAGTAAGGACAGGGCTCGAGATGGCACAGCCCACCACAAGGGAGCTGCCTTTGGGGTGCCCTCAAAGGGCAGAATCCGCCTGGTTGCATCACAGCCTATGTCAGTCGAACCAAAGTCCCACCTCAACAGATGGAGGCCTGGTGATCCCCCTCACCCCATGAATCTCCAGCACACCCCAGACTCACACCGGAGATACAGGGAACAAAAGGAATGCAAGTGCTGAACAAATGCTAGGGCAACAAAGTACCAGGCACGAGCTGAGCCTAAGCTCACCACAAGAATTAGATTCACATTTATCTGGTTTGAAGGGACTGAATACGGCTTAAGAAGAGGCACAAAGCAATCCCCTACTCTTGTCAGTCAGCCAGAGGCCCAGAGCCCCCCACCGCCAGTTACAGGGAGGCCGCCATGTAGCCCAGCACCAAGCCTGGCCCAAGGGGCAGCTCAAAGCACACAGGCAAGAGCCTGTTTTAGCTTTATTTACACCTCCCATGAGGGACCACTTGATTAGTCTTGGAATCTAGCGCATCACAACTTTAACACTTATATTTAGATGGCTTTTATGCAGAGCTCATAAAACCCCCTGCCTTTTCTTCACACCTTCTTAGCTGCTGGTACTAAGGTTTCTGCTACCTCTATAAGTTTACCATGCATATACTGGAATAGGAATTCTTCTCATTTCACCCACAAGCCCACAGGTGAATTCTATTCATCACAGCATAAGACTAACACACTCACCTAAGATTACCTGATTTTTCTAGAAAGTTGTTGCTTCATGAGAAGTGTATTGTCAGCACGTGTCAGCAGCTGGCAAGACTATGATACAACAACTCCAGAGTCAGCTCCAGCCTGAAACACATATATGGTAATGGTGATTACCAATAAAACTTGGTAATGCCGACTTTCAGTCAAGTGACCCATCAGTGGGACCGCTGCATTATCACAGACAAAAGAAGACTGGAAAGATTGATGTCTCAACAGTGGCAGCCCAGAACAAAGCATTAGCCATCCTGTAACATCAAATACAAGGATGTGCAGATTCCTTGAGACCCACAATGGAAGTAATGGGAGATTTAAATAAGCAGGTGCCAACTTGTTCAGCAGCGAAGGGACAGCTCCATCTTAGTTATCAATCACATAAAAAACAAGCCACACCAAAGGCCTGTCCCTCTGCAGCCCATGGAGTACCATGGTGGAGCAGGGTTCCACGATGCAGCCCATGGAGGAGACCACGGTGGAGCAGGTGGCCCTGCACTGACAGGCTGTGTAGACCCACCACATCCCACCCCTCGACTCTGTGAAAAGCATATTTAAGAATAATCACGATTTATTCTTACTTTACAATTATAACAATCTCCACAAACTTCACTAACATTGAAAAGAAAAATAACTCCCCACACCAAAATAAACATAACATCTTCACAACACTGACGAGGTGGACAATTTACACACACACCACCCCTCATCTCTTCACCACACTAACATAAAACATATTCCTCACAGTTACTGCTTTCTTAAATTCTTCACAATTATTACATTCATAACAATCATCCAGTCCATGTTTTGCCTGTCACTTCTCTCAACTATCATCCTTATCTCAAATTCCTCGATTCCCACGTTGGGCACCAAAAAGGACTGTGGTGGTTTTACTCGGGTGGGCAGCCGAGCGCCACTACAACCGCTCTCACTCCCCCTCATCAAAGAGGAACAGGGAGAAAATACGATGAAAAGGGCTCAAGGGTTGAAACAAGGACAGGGAGATTGTACAGTAATTGTTGTGACAGGCAAAGCAGACTCAGCATAGGGACATATTCAGATTTATTGCTTATTACTAACAAGCTAGAGAAGTGAGAAACAAAGGAAAGAAACCAAAAGCACCTTCCCCCCATCCACACTCTTATAACCTCCTCCCCCCGAGCGGTGCAGGGGAACGGGGGAATGGGGGTTATGGTCAGTCTACAGCACTTCTTCTCTGCCTCCCCTTCTCGGTCACTCTCGTCCCCTGTGCTGTGGGGTCCCTCCCATGGGATGCGGTCCTTGATGAACTGATCCGGCGTGGGCTTCCCACAGGCAACAGCTCTTCCAGAACTGCTCCAGATATGGGTCCGTACCACGGGGTCCATCCCTCAGGAGAAAACTGCTCCAACCTCGCTCCCCCACGGGCAGCAGCTCCTGCCAGGTCACCTGCTCCTGCGTGGGCTCCTCTCCACGAGCTACAGGTCCGGCCCGGAATCTGCTCCAGCAGGGGTCTTCCACAGGCCGCAGCCTCCGTTGATGCAGGGCCACCTGCTCCACCGTGGTCTCCTCCACAGGCTGCAGCGCAGAACCCTGCTCCACTGTGGTACTCCATGGGCTGCAGGGGGACATCCTGCTTCACCATGGGCCTCACCACAGGCCGCAGGGAACTTCTGCTCCGGCACCTGGAGCACCTCTCCCCCTTCTTCTTCACTGACCTTGGCACCTGCAAGGCTGTTCCTCACTCCTCTCACTCTCCCAGCTGCTGTGTGGCACACAACTTTTTTCCCCTGTCTTAAATATGCTCTCAGAGGCACAAACAACATCACTTACTGTCTCGGCTCCGATCAGCAGTGGGGCCCTTACCTTACATGGGGCAGCTTCTAGATTCTTCTCACAGAAGCCACCCCTATGGCCCCTAGCTACCAAAGCCTTGCCACATAAACCCACTGCAAAGCCAAACACTTATTCACATATTATAGATTTGGCTTAGTCCCCCAGACACTCTGGCACTCCAAAGACACCAAGTCTCTCCCCAAAGCACAAGGATTTGCATCGCCCACTTACTACTCTCCATCCCTCTAAAAAGAAATCAGAATTCATCAGCAAATTCAAGAGCTCTGTGAAGTCCCTCTGAACAGACAACACTTTATTGACCTAATCAAAGTATCTCTGTATCCACACATCTCAATTCAACACTACATTTTACCCTCCTCCTTTCAGCACTGAATCACAACTACGTTCACCTTGGTTTCCCAACACTACAGCTAATCTGAATACACCAAGCCCACTCAACAGCACTGCAGTATTCAGTAATTTCCTTTCCTCTTGCTTAAGTGTCATGACACAAGTAATACAAGTAAATCATACATCCCAAGCCAACCAAAATGATGCAGCAGAACAGCATCACTGCACTATACTTACACAGTTCTAAACCAGACTGGTAGTTTGGCTAAGGGCAGTAAGCTATGCTGATGATGTCAGTGAAGAGACATGCAAATAAGCAAGCAATCTTGATTCTAATTAAAGTTTTTAGACCTCATACTACTGTCATTACTGTCATGAAACCACTTTAAAAAAAATGCCATCTTCAAAGCCCAAGACATCAAGTACTTTTAACATGGCTTTGAAATACTTCTTAGATGGGAAATGACCCAGGCTTGTGTTTCAGGCAATACCCATCTGTGTGCACACAACACATCTTGAAGATTTTTGTATAAATCATTGAGAAAGGATGGCAACAACCCATTTTATCATCACCTGTGTGGAGCAGATACCTCCCAACTGTGGAAGTGGTGCATATTAAGCAGCAGTAGATAATCTGCATTTCAGAGCACCACAACATCTCAGCATGGCAACAGCTACGTTAAGGCAAAAGAGCTTCGCAGCAACAGCAGGTGCATGCCACTGACAAACACATCACGAGCAGCCCATAAGCCTGAGTTAATACTACCACTCTAGAATTCAGCCTGTGAGCTCATATCTAAGAAATTAGTATAAAATCAAGTTCAGAACAAAGCACTGCTACAAAAGAGACATTTTAAAGCAGCTGACTACTCTGCAACAATCACAATATGTCTTTTGAAACACTTTATCAACCTAATTAGTAATCTGGATCATTATCATGAAGATGAAAAGAATATATGTATTACATACACAAAACACATACATACAGATCGACTTTTAAGCCCTATACAAGTTACCCATCACAATTAAAGTCATTCACTGTGGAAAACTGCTACATACATATATATGCATGTATATACACACACATCAGGCTAATTATTTTGCCTTTTTCTTTAAAAAACAAATGGGCACACTGCTGCTAGTGGGCAAATCCTCATCATACATTATATCACATATACTAGCAATTTTGATGAAAACTACAGGTGGAGACAGATTATAATGGGAACATCTAATTGAAATTCATCTCCATTTTGCTTCAGATTGAAGACATGCTGCTTGAGCCCTGAAACATATTCAATTTCATTCAAATTGTATGCAGATTTTCAGGCAAAAACAAATTTAAAAAAAAAAAAGTTTCATAGTCCTAGAAGAGTTCAGACAGTACTACAAATGCTTTATAACTGTATTTTAGGCATCTGTATACTCTTCTTTAGTTTTCAACACTCCCAGCTTTTCTAGCTCTACAAAGCCTCCTTACCAAGGCAGGCAAGGAGGAATACAAATCCCACAGAGGTCTATCCTTTGACAAAAGTTTGACAGCTTCCACTGACATGTCAAGTCACTGGAAGTCCTTGTGGATTCACTGGGACATTAGCTGTTCAGTATGGTTCCCTCCAACACATTGCCATCAAAACAGACAACCTATCTGTCTTTCACCATTCAAAAAAAAAAACAAACAAAAAAACACTCATGACTCCAAGTTGCAGTGGTTAATGTGCTGCACCTCCAGTTCTGTTTCTTGAGTTTTGCAAATGAGAAGACTGAAAATTGCCAATTATACAGAAGATTTGGAGGGGGTGTAAAGCACATGACAAAATGATTTAATTTAGATACAATCCAGAAATCTAGTGTTACAATAAAGTTACAGTAAATCTAATTTTAGTAACTGTCCAATACCACACAAGACATCTGAAGCACTACATGTAGCAAATAGTAGCTAATATGGCTTTTCCTCCTCCTGCTACTCATTGATACAATCCCATTTTAAGTTAATCCAATAAAGAGCCTACTCCATCACATTAATTAATCTAATTACAGGATAGTCAATGCTACTCTATGGCTTATGCTCTTACCTCCAAGCACACTAGAATCCCCTATACTAGCTATAGGCACATAGCATACATTAGTCCTGAATGCTAAGGCCCTCCCTGACTTTCAGTGTCACTATACCTAAAGTCAAAGAGAATACATGTAGGAGAGGAGTTAAGGATGCTAACAAGTTGATGACCATCTGGTATTAGCACTCATTTTTGCCCAATGCTTTCCTAGCTAACTAAACTTCAGGTTTTATCCTCAATATCCCATTCCAGCTCAAAAATAGACCCAAGTTAAATATATATATACAAAACATTTTCTTAAATGTTAAGAAGAGCAATAAATGATTAATAGAAGAAAACTAAATATTTATGAATCAAGTTGATACTGAGAATGGACCCTGAATTAAAATTCAGTTTCAACAGGCCTTATTCATAAGGTTCAAAGATTTGTTACTGCATTTGATTTTGCTGTACACATGCAGGGAGCTAAGAGGTATTATATGTGGTAGTTTTTTATAAAACAGTAATAAATAAGTTTTTACCACTATTTGAGAAGACAGTGGCAAGTCTACTCTCTATTACTGCTGCTTCAGACCACTACAGAATTCTCCTTTCATTGTTTATCTTCTCTTCGTGCAGTACAGGAGTACAAAAGGTAAGCCTTCCTCTTTCTCCTCATTTAGGAAACTATCATAAATTAAAGCTGAAACACAACTACACTTAATTTTCCTGATACTGTTCCTCTTGAGGAAAAAAAAAAAAAAAAAGTGGGAAGGGAAGAAGGAATAGCTTAATGAAAACCTTATCTGCACCCCTACCACACCAAATTTACAGTGAAGTTATGCAAGACAGTGGCTGCAACAAACTAAACTGGTAGCAATCTTCCACCTAGAAATTAAAGTGGGACACATCTGAATTTCAAAGAAAAACATCAGACCAAATCCTCATCTGACTTTTCACGTGGATCATTCCTCCTCTAAGCAAGCTTTCAACCCATGCTGGATGAAGCCAACTTTGAGTACTGCAGGGACCTGGATCTGAGAAGCTGAGAAAAGCATTTAGCAGTAGCTGACACAATTTCTCTAAAATAACAACTCCAGAAAACAAGAATCCAGTTTCTTTCAGGAGAAACTGGACTGAAATTTATGATTTTACCACACCTTCAGCAAAATACATGGTACAATATCCATGTGACAGGATATACAGCCATCCACCACCTTCTTGTGTGGTGTTGAGACCTTTTTCACCTTTATGAATAACACACACTAACGCAGTTGCTCAATGATGAAACAAGGAAGCATTATGAAATTTAAACTCCTTATAACAGTGAGACCCTCTAGTTGCCTAGAAATGCCTAGTTGGCATTTGCAAGGCACACCTTAAAGGTAACACTAGTAGGTTGTGCAGTGTACCTATACAAAAGTTACTGAAACTAGGAAATCTTCTGTACAAGAATCCATGAGACTCTACCCTCTCTTGGAAGTGTAAGCAGCCACAAAACACACTAAACTGACCATCTGTTCCTCTCTGATAACATGTAATTAAGTAATTTATTTATTCAGCATTTAAGCCCTCTCCCTTCTCATATTAGTCAAGGATGATTATGCTAAAGCCAGACGTAGTTAGCATATTGCACACTCAAGTGAGCCATGTCCTTATAAGCACATGGCTTGCCTTCTGGCTATCCACCTTCAACATCTCAGCTGCCTTGAAGATCCTGATTGCTATCCTCTCCTGTTCTCGTGAGCTGGTCTAAAATTAAAGCATTTCATATGGCAATTAACTGAAAAACACAAGGAGCTGTACATCGTCTTGTGGGCCGCAGTAACCACACAGATCTCTTACGTACACATCTGGCTGGAATTTCTTCCTTTCTGCAGGATACAGGGCTGCTGATGGTATCAAGTCAGATCAGAGCATGTTACCGAAACAAAACCTCCTTCAGTATGAAAACCTGTTATTTGCCAGCTGCCACCATTTCCGGGGTGTTCTAGTAGCCTTCTGGCCACCTGCTGGGCTTCCCGAATCTTCCAAGCATACAAGAAGGCAACAGCTACCTAGGACTGTCTCTCCTGGCAAGGCCCAAATCTTGCTCTCTGCTCTTCAGGAAGATTTGTGTGGAATTCCCAGCTTAACACTCAGGTAGAAACCTGAGCATGTAACAACCTGCCACAAAGGTAGAGCCAAAAACAAATGCTGTATCCTGATACACTGAAAAGCACATGGCATTCAGTACAGTCTTACCTACTCACATCAAATCAAAAAAATAATAACCAAGTTTCACAGTCTAACTTTTTCCTGCTGGTCTCCCTGGTTCTTCCAGTCCTTCAGCCCTGTAATTCTGGCTGAAGCTCCCCTTTAGTTCACCAAGTGCACAGTTAGCAGACTTCATTACTCTCACACCCTAAGTGTGAGTTCTTTCCCTTCCCTTGCCTTACAGCTCTTAAAGATTTTATTTTGTAACCTCTGGATGGGGACAGTTTTAAAGCAAGACATTTACTGATCAAACCAGTGTTTTGCACTTTTTGTTTTCTTTTTTAAATGAAGCTGTATTGGAAAGCAGTAATTAAAAATAGAAACTCTTGGCAAGTTGTTGCAGTCCTGCCTCATAAAGAGACCCACCTGAAGTCATGAAAGTAACCAACAAAGCCTATGTGCATTTCTATGCTGCACAGAGACAGCCCTTCCCCTGAAAAGTCCTTTCCAAGACAGCAAGTTTCCAACTGTAGTGGCTTCAGCAGTAGCCTTCAGGAAGCAATTAGGGAATGAGTCCAGGTTTTCAGTGGACTGAGATCTCTACGATAAAGGTAGATACGATGGAAGATTTGCTTTGAGTAGCAGCAACTTCTTATTTTTTCCCAGGAAAAGAAGTTCAACTTAGATGTCTTTAGATAAGGTCAAATCTTTGTTTTAAAGGCTTGATTTATGACATTTTAACAACCATTATTGGCATTTCTTTGAGACACCAGAAAGCCCTTGACTCCCATATGTGTTTAGCCTTTTTTTCTATTTGCTTTTAGTGTTTATTAAAGCATAAAGGCTGTACTGAACTGTTCATCTCGCCTGTAAACTGAGAAGAACAAGCTCCCATAAAGCTCAGCAGCTTACTAGCATTTGTCTTGCAGACTCATACATGATGAAGTCTAATTACTGCTCTGAAAGTATAACAAGTATACAAATGTAAGAACTCTGAAAAATGCATTTTTAAACTTTTTTGTTGTTCTTTTGTGGCTTTTTTTTTTAATTATCTTACTGTCAAGTTACCAACATATTATTTCCATCTTGTACACACTAGTGTGTGCTTGCTCCCCACATGGGATGGAAAATGTGGAAAAAAGAATCAGACAAACAGAAAACATCTAACAGATACATATTATCTTTTCTTCTCACTCCATTTTAACATTGTTACTTGCTGCAGGTTGGTGGTTACCCCTGCCACACAACCAATGTAAACTTTTTCCAATAAATTTCAACTGAAATTAATGAAGCACATTGTAGTCAAATAAGATTACTACTAAGCCAGGTGAAGTTGGTTTGCAGGTTGAGTCCAAACCTCTGGGTCTATAAAAAATTCCACATTTCCAAAACTTTGCACTTTCTATTTAATTTTGTGTTGATTTATGAGTCAGTCTCCTCTATGCTAACTGTATATAAAAGAAACGAACTCAGGGGAGGCAACAGTTAGTCTGTCATAATAAAAAATGTATACTGTTTATACCATTATTGCTGAGGAAATTAGGTAACATCCCTTCTAATACCCTGCGCACAGGATACTGTAGCAAACCACTTAACTTGCAATAATAGAGTATTGACTAGGCATAGTGATATGCAAGACAGCACTCCTGCCATATTAGATGAGTTCCCTGCTGTTAGAGAGTCTCTGTAGTAATACATTTGTTCCACCTTAACAACAACAACAACAAAAACTTTCCAAAAGAAAAAACCTCCAAGGCATAAGAAGATCAAAGTTAAATGAAATAAACACAAAATAGTACTTCTTCCCCTCAGTGGTGGCTTGGTGAATGGGGTAATCTGGAGCACTGCAGATATGCTACAAGAAGGTAATACAGTGTTCAACAAAAGGCACCCAGAAACACATGCTAGCGTGAGTAGTAGCTGTGAGAAACACTAGTTAGTCAACACTGCAAGCTCAGGCAAGGATCTCAGTCAAACAACATTTTTTTTGTGATTGTAATGGTGGGCATCTCATAAGCAGGAGAGCGCTTGCAGATGCAGTTTTCATATCTTTTATGCCCTGTTTCCCAACACTTACTCTCTCCTCTGGTTCCTCATTGGCTGAGTACTACAGGTTCACAACTACCTGACACTTGTTACTAGTTTCATATTAATTTTATCAACCTTTAACTCATCCCTTTGTTTTTTCTTACCTTTTGCAACCTTACTGCTTTGAACTGCCTTTTAGCCAGGTACATTCAGTGTTTTTCCCTTGATTATCAATCTAGTACTTGTTTCCTCACATAAATTGTGCCAACCCAGGAAACAACATGCCTTGCATTTCCTCTGCTTATGTTACAAGTTCTGATCAAAAAAAAACAAAATTTTTGCTCCCACAGCATCATACAAAGAAAGCACTGCACATAGGCCTATGATTTTGAAGTCCTCTTCAGATAGTTTTCACGATATGTGACCATGCACCTTTCACAAAACTAAGAGGATATGCTGGGCGAACTTGCTCCTCCAAGCAAGAAGCACTGTTACAGTTCTCAGTCCACTGGACCACATACCCTTAGTGTTTAACAGACCTCAGCTCCATTTCCCAACTTCTCAGTACACTGCAGTACACAGCATAACAGCAGCAACATTTGGCTGTTCAGGTAGGCAAACTGAGCGGCTGTCTTAGGTCAAAGACCATGAGAAATAACCTAACAGCCAAAGTCCATCTGCTTCCTGCCCCACCACCCTAACAGACACTCATTAAGTGTAGCCACTTCATGGATACAGAGCGGGGACCGTGGCAACACCTCCACTCCTCCCATTCTCCTGCAGTAGCTGGATGAACAAGGTCAACCCTTAATACTTCCCTCACCTTCTCAGAGTAACCATGGCCACATCCCATCTGCTCTTTATGTGGAAGAGCACATCAGTTAGTGCTAAGCTGTGATCCAGCTTTGGGTTGACTCCACCTGTACAAGCATATCCTCTAACACAAATACCTAACACCTAAATTGCAAATGAGTAATTCCCCCAGATTTTCAGGTGGATTACATTCCACTATCTGTAAAGTACTGTTTCATTAAAACACATCTTTTTATAGACAGCTGTACATACTAGCAAAAAAATCTCCGTGCAAAGCAAAGCCATCTGCTCCTTTCAGAGAAAGTTTATATTTGATTCAAAAGCACAGAGGCAATCTGTAATTTAGTGCAAGTCTGGCTGGTTGGGCCTTTCTATTTTGCTAGTTTGTTTTTTCAAAGAGGAGTTAAAGGTAGTTTTATGTACTACATTTGCCCTTGGGTCTTCCTGACAGGGGTTCTGTTTTTCAAAATCACATTTGTTAGTTTTTTTTCCTTAAGTATTCCTGTCTCCCATGTCACCACATAGAAGATAACAAAGCACCCATGGAGGGTTCACTGACAAAGGAGAAATAACAAGAGTGCCTATGCACTGAATGCTGTCAAATGCAGAAATTAAAAAACAAGTCTTCCAGATGCAGTGAGCTTGAAAAAAAAGATTAACAAAGTGCACTACCCATAAATGTGGAACTAGAACTGTTCAGAGAGGGAAAACAAAGAGGAAGAAATAAATAAATAAATAAATAAATAAACTGAGGCATTTGATCTTTTTTTGGGGACAGGTAACTGGAGAAGAACCAAAACATTTCTCTCAAAAATTAAAATGCAGACTATTTCTCCCACAATGCTCAAGGTGTTTAAATATTTTGCAACATGGGGAATGCAGTTAGCAGAAGGGAGAAGTGGAACAACCAAATGTCAGCTCTCATGAGGCTTCAAAATATTTCTATTTTCTGCAGAAGCATTTGGAAGCAAAGAAGTAGAAGCTTTTAGAAATGAAAAAGGGAGTATGCAAAGTACAGATTGCTTCACAATTGTTTTTGTTTTACCAACAAACTGTTTTTACTGGAAAGAAATTTTCCACTTCAAGGTAGAAATTAAAGTTCTAGCTTACTAATTTTAACCTTATTTTTAGGGTTCTTCCTTAAAGACTTCACCTTGTACCGAGAAAAGAAGCTGATCTAGACCAATGCAAAATTTACTCCCATGTACAAGTTTTGGTACCCCCAAAAGTCCCAGTGATTCAGAGTTCAGATCAAGGAATTCAAGTACTTTCTATCGTGAGTAAGGATAAGAAAAATCTAGCCTTGTGTGCTATGCACATTACTTTAATAGCCATAAACTAAAAAGGCACTATTTCCATACAGACCAACATTAGTATATATGTACCTTAATGATGACAGGGAACTCCTACACTGTAAAAACGTCGGAAGTCCTGCAAGGAAAGGGATTCAAGTGCTTTAGGAGAAGAACTCTTGTATTGCAAGAAGTTCCAAATATTGTAGTGCAGTTTGTTTGGGCATCAATCAGATGAATCTGTATGAAAAAGACAGACAAAAATGAAAGCACTGGAGACTACGTGTACTCATACAGCTACATCCCAAATTCTTTTAATACCAATTTATCCAAGGGAGAAGAGAATACAGCAAGTACCCACTTGCCGTAAGGCAGCCCAAGGCTCTTCACTTGTTATACCCTTGTAGCATTGTCCTCGGGTGAACATAACACCGCTAAGAATAAGGACATCTGAAAGAAAATTTTGGACGTGTATGGTCATTTATTGCTTTTGCTTAACAGAGTTTAACTCCCTTACTCTAGTGCTAAAAATAATAGCATTTTGTGCTTTGTTATCCATAATTATGTCAGGAATATTAAGCTTGTACAGAAGACCTGTAATAAAGAACAGGTAACAGAACAAGGCAGTCTTAGTAAGGAAATGATGAACTCACAGTTGAAGTCCATCATCACATGACTTGGAGTAACATCTAGCTTCTGTTTCCATCTTTAACTTCATCTTCCTGCCTAACACCTAATAACCTTTCTTGACTCAGCTTCCCTTCCTGTAAAACAGGACTATTCATCATCTCTCTCAATGCTTTGAGGTGTTGTTCAGCTTCTCATTAACATCTGTAAAACGCTTTTCACTTCCCTACTGTGTGCATTAGCTCAGGAGAACAAGAATCATTCTGCAATTAAGATGTTTTTAGTGATGTCTTTGGAACTTGGCAAGTGAAGCCATGTATAAAGAAAGCACATGTATAAAAAAGTACAAATGCAAAATTAACATAAATTAAAAATAAAAACATCATAGATTAAAATACTAACACCTGCTAAACAGAAATACAGTGTACAATAGCTAGTCACCTAACAGCATGAAATTCTACATCTGGGGCACTAGTAGCCTACAGGAAAGAAGTAAAAAGGGCCTTAAGGGTCCATTAAATTTCATAAGCAAGCGATTTTTGAAAAAGATTGTCAGTCTTCCCATATAGAAATGATGCAGCTCTTTATTGTCTGTGCCTAACAAGAGCTCTGATGTGGCAATTGGTTTGCTAACACTGCTGTTGCTCCAAGTGAAGACAAGGACAAGTGGGACTTCGCACAAATTGAACTAATCGGCAACACTTGATCAGCTCAATTAGTTCAAGTCAACTCAAGTGTTTCTCTGTCTACCCTTAGAGCTTAACAGGGATGCAGTCAAACTAAAATGGCAGATCGCATGCGAAGAAACACAGACTGCCCCTGCTGGCTCTCCACACTGGCCAGAGGCTATCTTGTACAAGTTCCACAGCTGTGTTAGCAAAACACCATGCCCTGCTGAGGTAGCCTTGTTTAATCCTTGCCTATGTCAACATGAACTGGGAATATTTATGAAGAAGACATATTGTTCATAATTAGAACACACCAAGCAGTACAGCACAATCAATATCAGTGTTGTCACAAGAACTTCTGAATGAAGCCAGAACATGTGCATACCACATATAGGTTTCAAGTATTTTAATGCAGCAAGATAGACCCGCTTTGAAGGACAATAAAAACACATCTGTGTCCATCCTGAATCAGCCCTGAGATGTGAAGGTGTCTTGATGAACTGAAAGAAAATAAAAGGAAACCTAATCTGCTTGCTCACTTGGATCTCCTTCCTCTTTGCTCCCAGCTGTTACACCAAGACAGGGACAGATGACTGCACTGGAGAGTATCAGTGATTTTATTGACGAGTCCCTCAAATCATTACTTAAACAAAATAAGTTGTTCACTTCCCAGCTGGAGTCAAACAGACTGCTGACTGGTGTCTCAACCTTGGCTGAGGACAAACACGGTTACCTTACCCAGCCAGGTCTTAGACAAAAACCCCGTTAGCCCACTGATCTGGCAAAAACCTTTGACAGGAGAATACCTAATGATGGTCCTTACTCAAACTGCTCCTCAGAAACTCAAGTTCCATGTCATCTCCCAAAGCAGGTATTTTTCTATAATCAACACAACTGCCAAGTCACTACATACAAGTCAATACTTTCTCTTTCTTTGCTTCATACTTAAAACACACTTAATACAATTCCTTTTAAGTTTTTCCTTTGTATCAAGTGGCACCATTTGTCTTCCTGTCATCCACAGCCTTGGAAAAAAAAAAAACACACTAGTTTCATTTAATTTCCTGCAATACCAATCCAAACGCATATCTGAAGCCACGGTTCTACTGCACTAAGCAGGGAAGAAAAGCAGAGGTGGTAAAGTTTCAGGTTTAAAGATATCCAAATTGCACATAAAAGCACACAAATTACTGTTAGTTTTCAGGAGTGAGGGATAAACCAGGATGAGATTCCTGCCAAACATACAAAACATCTTAAAAAAAATAAACACACTGTCACAAATGCACACAGTAGGTATGGTTGTTGTTTTTGAAGTAGGTTTTGGGAGTTGTTTTTAAAATGAATACTTCCTTGCCCAGTTGTAGCAGATTGACCTCTGTGGGACTATCCACTTGTGTAAAAGCACATCTGTCAGTCCGTAAGGGCTGACTACAAGTCAATATTCCATATCAGAAACACAAAGACACCGTCAGGATGTATCAGAGTGAGATGGATGTTTACTTCCTCATGCACGCACTTACTGTGAAGAAGAAAACAGTTAAACTGACTTCCAGACGCAGAATAATGCAGTAACTGATTTAACTTACGGCCTGTACTGGTTTTAGCTGGGACAAAGCTAATTTTCTTCACAGTAGATCATACAGTGCTATGTTTTGAATTTGTGATGAAGGAAGTGTTGCTGACACAATGACGTTCTCTGCTCACAGTCACTTTCAGCTATTACAGCAGAGGGACTTACTGTGACAGAGGGTCATACTGTGTCCACATAGTTAGTGCACCAGGTGTCAGATGACACTTGTCTAGAAAAAGTTAGTGAGAAGACAGCTAAAGAGGTTATCATTCCTCAAATTCCCAATGAAGAGACTTCAGTGCTTTCAAGTTATCCTTTATGCTTTTACAAAAAGTAACCACCTTTAAAAGAATATGTCCTTAATTAGTAATAATGATCAGAATACATAACTGCAGTATTTGCATTTTTCTCTTTATTACTGGAGCAGCACAACCAACTATCAGCACTAGAGGAAAAACTAGACCTTATGTATCTTTCAGAACCTGTATTTTGGTGCTACTTCTGACAGTAATCATTCTAACTAAACCACAAATTAAGTACAACACAGCCAATTTGATCAAAAACAAAGTGTAGTATGCTGCTTTAGTGCCTATTATCCTCCACACAGCCACTCAAGCAGAAATAAATATACTGTACAGGGGTGTTATGAGATTAATTAGTTTATAGCTACAAAACAATTTGAAGGTATAAAATCATGCTACAAGAATGCTAAGTGCTGTAAACAATATATATCTGGAAGTAAAGGTGAGCTTGCCAGAAATTATATGAGATTGTGACTGCACGTTAAGTAATGGCAGAAGAAATTCAAGTTATTTTCTTGCTTAATGTAATGATCCCTGTCCCAGCCCATAAAACCATTGCTTCCAAGAAGTGAATATCAACTGGAACAAACAGCTCTCAGTAGCTCAACTGCTCTCCAGAGAACAGAATACACATCACTACCCAGTAAGGAATAGAAAATGAACAAAGCAAACAGACTCAAGCAGAGGAACTGGGCTGATGCCATTCTTTTATCCAAGAAGGGTCCAGAAAAGTTATCAGAGAAGCTTAAAAATAGAATACGCAGAAGAATTCTAATTCTATCTTGTGTCAGTGCAGTGCCCATTAACCTCATTTTGCCTTTGCTGAACACTATGAACAGCAATGCCCCTAAAGCTGCTCAGAGTGCTTTAGGGAGATCTATTTATTTATTTATTTATTTACACACATGCACATGTATGCATGCCTATACATGCACACAAATCCAGTATAGAGGTCAAGGTCTCACCTCCAGTAGGTTTACCTCAAGGAATGGAAGCAGCTGCACACAAGTTTACAACTGTCAAGACGTGAAGCTATCTGCAAATCCATACAAGTCTCAGAGCGAGGAAGTGTCCAAAGCAGTGCACATGTTCAGTTTGAGCAAGTATTACTAAATAACAAAAATGTTACAGAATAACACACTTTAATTAAATTTGCCAAGTAAAAATATATAATGATGGTACAAACACAAACAGGAAATATATTGTATCAGCACTACTTTTTTGTATCAGCACTACTATTGTATCAGTCTACAACTTCCTCGTAAGGGGGTGTCGAGAGGCAAGAGACCTTTTCTCCATTAACACTAGTGACAGGACCCGCGGGAATGGGGTTAAGCTGAGGCAGGGGAAATTTAGGCTGGACGTCAGGAAGGGGTTCTTCACAGAGAGGGTGGTTGCACACTGGAACAGGCTCCCCAGGGAAGTGGTCACTGCACCGAGCCTGTCTGAATTTAAGAAGAGATTGGACTGTGAACTTAGGCACATGGTCTGAACTTTTGGGTAGACCTGTGCGGTGTCAAGAGTTGGACTTGATGATCCTTAAGGGTCCCTTCCAACTCAGGATATTCTATGATTCTATGATTCTATGATACTTAAGACTTCTATATTCCTACATCAGTACCCATCAATTTCAGAGTTAAGGATTCCTATGACGCCATCCCCTTGTATACTACTATGTAGCTAACCAGTGACATGCTGTTCCCCAAAGCTGCAAACTTAGGCAGTCTGATCAACAAACTTACCTCTGATTAAAAAAATAAAGGGCAGGGAGTAAAAATTCAGTCTTTTATCAAATGGTCACACCCTACAATCATACCTAGACAGCCTCAGAAAACAAGTGCTCTTTGAGGAGCGGTTCTGCAGAGTACATGCATCAGGTAGGTAACACATACTTCTATCTTCAAGCTGCTAAGAACAGGCAGCCCAAAGAATGAAACTGAAGTGGCAGCAGGAAGACTGTGGTACTCCTGCCTCTTGAACTTTCCTGCTTACAAGATTACTTCTTAAAGCAACCCAGCTTTAGCGACTAAACTCTCCCAAGCCTAGGAGTGGTCCCACACCCACTGCATTACACCATTAAACCTGCAAGTTGAGATGCTGGGTCAACATGAAAACAAGAAGTCTAGCAATGTGTGCAGCCTCTGGCTCTCCCATGGAAGATGCACATCTTCATGGAGATGAGAACAAACACCTCATGAAATACAGTCAGCATCTGCTATACTGACAGAATAGATTACCTGAACACTCTGTAATCCACAGGAGACACACAAAAGTGATGGTATGATACTACCATGTGACTGGCTAGAACGAAGACTAGAAGAAAGACCAGGAGGATCTTACCTGCTAGACAGTGCAAAAATGAGTGACAGCCTACTCGTCTCAAGGGGCAGATGGGCTAGCTGGGATGCAGAGCTTCTTGCTGAGCTGTGCACTCTTGACTCAGCTCTGCCTTCATCTTGTCCTCAAATCTGCAAACTGCCACAGAAGATGACAATCTTGTTAAACTGCACATGCTGAGCTCCAGTTAAGTGGTCTGGACTACAACCAACACCCTATCATAACCATGTTCATCCTGGCTCCAAATTCAGCTTCACCATTCTCTTCTTCACAAACCATGTACATGAAGTAAACATTTCTATGCATACCATTATCACCACTTCTATAGCTAGATCTGAAACCAATGCTAATTAAAGTGGAAGCAAGAGAGAAATATTTGCACTGTATTTTTCTAGTAGTAACTTTACTCACTGTCTCCTCAATTACTTAACATTTTTCCTTGCCATTCAGTTTACAGCACTAATTCAAGCATTTGAAAATTCAAATCTTCGCAAAACCTCCTAACAATAACTAGATTTACCAAGTTCTGCTGCACTGATCTTCCATCAACTTCATGACCAGTGTGGAAAACCTTCTCCTGAAGCTGAGAAGAAGGCAGCAGAGATTCAACACATGAAAAAGTAATGGGCAGAAGACGCTCTCTCAGAGATCACTTTCCATAAAATTGAATTGGCAACATCTGCTCAATCTACTGTAGATAAACAGTGAACTATTTTCCATCTCATTAACTCAGAGGATGAGATATTAAATAAACCCCAGGGGCCTCATGCTTTGTTATCACGTTTAAGGCTTGTCCCCAACTCACCAAATTAGTTCTTCTGTGCAAGAGAGAATCTAAGAACAGAGTTGCCATTATACAGCAAATACATAGCATTTAAATCCCTAGATGACCTTAAAAAAAGTCCCTACTTAATCTGACTATGTTTCCAATTACTAGTCACTTAGCCTAAATTATTAACCGTATCCTCGGCAGTGATGTATGGTACATGTAAATCTCCAAACAGCATTCTAATAGAATTAGATAATTCTATTAAACCACAAACAACTACCCATTAAATATTTATTAGAAAGTTTGCATTCACTTAAAATAGATTGGAATGTCAGCAAAACACTGTGCTAATCCCTTCTTCATTTCAGCCTTCTATGCTAAGGGTTCAAAATGAGCTCATCAGCATCACATTTATTGATTATGTACAAATTAGTTGGCTAATCAAAATCAATAAAAATAAAAAGATCTGAAAAGAATTTACAAAGTAGACTATGGATTTCTCTAAAAATACACTGTTTAAATAAGCAAGTTCATTAAATTCAGGATCGTTCGATTATGTAAAGCTTTTTAGCTCATTCTACCATAGGATAGGGGTGGTAAATGCCAACTAATTAAGTTTTCTTCGTAGCATCAAGGAACTACACTTCTCAAGGATGGAACTGTTTTAAACCACTTCAGATTTCATGCATTTTAAGTTCTCAGTGCAGTGTGGCTGCATTTTTCCTACAGACTGTAGTCTAACCTGGAACCAGAACAACAACAAAAAAAAAACAGTAGGTCAAAAAAACATAAGGACAAGCACTGCAAAACGTTCTAAATCACATCGGGCACAACAGCAACCATTCATCCTCCATAAAGAAATGCTGAGGACAAGCAGACAGAACACAGGAGACAAGCAATCCAATGCCACGTGCTTGCAAGGGTAGTTGCAGAGGAGTTATACAAAACCAATATTTATGCCATTACACTGAGTGGCCAATCCCACTCTTGATCACCATAGTCTTACATAAATTCACATCCACATTTTGGTCATTCTGACAAAACCTTGCTTGCTACTCAAGTGTAACCAGCTCTCTAGGGACATCCTCTGGAGTCATCTCCTCCTCTTGGGTAAATACAAATCTACATTAGCTGAAGTAAGATTAAAAAGATGTCTCATGCAAGTACTGTTATGTTCCTGTCCCCCATGAAAATAGATACAGTTGTGTCCTTGAGCCCAAAGGTCATATTAAAGACAGCCAGTCCCTTACTCCCCCTCCTACTTCCTCAGAGATGTACTTTTCCATCCCTCCCATCTTATCTCCAACTTTTGTCCATAAAAATCTCTTCTGTGACCAACTCTGTACCACGTTTGATGTGAACACTACAAGCACTGCTACATCACGCAGGAGACACCAAACACCTCTGAAGATCCAAGTGGTTTAAAATGTTGACCTGTAGGTGCATGCTTTTTCTGTGAGGGAGAAGGAAATACAGGGCCGTCTCCATGCTTAGGTGAACTGTACACCAATGTTGGAAATCGCACAAAGGCGTAAAAGCTAATCAGACAGATAGCACAGCGAATTTCAGTTAAAATGAGGACTCTGTATTCTCTTGTTTCTCCAAATTGTGGCAGCCTGCCTGCAGTCAAAATCAAAGGAATTGCTTTTCAAATTATCTGTTTTAAAATCCCTGTAGTGATATTAAGAGTAAAATAAATTCTTTTAGAAATGCTACACATAGCAAGACAGAATTTCTACTAACATCAATTCATTACTGTCATACACAGAAATACTCTCAGATTTGTTTCAGTGTGAACTACACAGAAAACTAAGCATATGAAAAGCATATTTTCTAGCAAAAAATCCAGTGACTTGCTGGTCAGAATGCCTGAATTTTACAAGAGAAAAAAAAAAAAAAAGCAAGCAGATCAAATTTCAATTCCATTTGTGTAAGGCTAACCAATTCACAAGATGAAACTCAAACTGGAACAGCCATGTCACCAGCTTATGACATTTCATTCTACTTTGTTTTTTTGTGTTAAGATAGACCAACCATCTTTCCCTGTAAGGTGCCTCTGGTTGACTAAAAGGTGAGCATCCCTATTTCTCTCACCTGTCTGCCAATTCCAAGGATCAGGAAACACTGCCGTACTATTTTCTGTACTGACCTACATTTCTTGCAGGGACTGCAACAGAAGCAATATTAGGCTGTTCCTTGCTGTCAAAAATAAAAAAAAAAAAAATAAATAAAAAAATAAAAAAATAAACACTGCAGGAGCAATCTACTGCTACCATTGCTCCAGATCATTAATAAGGCAGAATAAAAAACAAACAAACAAACAAACAAAAAACATTCTACACATCACACTTATGTAAGGGTATCTTGTACTCAGCTTCTTGCAAAGCCTGATTCCCCCAGGAAGCTCACTAACAGGGACTGGTCAGTGCCTGTACCTCTAAGTGTCCAGGGAAAGGTAAAGCCACCTGCTGCTGTCATCCTCTTGTCTTCCAGGGTCTGAGTGTTTTAGATGCTCATCTGAAGTTATTGCTGTTTTCACATATTTATTTCTGCAGGTCTTGGTTATCAAGTACAACTCCTCTGGTGGTAAGAAATGAGGCCTGATTCTGCATGGCACTGCACCTTGTCTGCAAGTCTACAAAAAGATACCAAGTGAGATAAAACTATTCCCTCAAATAGTAGCAATTTACAACCACTTTGCACAGGTGTAATTGACTGCAGAGAGCACAAGACAAGGAGAATCAGGCCTGATGAGGTTTTACAAGCAAGCAAAGCAAGCAGAAATTGGCCTTAAGTTTTGTACAATAGCCAGCACTTTAGCTCTTCACTTGGAAACTTCACAGCTGTGAAACATTTACAGAAAGGGAAAGCAATTACAGAACACTACCACTGGAGGAGTTTAAATAATTTAAGGTTCACTGTGTCTCTGATTCATTTTATTCCATTTTTTCCTCAAGACCAGATGCTGCTCATTTTAACACCCTTAATTTCCACACATGGAGCCGGGCTTCTCTTTTCAACTAAATGTATATACATTACATATGCCTCCAAGAAAACAAAGGGTGATTATTTCCAGAATGGAAGGCCACAGGTTCCCTTCCATACTCAAATCCTGGAAGGAGCCCCTTTTTGATCTCCAGGCTTTGATTTCAAAACCCATAAACCAGCTGTGCTAATTGATATGGGGCTGCTGTACATCTACAAAGAACTGTAATATCATTATAAAAAATGAACTAATGCATGTAAGGAAACATCAATATAAACTGACTCACACACATGTACACATATGTACATGTCAGACAGAACAAAGTGCTCGACTTGTTGTGGGCCAAGTATCATGCACTTTTTGGTCACATTTTATTAACCATCACCATTTCAAGATGTAGAATTAGAAGACATTTATAATTAGCTTTCTCTGCCAAGCCTTGATCATTCCTTTGAGTATATTCATTAGAACCTTGTTAATCTAAACACCATATAACCATGTGTTACTGAAAAACTGCATTTTTAACATAAAGTTTCATCACTTAAAGAATACACTATCTACTTGAAATACACTAATTTATTAAAATCCAAGGTGGCCAAGGCTGGTTTATGAGTGGCCAATTTGTTTGTGTTTGCATCCGCTGGAGTTGTGATTCTGTTCCCAACACCTTGTTCTCCTCAGATGTGTTCTTTATATAAGCTACGTACATACAAGATGACACATACCTGGCAGCTCTAACAAAGGTAACAATTAAAACTTTGGCTAAGATTATTTTTTTAATGCTCTTAGTTTCTAACCCAGGCCCTTATTAGGGAAATTTGTTGAACTTTTTTTTTATTATTAATATTTTTTCTTATGCACTCACTCACTGTGTCTTTTTTTCCCTAAAGACATAAACACTATGTCATTGCTAACTCCAATCAATAATGATGACAACCAAGGAGCAGGAAGTCCAACACAATACTTCAGTTAGCCAGAACAGAGATAAGCAAAGCCACGTTAAGCAGAAGGTCTGTCTACTACTGACAACTGTATTGTTGAGGCAATAATATTCACAATGAGAAAACAGAATAGTAATTGCAGTACACAGTTGCAAGATAGTCAAACTCCCATACCCTTGTACTTGTACATACACCTGTACTTCTGGTGCATTTCTCAGCATTTTTTGCCTTTGGTCAACAAGCTGCCCGCCTTCACCAGCACTTTCAAGCATATCCTACTTGAGCACTACAGCAGTTCTATGGATTTGTGTTGCATGCAAAAATACAGCATATGTGATGGGCTTATCATACGCTGCTCTTTTTATATTAAATACTCAAAGACTTACCTTTCTGCTATGAAGGATTGATTTCTTGGAAAGTCTTCCATTTAACAACTTGTCACAACAGTTTTTTTCAGGACCAGTAACATGACTCTCAAATGACTGAAGTATTCTACTCTATTCATTTGCAGTCATGCAAGCCTTAGAGGAGAAAAACATCCGATTAGACTTCCATCAAAGAATACTCTATCGTAATTCCTAGAAGGAACTATGGCACCATTATCCAGACACTGCACACCCCTTTCATCTTCAGGGAAAACCTCCCTTGACTGATCTATGGAATACTGCAATTGATTTCACCTGCAGCTGTTATTGATTTTTACTTAAAAATAACAAAGGAAGAGATTCAAAGCCAACCCCCACCTTCTACTGACTATTCTGCCAAACCTCTTTTGTGGGATTTTGCATCATACTTGTAACCGAGTAAGAGTAGCAAACAGGTCAGACAACAGTATTCACAGAAGGTGAATTTCCATTACTATGACCAAAAAAAAAAGCATATAATCACAACAACACAATCACGACAGACATATGAAAAGTTATTTTACCCATCAAATACTGCAGTAACAGCAGAAATATCTGCAGAAAATGCACCACTGGAAGAAAAGTTTTCCAGCAGAAGTAGATCTTTCTATCCACTGCTTTTTCAGTTAGCTTTATGATTACTACTGTAATGCACAACACAGATGTGAACATTTTATACTCCTTGTTTGGCCTTAATATATTCTCCCATCTTCTACTATCCCCTATAGTTTGAGTAAGACCCTGGAACTATAATATTCCCCAAAGTAAAACCTACCTCTGCAAGACTGGAGAGGAAGAACAGCCTTGGCCTTTGCCACAAAGTAAGTGATTAGCATCAGCATTTGAGTTTGACATTGCTGGACATAACCTAGAAGAAATATTACAGTAATTTACAGAAACAAGAAAGTACAGACTCCATAGAAAAATGGCTGAAGTAAACATTACTGTATTGTCAAGTTCAATCCCTGCAATCGCACACATTTAGCACACATCATCAGCCATGATCACAGCAAAGATGTAGGAATGGCCAACAGCCATAGCCACACTCTAGTTTTGTACTCTCATTGTGCCTTTTATCGTAACCATCCGCTGCTTCTTACATCTCACTTTTCCATAGCACAACAGAGGAAGAAAAAGATCACCGAGACAAGGACCCAAGAAGTAATACATTTCCTATGAAAGATCAGCTGATCTCCTTTAAGTTAGTCATTTCTTTTAATCCAAACCTGTACTATACTAGCCCAAGACAGTAAAAAAGACACAGGGAAAAGTTTTACTTATAATCAAGACCATGGTAAAGACTGCCTGAAAACTGACAGCAAAAACCCCATGTATATCACTGGACTGATTTCAGACTTGACTGGTAGAACTACATGCAGCAAGAACAATTCCCACAACAAACTAACTGCAGTGAAACATAGAAGGACAGGATGTGATTGCTGTTCATTGTCACGAGCAAAAGCTAAGAGCACTAGCCACTGACAGCATAAAGTTTTGTCCTGATGTATCAAGACACTCCAGGATTTCAGTCTTAGTGAGGTATATGAAAAAACATTAGCACCCATTTGAATCAACGTTTATCAAGTCCAACTTAAAAAAAACAAAAAAAGAAAGCACTCCTTAGTTTGCCAAGTCTTTGAGCTTGACTGCCCTGTAGACAATAGGAATTTGCCAGAATAGCTGCTCTGGAATATGTAGTACAAAGACCAAAGAAACTCAAGAGAAAACTTGCTCATAATGCACCATTAGCATCATGGGTCTCAGTGTCTCAATTACATAGAAGAAACTTTACAAGTCTATATAAACTCATAGTTCACAGACTTTAAACTACTGCCTTAAGTGACATTAATCCAACCGAACCAGGAGAATGGGTTACACAAGAGCCAAAAAGCAGGAGGCTTTTTAAAAAAACAAAACAAAACAAAAAATTGTTCAAGCACAACATCCAGCCCCATAACCTTTGAGGTCACAAATCATCTGACTAATTAGTCAGACTAATCTGACTACCATTGAGGGACAAAGATTTATTTGGAAGTATCTGCATAAGAAAATATACAGTTCTCAGGTGTCAAAATCTGAACTGCTGCCTGTTTTACTTACAGAAGAACATTTGAAGAGGTTTATTTTTCAATGTTCTCTTTTTGAAGAGCATAAGAACCTTGGTATTAGAGGAATCAGTAATTGGTAATGCCTTGCATGAAGCTCACCAGCATGACAGAGACCTCCTCATGACCCATACCAGTCACTGAATAAAATTGTGGTTTTTTGTTGTTTGTTTTTTAAAGAAATTCTAGGTTACAACAACATTCAGGTTAACAATAGTTGCCTTGATTCCACTTCCACATGAGTAGGTTGCCCGTTTCAGTTTCTTAGGATGCAAAATCACCAAAACATCGTTTTTAGCCACATTCCACACAGTCCTCTGCAACCAAACAACAGAAGTAACCCTCTGACATGGAGAAGTTTTCTGTGATCCTCCATAAACACTGAAGTACTTTCAAGCTTAGACTATTTAGCTATCAAGTAAATTTGGTAATAAACAAAATACTTCTACTGCTGTAAGAAAAAAAAAAAGTTAATAGTTTGCAAGTAGCTGATAAAGCAAGCATCAGTAGGTTCCAAACCACTAATGCTTAAAAGACTTCATGTAGCAGTGGTAAGGAAATTCTTTTACACAGTGGTAAGGAAAAGAGAATAACTGTAAAGTATACATAGAGGTATTTAGTTTATTTTACTAATGAGTTTCACATCATGAATTTCAAACAGCCAAAAACCTACCACAGGCCCAGCAAAAGGCAGTCTTCCTTGGAGCAGAACCTAGAAGAAGGGATGCATAAGATGAACTCCATAAACTGAAGTGTAATCAAACTAAAAACAGCAGTTGATTTATCTGAATAGAGAAAGGGAAAATGTGCAATATCTTCACTATATGGATGGCTGGGTAGACTAAATGACTGTCACACAGAAAGCATATCTATAAGCACTGCAGAAAGCCTTAAGATTTTACCAAAATAAATGACTGGTTTCAATCAAACACTGCTAATGCAAAAGGCATGGCCCCCAGGAGTAATTACCAGTCTTTACTGAAACAAGGGCAATTACAACAACTCAAGTATGCTCACAATAACTGAGCACTTGATTATAGAGTGCTACAGCAATCAGACAGAAAAAAAACACCACAGACGTTGTGTATTCCTATGCAGTCCTCCTTGGATATTACTGCTTGGTGAGGGAGGGGTTCCCAAACAGGCTAACCTAAGTTAGGGTATGCAAAGCTTAAGTTTTGATTTGTAAAACATAGAATTGCTTCAAAGCATTTGTTAAGCATAGAAAAGGGAAAAAAGGTGCAATGCAAGAGAGTAGGGAGCCAACTCACTGTGGTCTTGCCGACGTGGAACCGTGACTGTGCAACAACCAGCTGATGGCCGCAGCAGAACTGCTGCTAGCCTACAAGGTGGTAAGACAAGCGACATACTGCCTTGCCTCCTCCTGCCTAGAGGAAGACTTGTCTAGACTTTGCCTTCACAGCAGAGAGTTTAAGAAAGGCTAACAGAACTGTTACTACCCTCAGTATACAGCTGTATACAGCTGTAGCAGTATACAGCAGTAGCACAAAGTATTTTCCAACAAAGAAGCTCAGGTTACTTATAAAGCCAAATAAATTTTGGCATCACTCCTTTCACATTTCAAATTAGGTTATAAAAATTTCCCTCACCTCAGTAAAATCTCCACAGAGGCAAAACTAGTAGAGAAAGCACAGAGAAGAGCTCTTCTCCACCTTGGCAAGTAGCCTGTGATGTAGTGCCTCAGGCAAGAGGCTTCTTGCAACCACACCTGCAGTTCAGGGCTCCACTGCAGTTCAGGAGGTGTCACAAGTTCCAGAGCACAAGAGAGCTCTCACGTCACTCCAGGTGTCCACACAGGGTTTCTACAGCACCCCAAGTTCTAACTCCATGAACTAGCTTACGTTACATTTACTACCCTTGGCAGAATTCAACTTCAGGCTTAACAATTTTTTTTCCTCCCAAGCACCACTCATACATGCACATTTACCACACAAAACAGACCCTGCCTCCATTTTAGTTTCATCCTAGATTTTCCTGCTGTCTAGAGGCCTGAAGGCTGGTGTGGACTCCTCAGTAGAGATAAAGTATGTCAAAGTTCACAGAAGGTAGGTCACACAAATTCACTGAATTGTCATGTTGCATGAAATGGCAACATCAGTATCACACCCTTCTGATCAAGGCCCCCCAGAATGCCCAAGTAACACCACAAGACCATCACTCTTGAACTCTATTTATCTTCTGGTTGTAGGTGCCCCCCCCACTCTAGAGAAAGCAAACCCCTGCCCCCTGCGCACGCACACGCACGCGCACACACACGCACGTGCGCACACACACAGAAGAGCTCGTGCCCCAGGAGCTGCAGCCCATATCAGCCAAGTTCCCCTGGGATACCACAGTCTTGTTTATGCCACTACAGGGCTGTTATTTTCTCTCTGTAAACCACAATACAGCAAAAATGAGCTGCATAAAATACCCATAATCCCTGTCCTCATTCATATTTTCAGGTGCTTCTGCTCAGCCATTCCCCCAAGCACAGATGCACTGTGTATAGAACACCTGGACATGAACAAAACCTGAGCAGTGAAGGCAGCAGCCCTGTCCTCAGGCAGCTGGGAGGACCAGCCTCCAGCCGCGTCTCCAGGACACAGCCCAGAGCGTGGAGGAAGATGAGCAAGGACAACAGAACGGACCAACGGCACCTTCCCACAAGGTGTACACAGCCAGCTAACCCAGGGCGTTCCCTCACACACGTGCTCCCCTGCTCCCACCTCAAGGGAAAGCACTGCAGCAACACCACTGCACACAAGGGAAGTATGATGCACAGTGCTTCATGTGTTTTTCTTCCCCCCTTCACTTCCTCCATCTCCTACTCATTTTACGCTAAGTAACTCCTTATGAGCAGGAATCACTCCTCCACTGCAGCAAATGGAGCCACTAAAGTCATAGTTCCCTATCACAAAAGCCACAGGCTTTACCTTGAGAGGCTTTCTTCTACCACTTCTTTCTCCAAGTCTCCATCTGTTTTTGTGGTTCCTGGCACCAGACAGCAAATGACTTAAAAAGCAACCAAAATGTTTAAGTCAGAGTGGGGACTAGTCAGGATTTACAACAGAGTACAACTCATCTTTAGTCGGGTGTTTAACTCTCCTGAAATTCAGTGTAGTTTCCCCCCCCCCCCCCAACTCCCCCCATCAAAAGCCATGGTCTATATATCAGTTACCCAATTAACATTATTCAAGTGCTGATATTCTCATATTCCATTAGATCTTCAGTGATAGGAGAAACAGCAGCGAGACTCTTTTCATCAGCCACTTAGTGCTAATTTCTACAGTGTTAAGTGTAATTGTGGTTTTTCCCCTTTATTTTTTAACAATAGTGTTTGACTACCCTACCACTTTCATTCCACATCATTCAGCTTGAATTAGTATAAATAAAATTAGACGATTACGAACCATGAAAGATATGAGTCAATTTAAAATTAAAATAACTTTTTTTCCTGACTTTTGCATTTTTTGGCTATCTTGTGATGATGATTTCAGATTTTTATATACTTAGATCGTCAATAAAACAAAGCAGTTAAGTAGCAAGCAGGTAATGACTGAACCTGGCACAACACAAGTAGTATCCACGATTGAGATAAAAATAACATTCTTCATTGAACTATTTTATTCTCACTGCATGTGCTGCTCAACCTCTTTAGCTCATCATCTTCAAATCTACCCATGTAATCAATATATGCCAACACATCACAAAACAAAACAAGCTAAAAATAAAAGAGCAAGTTATTCACAGGTGGTTCTCAAGCTGTGGCCTATGTTTTCTTTTTCTTATTATAGATATGCAAAGCAGTCCACAATCATTTCAGAAGACAGACATAAACATACATCCACCAAAAAAAATTGAAGCCACAAGTCCTCAAATTTAAAAAAAAAAAAAAACAAAAACATTTAAGAAGTGAAATGACATCTCCCCAGCTTTTTTGTTTCACAAAATGCAGGTACGCTGAACAAACCCAGAATATGTTTTCAGACCAGCTGTCTTCCTGAGTACTATCTTAATACTGAATCTTTTGAGACTTCCTAGTCTCCTAATATTAATTTTTATTTCAGAAAGTTTCTTGTGCATTAGCATAAAGACACTGAAATTTCCAGGAACATATCAAAAATGGGATGGAACAGGTTCCTTCCTGTAACAGAGGTATTCTCGGTCACTAAACTTGATTGACCCATCCTTTGTGTATGGAAGCCCAGAACTACATTACCTGGTCAAGCTGCATCTGTGACCTTTGCACATAAACACAGACGTTCCTGTGCCTGAACTAAAAGTTCAGGACTCTTTTATTGAAGGCAGTTAGGCTCTTCAAAAAGCCCAGAAACAGGGGAAACCAAGTTCTGTACCAACTTCGTCTGAGTTATATTTATGACGTGGGTAAGACTGACATTGCCAAGCTGCCTAAGGAATCTCAATGTCCAATTCACATAATGCAAATAACCATTTTAATAACAGTGTAACATCTTCAGGGTCAGTCAAACCTTATTAAGGCAAAGCTTCACATAAAAATGAAAAAAATATATTAACAACTTTCCACATAGATCTGTTTAACTAGAGAATAACTTCCATTGATCTAGACGTGGGTTCATTCTTTCCCTTCAACTTGGAACACCCTGCCCTTGTCTCATATTTCAGTCTTCAACCCTTTGCCCTGGCTTACCCTGAATACATCTCCCCCTTTCTGTGTGTACCATGCTTTAGCAAGTTTCCCTCATGTTGACTGAGGGAACCTATGCTTTCTTTGGCACAGAATTCTACAATGCCATGAGTCTAGTAACAAACCATTGGTTAATGCAGTGTCTGATCAAACGCTCTGCGCTACGAGATATTTTAAGTGCACTTGCAAAGGGTTTTTGTTTGCTTTGAAGCATTGGGAAAAAAGCAGCAGACAGCAAGAGCAATTAAAAAATTCTCCTGAAATATAAAACGTAAGGAATGTTCCAGCAATTAATGTCAGTAGAGGGTTTGAAGGGTAAACCTTGAGTCTCTGATATCCAGGGGGGTTCAGAATAACTGCTAACTATTGTGACTATTGCATGGGACACCACGCAAGTCTTTGATATCTGGCCAAGATGGACAAAGGAGAAGGACAAGGACATAGTCTGGGAGGAAGGCTACGAGCCTTCAGCATGAGAGACCCCCAGAGGGACCACCGGAGACTGATACTCATGCACCAGTGTGGGGGGGGTGGTCGGATTCCAGGAACTAATTTTAATACCCCTACCTTTTCTAGAAGTAGTAATGAATATGTATTAGCCTAAGAGCATAAAAACCAACCGCCTGATGTAACATGGGTGTGTGTTGGACGAGCCCAGACTCCCCGCGCACCCAGCACTGTTTACTTGCCTTTTATTAACCCCATAAATAAATCTTATAAAGCTAAATTGACTCAGAGTTTATAACACAAAAGATAGATGCATTGTAGTCAGGAATGTTTTAAGCCCTCAAATACTGCCACATCATCATGCCTGGATGCTGAGATGCCAAGAACACTTACAGAAGAGCAGAGGCTATATAAGCATCTGCGTGCAGGCAGTTTGAGGGTTCTCTGTTGAGACTGCTAACAACAATGCTATGTGGTGCAGATCCAGTGTTGGGTCTAAGATAAATGTACTTCTCTTGCGCAGCTTGAGAGCAGTATGAGATGCAACTTTACTTAATCTTAACAACACTACACCCACCTTTGAAGAACTTGACTTTCACTTGCCTCCTTCAAGGCTTTTGTGCTTTGTCTGAACACAATTTTGCGTGTGTGGCCTTCACACTTTACCTTGAAGAGTCACCCAGCTTCACAAAGTACAGAAGACGGAAGAAAGAAAAAAATAAAATAAAAAAAGAAAACAGTAAATCTTCTCACGCAAGAGACAGATGCTCTCAGCCTAAGGAAAGGGATTCATTTTTATGGACTACAATAAAAAGAAAGGGTGAGGGAGGAGATGTGTCCATCTGTTGCTATCAAGCCATACAACACGCACAGGAGCCCAACATCACATTCAATTACTATTTTCACTAAAGCACTAATTAATCAATTCAAGACACTTTTTCTGTCTCCCACACCTCCCTGCCTCAGTGTCATTTACACTGTATAATGTTGCTAATGAAAACAACCTAGTGGCTTAACATCCATAGCATTAGCATCACTTCCCCACCCTCTGCCTCTTCCACCTAACATATAAATCAGGCTATTAGAACACCAAACCTTCTGCATGGCTTTGGCAGAGGCTTGTCATCTCAAGCCACACAAGCACATTTGTTACCAGCTGTAAAAGTGGCCTGAAGAAACTTCGTTAGTGATGCCTGAAGCGCCTCCACACCTGCAAGCCCTCCTCATGGCATCTGCACTGAGGCAGAGAGATACCTGAGCTAAGCTGACAGCTGGTCTTCTGCCTGCAGCTTTCTAACAACAAAGACATCCAAGAACAAGAGTCCAGCAGAGGCACACCTTGAATTCTGCTACTAGCGAGAGCTTAAAAGCAGGCTAACAGTGCCCCTTGCCCCTCTCTGGCTTCGTATATCTGAGTTAAAGAGTAAAATAATTTCAATTTTTACTTTGGAGAATGACTTCGTTTACCTTTCCAGATAAGTGCTGCATTTTCCCTCAAAACAGAATGTTTATTTGTGCTGAATCTTGGAATAATAATAATAAAAATTATAAACAGGAGTAGCTCGAGAAGGCCCTAGTTGTCAAGTAGCACTTGCACCATACACTAGAAAGCCTAGATATTGTAAAAGCCTTGTTTAAGCTAGACTTTCACTCTACCTTTAAGGTGTTTTTTTTTGTTTTGTTTTGTTTTGTTTTTAAAAAGTCAACTAAATTTACCATCATTTCAAACAGAAGATTTTTTTTTTAAAGCAGTACTTAACATTTTCAGCTATCAGCTAAAGCTCCTAAGCGCCCCTCTGCAGACAGCATAATAGCCTTGAAGCTTGTACGAACCCCATTCTGAAGGGGGCTGATCCACAGAAACAGAACAGATTTACAGAATCACAGAATCATCTAGCTTGGAAGAGACCTCCAAGATCACTGAGTCCAACCTCTGACCTAATACTAACAGTGCTCCACTAAACCATATCACTAAGCTCTACATCTAAACGTCTTTTAATGACTTCCAGGGATGGTGAATCCACCACTTCCCTGGGCAGCCTGTTCCAATGTCTAACAACCCTTTCAGTAAAGAAGTTCTTTCTAAGATCCAACCTAAAACTCCCCTGGCAACAATCTTTAGCCCATTCCCCCTTGTTCTGTCCCCAGGCACATGGGAGAACAGACCAACCCCCACCTCGCTACAGCCTCCTTTAAGGTACCTGTAGAGAGCAATAAGGTCACCCCTGAGCCTCTTTAGTTTTCTCATAATGAGATCACTAAGTTTTCACTTAACACCTGTTGTTTTACAGCAACCTTTTAAAACACAAAAACTGAAAGAGATTCTTCTTCTTGAAGATTTAAGAAACCATGCAAGGGGGTTATGGTTTGGGGTCTCCCTGCCCCATGCTGTAAGTGTTCCAGATATCGAAGTGGCCATCTACCTGAACAGATAAAAGTGAACTGGAAATTTGAGCAGTCAGGTGTTCTTTGATGCTACTGGGTTATTTTTAAAAATCTCAACAGTCAGTCTAATTTCTTTGAACAGCTCCAAAGAACAAATCAAAATGTACACATTTTGTTAAATGGCATCACTAACACTATCTTGGTAACATTTGCACAGCACTAAAGAAATAATAACCCCAGGAAAAAAAAAAAAAAAAATCTGGAAGACAAAAAAAATAAGTGAGAATGAGTTATTTCAACTGAAAGCATTTTTACTTTGAAGACAGAATCAGACATTTTCTGGAACAACTGTCACAATACTACAAAGAAGATGAACATTTCCAAATCCCACCCTGCCCACCTTGAAACAGTTTCTAGGACTCAGGGAAAAAAAACTGCTGTTCAGTTTTGATATTTAATAAGAATTTGCAATACACTTTCTTCACTTAAGAAAAAGAAGTTACAGAAAAATGGAAGAGAGAACAAGTTCACTCTCAACTTTGATCTCAAGTCATTTACATTTGTTGTTATGAAATCTGGGAGGGTGTTTTCACTGAAGGTTGTGTGCACTACAGTATCTACTGCTTAGGGTTAAAGCTGTAAGAAAGCTCAAGTCATTTCCTTGAAAAAAGTCGCCAAAAAGTTCTGATTAAAAAACAACAACAACAACAACAACAACAACAACAACAATTGCTGTATTTTCATAGTAAGTCCACATGCATCAAACAAGATTTTTTTTCTTAAAAAAAAAAAAAAAAAAGTAAATTATTTTACATTTTTTAACTGAAAATGGCAGCAAAAGGTTTTCTGGGATACTATTTGAATCACAACTGTTTTAAACATTTAAAGCCTGGTTCTGCAAACACTTAGTGGAACATAAAGCTTATTGCAGATGAGCCAGGGCTTCAGCTAGCTCATAATTAAGTGCATCAAAGTAACTGAGAAGAGATCAAAGTCTTCTTAGAGAGATTTCATTCTCCTTGTTCAAACATCGTAACTTCCATGCGAGTTCCTTATGAGCCTCTACAAACAGCAAACTCCCATATCTTGCTATACCTGGGATGACCAGATGTATACCATTATAGCTTCCTTCTCCAACAGTTTGGATAACTTGTGGAGTTAGTCCTCTCATTTCTGTTTTGCCCCAGATTAAGGTTTACATTGTGAGCACACTGAAGTAACACACACCCAGGGATCTCAAGGAACAGCTTATGGGTAAATGTGACACTATCAAGTCAGTCACAAAATCACCCAGCATAAAAAAATTATCTTAAGGACCTTAGTAATTACATTTACTTGCTGGTCTGAGATACCAGCTGCCTGATCCACATTGGTCTGACCCTCCTTTCAAATTCCATATGCTAGCTTCCTATGACAGTGAACACCAGGAGCTGTGATAATGCAACCTGTCCAGGAAGATTAAACACAGAGGTAAAGGCTGAGGTAATAAACGATCTGTGAGCTGAGAGCCTGAACCTTGAGAGTTTGAGAACTATGGATCAGTGAGTTTTAGATGCAAAAAAAAAATGATGGAGGAAAAGGAAGAAGTGAACCAAGAGGCAAGTCTGCAACAATCAAGTTGACAGAGTGGAAATACCTTGGTAATTAATGTCAGCAAACAAAGACTGACAAAGGTTTAGAGAACAAGGGAAAACAACATGTAAGCAAAGCATCTTTTGCCCACAAACGTCATTTCAACTGTCCTGAACTGGCTTTGGCATTCCCAACTCTAATCTGCTTCATAAAAAACAACAGAAATTGAAATTTTGAATACGCATGATACACTGATATTTTAAGGCTTTATTTTCCTTTTTTAGGTAGCAGCTTAGCTGAAGGGATTGACGTGGATAGCTAATTATGGCTCATACTACTTTGCCAATTGAGTTGGTTAACTATGTCTGAATACCTGTGCAGGTGCCACATACCCAAAGAAGAATTAAAACTGCTTCATTTTTACTCATCACATGCCATCAGTTCCTATCTTTATTCGCTGTATTCTGTTGCCATCACTGCGATTCTTTTGAGACACTTCTCTTTGCTAATAAATGAGAGAAGGAAAACATAATTAGTAGTAAAGAATGCAATCTATCAGTTTCCACAGAACTACAGAAATATTTCTGGACATAATTATGTATTTAGAGAAGTTGGAGAATAAAAAACCTCGCTGGATCAAATGGCTGACAATGTGCTATGCTGCTGAAAATTGTCAGCTCCTGAGTCACCAGCTTTAAAAGCAGAGCCTGCCAGGAGAGACAAGGCCATCACACAACCATAGCCACTTGCAGGCTCTTGTTCCTATGCTCAAGGGACAACCATCAAGAAGACAACTGTAGATGGCTTTTCAATTCCTGCTGACTTCTACACGATTTGGTTAAATCTTGTGCAGGGCCAGACCTTTCACTGCTGAGCCTGGACAATGCCTAGCACACAGCCAGCTTGACCCGTAACATAGAATGTTTCACTTAACACGCCTTGCAATTATTTATATTATAGCAAGAGAAATCCAACCAGTTACTAGCACTTAGTTTAGTAGCCAAAAGCATTATATGTCTGGAAGACTAGGAAGGAATCACAGAATTGTAGGGATTGGAAGGGACCTCAAGAAATCATTTGGTCCAACCCAATGCCAAAGCAGATTACCCCCCAGCCAAAGCAGGTAAGGAAGTAAGACTGCAAAATGTTTCTCCCATGATCAAGAGTATTCTTAGGAATCAAACCACTTAAGGTTTCCATGAACAGAACTGGTTTTGATTAAATCTCACTGCTCGCTCTACTCCAGCAATGGCATCATTATGGTTCTGATAAGGTGATGTTAGACTGTATCATGCTTTACAGTCCCATGTGAACTTCCAGTGATGATGGAAGATTTTTTTCCCCTTTACATTTCCCCAAACAGCCTATCTCTTACAATTTGTTTGATCTGTCTTTCCTGTTCCTTTCCTCCCCTTAGTTCTAAATCTCCCCTCACTCTCCACTCCCAAAAAGCCCTCTCACACCTAATATCTCCCCTTCTGTGCCTCCAGGTGCAGCGCTGAGCAAGCTGCCCCATTCCAAGCTCCAGTAAGGACTGACAAGCAGTCATCCCTGCAAACCTCCCTCCCAAGCCTCTTCTGAAAACAAAAAGAAAGTGAGCCTATGTGATTTTGTTCAAAAATTCCTAATAACCTAATGGTACATACAGCTATGTTTTCTCCTCTTCCCTACCAGTTACATTGTAGTGGCAGCAATAGTACTAAGATGAGGGACCCAGTACCACACAGCAATATGCTATGGTAGGTGAATAATGAGCAGAATCACTTGGTATTGCCTCAAAGTATTTATGTTGTCAAAAAAAAAAAAAACAACAACAACAAAAAAACAAACAAACAAACAAAAAAAAACACTAAATCCATGGTTTGAGGGTTCTGGTATTACCACACCATTAGAGCGAAATAAACCCAAACAACTGCAGAGCCTACCTACCCAAGCCAAAATTTGACATCAGAATACTTGACTGAAATTCATATTCCTCCACTTAGTCACACCACACAGATTAGTTCAAGTACTTTTAAGGGCTATGTCCTCTCTGACAAATTCTACTAGTTTTACGCAGAATTGAAACTTCCCAGTTAACGGAAAGAACAAAATGTGAAATAAAGTCCTATTCCAACTAAGCATGCAATAAATCCTATGATTATATGTATCTAAATGAGGACTTATTTAGACAGTTTAAGTGGTTAACTTCTCCCTCTCTTGTTTTCCAATTATAATTAATCTTGATTTTTTCTCCCCTCCCTTACTATAGACTCCAGCAACCTTGGATATGGAGCAAGCTCAAAATTGTGAGGCTTGTTTAAAACAAACAAATGACCTCAAGACTAAAGCCATGGAATATGTGCTGCAAAAATATCTAGTAAGAAATCTACTCCTTGTCAAACATGTAGTGTCTATAACCCATACTAATTAGCAATGAATAATCTAAAACTTGCAGAATAGGTTCTCTCTAAACATCTCTAATGACTTACTACTCATAACGCTGAGTAACATTCAGAATAGCTTTGTGACCAGAAGGAAGGGATCGGGAGGGACTGTGCTCCTCCAAATGAAGCACATTTTAAGTGTATAGGTAGAACAGTATTTATAAGAAGCCTGGAACATCACTGCTTGCTCCGTGGCTAATTAAGCCATCCACTTGTATTGCTGTCAATCTAGGAACCTCCCACTAGAATCAAAAGAAAAGAGAATGAGAGATTGCCCATGGTTTAAAGCCACTTCATTAATGCGTATCTTTGGTCATAAATTACTGTTTACCTGTCAACTGGGTTCAGAACACTCACAAGGTGTTCTTTGAAGTTAACCTCTTGGATTTAAAGATTTTTAAACAGCTGTTGAAGGACCGTTTGATCTGAAAATCTGAGTCTTTTGAAGTTGAGAGTTAATGGAAGATTACTTTTATTCACAGTGATCAAGCAGTTAATGAGATAAAGTGATGGGAAGACAGGCTTAATAGAGTATGTGGATACATCTCTTGTTATTTTTCCTGCTGCTTTTTGTAAGGATTAACAGGAAACCCAGATGCAGTCAGGGCCATATGAGATAAAATCATAATGAAGAGAGTGTTCTTTAGTCAGTAGCTCTTTCCCAGAACTTAACCCGTTTGGGGACTATATTCCACACCCCTTCACCAATGCTTACCAAACAGGCAATTAAGCTATCAGGGGTCAGGCTGTGCTCTTTTTGCATGCTAAGATAGGCAGTCCCTGACACATGGCTCATACACCAAGGGAAGTGCACAGCTAAACAACATGATGACCTGATAACACTAAACCATACATACACCCTCAGTGTCCTTAAAAACTCATCAGGCCTATTTTATAATAATCCAAACACCTCCATTTGAACAAAGCACAGATACTATTGAAATAAAGTCCTTCTTAAAAGTTGAGCTAATATTACAGAATTAATGCTCTGAGACACAGAAACATCCTGCTCTTGTCCAACAAGATCATCTGATGACAGAGCCCCTGTTACCACATACCAGTAGCGTTAAGTTCAGATCCACCCCTAGCTGCTTCCATTCACATGGGATATTCCACTAGCAAAATCAGATACAGGAATGCAAGTCACATAGTTCAAGGGTAACATTTAAACTATGAACATTATGTCTACAAATTAAAATTTAGGTTCTGGGTTATATTAAAATATGACTAGACTGAAATCATAGCTTAATTGACTATGAAATCAAATATATCCACTTGCCAATTGTGTCTGACCTGTCCTTAATTAGCATTTGCCTACATCTTTTCTGTTACATCGGAAGAAATGGAAGCATGCCCCTTGAAATAAACACCTACAGAGGAATCAGTAAAAACAGCTGGCAAGCAAATAAAATGCTGAAATGTAAAGAAAACTGGTCCATAAAAGAACTTGCAATCTGGCTTGAGAGCTTTGTACTCTCTACTCCAACCTTAGCAAGTCACAATAAAATGGCAGAGGATTATGGTCTTGCATCCTGTAAAGCTGCCATATAGCAGTGGCAGAAATGGGAAAAAAAAAAAAAAAACGCAGGAGAGAAAAAAAAGTAGGACACTTCCATTTATTTTCCTTAGCACATTCTGCTCTAGGATAGAAGTGCCAAGGACACTTGTAATAGAACTGTTACATGACCTCAGCAAACTTGATAGAACTTAAATACTCACATAAAAAAAAAAAAAATCAGCAAGGAATAAAAGCAAGTGTAACAATTTAGAAATCATTCTACTAACCACAGATACGATCACTGCCAAGTCCAAGTAGCATTTTTTCTCATCTTTCATTACTTCCCATAAATACCCTAATAATTACTGAATACATTTCTGTGTTGTACCCATAGGGGACAAAGGCTGGACTGGTCTGCTTACCTCAGTCTGTCATCCCCTAAGGAAAAACGTTTACAAGTGGCTTAAATTATCTGTGTCTTTACTGTAATTGAAGAATCTTAAAACACACACACCTATCACTACCACACATCAGAGCATTTTATCACTAGTTTTCAAGTTAGTAAGTCCAATGATACAAATGAAATAAATGGAGCAGTGTTCCACGTGTGGAAATGGTTGGTCATTTCACTCTGTAAAATCCCAGACTGCCGTTTTGCAGACAAAACAGCAATGAAGCACCAAAACCCTGGTTAAAAAAAAGCAAACTTGAACCACTTGGAGAATTCAGCAACATCAACCCAAGACCCAAGTAGTTCAGCACTAACTTTAAACACCCATATTTCTGGGAACGATTCAGGACAGAGTTTTACGTAGCATAAAAAATGTAATTAACGATTTTACCCTAAAATTGAAGGGTAAAACATACCACTGCACAGAGAACTAGTCTGAGCCCTATGTATTGCTTAAGTCTCTGCCAAGTGTACAAGTTAGTGTTTTGAGTGATACACAGATCTTGTGCACAAAGTTAACAGTTAGTGAACCCCAGTTTATTGCCCAAAATATTTTTTCTTACTATTACCTACCTTGGCTTCTCATTTCATCTTGACCAGATGATAGATGATTATGTAAATGACTTTTCCAAATCAGCGAAGTTGACTCAGGGGGAATAAATACTTGCTTCTCTTACAGACTAATTTTGAGAGATTCAACTGGAACTAAGAGTAGTTATAGAAGCCACGTTTTACAGAAACCGTTTCTCCTCATACAGACAAGTCTCAGTTTCATTCACATGCAGAGTACGTACAACTTCTTTGGAAACAAACAAAAAAAGGGATCCACAAAACAATGAAATAAGAGCTTCCAGCGAGTGTTCCAATGCCAGGAGAGAGCAGGACACTCAGCTCACATGAAGTAACTGAGGGATGCCCCAGCATAAGCCTAGATGACGTTTAAATACAGCACAATGCTCTCCTATGTCCCCTAAGTCAAGAACGGGAATCTACCCATTTATTCCAGTGCAAACCTCAAGTCATTACATCCTGAGTATACCAGCCACAACAGCTAGTTTCAATGCTAAATGGCAGATAAAAAACAAACTGAAAGAACGATTTCAGTTCAGTGTAGACATGTCAGCTCCAACACTACATCCCACAGTAAGTGTTCTCCTTCAAGTTCCTCCCAGATGCATCACAAGATTCATTTTTAAGATTCCTATTTTAAACAACTCTTAAACTTTCTCCTAACATGTACATCACATGACATCTTAGAGAACCTAAACCTCAAAGGAAAAAAAAAGAAAAAACAACTCAAACACAGAGAGGGTAGGTTCTGCAATACTTAACTATCGATTACCACAAGGAGACTGGAAAACAGTAAAGCTCATATGTTTAATTCCCAGTGCATCACTGAAGCAATACAATGATTTTGCTGTCTTGATTCAGATTTTTAAGGGGTATTTTCCTATCCTTTCCAAATGACTTGATTAAGCCCCCAGCTACATCCACATTCCAAAACAGCTTCCTTCAAGCAAGAGCTGGTACAAGCTGCCCAAACCAATTTAAGTGCCTGCAAGTTCTGGTATCGCACTGAAATCTGGCAATTGAGCTACACTCATGCAAGTTGTCAGTGAGAATGGAAACTGTTGGAAGAAACACTCATGAATATGCATGCAAACTGAAGCTGAATTTTGATTTGGCTGCATTCATAACCCATTTACGTTCATTTCTGCGGATTATCAGATGCTGGAGATTTATTCATGAAAACGAACTAAGCACTCAGTCACCAGAAGGGAATTCTGAGCAGCATTTTCAATGGCAAGGTTTGCCAGTGCTAGGGAGCTACACAAGTCATCTAATCAGACAAGGGAAACAAGCAAAAGAAATAGTAATATATGTAAATCTAGCACAAATTACAAATATTCGCAGTGAGTTGTTCACAGATGAGCTGCTAATCAGCACCAATTCACTGAGGAGTGGAAGTTCAGTGGTCCAGGTTCTGCCCTGTATCTATCCACAGGCGCTGTGAAGTGGTAATAACCATTTCTGTAACAAAGCACTTGGAAAGCTCTAAGAGGCGTGAGATACAAGGGCTATCGGTATTGAACCAGGGAACTGCACAACTATTTGCTGTCCTTTCACAAACAAACGGGGGTGGTGGCGGGAAGCAAGCAGCTAATTCTTTGTTAGGACAATTCACACAACCCTAGATGACAAGGACTAAATTAATTCTGCTATTATTTCATATTTACTGAAAATCTCCTGTACAGAAACTTATCTCCTCTGTTCTCTCATATAAAGACCCTCTTTGCCCACTGAACGGTTCTCTAAAGCTATAGTTCATCAGATTTCAGGAGGGCAAACAGCAGCTCGGCTTAATTGGAAGCCATCAGGAAAGCTGCATCACACCCCTTTCTTCTTCAGATTACATAAAAATCCAAGAACTGTGTTACAGGAGATTTAAGTTAGAGCAGCACAGACCCTTAACAGTAAGGCACACTCACATTTCGGACTTTAAAATCCTTAAATTTGCCCTTTGCTTAAAAAAGTCAATGATTTCACCAAGAAAGTTTGATTAGTTTCTTTTACTTTCTGTAATGAAGTGCCATCCTTTTTACACTTGAAAGGATCTTTGTAATAATGCAACATTGATCTTTTGAATACAGATGAGCTAACCTAGATAATGGGATTTGCTACCCAAAAACGAGGGCTCCTGAGCTTGCAACTCTAAGGCTCCAGTGCCATCAAGAGGATTTTGAAGATACAGCACCCACTCACAAGCAAATGTTTGTATTTGGTATAATGCAATACATCTTTTATTTCTATTAGATTTGTACGAGATCTTTCAATGAAAAGCAAAATTAATGGTGCATCTGAGAACTTAATACATACTTGTAAGCAAGCAAGGATGCAGAATCATTCATAACAAGGAAATACAAATAAAGAAGCAACCCTTACCAGCTTACCAGCTTCCATATATAAGAATTTCAGAGTTTTTCTTTCTCGTAGTCCATACCACACCTGGTGTCCAATTCATTATCTGTAATAACATAATATGGAAGAAGATGTTTTAAAAAAAAAAAAGTTAAAAACAGTTTTTACAACAGAGAGGGAAATGACTTGAAAAAATGTGCTTCTAATTTAAAATGGAGTTTGATGACAACATGCTATGCTAACAACAACAGCCAGTGGAAAGCAGACATTACCCACTTTCCTTAAAAAACAAACCACCCCTTAATGTTTCCTTAAACTCAAATCCATTATGTCCAGTAAACAGAGCAAGGCACTAAGTATCAAAATACTTTAATTTTCTTCACATTACTACAAGCTTGTTGCACTAACCTCCTATAACTAGGGTAACTAAGTACACACGTCTACTCCTCTAACATCTTCTATTTATTTGCTTTCATAGCCACCATGTTGACAGCAGCAACTTCTTGTTATGTGCTTAGAGCAGGCTGATATTGCTAGGTCTGTTTCATAACCCATAACCAACTCATTTAATTTGGACCTGTTCAAATACAGATCAGGTCTATTCTAAGAAGCAAGCCAGGCTGAAAACAATGTTAAAGCAACTCAAGATGGGTTCTCTGTCATCCTTGACCTGTAACACAGAATAAGTTCTGGCACAAAAACAGCCATATTAGGAAAATAAAAAAAAAAAAGTACCAGTGCCAGACAGAACTTTTTTTTTTTTTTTTAATATAACAGAAGTAAAACTCTTCCCTTCCTCCACCAAGAAAATAACTACATCTCAGCCAAGCTCTTGCCATGCTGCCAAATCATTGTTGGAATGGAACAGCGAGAGCTGAGCTCAAACTGTGCCTCAACACCATTTTCAAACACAACTCTATCAGAAGTGTAGGCAGAGTCTTTGAGGAAGATAACAAGAGGAGTTACTTCAAGTGACCTTTCTGAAATCTTTTTATGATATAGCCCATTAAAAGGCTTATTGGGAAAGAACATTTTGCACTGGAAAGATTTGTATTGGACTGGTTAACTTTAATTGGACTTCTATGCAGAGCAATCAGATTTTGCTGGTGACAGCACACATGCACCATTATTTCAGCTTCAGCTCTCCAGGCTTTCAGGCTATTGCAACATGATCATTCTATATTCAGAACATCAAGCACTTCTGTTAGACCATGATAGCAGCAGGGTATCTCCTGATTTTTTCATTTCTATGTGCCTTCAGGCAGCACCTATAGATTGGTAGTTTAAGAATAAAGACGGATTGAGCCATGGCTTTAACTTGTAAACAGGGTCTTTGAAAGAGCAAAGGTGTGAGTTAGTCTCCAGTAAAGCAAACTTACTTTGCTGTTTGCTTTAGGCATTTTTGTGATAAATCTACAGAGTGGGAATGGATTTCCTGTCTGTCTCTGCAAACTTGCCTTTTACTGAACCAAGCAAAACTGCCAGGATTTTATTTCCAATGCAAGCGTATGTGTCAGGGTGAAAGCCAAGGGGTCAAAAGTGCATTTCAGGATTAGGTGCATTTCTTTGCAATGCTTATACAATCTTCTGTAATAAGTAAAAATGAAAGACCAGGATTTCCAGGGTAGAATGAGAAGGCTCCTGTGTTTTGCTCTTCACTGCTCTGTTGACACAGTTCTGTTACTGAAAAGCAGATGAACTTCCCATTTAATTTCAATTATTTCATATTATTCAAATGGTACCATGCATTTTTAAATAAATTAATCCCCTATAGTGTCTTTCACACCAAGATCTTACAATTGCTAACACCTTTTTCTTATCAATTGACAAAACAAACAAACAAACAAAAACAGTACAACAACATGCTTGAAGTCACACAAATATTCAGATTTTGGGCCACTAAGATAGTTCCTTAGCTACCCTGCACAAAGGGAACCACTGGCCGTTTCTACCCATTCACATACCCCAAAGCAATCATATTGCCTTCGGCAATTCTAACCTCCATATAGAAAAATGCACCTGTAATCTTTACTGACAGGCAGCATCGAGCAATTGATGTGTACACATTACCTCAGTGACATTTCCAACTAAATATCATCTATTCTTCAAGTGTTACATCAGAGGGGAAATGAATGTCCTACTCACACCATTACTGTGTGTCCATCAAGTTGACAAATGAAGATAAATCAGCTACTTTGCGGCTCCCATCAATATAAATGCATAAAGACATAATAAACACTATAAATTTTTAACTACCTACCTCCTTCTACCTAGAAACATCAAACTCCCTCACGCTTCAATAAAGGAAAAATATACTCAATGAAGTCTAACAAATGTGCCATCTGTTCGGGGAAAACCGATAAAAGCAGAACAGTTCAGTGGGACAATGCTGACCTCTTGTGGCAGCATTGTAGAGAAACAACGCCACGTGAAAACGTGGAACTTCGCCTAGATACCGCCTTAAACGTGTGTAAACTGTTGGTGCTGCAATACAAGAACTCTTTAGTCCCAGGCAGGGCCCCTCAGCTTCAGGCACACACTTCAGACTCCAAACGAGCACTACAGCTCTCAAGGACATCCTGAACAAGTTAGCAATGCACAGAGTAAGACCAGAGGAGAGGCTGTTGCAAACAGTCTCTGCTGCTTGGCCATTACTTCACATGTGTTTGTTTGGCGATGCAGATAGATTGAGATTAAACGCAAAGATAAAATATAAAATAAAATAAAATAAAATAAAATAAAATAAAATAAAATAAAATAAAATAAAATAAAATAAAATAAAATAAAATAAAATAAAATAAAATAAAATAAAATAAAATAAAATAAAATAAAATAATTCAACACGGGAATAGATTAGATTAATTACCACGGTGGTACAATTTCCAGAACAGGCTGGTCTCACCAACAATCTGGGTGAACTCCTGGAATAGCCGTGCTTCTCTTGCACTGGGGCTGTTGCAGCAAAATTCTTCCCAAGCCATCACCTGTACTCTAGTTGTCCTGAAAAACAGTAGTTTCACACAACTCCCACCCTATTGTAGTCCACAGGCTGTTCACACCTTTTTCACGTGTTAAACAGCACCACTTACCGAATTACTAGAAGCCATTACTACCTATCCTGCATTATTTGTTCATTTAGAAAGGACAAAAGGCATGTTAAACGAATGGTTGTTCATTTTATAGGCGTTATGATGGTTGCTAGCTTTGTTTTCCTTACAGAATATGGCCATGGAAAACAGTTTGGGTTTCTCTCCCCTCATTGTAAGCAGGTTTTCTCCTTCTCTCTGGATAAAACCAAGTAAAAATGTCTTATGCTGAGGAAGCGTCATTAAGCTACAAAAGGAATGTAACTACCACCTCCAAATTGCAGCTTTCTTGCATAGCATCCATAGCACTAAGCAACTTTGTACTTGTAATTTGTACCTGCGGACCTCCGTGCAGACACAGAGGACCTTGAAACCTTCAAGATTGTCTTGACGAACCTTACTATTTTTACACGTCTGATCAAAATAAATAGAACCAAAGAATAAGAATAAGCAAGGAAACAAAAAATATGAATAACCAAAGAATAACAGAATAAGCAGAGTATGAGGACGCTCGTAGGCAAAATACCTGCAAAAGGTATTGCAGTAACCCACCACCCACAGAAATCGATAGCCCACATAAAAACTTGGGTGAGAACACACCTGCAGCCCTAGAACACAGTCTCAGAACAGTACATGTATTCCTAAGATACCTATAAAAAATGTTTGTTTGTTTGTTTGTTTGTTTGTTTTAATAGCGTAAGTGCTGCACCAAGTACTTACAGCCACAGCTAAATCTCCACGGAATCTCGACGGGCTCCAGGGCCACTGTGGGTCCAGCAGCGCAGCCTGCAGCACAAATGTGCAGTCTGACATGTCAGTACTCAATTTCTCTTACCACTTGGATAAGAAGTAAAAAACCTTGTTTTTAAGTAAACGATTTAAACCCTCATGCTTTAAAAATTTAAGCCCATCTAAACCGCCACTGCAATTTCTGCAGAAGTTCTCTCAACACAGAATAACCCACTAGAAAAGAGAGCACAGGGAGATAGCTACAGTATCCCCGACAGGAATCCTGAAAGAATCCAAACTCCAGGCAAGCAAAGAACAAACAAATACATAAATAACGAGAACCAAACACGCGGTGGCTGGCTGGGCGGTGCCATTCTGTCTTCTAGAAGCATCCCTGCCCACCGGCCTTTGGGGCGCTGGCCTCCGGGTTTTAGGTTTCACCCCTGCTGGCAGTGCTAGTGTGCTATATGGGATTTCTTTCTCAGAAGAGAGAAAAAAGAAATTTGTGGAGTGTTTGTTTGTTTCTTGTTTGTTTTTGTTTGTTTGTTTGTTTTTAACTAAAACTGCTACTGTGATGTTTAAGGAGTAAAGTTAACTTAGGTCTCAGACCAAAGATTGGTTTGTGCAAATAAGTAGCAATGTGTGAGGAAATAATTATAAAGCACAACTTGAATAGAAGTGTTTACAACATTAAAGTCTGGCCAGCAAGAAGCAGGCGATGTGTTTCTTACTTAAACATTTTCTCATAATGTTGGAAACCTAAACAAAACAGTTCACTTAGTGCTTGAGAACTAGAAAATGAGACTGTCAAGTCTGCAAGTTACTCAAACCAATTTAATTTTCCTGTATAAACTGAGTGATAGGAAGTAAACAAGGAGCTTTCAGTGCAGAATTTAAATGAGCTTTTTTAGTTATTTCAGATGTAAAGGTTCAGGTGTTGTAGTTATAAAACACTCCCTGTGCAGAATACTGGAGTGCCGCCAGCACGGCCTAAATGGGCCATCATGCCTCAGATGGACACAGACTAAAACTGCAATTGAAGATATGAAAATCCCACATGGGTCCAATCTAGGAAGAGTTTTCCAACCCCACCAAAGTACTCAATATTCTGAAAATGTCCCTGTTCAGTTCTGAGTTACATTCTGAATTTTTGCACATAGAACAAAAGCAAGATTGTAATGATGGCTTCTGAGGATGGAAATGAAACTCAAGGTGGAATCACAGAATCACAGAATGTTAGGGATTGGAAGAGACCTTGAAAGATCATCTAGTCCAATCCCCCTGCCAGAGCAGGAACACCTAAATCATGTCACACAAGAACGCGTCCAGGCGGATTTTGAAAGTCTCCAGAGAAGGAGACTCCACAACCCCCCTGGGCAGCCTGTTCCAGTGTTCTGTCAACCTCACCATAAAAAAGTTTTGTCTCATATTTAAGCGGAACCTCCTATGTTCCAGCTTGCACCCATTGCCCCTTGTCCTATCATTGGGTGTCACCGAGAAGAGCCTGGCTCCATCCTCCTGACACTCGCCCTTTACATATTTATAAAGATTAATAAGGTCACCCCTCAGTCTCCTCTTCACCAAGGTAAAGAGATCCCAGAGATCCCACAGAGCTGTCATGCTCCAGTGGTTTCCATGCCCGAGTTAACGAAGTCTTAATGCTTCTTCCACCACATCCTAAAATGGCTGATGTTATCTCCACCAGGGTCCTTGATGCCAGGTTGGGGCCCTTCATCTATTCCTAACTTCTTTGAAACTAGATATTCATAGGTGAATGCAGGGTCAAGCCTCTGCTAATAGAACATGCTGCAGTGACTCAGGTAACTTAGGAGAATACTGATGTAGTAGGGGTCACTTAGAAGCAATGAAGAGAAATACAAACCCTCAAGGGACCATTTGGCAGTCTCTGAAATTCAGGCAGATAATTTTTGTAATAAAACTGTTACATGATATTTATGCATGTTGTCTCTACCTGCAGTAATCAAGTCCACTAGCTGTCTTTTTTCAAGCTATGTTTATGGACTTTGAAAATCAGTTATCTTCTGGGTTGTGTAAGATTAAGAATTTCACCCCTCCCTCCCCGTAATCCAGACAAATGATATCCACTCTCTGTCCTGCTTATTCAGAGCCACCAAGTACATTTATTTTGCCTAATCTTCTTTTCCAGGATCCAAGCTGACTACCCCTTAAGCAATTACATATATCTAAATGTTCTGTGTGCATAATTGCTCTCCATGTATTTGCTGCCACTGAGATCAGATTTACAAGCCTGTGGTGTTCTTAATCTTTTTCCAGTCATTCTGCTCCTATTAGATGCTCACTGGTGCCTAATGCCATGCTTTGTCCTTTAATAAATTGTCAGTAAAATACATACTTTCTAAAGAGTAAGTCAAAATGGCCACCACTAGAACTCAGGAAAGAGAACCTTGTGGACTACATGCTTTCTCTTGCACCAAGCTTTACTCAACCAGCCTCAAGGCTTTTCCTCTCCTATGGCCTCTTCCAGCAGAGCCCTGCTTGGAAGCAGCTTTCTTGGCAATCCCCTTGCCGGGGGCAGCAGCCAAAGCAGCTACCCACCGGTGGGCCTCACCCCTTGGCTGCTGCTTGCAGCCCCACCACGTCTGGCCACAGGGGCAGATCCAGCAGTGGCAGTAACCACAGGCAGGCCACAGGCACCAAGCAGCCCCCAGTTCGAGGCAGCCCCAAGGTTGTTTTTTTGTTGTTGTTGTTGGTGGTGGTGGTTTTTTTTTGTTTGTTTGTTTGTTTGTTTGTTTTATTTCCAGGGTTTTAGGAGTTGACCTCCTTCTCCCTGAACTTCGTGTTTCCGACTTGTTCTTTTCCCTTCCTCTGCCTTAGATAATGACTGACCTCCAGAAGTAAAGCTGCTTGATCAGTGGGATGTGCACTTACCAGGAATGCCCCTGTGGTCTTGGTTCGATGAACCATGTTTCTAGAAGCCGAAGAAGCTGTACTTTTCTTTTGATAAAATAAACTAGAACAGTTCCCAGCAGGAGGAAGGAGAACATTGTGCAAAGCTCCCCACTTAATTGCACTGAGTAAATAAAGAACAGGGAAGATATCAAAAGTACAAGAAAAGATTCACACAAGTTTTATGCATCAAGTTCACATTGACTGGATACCTAATATTCCTTCTGTGTCTTTGAAAATCAGATTGAAATGAACAGTATGCTTACGAACTTCAGAACCAGACTTGAGTAAATGAGACAAACAATGCCTGCTGGAGAATGGTTAGAGACTTGGAGCATGTGATAGGTATTTACCTGCTGTACATTTTGCTAGCTCCCAAACCACACTAAGTGCCTTTGGAAAATAAAATTGTATGATGTGTTGAATATTGCTTACATCTCAGTGTAATTAAATATCTCTGTAAGGCAGAGGTATTCTCTTACAGTATTGTTATTTACACCGAGTTTACATAGAAAGATGGGATGAATATTGCAAATGGTATTTTGGAGATGGAGTTAACCATGTCTTCATCTGTGCTAATCTTATTTAACTTGCTTTTAGATGGGGGACTTCATTTATAGATTCTGGTTATGTTGTACTTCCACTGTGTCTCTTTATGTCTTTTTTTTTTTTTTTTTTTCCTTCTTAGTACCTGCTGCATTTGTGTGTCGTTGTCATCAGTGTACATGCTTGCATTTATACTGCAGTGTAGACAGTTGCATTATATAGGAGCTAACTATCCAATAAAGACTTGTAATAAAAACTTGTAATAAAAACTTGTGCAAAGACTTGGTTCTTGTTTATGGTCTTTTAGGTAAAGAAAGTACGTAGTCCAGGAAGTATGGTGATCTAAGTACTCAGGAAGAAAATCTGAAGCTACTGCTTCACCTGGGTATCAAACCTGTATCAAGCAGCTTTCGTAAAGCCTTTGTGATGTTTAGGCACTTGGGAGGGATAAAAAATACCTGGTATTGTCACCCAGTTGGCTGTGTATGCCTGTATTGCCTGTTTTGCAAGGAATGGCAAAACTATTGCAAGACTGTTGATTTGTAAACTAGTTGAATTATTTAGCGGAAATGTGTAGAACATCACATGGAGGAACATGTTTGTTTTCATTTTGATACTTACTTCTCCTTTAAACAAACTCTTCTCTTCCTGGTGTCTTCCTGTGGAAATGGAATTTGGGTAAAATACTCCTGCCACAATACTGAAATACATAATTCATCTTGACCTTGTGCCTTGTCAGCTTTTAGTACTTCTAATTGCCTGTCTGCTCCAGCATAATCATAAAACCTTTTAACATTTCACTTACTGCAGTATCCAAAATTTGACTTTCAGCCTGTCTCATGAATTCAAAAGAAATTCATTTAGACTATTTGCAGCATCAGCATTATTCATCTTCATCTTTCTTTACTGTGCCTGTTTGCTGCTTATGAAGATGTTGCACTTGTTTCTGCATTTTCATGGTTCCCTTCACTGTTTTCTGTCATAGGATCATAGGATAATTCAGGTCAGAATGGACCACAGGATGCCGCTAATCTAACCTGCTGCTCAAAGAAGGGTCAGCTCTGAGATAAGGCCAGGTGGCTTCATTCAGTTTGGTATTGAAAACCTCCAAGGACAGAGACTGCACATGCTCTCTGGGCAACCTATTAGGTTAACCTATATTATTTAGGTCCATCTGTGCGGCAGCCCCTGGATCTGGAGTTTACCTCAGAGATGAGTTATTCAGAGGTATTGTTGAATGAATTGAACTAAAATGAACTAAACTTTTTTTTTTTTTTTTTTTTTTTTTTATTTCCTGATGCAACAGAACTAAGTGGCTAGGACTGGTGTCCAAATCTACCTTCTCTTTTATCAATTCTTTCCCTTTTCCTATTGACTTTTATTAAGAGGTTTTTTTTGTTGTTTTTTTTTGTTTGTTTGTTTGTTTGTTCATACCATATTTTCCCATCGACCTTTCAGGACTTTTTAAAACTACTGTCATGATTTTCCTATCTTCTGATGACTCAGAATCCACAAGTCACTCACTGGTAGATGATGATCAATAATTCTGAAAATTAGACCATTCTCTTGTTGAGTTAAAAATAAAAATACACTGGTTGAATCAACACAAGAGAAGAACGTGGTATTTGAAATTGTAAAGTAAGGGCTGTTTTGGAAACTTACCACTCAGGCAAAGGCAATAGGCACAACAACATGTGCATCAAACACAGTAGGCAAAAATGCATATAAAAATAAGGATCAGAAACTAAGTAAATAAAATTCCTACTGCTACCTAAAAAATGTTTGTGAAGAAGCAGTGGTGGAGGGAGGAGGAGGATAGCAGGAGGTCTGAAAAAAATTACATATATATACAAAAGTTTTATATACATCAGCCCTAGCTGTTCAAAAGAGCTTTCTCTGGAGACATGGGCCAAATGTGTCATTTCTGTCCTCTGACAAAAGCCTGGTTAGCTGTTACCACAACAGCTAACCACATAACCTGTTCCCTTAGTTCAAATGGTAGAAGCATGTGCTTTGATAGAAGGGGTCCAGATACAGACCTTTTCCTGTAACATGTTCTTCCAGTTTCTTTGCACTACTTCTAATAACTGTGTGAGCAGTTATCATTCCCAGTTTTCTTTAAAGTAAAATATAAAAGCTGTAAAAGGCCCCCTTTGCCTTTTACCAACATAACAATCCTGTAAAATGCAGTGCAAGCCCTCTTTAAACCTTCTGTCTAGTGCAGAATTGTCACTGGGCTTGGGGTAGGACGAGTGGCTTTGGGGATCTGCTCAGGTCCATCCCCATGTGATTACACTCACTGCCATCACTATCAGGTCTTAGACTGCAATGAAAAGATGTGGAACTTAATTGCTCTGTTCTGGTACTGATATGCATTACTGTAACCCCAGCAGAGTACTGCCAAGCTACACTTAAAATACATGTAAGGAGACAATGTGTATCTTTATTCTCCCACCATCAAGACACTGAAGCACTCATGCTTCAAAGTTTTATGGCTGTGCTTAAATGTAAGCATGGTAAGGAACCCTACTGAAATCAGTGGAACATTAAGCACAGGCAGAAATCTTTTCTGTGATAGTTTTCTTAACGTAATTCCCAATCCCTGCAGTCTACACACTTTTTCTTTTTCCATAACTATTAAGGACAATTTTTCATGCTGGCAAATGCCCTATAACTTTACACAACAGTCATTATTTTGGAAGCTAGTGTCACAAAACAGCCAATCCTCCTTAAATGCCCCTTCTTGGGTTATAAAGAAGCCAGCTCACACAGAAGTCTCATTTCTCTAAGGCTTTAATTAAATACAAATTCAGGCAAATACAAGTTATAAAGTAAACAAACAACACTGCAAAGCCACAAGTTCTCCGAGCCTAAGGCTACAACTCAAGGTCCCTCAAGACAGTGCTAAGCTTACCATTCAATTTATCTCTGAACTCCAAAATCTCATCAAAAACAGAATATATAGTAGGAGGCTATATATTTCTATCTTATTATACAGTTTATCTAAGCTCCTGTTCCACCATAATCCCTCAGATGCTCAAACATTTTTATGTGAGTGACTGATTGCAAAGTTAATGCATTAAACCAAAGCACAGCTTAAATAAAGATGTGCCACTTCTAAAGAAAATCTGACTTGATTTAATTATAGAGCACATGGGAACAGAATGGTTAAAAACTCTAATAGTTTATGTCACTAGTGAGTTAGTGTAAATCAACCTCAAGTAAACATAGGTCAGAACTGACTGATATAATTTGAAATTAAATGTATCTGACAGGTATACACAGATCTGTTACAACTCACTCCACTAATGTGTTTTCTCTTTTCATTTAGGAAGTAAATTAGATTTAAATGTGGGTTGCCCATTTTGGCATGATATTGCAGCCAATAATCAAAGAGAGAAGAATTCCAGAGCAAAATGAAGCCCTGGGTTGACGCCTGTAGAGTTCCTGCAAGGAGGTGGACCCTGAAGGTATGTTGGGGGTGGCTGGAGCAGGAATTTGCCTGCTGCAGTCATGCTCTCCACACAGAACATACTTTCTGAGCCTCCTACATGAATGTATGTATACTCCTTCTGAAGCAAATACTGGAGCAGTAAATCTTTCTCAACAGATTTAGTTACTGTTTGTGAGAATGCCCACTGAAAAATTGGTTTCATCCCACTCTCCTTATTCAGATACCCACATTCACCTCTGTAGCAGAAGACTCAACTAAAATGAATTCAGATACTTACTTATGTGTGTGTGTGATATTAGCACAGTTGACGTCAGGCAGATCTGAGTGAATGTTTTCATCCCTTTCTTAAGGGCCTGAACACACAGAACAGCTTCATTTATAGGAATCATTTTTCATGAAGTTTTTCTGTTAATCTGTTAAGAACTGAACTAACACATTGCACAAATACTGAAGCAACAAAGGCCTGGACAGCAAGGTGAGAGTGGATTTTATGAAGCGGTTTGCTTACTGTATGTCACAGAATTTGAGATGTTCTTTGAGTAGTATCCTTCCCACTGTCAAATACATGCATTAAAATTCTCAACCCCTCTGCCTTACTGCAGTCTCCGTGTTTCACAACAGCCTTTTAGGTACATCTCTCAGGCATACAGTGGGGACGGGAGTAAGGTACTGCCCTGGTTGCAGCCTAAGCCAGTTGTAGCTTTGCTAATGAATATACTAGTTTGGGGTAGACTACAGAACAGCTGTAGCCCAGTGGAGAGATTTGCGATCTCTTTTGTCCAAGAATGCAGCCCTTGGAGCAAATTGCTTTTGCCTTCCCTCAGCTGTACTAATTTAATATGGACATGACAGGTGCATGGAGCGCTTGGCCAGATCCTCTTCAGACAGCTGAGATCACAAAAATACCAGCCTGCCTTTTCATGCCTTACCTTTCTTTTTCTGAGATATATCACCAACTTCTGACAACCCACTTTCATTTGAAATCTATTGTGTAACATAGAGTAAAAAGTAAGAGAAGCTAAGAAATTGTTTTGAGTTGAAATTGTGTGTTATCTGGAGATTTTCACCTATGTTCTCAAAAATGTGGCTCTTCAAAACAATTTCATCCATCATCTGATTTTCCTGTTTCACTTTCACCTCACAAACTATGGCTCCCCAAGTACCATAGCAGAGTGCTGATGTCATACATCAGTTTTATTCTTTTTTCAACATTTATCAGAGAGTGTATGAAATTTGTAATTTAATAGAATCTAGAACTCCAGAAAGTCACTCCATATATACTTTTTGTCTTGTTTTTGTAACTTGATTGCAAAATCATTGGTTTGTAAGAAAACTGGGAAATTGAAATGCAATGAAGTTGTTTAGATCTTTTTGGGAAAAGAAAAGAAAAGAAAAGAAAAGAAAAGAAAAGAAAAGAAAAGAAAAGAAAAGAAAAGAAAAGAAAAGAAAAGAAAAGAAAAGAAAAGAAAAGAAAAGAAAAGAAAAGAAAAGAAAAGAAAAGAAAAGAAAAGAAAAGAAAAAGAAAAGAAAAAGAAAAAGAAAAAACAACTTGTTTTATAAATCTGTTGGGCATGAAACTCCAGCTGTGCACAAAAGCCATTGGAGATTACATCACTGGGACTTCTGCTACAGAGCTTCCACTAGAAAACAAACACTTTTATACCTCAGTGCTTCCCAAAACAGCCAAGAAATCTCCACAAATGACTCACTCCTGAAAAATGTCAGGTTCTTATTGAACTCACAGGAGCCCAACTTTCTGGGAAATTGGTAGTAGATTCTGCTTCATGGCTTCCACTCCACTAGTCTAATAAGAAATCCGTACCTTTCCTTGAGGGCTTTTCAGTTTATCAGTTATAAGCAGAGAAGAGTGCCATTTTGGGAACTGATCCATACTTCAGTTACTTAGAACAAACATGAACAGCAAAATGGAGTAAAGTGAAGAGAATGACAACTTGGTGAAGATGTAAAGTGACAAGACTTTATGTGGTGCTTCAGTGCAACAGTAAAACGCAAAGGGCTGAATTTAAAAACAGAACTGTCACTCTCTGAAGAACAAAATGAAATTCTTCTCTATGCTCCAGTATTAAGATATCACTGCTGTGAAGCCATACTCATAAAAACAGCTTTAAACCAGAAAGATTACTACACCAAGTCTAAAATGCATGTTGCTAAAATGCAGTAAATAGGTGTATTCATTTTTTTAAAATTTCAGTACTGTATTTTCCCAGAAGAACAATGGAGACATAGAAAGGAATTGAAACTATTTCTTCCATAAAATGCTAACTTCATCTTTCTTTGTTTCACTTTCATTTTGTGACAAATCTTTATGGTCTTTCTCCAATCATTACATGGAGGTTACATAAGTCTAGATGATGTAAGAAACTTAGTTTCATTTATGAAAAACATATCCTTTGGGTTTATGTCCTGGTTAAGGAGGATTCAAGCAGGACTTTGTAATGCCATGCCTTCGTAATCACTTAAAAATTAAGTACACAGAAATTTTTCTGTACACAAAAATTGCATCTTATGCAATCACCATGATTTTGACCCTGAGCAATCCTCTGGCTCTTGGTGATCACTGCAAATGCCTACAGAGCCACGAGACCAGAAAAAGAAAGCCTAAGAAAAGGGAAGAGTAGTATGAACAACTCTTTCAGCAGCAATACAGTTTTAAAATGGTTATCAGATTACAGCACTAGTTGCACCAGGTCCTGCAGGGTCTCCAGATGTTTCTTCAGTATCTACAACCAAAGATCATGAAATATCATGAAAGGTGTCTGTCAAGTAAGAAAGTGTAATGGAAGTTACATTCTCCAGGGCAACTTCCATTAAGCATTATGGTAAAGGATGCAGATGCCTTTGGACAAGGTAAAACTGAACAGAGGCCTCACATAAACAATAAGGTTAAGTCATTTTTCATTTACTACTGGAGACTTCACAGTAGTCGTTTGTATTTTTTTTTGGACTTAAACTGTTAGAGGAACTGTTTTATCTGTATTTTGACTTAAATATGCATTTATATAAAATACAGAGCTACTTAATTTTATTACAGTTAACATATGCAAAAGTTATGAATTTCATCTTTTCATCAGTAAGAAGAATGTTTCTTGGTAGGAAAAACTCCAGTGAACAAATAACATTAAATAACACATTTTCCTTTTGCCTTTGGAATCTGTCACAGCCTTCAGGCTATATTAATGAAGTGAAGAAATGACAGCCAGTAAAAGTTGGATATTTATTGTTGTATAGACAATATATGGAGCAAAATTGAAATGTACATTGTTAAATAAATGTATATTGCTAGATTGTTAAATACTTGTATATTGCTAGTGAAAGTTTGCATTTAGCTGAACACACATTCCATGCCTTCTTTGCATCTACCATGCATAATGCAGTCCTTTGAAACCTACTCTGGAGTTGCAAGATGTCAGTGTAACTAGCTCCTGATCTTTCTCTCTCAAACACCCATTTTTCCTCTTTCTATGTGAAAGAATTCAATAGAGGTCTTGAGAACAACATATACAAGGTGCAACACATTGTGGTGGTTTTACCGTGCTGGGCAGCTAAACCCCACAACCGCTCTCTCACTCCCCCTCCTTTAGATGTGGAGGGGGAGAAGTAAAGCAAAGAACAACTCACGGGTTGAGATAAGGATAATTTAATTAAAGGGAAATAATTATAATAATTAAATAAAGACTACCATGAACTAAACAATTTAACTAAGGGGAAGTAAAAGGGAAAAGGGGAAAAAGGGAGGAAAACAAACAAACAAAATAAATGAAAGCTATATGGAAGTGCAGAGGAAAGAAATTACTCTCTACTTCCCACAAATGAGCGATGATTGACCACGTCCTTGAAGCAGGGCCTCAACGCACACAGCCGGTGTTCGAGAGGAGGACCGACGTCTTCTCAACGAGAGCCCACCCCTCCCCTCTTCTTCCTGTTTCCACCTTTTATTGCTGAGTGTGACACCACATGGTATGGAATATCCCTTTGATTGGTTTAGGTCAGCTGCCCTAGTGATGTTTCTCTCCTCACTTTTTGCCCACCCCCTAGGAGGGTTAGAGAAAGGCCCAATGCTGTGCCACTGCTGCTCAGCAGTAAAAACAACACTGGTGTGATAACACTGCTGTTCCAGCTACAAGTACAGAGTACGGCACTGAATGGGCTGCTGCCGGGAAAGTTAACATTCCAGCCAGACCCAGTACAACCTCCACCCCTTATTCCATAACATTTGTGTCACACTCAGATCCCCATACTTTAGCATACAAGCATTCTCATCATTATCCCTTGTCCTTTAACAGGACAAGGATTTAACAGGACAGGATAGGCAGGTGTATCTTTTCATTCCATAGGTCTTTCTTGGAAAATGTTCATAAGAACTGTTGATGATTAGGTCTTCATCTGCCAAAGTGGCCACTCAAGGCAGGCGGAGTTGGATGTCTGGACACCAGCACCAGCTTAGCTCAAGTCCTTGTTGCACTGCCCGGCTCCTTGCAAAGTTGACCTGTCGTTGATCCTACAGCATCTTCCTACAACATATAACTTAGATTATAGATTAGTTTTCTCTCAGTGTCAAATCTCCTTGAGGCACACACTTGATATCCCCATTCTTTTGCATGACCCACCAGGTATACCCTGGTCCTTGGGCAAAGACAATCCCACGAGTGGGTTTGCCTTTTCCCGAGGCAGGAGCAACCCACACTGCCTTCCCCATCCACCTTCCTATATGCACTACGGGAACCTTAGCTCCTTTCACAGTGTGTAGGGGTTTTGTTTCGGCAGGACCAGCACGGCTGTCAGACCCCCTATTGTTAACTAGCCAAGTGGCTTCTGGTAGATTTGTGTCCCATTGTTTCCACGTCCCAGCACCTAATACTCGTAACATAGTCTTTAACAGTCCATTGTACCTCTCAACCTTCCCAGAGGCTTGTGGGTGGTAAGGGATGTGGTACACCCACTCAATACCATGCCTCTTTGCCCAGGAGGTAACAAGATTGTTTCGGAAATGACTCCCATTGTCAGACTCAATTCTCTCTGGTGTACCATGACGCCACAATACTTGTCTTTCCAGGCCCAAGATAGTGTTTCGGGCCATGGCATGGTTTACAGGGTATGTTTCCAGCCACCCAGTAGTTGCTTCTACCATGGTGAGTATGTACCGTTTGCCTTGGCGAGTTTTTGGGAGTGGTCCGATATAGTCAATTTGCCAGGCCTCACCATATTGAAACCCTAGCCATCTCCCCCTGTTCCAGGGAGATTTTACCTTCATGGCTTTCTTGATTGCAGCACAGGTCTCACACTCATGGGTAACCTGTGTGATGGCCTCAATGGTCAAGTCCACCCCTCGATCACGAGCCCATCTGTAAGTGGCATCCCTCCCTAGATGTCCTGATGTTTCATGGGCCCATCGAGCTACAAACAGCTCACCCTTACGTTCCCAGTCTAGGTCCACCTGAGCCACTTCAATTTTCAAAGCTCGATCCACTTCTTTGTTGTTCTGATGTTCTTCAGTAGTGCGACTCTTGGGCATGTGGGCATCTACATGACGTACTTTAACATCCAGGTTTTCTACCCGGGCAGCAATATCTTGCCACAGGGTAGCAGCCCAGATAGGTTTACCTCTGCGCTGCCAGTTGCTCTCTTTCCATTGCTGCAGCCACCCCCACAGAGCATTTGCCACCATCCATGAGTCAGTATAAAGATACAATACTGGCCAATTTTCTCTTTCGGCGATATCTAGGGCTAGTTGTATGGCTTTTACTTCTGCATACTGACTCGACTCACCTTCCCCTTCCATTGCTTCCACAACTCGTCGTATGGGATTCCACACAGCAGCTTTCCATTTCCGATGGCTCCCTATCACACGGCAGGATCCGTCAGTAAACAACGCATACTGCTTTCTGTCTTCTGGCAACTCATTGTATGGTGGTGCCTCTTCAGCACGGGTTACCTCTTCTGTTGGCACTCCGAAATCTCTGCCTTCCGGCCAGTCCATAATCTCTTCCAGGATTCCTGGGCGATTGGGTTTTCCCATTCGAGCCCGCTGTGTAATTAACGCTATCCACTTACTCCATGTAGCATCAGTTGCATGGTGTGTAGTGGGAATTTTCTCTTTGAACATCCAATGTAACACAGGTAGCCGTGGTGCCAAGAGGAGCTGTGCCTCTGTACCCACAACTTCTGAAGCAGCTCGAACACCCTCATATGCTGTGAGTATTTCTTTTTCAGTTGGGGTGTAATTGGCTTCTGATCCTTGATAGCCCCGACTCCAGAAGCCCAGAGGTCGACCTCGAGTTTCTTCTGGGGTTTTCTGCCAAAGGCTCCAGGTGAGCCCATGCTCCCCAGCTGCAGTGTACAGTATATTTTGCACAGCTGGTCCAGTATGGACAGGCCCAAGGGCTACTGCACGAGCTATTTCTTGTTTGATTTGTTCAAATGCCTGTTGTTGCTCAGGGCCCCACTCAAAATAGTTTCTCTTTCGAGTCACTCGATATAGAGGACTCACAAGCTGACTATAGCCTGGCACATGCATTCTCCAGAATCCCACGAGGCCTAGGAAAGCTTGCGTTTCCTTTTTGCTAGTTGGCGGAGACATTGCTGTTATTTTATTGATCACATCCATTGGAATATGGCGACGTCCATCCTGCCATTTTACCCCCAAGAACTGGATTTCCTGTGTAGGCCCCTTGACCTTTCTCTTTTTAATGGCAAAACCAGCTTTCAGGAGAATTTGGATTATTTTCTTCCCTTTCTCAAAAACTTCTTCTGCTGTGTTGCCCCACACGAGGATGTCGTCAATGTACTGAAGGTGCTCAGGAGCTCCCCCTTGCTCCAGTGCAGACTGGATCAGTCCATGGCAAATGGTAGGGCTGTGTTTCCACCCCTGGGGCAGCCAATTCCAGGTGTATTGGATGCCCCTCCAAGTGAAAGCAAACTGCGGCCTGCACGCTGCTGCTAAAGGGATGGAGAAAAATGCATTAGCAATATCAATTGTGGCATACCACTTGGCTGCCTTTGACTCTAGTTCGTACTGAAGTTCTGGCATGTCCAGCACTGCAGCACTCAGTGGTGGCGTGACTTCATTCAGGCCTCGATAGTCCACTGTTAGCCTCCACTCGCCATTAGACTTTCGTACTGGCCATATAGGACTATTAAAGGGTGAGCGAGTCTTGCTGATTACTCCCTGACTCTCCAGTCGGTGAACCAACTCATGGATGGGAATCAGGGAGTCTCGGTTGGTGCGATATTGCCGTCGGTGCACCGTTGTGGTAGCAATTGGTACCTGTTGTTCTTCAACCTTCAGCAATCCTATGACAGAAGGGTCTTCTGAAAGGCCAGGCAGGGTAGACAGCTGCCTAATCTTCTCTGTGCTCAAGGCAGCTATGCCAAAAGCCCACCGGTATCCTTTTGGATCCTTGAAGTACCCTCTCTTGAGATAGTCTATGCCAAGGATGCACAGAGCCTCTGGGCCAGTCACAATGGGATGCTTTTGCCACTCATTCCCAGTTAGACTCACTTCAGCTTCCAGTACAGATAGTTGTTGGGATCCCCCTGTCACTCCAGAGATACAGGTGAGTTCTGTCCCTTGGTAGCCTGATGGCATTAAGGTACATTGTGCGCCAGTGTCCACTAAAGCTTTGTATTCTTGTGGTTCTGATGTTCCAGGCCATTGGATCGACACAGTCCAATAAATCCGGTTATCCCTCTCCTCTACCTGGCCAGAGGCAGGGCCCCTCTAGTCCTGGCTGGAGCATCTGCCATTTAATTCTTGCAAATGAGAGGTAGAGGTCCCTTCATCATGGTCAAGAATAACATCAGCTCTTCTACTGCCTCTGGGGTACTGCCCAATAGAAACCGGAGCAGCATTTCTCTTAGGAGCCCCTCTTCTTGCTGCTGTATTTCCTTTCAGTTCACGTACCCGAGCAGCTAGGGTTGAAGTAGGTACACCATCCCATTTCCTCATATCTTCCCCATGGTCACGCAGATAAAAACACAAGGTGCCACGTGGTGTACGTCTTGGGTACTCTCTCTCTTGAGCAGGCGAATGCTGGTTCTTAGTGGCTGAAGTATCACTCTGTCTAGATGAGGGGGAATATACTTTCTCCACAAGCTTGTCAAGTCCTTTAGACAATTTCTCCACAGCTGAGACACAGGACTGTAGCGGAGCAGAGAGATTGTCTTCATATTTTTGAAGCTGGCAGGAGACATCATACATTGTTGGTCCCATCCCCTCATCCCAGTGAATTGCTGCCAGGGTACTGGCATGTGCTGATGGTGCACTCCGCACAAATTTATGCCACATGGATGTTGTGCACTGGACTTCATCGGGGTCTTGAGGTGTCTGGGCATTGTCCAAATCACTATAAATCATCTCCCGCACAGCTAATTCCCGCAGATGTTGGAGACCTTTATCCACAGTGGTCCACTTGCCTATGTGATATACAATATCTTCCTTATGGGGATATCTTTCTTTGATAGCTGCCAGGAGTCGTCTCCAGAGGCTGAGGGCCTGTGCTCCTCTCCCGATTACTTTGTCGATTACCCTTTCTCTAGAGAGGGATCCCAGCTGCTTGGCTTCATTGCCTTCTAATTGTAGGCTACTGGCCCCAGCATCCCAGCATCGGAGCAGCCAAGTGAGGATGTGTTCACCTGGGCGTCGACCATAATCCTTTCGTATTTCTCGCATCTCACTCAGGGATAAGGATCGAGTGATTTCTGATTCCTTTATGATTTCCGTCTCGTCTTCCTGCTGTTTTTGTGACGGCTCTGCTTTAGAGGTGCCTGCCAATTCCCCTTCTCCCTCCTTCTTAGGAGAGCCTTCTTCCCTTACTAAACGAGCTGACCTCCGTTTCCATTGTTTTGACTTGACTATGGGGGCGACTGATACCATAGTTGGTTGGTCCTCTGGGTCAGCCACAGCGTGTGTTACTTGGTCATCAGATTCAGAGACTTCCTCCTGCTCTTCAAATTGCTGGATGATGTTAAACAGTGTTTGATAGGAATAAACCAGGACCCAGCACAATGCTGCAAGCTGTTGTTCTCTGGCATTATCAGGGTCAGGACATACAACTCTCAAACATTCTACCAAGTTTTTAGGATTTAGCACTTGCTCAGGGGTGAAGTTCAAAACTACTGGAGGAGACACTCGTGACAGGTATCTGCTAACATTATCCCACACACCGTGCCACTCACCACAAGACTGTTTTGGGACAGATTCCCAAATAAGTTTTCTAAACAGTCGACTAATCTTAGAGAGAAAATGAAACCTGTTATTCAGAATTAGAAATAGCAATACATGGGTTACAGATGGATCTTCAAAATACTCCCAAACTGTTGTAATTAGCCCACTGTGAAAGAAGGGAAAGGTACCATTCCTGATATTATTAATAAACTGGTGTCCAGATGAGAAAAGGAAGGCAGTGTAGTTCTGAATATTCTCTGGAAGATAGTTTCCATGGGACCCAAATGATAACAGCGCAGAGCCGGAATTCCAGAGTAAACCCAAGGTCAGTGCTTGGCAGCACAGCGAATTAAAAAAAGTGAACACAGATTGTAGCACTTTGTCGGATCGGATATATAGGAGAAAGGAGAATATGACCCAGTACACACATACATAAATTATATTGCCTACACCATATTAAAAAGTGTTGTCTGCAATGCTAGTTAGGAAAGTTCCCCAAACCAACCTTTCCTTGCTGTTTGAGCAATTGTACGCTTCAGTAAATAACACAGAAATGATTCTGCAAACAGTTAAGAACATGAGTCCATACTTTTTCATTTATTAACTGCTTCCATGTTTAATATTGTTAATATGTTGTGATTTAAAGGAAAAAAATATATATTACCTCAAATATACATTAGTTGCCCACAAGTGGAGAGGGTGTACTCTGAACCTCCATAATCAAGCACTGAATCACATTCTTTTTCAGACTTGTATTTTCAAAACTGTCTGTAATGTATGTGTACATTAAGTTCCCAAGACAGTGGCACAGTGACAGAGAAACACTTATCTAACCTAATCTACATCTGGAAATAGCTCATTAAATTATAATTACAGAAAGGGCACATGGACATTTCAAGACCTGGAAATATTTATGACTTGGAATAAACAAATCTTGATAGGAAATAAAGAACCAACAACTGTTTCTCATGCTGGCAATATTTATTTACTGTCATTTTGGAAACAGGTTACCATGTGTATATCAGGACTTCAGAGTAAAAACACATCAGGATAATGACCTCTTAATATATGCCAGTTGAAAATTGAAGGACTAAATGTAAAGCTGACTTTTAGAAAACCTGAACTTGGTCTATTTTTGCCCCCCTCCCGCCTTTTTTTTTAAGCTGAACACCCCCACCCCCTCTCCATTACAATCTCAGAAAAATAAATGATCATCAAAATGCAACTTTTCCCAGTTTTACTAATGAACTAATGATCTGCTGGCCACCTCAGAACATTTATATTGTTGATTTTAACACCTTCAGAAGGAAGCTAACCTTTACAAAATATGTTCTTCCTCCACTTTAAGTAGCTACTGTGTCCAACTTAAAGGACTAAATTTAAGCAGATCCAAGATTTGGTTATATTAGACTACTGTAGTTTTATCATTGCAGTGCAAACATTCAACATATGCACTTGGCTGTTCCAGAATGAGCTGCATCAGTGCAAGATCTGAGAGTCTGTGCAAAAGAAGCTGCAGTGCTATAAACTCTTGAAAATACCTTTCCTCTCTTCTCTCACATGTATTGACTAGCAACATCTTCCTCCAGCTAAATTTCACCAATCCCATATACTATTGAAATAAGAGAGAGATGAAGATATTTCATGCTTTTATACAAAAAGCAAATACCCCCCCCCCAAAAAAAAATCCTCCTTTAATACCCATCCCCAAAACAAAGGTCAGAGCTATTTCTTCCCCACCCTCCCAATCCTCTTCTAGCTTTTTTAAGTCACCATTAGAACTAGTGCATTCAACTTGCTGTAGAAATATGAAGCTGCAGGCATTGTAATAACAGAACACTTGGAAAATATTTCAAGCATAAAAACTACACTTGATAACTGCAAAAATAAAGTCTCACTTTTTTTTAAAAAACATTTTGATCCAAGCTCTAGCAAAACAAACATTTAACAATTCCTGCTTCAGTTTACTTTCAGAGTAACGCCACCTTCAGAAATTAAAAACAAGTAACTCAGATTTTTGGTGATAAAGTAACTGACCATACCTTTTAATGACGTGAAATGGTATATACAACAATGGCACAGACCTTAAGCATCAACAACTTATGTCAGCCAAAAAGAAGTTCACAAGTCATCTGAGTAGTTCTTAGCATCAAAGAGTACTGATTACTAAGAACCATAATCTGCTAGGAATAGACATTAAGATACACTGGGATGAATGGAAGGAGAGATCCACAACATTGTACAGGCTCAGTTTTTGTCACTGAACTTTTTTTAGGCTAACAACTTCACTAGTGCAAGACCGTACGTTTACCTGATTAAATGAAACGCATAAGTGTCACAATTTAAGAACACTCATACAAAACTATTTTTTTCTTTTAAAAAAGTGCCACATACCATACTTTTACTAAAAAAAATACAAACTAATGGAAGACTGTCTGCCTCCATCTCTTGTCAACAAGGAACGGCCAAAGTGATTCCTTGATTCCAGCTCGAAATGGTGTTCTCTGACCAATCCCCAGCATCTCCAGCTTGGAGCAGTCTAGCTGAGCATTCCTTGGACGGAGGGCTCCCATAACTGGACAATCAGTAATCTAAAAAATAAATAAAAAACACATCACAAAACAGAAATGAAAAAAATGTATTATTTTATATGTTCATTTAGACGTTTCATTCATAGCTTTCTATATGGGTCATTTCCTCTGCTCCCTTCAACAATGCTATGTGCTCATTTTTTTGTGACTGTAGTTACAAGGTAAAAAAAAAAATGTGCTTAAAAAAAAAAAAAAAAAAAAAAAAGGCTTTACTCATTACTAAGGACAACTATAGAACTATTCTGCAGAAACACTATCACACTGCATACAGCTCACCAGCTAGGTAATTTTCATAATCCAGCAAGTTAAAGTAGCATCCTCAGCAATAAATCTGCTATGCTAAACACACTCATCTAGATTGTCCCACAGAAGTTTACTTGCAGAACCACTGTGAGACTGTTAACCTACTACTTGAAACGATAAAGCACATCCCTCTTTCTACAGGTTCAACAACACATCACTTACTGGTCTTAAGTGGCTGCTGGGAAGGTTGAAAGCGTCTGCAATTGCGCATGCCATTTCATACTTGGTCATCTGTTCATTGCCAGACCAGTGAAATGTTCCTTTTACGGATGGGTCCTAGGAGGAAACAGTAAGCACAGGTGAAAAAATGCAGCTACCCTCCAGACTAATTCCTGTGCAGAATAAGCTTCCAGCAGGAGCCCATCCTGAGAGGCACTTCACAGCATTGCACTTTTCTGGGGACAACTCACCTTCAAGCACACCTGTCTAGGGATTGAGCCTGAAAATGTGTTACATTTATTTGGCCGGACTTTTCGAAGACAGTTTATATTTGGTAGAATTAACATAAAGGAAAGGAGCCAACCAACCAAAGTTAAACTGCTGACGAAGAACTCTGCTGTTGTATACTGTTCACTTAATTCAAGAAAAAATGCAGAAGACACCACTCACATTCTGCATGTTAAACTTGAAACCACGTAACAGTCCTGTCAGAGAGACTGACAGCACCACATCCACAATGTGTTTTTTTCATTTTTATTATTTTGCAAAGATGGCAGCCTTAAGATGCGGTGCTGAATAAATGCAATGAAGTATTTAAGTCCAGTGGTCTATCTTCTGTCGTTTCAATGTTCTTAATACAGTAATCAGTAGAATCTTTGAAAGTACTTTCAACCTCCGTGATTTTTTTTGATCAAAAGGGATAATTTGTAGAAGGCAGTGAATATATTTCTCTCCTGTATACTTGAAGAGATGTGACAGTTTTGAGAACAATCTGTTCTGTTATTTCACCCACTTTTGTTCCAAATATCAGAGCACCTGCACACACTGTCACGTAACAAAAACATACTGCAATATTACAGACAGACAGACAGTTCTTTCCTCCCTCCCAGTGTTTCAGAACTACAAAGAATAAGGCAGGTTAGATGCAGGTCTCAGTTTTTCAGAAAGAACTGGAACTGGTTTTACACTGAAGAGGCTTGTTTATTTAAATTCTTACCAGCATTCTTTTCTCTGCTAGTTGTCTGCAAACAGTTGCTACATCCTTAACGTTAGTAGGAAATCTTTGTTGCCAATGATCCATGTTGGCAGATTTATTACTGAACTGCACTTTATCAAACATAACAGTCACAGCGCTTTCCTCCAGTCTTTCTACCTCTCCATACAGGACAGGAATCCTAAGTACTGCAGCACCTAAAAAAAGAGTATTAAAAAGAGTATTAACAGTGCTTAGAAAAGGTATAAATGCTCTAGCAAAACCTGAAAGATGCTTTGGAAGCCTCAAGAATCATGTTGGTGATATTAATTGCTTTTTCCTTTTAATTTGTATGTGCTTAACATTTGTCCTCTGAATATGATTTTGAATTTAGCTCAGTTAAAACACTTCTTTACAAACACTAAGTTCACATATGCTCATTGTCATTTATGCCATTGATTTTCACAGTGTTAACAAGCTTTACTTAACGCTGCAAGCCTGTTTGAGTTAGGGAAAAACAAAGTGGAACTATGCAGTTACTCCAACATTCCCCATCTTCTCTTAGTAAAAGCAGGAACAAAAATTCCCACCATCTACAGTATTCAGGCATCAGACAAATCTATGTCACCTGGCATGCAGAAACCACTTGCATAAAGGAGGATACTCAGGCTATTATACAGCAGAAAAAGATAGGAACCTTGGAAGCAATAAGAAACATCACACATAAGGGGCAAATGCACAGAATAACTCAGTAAGTAATATTAGATGCCAAGACAGTGAATTGAGAAATTAAAGTAAGTGTAAACAAGTGCTAAGGGATGGACACCTAATGATGGAAAGCATCATACAGTTGTGTTAATAACACTAGAAAGATCTTTTGGCAAAAATTTCCAGAAGGGTAAGACATGGATTAATAGTAATGCACATTTTTTTTTGTTGTTAAAACAAACAAACAAACAAACAAAAACAACACAGCACACACTCTCTGTGAGTCACATAGAAGTAAAGAACTTAGAAAACAAAAACAAATACAATAAAAAAACCATGACATTGATTTCCTGCTGCTCTAGAAATACTTGTTGAGTGAATAACAGTGTTCTTCCTTACTTTAAATACTACTGAAGATATTTGAAAAGAGAATTGTCAAGCAGTGTTCATTAGCTAAGTAAAAGACCTTCCTTTTGTTCTCAGCTAGAGGCTTGAAACAAACATCAGCTTCATTACCCATAGTTCTATAAACCTACTGGACCTTTTTAGTTTTATATGCATGAATACTGAATATAACTTATTTCCCCTCCTAAGCAAACTAAAACATGTTTAAAAAGATACACAAAACCCAACTAATTAAACTTAAATAACTAGTGGGGATCACTGTATTACACAACAGAAATGAATAGGGAAATAAACATCTTCATATAACCACAGACATTTGATAGACTGGAAGCTATCAGTACAGTAATATCAACTTAGTGGCTAGAAAACTATTATGTGTAAAGTAGGTGTTTATGAAACATAATTGATGTTTCCAAGCATCTTACTAGGCACCATCTCAAAATGCTTTCTGCTAATACCACTGCTACTACCCACTAATGCTCGATCGTTCACGCTCAAAAAGGTTATGAAACAAAATTGCAACGTTGAACTGGGGGAAAGGATCTAGCAAGAAACCCACACGTACTTGAATTTGTTGCATCTTATCTTCATTACCAATCTAGAAGAGGGAGCAAACAGCGTCATAGTCAAACTCAGATTATATTTACTTATTGAAAGACTGTCATGCTAATTTATCAATTGGTCAATCTTGTGGTTAAATAGGGCAGACTCAGAATGACAGTACCACATTCACTTATCAGAAGCCTCTTTTACAGATGCATTGACATCTTCAAATTTCCTGAGGAAACAGGAGTGTAAACTGACAACATACTATCTAAAAACAGTCAAGCCTCTCTTACAAGAGCTAAATTTTACATACAAGGGAATATGTTCAGTCCTAAGATTTCTTCCTTGATGAAGCAGAACTTTAAAAAGTATGTTTCTGCATTTTGAGTGTTAGTTTTCATTAAGATTTATATCAAAAATAATCCAAGATGTTGCTTAAAATCAAAGTTACTAACCCTTTAGAAAGTTGTAATACTAGGAATCTAATGCATGTGGCAAGCAATGCATGTGGTGCGTAGAAATAAAACGGAAAGTCTTATGTAAAGAAAGCACAACAGGAAATTGGCAAGAAAAACAGAAGAGTACATGTAAAAGCAAAAGCATATGTTGATTTTGTCTGTATTATTGTTTTATGAAAAGTCTGTTTTTCCCTTTGAAGTGAGCACACATTCAGAACAATTGCAATGCTTCCCCCCTCAGTAACAGCAGCTATGAGTCAAGTATGGCAACGTTTCTGCTATTACAACATATTCTTGATATGTTTTATTTAGAAATAGTTGATTCACATCACACAAACTCTGGTGGATGTCCATCAGTAGAGACAAGGAAGACAAAGGAGAACAGCACAAGTACAAAATAAAGAGTTAGTCAACCTGTAAGTAGCAGAAATGCCTGATGAGCAAGGAGACTGACTCCTTGTCACACTGTTTTCCAACTCTGTTGTCAACAGTTTCACAACTTCATCACTGACGAAGTTGTATGTTAGCTTAATCAACTCCTAAGTAAAAATAGAAATCATGAAAAATGAACAAGTGTATTCTTACCATCATTATTCTCCAGGACTGCCTTTTCACCCTCCAGTTTGGTTTTACCATACAAATTCAGGGGATTTGGTATATCAGTCTCTTTATAAGGAGGGTTTGTTCCATCAAATACGTAGTCTGTACTAATGTAGATGAGAAATGCTCCAATTCCAGCTAGAAGGAAAACATTTGTAAGCATTATTTTAATGCACGCCTTCCTTGAAGTCTTAATTGAAGTTTAAGCAAATCTCCAGAAGACCTCATCTCCTAGCCCCATTCATTGCCTCTGTTTGTCTTTTCACGGATTCTTCACCTAAGATCACATAAGCTAGTCTTACGGAAAGTGCGACTGACACTGGTAGCAGAAACAACTGCTTCAGAACTTCAAGCAACTTATTCATTTGTGCATCAGCATAAATAAATGCAGTAGTCTAACAAGAAAACAAATCCATGAGACAGTCTCCTTACCTGCTTCTTTTGCTAGGTTCCCTGAAGCAGCCACATTGAGCTGAGAAGCAGCATCTGGTTGGCTTTCTACAACATCTGGCCGTCTCTCAGCAGCACAATGCACTATAACATGAGGCTGGAAATCAAAGAAAAATTTTGAACAAACATCCTCAAGAAGCTGCAGTTCCATCCTAACTGGAGAGATCCACTCCCTCAGGCAAACAGGCATTTTACTAAGCTGTAAGAAGTAATAAAAGTTGTATTGTTTTTAATCATTGCAATCTGAGGAGCATGTTTTCCTTAGGAAGCAAAACCACCAAGCTGCTTCAAGGTTTCACATCAGAATACCAAAGCTTTGACCATTAATTTTGCAACCACGACCTTCAGTATCTTCTATCTTACAGAATACCAAGGCTGTCTTATTTTTTTCTTCAACAGTGTAATAACATAAAATAGGGGAAAATGCAACACCTCACGTATGTAATTAAAATAGTTGGATTAAGTCTTTTTGGATAAACTATTTACCCATGGATTATTTGACATACCAAAACTATTAACAAGATATTTTTTAGAGTGGCACCCTACATCATGCTCTTCAGGTTTTATATATTCCTGTTGCAAGTTGGAGTGAAAGGACTGTGTACTCCTTGCCCTACTGCACGCTCAACAAGCCACAGCTGCTGTATTCTAGTGTTCTTCAACTTCAAAAGAACTACTTCGTGTTACTGGGTTAACAACTCACGTTTATCTTTTCCTTTAAACCACCCACGTGAGTGTACTGACACATACATCTGTCACCTGCATTCTCTCTGTGGTGACTGCAGAGGAGTTCGGAACTGTTTGCACCTACAGAGCAAACCCTGCTCCAGATAGCTCAGGCATGACAGCTGTATCCTATTTCAGGGCTCTGCTAATGCATTAGTTCCACCAAAGCCACATGACCCGAGTATCACAACAGCACTGCCAGCTCACTGCTAGACATATCAAGTACTGCTCATACTTGTACCTGCTCCCAAAACTCACCTGAAAATCACGGATAATCTCATGAACTGCGACAGAGTCGAGAAGATTAATCTGTTCAAATTTAGGCTGAGCTCTTCTGTATCCACAGCCAACTGCATTCCAATTATTTTGATTGAATTCTTTAAACACTGCTCTGCCGAGAAGTCCCGTAGCACCAGTAATTAAAACTCGTCTACTGGGAATATCGACATCTTCCTAGGGAAATGAGAACAGGACAAGGTTGCCTTCTAATGTTATTTAGTCGTTTTGCTTGTTTTCTGTCGCCTTTCTTATAAAGTTAGCAAGATTGCACCAAGTGCTACTGTATTCATTAGCTTTCCTTGTGATGCAAGTGTTTTGACTGGAGCGTCTCATGGAACACAACCATCCGGGAGCACTGATACCGTACTGAGCCAAGTACTTACACATAGTCTTGAAGATGCTGAAAATAAAATTCAAATAGGAAACTTCTTCCACAAGAAGTGGGGGAAACAAACCAAACAAACAACACAGACAAACTCAAAGGGCAGAATTTAAATTTCACTCAGAATCTGATAACGTTATTAAACTTGAAATAGAAGAGAGAACTTCTTTTGAACATGGACCTGAATCTTTCAGATTTAGGGTCCACATCCTACAGTAAATTATTTTGGACTGTGCCTGTAAAAAGCCCCAACAATACACTGCACCGTGGGCCTACACATTTGAAGACATATTTTAATATTAAATGCAGCACTAATTCATCAGCAACCGACACACTGGTTTAATATCCAAACAAAAATACAGCTCTCTAATCTTTGTTTTACTACATGCTTGTGGAAATGATGTGATCGTTTCAACTCTCCATCCATACTGCTAACTCAAGCTTCGCTTCAGCCACAGCACGTTTCAGTGCTTGAGATGGGCGTGCACATGAATCTGCAAAGTTCATTCCTCTCCACCACCACTCACTCGATCCTCAAGCTCTCAAGAAAACAAACACCAGATTCCCAGCGGTCTGTGCAACCTTTACTTCCACGTTTTACTTCTGCATTAGTCATTGAACAAGAGCCTGCCAACAACAATAAAAATGTGCTTATATGTCAATACTGAAGAAAGCTGCAGGTGTACAGAACTTCTACATCTTGGATCTTCCAAGCACGTTATATGCAGACAGCTTGTGATAACTGATGATATTTTTGTAAACACTGTCTTACTACGCAGCTGTAACATTTCAGCCCCTTCTGAGCCCTCTCACATTTCCAGCACCGTAACCCACCACTGCCTGCTGGTCACGGCACGGGGCTCCTGCCCTCGGCCCTGCACGTTTGAACACTTTTGCTCCACAAAGGCCAATGCAGAGGTGTGCTACGGAGCTGGGCCTAGTCCAAAGCAACTGCTGACAGCACATCACATGTATTTTCTTTAAGGCTGTGGACAAAGGATGACTTATTCCCGCAAGTTACATGTAAAATTAGTAACTTTTATGTGGACTGTTTCCTGAAAGGGACAAACTACAGAAAACCCTGTTTAAAAAATCACTTTTATGTTTACAGTGAATTCAGCCTCACGATGCCAGTTGCGTGATTGTTCCTTAAAGCTGCCCGCGTCGGTCTGCACCGGGTGAGCGCAGGAGGGCCCCGATTCCCGGCTGCGTTTCGCACCCCCGAGCCTGGCAGGACAGACCACCGGCACCTGGCACGGGCAGCGCCTGCCCCCAGTAACCAAAGGCCGGCGGCGGAAAGGCGACGCGCACCCTGGTTTAATCGCCAGGACGGCTCCAGGCAGGATCGGTGCCCACAGCCGAGCCGCGGCTCTCCGGGAGCAGCCGGTGGCAGCCTCACGAGTGCTGGGATAGCCCCGGCCCCCGGCGCTGCTCGCAGGACACCGCCCCGCGCCGCGAGGAGCCCGTCCCGGCCCAGCCGGCGGCAGGAGGCCGCGCCCCGCCGCCCGGCACCTCCCGGGGCAGGGAGCGCCCCGCCGAGCCCCCCCCCGGCCCCGCGCACCTCCACCAGCTGGCAGCAGCCGGGCACGAAGCGGATCCGCAGCTCCTTCTCGCCGCCCACCATGGCGGGGCCCGGCGCGGCCCCGGCCCGGGCCTGCTCCTGTCGCCGCCCCGCAGCACGCCCCGAGGGGCCGCCCCGCGCATGCGCCGCCCGGCCCCGAGCGGCCCCAAGGGAGCGGGCGGCGGAGGGGGCGCGGGAGGGGCCGGGCGGGCTCGGGCCGCCCCCGCCGCGGTACCTGCTGAACGCGGGCCCGGCCGACGGGATTAAAAGCAGCGGGGGCGGTTCAGGAGTTCATAAACAGCTTCTACCACAGCAATTAAGTTATTAAAAATATCAGATGATTAAACGTGAATCCTATATGAACGATCATGACGTACAGCAAACCAACAACTACAGGAGAACAGCAGAGCTATAACAACGCTTCAGCTGATTCCTCCCTTCTTGAAGGGGAAAGATTTTTTTCCCTTGTAATGAACTGTAAATAGATATTTATTCCCTTTCGGCTATCTCAGAATTTCATTCACAGTATCACTCATTCACAACTTGAAATGCAGAAGGGATGTGAAATGCCAAATTGTACAGCAATGCCAAGGAAACATCCGAACCACACCCCTTCCGCCCTATAAACACTGCCATACTTCGCGTTTTCGAAAAAAGTAGAAATAAATTCTACTTTCCAGACTTAGATCGAGATGAAAATAGGAAAACATATTAAGCCCCTAAGTCTCAAGCTATTGCTATAAATTCGTCAGTAAAATACCTTCAGCTTTGTCACCACTATACCTGCTACAAAAACTATATGCAATTTGTAAACTATATTTTGTTATAAATAACCTTAATTTGCACTGTATTCACTATTTTTTTCTAGTTTATTTTATTAGTTTTAATTATAGATATATTTATTTTGTGGAAAACGGCTTCCTTGGAGTAGTGGAATCAAAAATTGCCAATAGTCCGTATCAGTCATACCAGCATAATGCATCCCTGGATAACTGGAATGTACCATTCATAATTTAACATTTCAGGCTGTAATTGCAGGAAAAACAACTAATTTTCCCTCATTCTGCCTAGATTTTGTAACCAAAGTGTGGCAGCAAACTTCTAATGTAAATCTCCAGATTCTTACCTGATCCATTTCCACCAGCATTTCAGGCATTGCCTCAAACTGTAGGAGGAATTTCTAGTCTAGGCAATCAATGCCTGTTCAACAGTTCATTCGTGCCTTTGTCTGCTTTTGCCTGCAGAGAGCACGTGGACTGAAAGAAGCTGTAGCTCAGATGACCTTTGAAACCCAAATGCTAATCCAAGCCCTAGATCACGTGTGGTTCTGAATCCCGTTAAGCTTGGTTTTATTCCCAGTGGTACCATTTGAAAGGTGCAATATGAACTTCAATTTTGACTTCATAGTAGCCGGCATGAGCAAGTGCAACCATTGTGTGCATAAATTTATTCCAAGCACTGGCACTGAGCCTCATGCCATTTTCTTTGTATGGGAAACAGGAGGTGGGCTCTAATGAGGTCAGCCAGACTGAGGATTCTGGCGCTCTTCATCTTAAATGTAGGCAAAGTTGAACCCAAATCTTGCTACAATACTGAGAGACACGATCAGAGAATAAGTTCTTGTTACACATTGCTTTCAGTAAAAAACAGAATAAGGTATATGCCACAACATGAAATTAATGAATTCTTACAGCGACAGCTCAAGTCAGTTAAACAACTGGAAAATGGGTGGTTGATCACAAATATATTGCACATGCATGAAACAAGCAATACCCCTTTAACTGAAGCTGACAAAGCTTTCCAGAAAAAGCTTCTTTTAAAAAACAAAAACAAAACAAAACCAGGGAAGCTAACAAAGCTTTTCAGCTTTCCCCCCACCATCTCTCACAAACCTGCTCTATGCTATTTATTCATATTCTAACATTAAAGCAAAATCTGACAATGCTGTAAGGATGGTGTAATTATTTCTGAGTTGCCCTATTATTTTTATTAGTGTAAAACATTAAGAAGGATTTAAAATGGACTTTAGCAAAACTCCCAATTAAGGTAGAAAGTTCTAATCATTAAGGCTGTGTGAAAGAAGTATGTAGACAGGCATAAAAGCATACTTCTGTGATACTTGCAGTATTTTGCTTCACTTAGTGTTCTTTCACCCATTGCCCAACTCTTGCTAACTTTCTGCTATTTGACATGTTCTGCATCAGTAAGGTTCAGTTGAAAGTGTACATGAATTCAGTGCCATCATGTATGTTTGAGCTTTGGAGAGCCTTTGTTTAACATTCGTTCTTAATCTTTCATGTAATACAAGATTAGTTTACACATTTAAAAACACCTGGAACTCTTAATGTCTTTTTTTGGTCAAAAAGGTGTTTCATCAGATTTTTTGCATTCTGATTTATGAACAGTGTTTTTTTTCCTTAAAAACACCCTTAGGAGAAGAACACCAATGCAAGCGTTCAACTGTCAGCAACCTTGCTTAAGAGCATGCAATCTTGAGACAAAAACACCAGTATAATAGCAGTCAAGTGTTACAAGTGAAAATACAAGACCACAAGTTTTGTTGTTGTTGTTTTATATTTTTTTTTGTTGTTGTTGTTAGTATGGATTTTTCCCCTTGCCTTGTTACTCTTTGCTCTGTTGTTCACTCAGTCAAGTTTGGTCTAACCAACTGTTCATTTTACAACCACTGGCTGCTGGATGTAAATGACTGTGTAACATTAGGCTTTCCACAAAGACCAGGTTCTCATCAAATGAGTCAGTAAGACTAAGCTCTCTTTCTTGCATAGTTGTCTTTCATCCCACTTGCATCTTTCAGACAACTAAAGCAGCTAACTTTATCATTTTCTCCATATGGAGAGAGAACTCTAGTCTTCTTAAATTATTACAGTAAGTTCCTCATTAAAATGCCTCTCTCTACTTCAGCCAACCCCATAAATTGAACACTAAGTATTTCTCAAATCAAACAGCTCATCTTCAGAAGCACAAGTAAACACACAAAGATGGCATTAATGTACAAGAACCACCAATTTATTTCTTCAGACTTAGAAAGCATTTTCAGTATTTCATTTCTCCAGTATTACTGTAAGCGACATGCTAAGCTTTGTATATTTTCTCTTTGCAGCACATGTATACAAAATATTAGTATATGCAATTAGTAAAAACACAGCTCATGTTTCACTTGAGTTCCAGTATTTATTTTTTATTAACAGAAATTCACCAGAAATAACAGAGTAAAAGAATTGCAAGCTGTATATATTGTACAGTTCAGATAAATCATTTCTTCTGTACAGTTCAAGAATTACATTGTCTTTCAGACAAGCCTGATATTAAGTTTTGTTGTGAAGATTTAAGATTAGAACACTAGGTCGCTTAGAGGGTAATTTTATGTTGCTTTTCTGAACCACTGGTTTAAGAAGGAAATGAAAAAAAAACTCGTTTAAAATGTTTATTCTGCTAAAACATTCTTAATTTTAGATGCAGTTCAACAGATTCCTTCCATCTTGTCAAAATCCAAGTCTATAAAAATGAATGCGTAGTGGGCATCCTCCCACCCAATTAAAAAAAAGGTTCTGTTGATATTCCTGTCCACATAACATTGATCAGGTAAGACAGCTGGCTGCAACAGCTATGACTATTTAAGAATCCAGTGAGCACAACATTGGTAAAACAGATTTCCCTTAAGACCTTGATCTTAGCTATGGGATGCAAAGAGATTCACATAGACAAGGCAGACCAAGTCTGACCTGGAAATCCTCTTCCGGAGATCAATAGTTGCATTATCTAGCCCCAGGAAAGAAATCAGCATGTCCTGAATACAAATTAAAAAAAAAATCCAAACCAACCATACAATATAACTTTTTACATCTGACCTGTATTACGTAGGCCACAAAGGAGAGAGTCTCTGGAAAGTGCTCCTGTCATTGCTATCAAAGCAACTATAATCAGCAAAATTAATTTAACATGGAACTGAAAAAATTAGGTACAAAATAACATCATACATGAATGCAGGTTTTGTTATCCTTTTCGCCTAATTATTATTCACCTTTTCTGAACTTAAGTTGCGCTGTTAGAAAAACAAACTAAGCAGCTTCTGTGTCCAAGATTGCGAGGATGTTACTGGGAGTCTAGAACATGCAGCCCTCTGTGGCCTCCAATTTGAGGATAACCAAGTGTAGTTTTTCTAAAAATAGGCTGTTCTATATCACTTCTCAAGTAATCATGCTAATACATATAACATACAGCACCCAATTTTACCTTGAACAAATAGTCTGTTGAAATCTTCTGTATTACTTAAGTTTATTGATGATGTAAAATATTTTTCTTCATAGCAAGAAAAGATTACTCTTGTTTTCTATTACCTGCAATGCAAAAACATTACTAAGTTTGGATTTTGCACTACTGCTCCCTCGCATTTAACAACTATTTGTGTGCTGGGGGAAAGGAAGGCATTAGATTGCACATAACAGGCAAGACCAGAACTTCAGACACTGGAATACATTCTGAAGCAAAGGTCTGCTCAAGATCTGTATCCTTCCCCATCTCCATGTGGAATCTTCCACATTCACCTGCAGCAGGCTTTTTGCTTCCTACCTGTATACCTACAGCAGTGTAAGGTCCTGCAAGTACCAACTAAAAAAACAGGGCTCAATCCTCTAAGTCACCTTTACCCTTATTGCCGTTGCAGGAGATACTGACTACCACTGGATTAGCTACAACAGGTAAACTGTATGAGAAATCAGTGGGTGATACACAGCCACAAAACAAGGTTCACATCTTACAATCTCATGCAAAACAGTTGGGTCCATAACCCACTCCTCCACATTAAACACACTTTCTGTTGTCTGACCCAACAAACAGCCGTTTCAGCTGGCATTAAAACAGGGCTGGGAAATGCAATGGCCAAAAGTACACTGGAAATACCCCACAGCTGTAGCCTCCCAACACATGCTGTAAAACACAGGAGATGCTATCTCCTTCCTTCCCTAAGTGAAGCAGACTATGCAAGACTGCCGTATGTTCTTTGGATAAGTTAAAGAGATACAAGGACACAGATGAATGTCCATGCTTACCTTCTTTCAAAGGAGTTCTTGGAGAAATATTTTCCTTGCTGCCATGCTGGAAAGCTTTGGAAGGATCAAACCGCCTAATGCCCTGAATTGCACAGAGTTGCTCCTGAAGATCCCTGTTTGCTTGCTTTTGTTTTGCTAGCAGTGCACGCAGTTTGGAGACATCCTAAGGAAAACAATCCTTAGAAGTTAGATTAAGAACAAGAGAAAAGATCACCCTGTATACCACGTATCTAGTCCTCACTAAAACAGATTATCTTGCTGTTCTGGAACTGGTGGTTCATTCTAGCCTAGCACACACAAGGAATTTAAGAACCACAGAAAACAAGTAGCTTGCAGAGTTAGTCTGTAAGTAGTTAGAAAACTCAGCAAATAAACAAAAAGAATTAAGTAAATGAATTTCCAATTTCTAACATTACAATTAGACAAACCTGTTTCAAGTGGGTGTTCTCCTCCTTCAACTTCATAACATGCTTGATTTTTTGTTTCTGGTTCTGGTGGCCAAGTAGTTTCGCATATGCATCACTTAGTTTATTCAGTTCTTCTTGGGTTGCACCATGCTCACTTAAGAGAGCATTCTTCTCTGCTTCAAACGCATCTAGCTGGCGCTGAAATACATAGTACATTTTTTATTTTTCTTTTTAAGTCTAACTTTTTTTTTTTTTTTAAAAGCTGACTGAGATCTACAGAGAACGATTGTTTTGGGAAGTGACATAGCTGGATGAAGGGACGGTAACTTAGGAAATGATAACAAGGTGAATGCTGTAGAATGGGAGATAGCATGTTTATTTCTCAAGAGAAAAACTTGAGTCAATGTGCTAATAAAGTCTGAAGTCAACACCGTAATAAACATCTATTTCTTCACATACCTGAAAAGGCTTAGTTTTGTTATGCAACTCTTCATATAGATTACGCCAAGTCTTTATCTCTTCTTTTAAGCTAGAGGTCATATCTTCACTTACGGTTTTCCTAAGAAGCAAAAAATAGAATTTCAGCTCTCAGCATTTCTTCACAATAAAACGGGTGTGCTACAATACCCACCCAAGTTTAATTTCTGAAAAGTCACCTTGATCTTTGATCTGCTTCAAGTTTTTTTTGTAGATCTTCAGTTTGCTCTTTCAGTTTTTCCTGAAGCTTAGTAATTTGTGCAAGGCAAGATTCTCTTGTTCTCTCTGCTTCTGCTTCTTTCAGTGCAAGCTTTGTCTGGGCTTCTAAAAGCATCCTGAGGAAAACATCAACCATCCATAATGAACCATCCCTAACTTTTTTTTATTTTATTATTTACACTAGTAATTAATATTAAAATACGAGTAACCATGTTTGAAAATCTGTTACTTGAACTGAAATGAAGGTTTGTGCTAACAGTACCGTAAGAGAACATAGTACAGAAAACAATCAAGTTCAAGATGTGGTTTAACTTCTATGAAGAAGCAGTGCTTTCAAAGTAAGGAAGTCTCGTGTTTCTTATTTGCGGCTGTTTAATACTAGCAGCTCTTAATGGAAGGTACTCCAGTAGGCTTTTCATGCAGAAGTTTGCTCAAGCAGAAGCTAGCCAAGATCATTCAGTGTGGATGACCTCAAGGGTTCACAAATTTTACATCTAAAATGTTGACTTCCCTCTCTTACCTAAGCTATTTATTTTTATCATCTAGGTGGAGACTAAATCCATCCCCCTGCCACACTCTACAGTAGGCATCTAAAAACAGAAAATAGCTCTTAGCTGCTTTTCTTTTAACAACTGTAATAGAAACTGGAAGAAATATCAAACAAGCAAGGAGAAAATAAAGGACATCATCTTAAAACCAAAGGTGCTTTAAAATAAGCTGCAGTAAGCTGTAATTCTTTTTTGGACTGTCTTAACATCCTGGCTATAGGTGAATGAAACAGCAGAAGCATTAGAGACATTTTCTAAGTCAGCAAAGCGTTATGACAGATGGGGAGATCAGAAATGGCTCAACTTAGTTTGGCCAAAAAAAGGGTTTTAACGCAGTTGCATGTGAATGGTTGACACATTCAACTGCTGAAAACATTAGAGCATAGTTGCAGACTTAAAACCAACTTCAGCTTTGGAAGCTAGCTAGTGATGACACTCAGAGAAGCAGGGAAGGAAATTTAGTGGACACACAATATACTCCATAATGCAGCACGTGTACAGGCAGTTGCCTCAGTTGCTTGATAATGGCAGTTGTACACTGGGACCATTTATGACCCAATTCCCTCATTTCCTCCCATCACTTGCCCACAACAGGGAGCTTGCACATGGTCTGCCACACTGAGCTCAAAGGAGAACATGCACCACTAAGCTGCTGTTACCTGCTCAGAGAAACATATCCACAATACTGCCCAAAGACAACTGCTGGCTCTACTACTTTTTAGCTGCACTGTGATGTTGCATATTAGGAAGAGGGCAGATTTTTGTTTACTTCACTGCAGTGCGTTAATTTGAGGACTGTTAATCAGCATCTGCTTGTGAGCAGAACTTGAGATAACAGACATTATTCAGGAGAGTGGCAGATGGTTAGATCTGAATTAAATATGTTTATATGCCCCTGTGGATCTTACTAGTTCATGGAACAGTCATTATAATTAATATGTCTCATAAAAACAATATTCCAACAGAATTCGGTAAAGATTTTCCTTTACCTGCGTTCCACCTAAAGGAAAATTTGCAAGCAATTAATTGAATCAATTAGTTTTCTAATACATACAATCCTAACGTATTTCGTCTATCAACATTTTCAACCTTCTGCATAGGGAAAAAGGAAGATATGTACAGTTACATCAAATGCTAATATTATTTGATAGAGCACCATGCTAAGTTCTAGTTAAGAAGGTAAGCTTCAGCTGGCTTAAGGAAATGTTTGTCAGCCCAATACCTTGCATATTCTTCTTTTGCTTTGTCTTTAGCATACTCTGCTTCCTGAAGCAGCTGTAGATTATCTTGGCTTGTTTTTTTTAGTTCAGCAATTTGTTCTTGCAGAGATGTATTCTCCACTTTAAGGCTGCATATTTCTTCAGCTATTGTCTTCTTGTAGCTAGTATGATAGTGCAAATAAGAAAATACTTGTTACTTTAAAAGAATTCAGATTAACCAGTTCAGGCCCCATGAGAGCAATCCAAACTCAAGCTGCAAAGGCATAAAAGATTTTCTAATCCATTAAGCCATAAGCAGCAAACTATGGCATATTCTGTGATACGTTTAACATTTCTACCTAGATATGAAAACACTTCCTATAAAAACAACTATATCTGAAGGATGCCCGATACTTCAGGTTTGCCTTACATTCTTAAAAATAACAGTATCAATATTAATATACTACAATTTGAATATTGTGACAACAAAGATCCGCAAGAACTGTAGGACAATCATCAGTTTTGAGCCTGAACAGCAGGACTTACTGCAAGATATTTTAATGTACAGAGACCATCTTTACTAGTTACAACTCTCATTGAGTATCAAGAGCACTTGGGTATTCCACTTGGTTGCATTTTAGAAGAAACATCCACAGCTTCCTCAGCAAGATTACATAGTTTGTCATTACACTTGACTAATACTCAAAAGGAATAAATAACATTTCTCAATGCTATCAAAAAAAAAAAAAAAAAAAAAAAAAAAACACACAAAAACGCTGTAATATCACACCAGCTGTCATATACAATGTGAAGTACTAAGGCAGAAGAATAAAGAGCATACGTTGTTATAGTTTCAGAGATCATTGCTGCCAGACATCTTAATGGAACTTAAATACCTTTCAAACTCAGCAAGAGTCTTTCCAAGTTTACACAATGTGTTGCTATGCTCTTCCTGGATTTGCCGAACCGCACTGCTGTGCATTTCGTTGATTTGCTCCAACTCAGCATTCTTCCTAAAATAAAAATGCAACACTCCATGCCTGAATGTGTTACCTGTTACAGAAGGCTGGTAGCAGCAGCAGCAATACTTGCATACTGACAAATCAGTAACGTCACTGCCACAACTTTTCATGTATTAAAGCACCATCTTCATAGCAAACAAAGACTTCACCCACCCCTTAATTTCCAAGTTATCTTATGTGTGGAATAGATTTAATAGTTGCTAGTAAGATTTCAATACATGAAAGTTAAAAACAACTTGCTTGAAAAACCTATTCTAGGGATTGCCTTCTCCAGAACATAAATACCAATAAAAGAAATCCATGCAGCTTATTCTTCCCAATAACTTCACATTACTACAGTACTGGCATGTCAGACAACTCTCAGCATACTAATTAAACAGCTTTAAATAACATAATTTAAAAGTTATTTAAATCATTCAGCTAGATTGCTTCTAACTGCTGCCATTAATCAAAACCCAGCAAGAAATACATTCCGATGTGTTCAGGTTTCTTTAAAACCTGAATTAGACTTAAAAGCTTTGCTTATGCTGCTGATTTAACATGTTTTCCTTCCAAAACTGTAAACTGAGATTACTTCACTAACCCTTTCAACTTTACTTCCATCTGTGCAAGTTCAAGAGTTTTAGATTTGGTTTCTTGTTCCAACCACTTCACCAACTTCTCAGCTTTCTTCTCCTTAGCATGCAATTTATTCAGCTCATTCATTGCAACCTTCATCTCTTCTTCCAAGAGGTGTCTCTCACTTGTTACCTCATCTTGAAAATCTAGTAACCTCTGCTGGATAGATGCAGACAGCTCCTGTGGGCCGGAATATAACTGATTTTAAAATTACCAGAAGTTTTCTAGATATTGAAGGCTACTTTGCAATGCTCAAACGTTATAGCACCACAGTAAGAGCAAATTTATGGAAGAAGCAGAACTACTATCATGCCACTTTGATTCTTATAAGACATGGTATCACACAGTTTTTGCTGGCCAGCATCCATTTCTACATCCCACAGATTAAACCATTATTAGTATAGCAACTCTATGTTTAACCAAAATCAGAACATTCAGTCCCAGGCATTGGGATTAGAATATTTTTAGACTAATTTTAAGTCTGTATTTACCTTCTCTTGCTGCAGCTGAGAGAGAATCTCCTCCTGCTTCTCAAGCAGTTTTTGGTGTTCTTGTTCTTCTAAGCTGATTTTTTTTTTCAGATCTTCTATTTCAGCATTCATACTCAGGATTTTTCGCCTGCTCTCAGAAGACTCTTTTTCTGCATAGAGCAATTGTCAGTATAACAGGTAGTGCCTTCTCTACCTTCAAAGAAATACAGCACCTTTTCTTCATAGTACTTTAATTCTAATTCATCCTAACTTTAAAGTTAGACATAGGAAAACAAAAACCCTCATCTTTTACTTGCCCAGGAACTCACCAAGAATCCCACTTCAAATAATGTTTTAAGGGATAGGACTTTTAAGGGAAGTGATATTTTATCTTTGGTTCAATGAATTAGCTTTTATCAAAACAACTAGGAATGGGGACAGCTATGGCTGAGGAAAAGCTTCTGAATGATTCCCTCAAAGATGGGCTGGTGGAGATAGGAGAGGGGAAGGGGAGAATAGGGCAGGGCTGAAGGTTTCCTGGACGCACAGTACTTCAATGAACTAGTGCATAAACCTCTAACAATGTATTACAGCAATATAGCACTGATTCTCAAGGAAGATTATGGAACAAGTCATTTGTGTTCAACTTTCAGATTAAAGCCTAGCATGCAAACAACTTTGAATTCTGTAGTGCCTACCTTAGTATACCTCCATGGAAATATAAATTGAGACTGGACAGAGGTGTTTCCAAGGAGTTTTCCCATATACATGTAATTATTGGCAAGCTGTTCTCAGTTGGAGCTTAGAGAGCTGACTTAGTTTTGAACCCACACAGACATTTTAAACAAACCCATTAGAGATGCTTTAGGATGTATAAGTGAGCCCAACTATGTGAACAGCAAAAAGGCACTACCAATTACCTTTTTCTTGTTCAAGCAACTCACACCTTTCATTAAGTTCTCTGATCAGCATACATGATTCGTCCTCTTTTGTTTTGAGTGTATCAGTCAGGATCTTGATGTCTTGGTCTTTCTTTATCAATGTCTCTTTCATCTGGGCAGCATCTAGTTTGTATTTCTCTACAGTTTCTGCAATACTACTGTAGAAGAAAATTCAGGTATTTGTTAACACTAAGTTTCATTTTTAAGCTTACACTTCAGCACAAAGGAGAAATTCTTCAAATACTTAGTACAGGTGGTTTTCGACAGAAAAGCAGCCTTCAGCTAGTGTTCCAGATAAGTTTTTGCGCACTAAGACAGGTTACTTAAAATCAAACGCAATTGATTTCAAAATGGATGTTTTAAGAAAAACCTAGATGGTCACACAACCTAAAATGGTTTTGTATTTTCACCACATCCTGAACTAGGTACACTTGACTATGAAAACTGGTTAGTGTTTCTGTTAGTGCTGTTACAAAGCACTGGACTGATAATTTTTACTATCAGACTATGCTCTTCTCAAGCGAAAGCAACACGGATCAACTCTTGAACGAAAACCAGAATATTACAAAGTCCACTGGAGGTTAAAACTGTTTTTACAAGTGAGTGCTCAAAGGCATTACTGCCAGTAATTTAGAGGAAAACAAGTCTAGCTTGATTTATGAGTTTAAATAAATCATGTTAGAAAACTGATTTCAGGACTGATACAAAACTTGTCCATAATACTGCTTAGCCCACAAAAGTGCAGTCATTTAGAAAGGTAATTAAAATATTACCTTCTGACTCCTTCCTATTATCTGGAAAAAGGTCAGATTCCCCTTCCCACCCATTCATTTCAATACTATTAAACATAATTGTTGCCAAGCTTCTACTTCATCCGGCAAGAACAAGCCTTAGTTTTACTGCCCTCTTAACTTACCAGTCTAATCTAAGAACAATTTGTTTTTACCTGAGCTCTGTGATATATTCCAAGAGTTTTTCAGTGTCAAACTTGTCTTCAGCTTTCTCTCTCTCCGTAGCAGATCTAAAAATCAAGAAGCTTTCATGATGGATGTATTGAAACACTTCAGAGCTATTTATAAGCTATTTGTTTACAGATAAGCAAGTACAAACAAATTGTTTGACCACAACTTAAGAGTAACATATTCTTTCTGTAATCCAGTGTGGCTGACAAACTCATATTGACTCTAAGAGGTGATTCTATGATCTTCTGCTCTTTATTCCGTATGGTCTTCTCATTTGCACTAAAGATATTGTGAACTACCTTCCACCATGAACAAATATACTAGAGGGGCTGCATGAGCTAGACAAATCATCATTGCTTCCCACTGTGAACTGCAGTACCTGTGTTATTAGCTTTGTGTATTTCAACTTAATGTAAAACATCGACTCATATTCAAGTACTAGGATTTTAGGTAAGAGCAGAAGGCCCTTGAGTGTAAGGAAAACTTGCCAGTGCTGAGCTTCTTTCCATCAAGTTCATTCCAGGCCTTTATCTCCCCTGAAGCCATATGCTTGCTGGGAGTATGTGCAGCTAAGCCCAGATACATTGCCGTCTAAGTGCATTTCCTACATTACCACTTACAGTTTTTCTTTTAACTCTGCTACTTTTCCTTTTGAATGCTCTAGATTCCTTTGCACCTCCTGCAGCTTCATTTCCATGTCTTCCTGTTTTGCAAGTGCAGTCTAAAAAAACAAACAAAACCAAAAATAAGTCCATTGTCTAAGACAAAGATGAACTGAAATTAATTCATAACCAGGGTTTAATTACAGTACTTGCTACTACGCTAAATGTGACTCCTATATTCAAATTATCCACCTGCAAAGATATTAACATTTGTTAAAATTACAGACAATAACCACCCAAATAAACCATGTCTAAGCTTCAAACCACATTTCCAACCACTGGTTTTCAATTATATTAACAGTCTGACCAACAGACTGATACTGTTACAGAAGTATTTCTAGGCTTCCTTCCTCAGTCTTACTTACTCAGAGATACTTTACATCAACAGCAAAAACAAGATTTGTTGTTTGATCTTTCTTTCATAATTCCACTGAGCAAAAAGTAGAAGAAACTACAGAATTGAGGATCGAAACTGAGCATGATCTGTGGGAACGCTGCAAGCCCTTCATTAAAAAGTTCCTGAACAGCTCAGTTATTATCCCGTGCAGTGCAAGGCAGCTTACTTTTTCCTTAGCATCCCTCTTGTTTCTGAGCTTCATTAACTCCATACACAGGCTGCTCATTTTCTTCTGCACACCATCTTCACACAGCTTATTAGAAATAAACAGCAAATCAATAAGCATAACAGTTTCATATGGATCATTCTTCAGGCTGTCAAAAGAGCATCCCCCTACCACCCACACCTCTGATGATCTCTGTCTGTCCTGGACAGCAATGTTAGCCAGTCCAGCTCTGTCTTTAGAAAAACACGCAGTACCTCAAGATGTGTTCTATACCTGTGGCCATGAAGGGGCACAGGGAATGTATCAACAGGCAAGTTCCCTCTTCACCAGGGAACTCAGTAACATCAAAGTCAAAGCAAATAAGTGATATATTCATTTGAATACCTTAGATTTTAGTAGTTCATTGGTTCTTGTTAGTTCCAGAAGCTGTTTTTTCAGGCAAGCAACATTTGCCAAAAGAGATGTTTTCTCCTGAACTGCAGCACTCAGCTTAGCTTCAATCTTAGCAAAATCCTCATCCAGAGCCCGAAGTTTTTTATCCTGCTCTCCACGCTCTCTCACTAATGCACGAATCTACAACATAACAGGTATTCTTTTTTATTTAATGATATAACTTTTATTAAATAATCACTAAGCCATGCCTTTTGTTTTCCTAGAAAGGCTGAGTATCTAAACTGTATTGACTTCCATTCAGAACACGCATCTTAAAGTTTGTCATTCACAGAAAAGGACATGAGACAATCACAATTCCATATTGTTAAATGCCATAGATTTGCAGTCCTAAATCTCAACTGAATTATTTTGCGCTACTGAGCCAAATATATTTCAGTAAAAAGTTAGAATAGGCTTTGCTTTAACTTGTGAGAGAAGAAAACTCTCCTCCTTGGCTGTGGAATAGAAAGGCATAGTGTGCTATCTGAGACAAACGGAACATAGATTAGTAGTAAGCTTATTGTTTTGATTATGGGAAGCAGTAAACATATTCCAGAATTGCACACACACAATGTATTCATACCTCCTTCTCCAGTGTCTTCTGTTTCTTCTTCTCTTTCATGAGTATGAGATCTTTTCTAGGCTTCAGACTCCCACTAACCGGCTTTTTAAAACAAACTTATTAGAAATATTTAACTGATTTCTCGCTGCATATTAATTTAACATTAGAGTTCAGCATAACAGTAGGCAACACTGTTAAAGACACACACAATAATCAAAAACAAATGTCTCTCTCCTGCAGATCAGCCAGATTAGAGTCAGTTTTACCACTGTACTGTTGTGTAAACATTACCATGAACGGACAGCTCAAGGCCTTTGTGACAGGAAGGAGACTGAGAAAACCTGAGACATACACATCCCCTGAATTCAATAAAAACACTTTAACCTCTTAAGTTCAGCCTAACCTTAAAGTTCTGCTTTGTTTGCCTAACTTCCTCCTATATCATGAGTACTAGTAAACTCAATTACTAAGTCAGGGTTACCATTCAACTCATTAACCCATTTATTTCCTTGCATATTGCACTGAGAACCTGTATATACAGTGTTGTCCCCTCCTTGTTTCTTTTAGCACTGTGTTTATGCTCTGGCCTGTACACCATAGAAAAGCAACAGAAACAAGATCTCACATAGAAGCATCTGCACCACAATTACAAGGTAAGAGAAAAAAAAATAACCCCCAAACCACAAACCCATAGCAACCTACATTAAAGCAAGCTTCGTAAAGCCACCCAACACACCACTCAGTAGTCCCCAGTAATCATCATATGATCCCAAAGAAAGCTAATCCATTTCCCTTCTTTGCGACTAAGGAATCCACACAAAATCACGTGTTCCATACATAGTTCACCAAGATAGGTTAATGGCAATTGTACAAAGGGACTAGGTGATTTAACTAGTTGCAGGGATGTTGAACCAGAATTCATAGGGCTACAGATACCACAGAAGAGTCTTACCATTGATCCAAAAGATCCACATCCCCCTCCAGTTACAGAGGTAGGTGCATTCTTCTCGCTGTTCTGATTTGTCTCACCTGCAGAAGGATGTAGAAAAGAACAGTGAAGGAAAGCGTTGGGCGTGCACATGGTGAGAGAAGTTTCACCAAGCTAGACAAAGTCAACTGATTTCCTATACAAAGGACAGAACGCTATCTGCTTATAAAACTACTTGCCTAACAACTTAAGGCCAGCTATTTTCCTACTGTCATCAAGCAATTCAGTATTAGTCAGCAGGGCACTTGACAAGGTTCAGAGGCAGACTATCTGATGACAGCCTGTTTTGAGAATTCAGCTTCTGCCAAGTTCTCCACCACCATCCAGATTCATGCTGCCAGTTTTCAGTTGAGGAGTATCTTACATCTTAACAAACCATGAGAACGTCACTAAAAGCAAAGTGTCCTGGTTTCAGCTAGGATAGAGTTAATTTTCCTCCTAGTAGCTATTAGGGTGTTTTGGATTACTAATATGTTTTGGATTAGGATGAGAAGAGTGCTGATAACCTGCTGATATTTTAGTTGTTGCAGAGCAGTGCTTGCACCAAGCCAAGGATGTTTCAGCTTCTCACTCTGTCCTGCCAACGGGCAGGCTGGGGGTGCAGCAAGAGCTGGGAGGGGACAGACTCAGGACAGGTGACCCAAACTGGCCACAGGGGTATTCCATCCCATCTGGGGTCATGCTGAACAGTATATAGGGGTGGCTGGCTGGGGTGGGGGGGCTGGGCTGCTAGGGGTTAGGCTGGGCATCAGTCAGTGGGTGGTGAGCAATTGCATCGTGCATCACTTGTTTCTTACACATTATTATTATTATTTTCCTGTCTTAATAAACCGTTTTTATCTCAACTCACAAGCTTCACTTTCCCGTTTATCTCCCAGAGAGGGAGGGGGGAGGGTGAGCAAACGGCTGTGTGGTGTTTAGCTGCCGGCCGAGTTAAACCACAACACAAAGCTCATGAAGTACTTGAATCATACGTTTGAACTCCTGATTAACAGAAATTACATATAAAATCGTTATAGAAAAAAAAACTCCAATAGACATGTTGTTGCCGCTCTAGTTGAGATGCAGGATAGGCAACGAGTCCCATTACCAAAGCAAAGCAAGTAATATTGTTTTAAAAAAGCACAAAGCAGGAACAGCGTGGCAGCACGAACAAACGCAGCTGTCAGAGGCGTTATGCCACCCGCTCCGCACGGCCTTAGGGACTACTCACCCTCCTGCCTCCCAGCCCGGCGATGCATTTCGGAGGACAGCGCACGCCCCGCGGCCGCTGAGGCCTCGCCACGGGATCCCGGCTGCGGGCCGCGAGCTGGAGCTGCCGCGCACACAACAGCCACGGGTCACGAGGGGAACGGCTGAGGCCGGTAACCCCCAGCCCCACCTCGGTCAAGCTCCCGCCCCCCCTCGCCCTCCCCGTGCCCAGGCAGAGAGGCGAAGGCCGCGGTTTCCCCTCAGAGCCCCCCCTCCCCCCCGCCCCGTACCACAACCGCCGCGCCGCGGGGCCGCTCCACGCGAGGCCATGGCGGCAGCCGCCGGCCGCGCCGCGATTCGAATGGGGCCAACGGCCGCGCGCCGCGGGGAGCCAATCGCCTCCCCCCGCTGCCAGCGCCGGCGGCCAATCGGCGCGCTCCGAGCGGAACGCGCGCGTCACCCGCCGCGGGGCGAGACGGGCGGCGCGCGTGCGCCGTGCCCCGGGTCGCGGGCGGAGGGGCGGCCCCGGCGGCGGGGGCTCGATGGCGGCGCCCTTCGAGGAGCGCAGCGGCGTGGTGCCCTGCCGCACGGCCTGGGGCCGCTGGTACCAGACGCTGGAGGAGGTGTTCGTGGAGGTGCACGTCCCGCCCGGCACCCGGGCCAAGGACGTGAGCTGCAGCCTGCAGAGCCGACACCTGGCGCTGGCCGTGGGGGGCCGGCAGCTGCTGCAGGTAGCGGCCGGGGGGTGCGGGCGGTGCCCGCGGGCTGCCGGGCAACCCCGCTGCGCTCTGCTCCGTGAGCGGCCGGGCACCGCCTGCGGGCGTAACTTCGCTGCTGAACGCTGCAAGAGAAGCGGGGATTGTCTTTCTCTGGGGTGAAAAGCGATTCTCGGTGCGGTGACATCCGTGTGTTACGCCGTAGGTGTGGCACCCTCAGTGGGCACACGGGAATTTGGATGGCGAATGAATTCAAAGTCCTGTTACCCACTGAGAAATACGGGCCTTCCTATGAGTTAGGACGCTGAAACTAAACGTATGTTTTTCATGTCAAATACCTGATTAAAAAGACACAACACTTTGATAGGCCATGTACAAACCTGTGCTAGTCAGGCCTGATTGTGCTACTCCTTGCGAAGGAATTCTGAACGCAGGGAGGTGGGTAACTTATGAGCAAAGCTATGCAATGTGGGCTGGTCACTGAGCAGGTTTTCCTGTTAAGTAATCTTGGTCATGTCTTTTGCAGGGTAAACTTTTTGACTCTACGATAGCTGATGAAGGAACATGGACGTTAGGTAATAACCTGTCTCTCAAATGACATTTTGGAGTATAATAGAACTTGCCAAAATACGCTGTGGAAGAGTTGACCCATGTTTTTTGTTATGGGAAATGCTTTCTTCTGATTCTGATCAAGTTATGATTCTCTGTGAAAAATGATAATTGTTATTGCCAGACTAAGGAACTAAGGTAGTACAAAAGCCCTAAGGTATTAAGGACTAGGGGAGAAGTGCCACGTCTGGGAAGGTAGTATTCAATCAATTAGGAACACTTCCTTAGAACTAACGTTTACTTTTTAGGAAATTAGTAGTAAGAAGATTTTTGCAAACCCTTATTAAAACTGCACTGGTACAGTTATGTCCAAGAGAATCAAAAAGCAATCTAACAATTGGGCTAAGGTACTTAAAGGAGCAAAACACTTCTCTGATTGTTGCTTTGTAAATATTGTGGTGTTCAGAGTAGTTTTTGAAAAACACATTTGTGGACCGTGCCTATTGATGCTTTCCTATAACGGGTTTTATTTTCCATTAAGAATAAACATCGATTGGTAGTTTGGTAACTTAATCATTAAAATCAGAAGTGTAAATAAACATTGCAAAGTGAAGCCTACTCTTTTCTAGCATGCAAACAGTCTTCAAAATACACTTTATAATGTTGCACTTCCTCAATTAAGTTGAACTAAACATGTAGATGTTACCTTTGAGATGCACTTCTAATACCTTCATGATACTTCACACTGCCTGTGTTCAATAGCAATTGATTATAATTCCATGTTGCTTAAACTTAGTTCTGGTTTTATTGGTAATAACCTCCCTGTGAAGCCTGACCTGAAATACTTTGTTATTACCGTAGCTGATCTGTATATACTAATAGGTTAAATCTCTGTTGTGAACCTCTCTAGAAGGTTACTTTACATTGGAATAGAAGTATTTATGAACGGTGTTTTAATTCCTCAAAACAGCTTTAGTATTTTACAGGCCTGAAAGCGTGGGCTGCATAGGCTTGCTTTGTCTCAGGTTGTGTTTCTTGGTAATGGTTTTATTTATTAATAACTCCATTGGCATTAAGAATTTAAATTACTTCAAGAAATCCCATGCTTTGACATGTTAACAGTGAATACAGCAAAAAAGCTTGCACGAAGGACAGAGTCTAATAGGTGTGTTTTGTCTCTTCATTCAATAGAAGACAGAAAACTGATACGCATTGTTCTGATGAAGACGAATCGAGATGCTGGAAATTGTTGGACGTCTCTGTTAGAAAATGATTATGCTGCTGATCCTTGGGTACAAGACCAGATGCAAAGGAAACTTACACTGGAACGATTCCAAAGAGAGGCAAGTCAAAGGTCCCTGATTACTGCTTATATTTTGTTTGCACATGTAGGTTATGGGCGTGAAAGCTGGGTAAAACGTCTGCTGTCTTGTGCCGTGGAAACGTATACTGTAGGTCAATAAAGACCTGTGAACATTCTGTATCAGTGTATTTTTAAGAGGTTGTTCTGTCTGTAGTCTGTCTGAAAGTTAAGTGAAAAGTTAAGGTGAGTGCCAGAGTGATACTGATTTTACGGTTTTGATATGTAACTAACAAATTTTTATTTAAGTTAGGCCACGTATAATTTCTATTATCTAGAATTACAACATACCTATATCTACAACATAACATCATACTCTACTGAAGATGTTTGCATGTAATGTCAGATGATGGAGAATAGTTAGCTGGAAAATATTTTCCTTTGACTTCAACTAAAATTGCTTAAATTGTTTCGGTATAATTTTAGCACTCAGCTGTTCTTACTCATGTCAGCAGGTTGTACAACTACAACTTATTACCTGACAGCTGAATCAGCACATTACATGCTGCAACAAATACTATTTTTATCGATTTTGTTTATCCAGCATGGCTTTAAATTGTAATTTCAAGGGATATCAAAAGCCAGAAAACTTTGTTAATTTCCTTAATACTACTTCACTGTGAGATAAAACTGCTTGCCAAGTTAATGACATTACAAATTTAGGTAGTGGGCAACCAAACTATGGCAATGCAACGTTTACTTGTTGATGCATTCTCCAAGCAGAATGTCAGTGCTCTGGCAAATGGTTAACAAGTTGATAGCTGCATGATCTTCTTAGAGTGTTAACCTGTTAACAGAAATGTTTTTTTGTTTTGTTTAAATCACTGCTATTCAAGAAAAATCTGTCTGCTAAACTTTTATCTCCATCAGAACCCTGGATTTGACTTCAGTGGTGCAGAAATCTCTGGAAATTACAGCAAAGGAGGACCAGACTTCTTTAGCCTTGAAAAATGAACTCTTTTAACCTATGTTCCTGGAGAGAAATTACACATTTTACTGGAGGACAGGAATATGTAATTGGTGAAGACTTCAGTGATCTAGTCAGCGGATTGTTGGCAAGTAATTACTTCAGCAAAGAGAAAGGAGGTCTCTTCTAGCAGAACGAAGTGTCAGCATCTGATTCATAAGCCGCGATAACTTTCTAGCATTAAAGGGATAAAATGCATGAAAAGATGTATACAAAAAAAAAGTAACATCTTGAAGCAGAACACTTTCTCTGATACAACAGTAAACTAGTCAGTTATAAATATACCACTTGTCTTATGTAAGAATATCTTTACCGTTGAAGATGGATCCTGTAAGTAAGATACTGAATATTTTTTCTTAACTTGCAACTAGAAGGATATTGGGAAGGCTACAGTTGCACTTCTGAAACAGACTTGCACTTCTAGCAGCCCTATAAGAATTTGTACCTTATTCTAAAATAGTGGTTAATAAACTACTGCATCTTGCCTCAACTGAGGATTTACAATCCACTGCATTGCCCCATATATCACTAAAAGGGGCTCTCGGTTCTGAGTGCGTGTCTGGGAATGGGCCTGTGAGTGCTGCAACTGCAGCCAGGCTGTGGGGCAGCGGGCGTGTGTGCCCACAGCTGGAGTGAGTGCAGGCTGTGCCCAGGGAAGTGGTGGCATCACTGTCCCTGGGGGTGTTCAAGGAAAGGTTGGACCTGGTGCTTAGGGACATGGTTTAATGGGTGACGGTGGTAGGGGGATGGTTGGACCAGATGACTTTGAAGGTCTTTTCCAACCTTAATGATTCTGTGATTCCTTGCTGTCAGGTAAGTGATACTGGAAAATGGACAAGTCAAGTGAAAGTCTGGGTATACGTAACTGTGTTAATGTCATAAAGTCTTTCAGTAGAAATATTTAAAACTTAAAAAAAGTACGAGAATGTAGTAATTCTTGAAAAGAGTAGGAAGTCCTTAAGAAAGAAAAACCTTGCTTCTATTTGCAACCACCATACAGTACAAGCTGCTTATATAAGTTGAACATGCAGCTGTAGATTTCTGCAGTTAGTTTTCAGTTTGATAGCCACACCGTAACCTTGGCCCCTGCATAACTTAATATTTTGCATGTGCCAATTACTTATCATGATTTTTCTACTTGTTCCTAAGGATGCAGCTCAGAAACCGTCCAACTGCATCACACGGGACGAATGGCGTGGCAAACTAGTAGGAAGAAAACACAATTGCCAAATTCTATTGTGTTCAGAACACTGAAACTATTGCCTGTAAGTAGGTCCTAAGCACAAGTTCCCTGGAGGTTGCCAACAGCATCTAAGTTCAACCTTACTAGAAAAATTGCATCATTATTTCTTTTGGGATATGGCAAAAATAAAGTAAGTTGTTGACAAATGCTTTCGCTGTAATTACATCCAATGCTTTCTTGCACCAGTAAGCAAACCAGCAGTACTCCTGAAATAATAAAGCATGATTTTTCTACCCCTGTCTTCTTTACAGAAATATATACTAGGTTCAAATACCATGGTAAGGTTTTAGAGAGCTTGCCATAGTGTACAAAAGTAGGTACAGGTTGGTATTAAGTGTTGAGGTTTAACACGGCTGGCAGCAAAAAAACACACAGCCATTTATTCACATCATCATGTTACCAGCAATCATCTCATCCTAAGCCAAAACATAGCATTCTACCAGCTACTAGGAGGAAACTTAACTCTGTCCCAACTGAAACCAGGACATACGCATATGTGAATTCAGCTTAAAGGTCTAAACCCAGGCTTCTCTCATGTTGCAGAACTGACAGTGAAACCTCTGCACACTGTAAAAATAGCACAGAACCAGTAACAAGGATGTCCGACGAATGTTACATGGGAGACGTTTGGTTCTTTGTGATTTTTTTTTCATAGGTGTTTGTACTTTTGGCTTTTAGAGAAATTACCCAGTTAAGTTAATCCGTATTGCTTTCTTTTCCTACTTCATGCATTTAGTGTATCTTTAGATATATCTTAAATTAGGGAGCTTATACTGGATGCACAGGACAAACCAGGAGCTACAATCCAGGTGAGATGTTAGTGACCAAGATGAGTGACTTCTTTTAAAGGTCCAGCACCCTTGCAAAAATGCTTGTGATGGCTTCCCACATGCAAGAGCAGGAAGCTGGACACGGAACTAACTTTCTGCTTCTTCTTGATCAAGTCCTTCGGGAATTAGCCTAAGACCTTCTGAGGCTGGGATTATCAGTCTCAGATGCAAGCTCTATTGTTACTGCAGTTCTGGAGACTGAGTTCAGACTGCCGTTGGTCATAGAACTGTGAATAGTCTGCTTCCTTCCAAACGAATTTTTAGTCAGAGGTGTATGGAGAAGAGCACCGTATGTTTTTGCAGCTTGTGATTGTTTGCTTCCCTTGGAAGCTTTTTCATTTGTCTATGCTGTATGGCCCTTTTACAAAGAGGTAGAAGCAATGCGAATGCACAGCCAGGTGAAATATTTGTTGTTTGCTGCACAGGTGAGTGAAAGATACGAAAAAGTTGGCAAGAAGGCCCTAGAAATTCTTCCAGACGGGGTGTGCTGTTCGCACAGGACCTTAGAGATTTTGAAGTGGCATCTGTGTTGCGTACTTCAGTGATACGCAGACAGGATGGCACTGAAGGCTTCTTTTGTTGAAGCTTATTGCTCAGGCCTGTAGGAAGTGGATAAGAACATACCTGTGCACGCATCTAAAAACTTGAGTGGGTTGACTAACATCTTCATATAAGATAAAAGGTGTGGTTAGTTTATCCGGTTAAACTGATGGAACCCATCAGCCTCTGAAATTAGTACGACATTGAACTCTTGGTTGATGTTGTGGCTCAGAAAAGGCCTATACTTTCTATTAAATCTTTACAGAAATAGCTTACTGCTTTTACCTTTCAAGCAGAAAACCATTTTTTGTAGTCTTTTCTGTCATTGCGAGGGTACATGAAGAGAATTCTGCAGAGAGGGGTGTGATTTAAAAGGCTAAGAGAACACACTGATGGTGTTGGCTTGCTTTCGAAATTGCGAACATATCAAATCAAATCAAAGCATAGGAAGCGAATCAAGAAACGAGGGGTTGCACATCTTCCGTTTCTGGCATTATGTAGTGTTTATTCTAGTTGGACCTACAGAGCAGCCTCTGGCAGAGCACTGGCATTGCAGAGCATCACCTTGCTGAAGCAGCACTATTGACGTCACTAAGCATTTGCAAGAAACGGTGACAAACTGGGAAGAGATTGCTGTTTGCTTCTGTTAACATTGCCTGTCTGGGAGACTGATGTCCCTCCCCAGCTGGAGAACCCAGAGGGACATCAAGGAGGCCAGAAGGGGGCTCTTCAGGGGACCACACAGGGAAGGGGAAGCAAGGGCCGGCTGAGGAGTGATCCCCTTAAATACCTTTACTTGCTTCTTGGCTCTTGAGTCAAAACAGCCATAGCTATGTTGCAGGACCAGCAACATGTCTGCTCCGGCTGCTCCGGCCAGAGCCACACTGTGATATCATCGTGATGACACTGGGGCGTCGTGGTGATGTTTGAGCTTCCCCCACCAGAACCCCCAGACAGTCCGTTGAGCCTCGCTTGCTGACTGGCAGGACCAAAAGTAGCCGTTCGCAGAAATGGCTGCAGATGGAAACTCGAGTGACAATGAGATCAATGAAATTAAACAGGAGCCACTTCCAGAAGACACGTCATACGGTTTTGCTCCAGATGAGCTGTTTGAGGCTTTGGACTCCCCTTCTCCTGAACCCCTGGGACAGGATGAAGGAGCAGCTTGTGATGCTCGTGCAGCATCCACAAGGGGAGAAAAAGATCCCCAAGCTCTCACTGATGACCGTGAGACCAAACACGTTCCTCATAATTCTTCTGAGGAGAACGCTGGCAACAGCAACGTCTTCTCATCCCTCAGCTTCCCAAAGAAACTCTGGCAACTGGCTGAAAGTGAGGAATTTAAGGCCATCTGGTGGGGTCACTCTGGAAACTATATTGTGATCGACGAGGAAATGTTTAAAGTGGAAGTGCTGGGAAGGACAAGACCTCCGAGAGTTTTTGAGACGGAGAGTATGAAAAGTTTCATTCGTCAGCTTAATCTGTATGGATTCAGCAAACTGCAACAGGACCTGCAAAGATCTCCCTTGCTTCCTGATCTTCCGAAAGAAGAGGATGCATTTTCTGCTCGTAGGAAGTACCTCCATTGCTCCACACGTGAACCAATTCTCACAATATTCTGGTGGGAGAGATGGGTGTTCCAATAAAATAAGCCTTGGCAATGGAGGAGATGAGGATAACAGTAGATGTTCTGATCTTAATTGCGTTTTCAGGCTGCTTCCAGGTGTTTTAGAGCTAGCTTTGCGGAGGACTAGACATGCAGATAAAATACGTTTGGGTGGTACCCAATGAGTTTGAACCCATGGAACACAAAGATAAGTAAAGCAGGCTATGATGAGTCCATTTATTTTAAGGCATTTGCAACGTACCAGAACTGTATCATCAGAACTGTATCATTAAGCTTTAGTCAGCCTAAGCTTTAGGCTTAAACTGACCAATAGATCTTTCTAACCCATGACTGCCTTTACCAATTACAATCCTCAGTTCTTGTCTCTTGCTGTTTCTCAGTCCCAAACACGTAGCAAGTACTTCTCCTTTGCATTTTTTTAGATACTCTACTACTATAACCCCAGCTTCAAGAGAGATTCTCCCCACCTGCTCCAGAACTGCAAGCAACGAGTTGCCCTGAAGAGGAAAGCCCTGCAGGCGGGGCTGGATGAGAGCTGCCCCAGCAGCCGCCTATATGCCCAGCCTGGGTGCAGAGATGCCGATATGGATGAGGAGGACCCGCTGGCAGCAGCAACTCCAGCAGAAGCCACACAGCCAGCGGCACCCGCGGGGTCCCCAGGCACTGGGCAAAAGCCACCCCTCAAGCCAGCGGTGCCCCTACAGCCTCGCAGGGAGCTGCTCCCAACCTGCCAGGTCCTGCTGCAGCAGCAGGCAGGGACAAGCAGCAGCGTCTGGACCCCTCCCTGCTGCTAGCAGGCAGCAGCCAGACCTCAGCTGCCGCTCCTGCTCCCTCCCCACACCACGTCCTACCTTCCCAGATAGCCCTGTGCCCAAACGCAGGAGCTCCGAAGGCTCCCTCGGCTGCCCTGCCTCCCTTCGGTCACCCACTCCTTCCAGTGGCCTTGCTGGCGGCAGCCTCTGCTGCAGCCATTTTGCAGCCGTACAGCTGGCAGGGCCTGGCAGCCCCACACTGCCCGACCTGCACCTGCGACCAAGACGGGGCAGCTGCAGGCGACAGAATGGCACCCACTAGACACATGGGACCCACTAGACACAGCAGGGATAGCAGCACCCCCTTACAGCTTCACAGTCTGTTAGTTCATAGGTTGATTGTTCTGGAGTTGACCTGCTTGAATAATAAAACTTCTCCAGTTCCAGTTGTCTTTTTGGTATTATTTTTAAATGGGGAAATCTCGGGTTGAATTTGTATTTTGTCTCTCAAAAGGAAGTAGAAGCAACTGTTTCAACACCAATTTGATCGTTTTCCACAACAGACCAGCTCTCTAGGTTCTTAGCCACAGAGAGCAAAAGAGTGGATAATGTCTGCATGCCACATGCACCGAGGATGCTCTTCCTAATGATGACTTCTAACGGAAAGTTAGGAGAGAGTAATTAAATAACACCACTTTAATTATGGAAGGCTCAGAAAGGGAATGTCACAGACTCACAGAATTGTGGGGGTTGGAAGGGACCTCAAGAGATCATCGGGTCCAAACCCCTGCCAAAGCAGGTTCCCGAGAGCAGGTTGCCCAGGTAGGTGTCCAGACGGGCCTTGAGTGTCTCCAGAGAAGGAGGCTCCACAGCCTCCGCAGGCAGCCTGTCCCAGCGCTCCGTCACCCTCACCATGAGGAAGTTCTTTCACACGTTGTTGCGGAACTTCCTGTCGTCCATTTTGTTGCCGTTGTCCCTTGTTCTGTCCCCACAAACCACCGAAAAGAGGTTGGCCAAATCCCTCTGTCTCCCACACTTTCTTTACTTTCTCCAGTGGGGTTCCCATCTGCTACAGCTTCACCTCCAGTTAGCCTTACTAAGGGAACAAAACCTGCAATTACCACTGAATTTCCTTCTGCTAATTTTGGAGGAAAGTAACTCCAAATCCCAAATATAAACAACTCCTGTAGATAGAAATGTGAGGAGTCCAAAGTAGTGGAATCTGAAAGACTGTTTGCTTTGCTAGACTTTCTATGAAAGAGGTCATTATTAAAACAATACTTGAGATCCTTCTCAGGAAAAGCAAGAAAAATATTTAATTAAATAGCTGGTGTGGTTCTGTGTTCTAGATTTAGGATCAGAATGCTGCTGATAACACACTGGTTTTTCAGCTGTGACAGAGCAGTGCTTACACAGAGCCAAGGACTCATCAACTTCTTGTGCTGCCCTGCCAGCGAGGAGGCTGCAGACGCTCAAAAAAAAAGCTGGGAAGGGACACAGCCAGAACAGGAGACCCAGGCCGGCCCAAGGGATGTCCCATTCCATATGGCATCATGCAGAACAACAAAACTTTGGGTTTTGGCCAGGGATGGAGAGGTGTTGTTTGGGGCCTGGCTGGGTATCAATTGGTGGATGGTAAGCAATTGCATTGTACATCATTCATTTTGTATATATTTTATTGCTATTGTTGATGTTGTTATTGTTTTCGCTCCTTTTCAAGTCCAATTCAAGTGTCTCAACCCACAAGTTCTTTTTTTTTGTTTGTTTTTGTTTTTTTTTTTTTTCCCAGTTCTTTTCCCCCATCTTTTCACGAGGGTCGGGGAATGAGCGAATGGCTGTGCGGTGCTTAGCGGCCTGCCAGGTTAAACCACAGCAGGAGAGTAACACCAAAGTATATACATTGGCTCAGAAATGTTTTTAATATGAATGGGTACTGTTTGGGGCATCGTAATTGAAGTCCAGCCTGGCATTCCACCTAGCGTGATGTAGAGCTGGCAAGTGAGAGGACCCTACAGGAAAAGAGCCACGGGCTTCCTGGCTGACAAGTGCAACATTTTCAGGAAGCATTTCATCATTTAACCATTCCGCTTCCTACCTGGAAAAAAAGAAGTGCTCCTGTAAGTCCTGCACGAGTGAAGTAGCTACAACCTGATGATGGCTTGGAGAATGTGAACTATATGGTAAAAAAAATGACAAAGTCTTGATGAATCACTGGAGTACTAACTGGTACAGTCACTGTGTCCTCTTTGCTCTCTTACTGCTCTCTGGAAGACTTACAAAAAAGACCTACAGAAAAGACCTAGAAAAGACTTATAGAAAATAAAAGATGATAACTTGGTAGACAGTCCTATTGAATGTAACCAGACTGCGTTCTGACACATGCACCAAAACCATGATCTTCAGTATTGATTATTTAAATTACGTACCAATATTTCTGAAGAGAAAACTGCGTATTCAGAAATGAAGGAGTTTCCCTTAATGTAACACACTCCCGAGTGTTATTTCACAAAAAAATATTTTAGATAATTACATTATAAACAAGGCCAATGTTTTAATGTGTAAGATAAACCCCAAACCTATGGAATCAGTATTTCTGTGCAAAGTGACAGTTGCTTAATGGATTTTTTTTTCCCCTTTATCAATGAGCAAAATGGTTATAATCATCCGGCCAAGCTTTTTTGTTAGAAATGATGCTGCTACTATCTGGAGAGAGCTGGAAGTGAGTTTTCCTGGAATAAGATAGTGCAGTTGGAAGAGACCTTCAAAGATCGAGTCCAACTGTCTGGCCTCTTCAGGGCTAACCAAAAGTTAAAGCGTATTCTTGAGGGCGTTGCCCAAATGCCTCTGGAACACAGGAAGGCACAGGGCATCAACCACAGTTCAAGGAAGCCTGTTCCACTATTTGACCACCCTGAAAGAAAGCAGGCCACCTGTAGGACAGCATCTTCAAAGCAGTAGTAATGTATGTACTTACTTAATGTATGCAGTCTAAGTAGGACTGGTACGGAAGTCTCCATTCTGATTTAAAAATAAAAATAGAAATCTGAAGACTAGTTGCTTAATCTAATGAAGTCATGCACATTACTCTCTGCCATAAGGTGACAGTTGCTCCAGTTCTTTTCAAGAATGGAGTATTGCTATTACACTCTGGGAAAAGAAAAAAAAAAGGGGGGGGAAGAGGGGGAAATGGTGGGAACGGTGTAGTCCCTAAGTGGATAAAAGAGTAGAATTCAACTGTAATGTAGAGATCTTGTTCGTATGATACACATATGTGAATTCAGCTTAAAGGTCTAAACCCAGGCTTCTCTCATGTTGCAGAACTGACAGTGAAACCTCTGCACACTGTAAAAATAGCACAGAACCAATAACAAGGATGTCCGACGAATGTTGCATGGGAGGTGCAACATGGGAGATCGGTTCTTTGTGATTTTTTTTTCATAGGTGTTTGTACTTTTGGCTTTTAGAGAAATTACCCAGTTAAGTTAATCCGTATTGCTTTCTTTTCCTACTTCATGCATTTAGTGTATCTTTAGATATATCTTAAATTAGGGAGCTTATACTGGATGCACAGGACAAACCAGGAGCTACAATCCAGGTGAGATGTTAGTGACCAAGATGAGTGACTTCTTTTAAAGGTCCAGCACCCTTGCAAAAATGCTTGTGATGGCTTCCCACATGCAAGAGCAGGAAGCTGGACACGGAACTAACTTTCTGCTTCTTCTTGATCAAGTCCTTCGGGAATTAGCCTAAGACCTTCTGAGGCTGGGATTATCAGTCTCAGATGCAAGCTCTATTGTTACTGCAGTTCTGGAGACTGAGTTCAGACTGCCGTTGGTCATAGAACTGTGAATAGTCTGCTTCCTTCCAAACGAATTTTTAGTCAGAGGTGTATGGAGAAGAGCACCGTATGTTTTTGCAGCTTGTGATTGTTTGCTTCCCTTGGAAGCTTTTTCATTTGTCTATGCTGTATGGCCCTTTTACAAAGAGGTAGAAGCAATGCGAATGCACAGCCAGGTGAAATATTTGTTGTTTGCTGCACAGGTGAGTGAAAGATACGAAAAAGTTGGCAAGAAGGCCCTAGAAATTCTTCCAGACGGGGTGTGCTGTTCGCACAGGACCTTAGAGATTTTGAAGTGGCATCTGTGTTGCGTACTTCAGTGATACGCAGACAGGATGGCACTGAAGGCTTCTTTTGTTGAAGCTTATTGCTCAGGCCTGTAGGAAGTGGATAAGAACATACCTGTGCACGCATCTAAAAACTTGAGTGGGTTGACTAACATCTTCATATAAGATAAAAGGTGTGGTTAGTTTATCCGGTTAAACTGATGGAACCCATCAGCCTCTGAAATTAGTACGACATTGAACTCTTGGTTGATGTTGTGGCTCAGAAAAGGCCTATACTTTCTATTAAATCTTTACAGAAATAGCTTACTGCTTTTACCTTTCAAGCAGAAAACCATTTTTTGTAGTCTTTTCTGTCATTGCGAGGGTACATGAAGAGAATTCTGCAGAGAGGGGTGTGATTTAAAAGGCTAAGAGAACACACTGATGGTGTTGGCTTGCTTTCGAAATTGCGAACATATCAAATCAAATCAAAGCATAGGAAGCGAATCAAGAAACGAGGGGTTGCACATCTTCCGTTTCTGGCATTATGTAGTGTTTATTCTAGTTGGACCTACAGAGCAGCCTCTGGCAGAGCACTGGCATTGCAGAGCATCACCTTGCTGAAGCAGCACTATTGACGTCACTAAGCATTTGCAAGAAACGGTGACAAACTGGGAAGAGATTGCTGTTTGCTTCTGTTAACATTGCCTGTCTGGGAGACTGATGTCCCTCCCCAGCTGGAGAACCCAGAGGGACATCAAGGAGGCCAGAAGGGGGCTCTTCAGGGGACCACACAGGGAAGGGGAAGCAAGGGCCGGCTGAGGAGTGATCCCCTTAAATACCTTTACTTGCTTCTTGGCTCTTGAGTCAAAACAGCCATAGCTATGTTGCAGGACCAGCAACATGTCTGCTCCGGCTGCTCCGGCCAGAGCCACACTGTGATATCATCGTGATGACACTGGGGCGTCGTGGTGATGTTTGAGCTTCCCCCACCAGAACCCCCAGACAGTCCGTTGAGCCTCGCTTGCTGACTGGCAGGACCAAAAGTAGCCGTTCGCAGAAATGGCTGCAGATGGAAACTCGAGTGACAATGAGATCAATGAAATTAAACAGGAGCCACTTCCAGAAGACACGTCATACGGTTTTGCTCCAGACGAGCTGTTTGAGGCTTTGGACTCCCCTTCTCCTGAACCCCTGGGACAGGATGAAGGAGCAGCTTGTGATGCTCGTGCAGCATCCACAAGGGGAGAAAAAGATCCCCAAGCTCTCACTGATGACCGTGAGACCAAACACGTTCCTCATAATTCTTCTGAGGAGAACGCTGGCAACAGCAACGTCTTCTCATCCCTCAGCTTCCCAAAGAAACTCTGGCAACTGGCTGAAAGTGAGGAATTTAAGGCCATCTGGTGGGGTCACTCTGGAAACTATATTGTGATCGACGAGGAAATGTTTGAAGTGGAAGTGCTGGGAAGGACAAGACCTCCGAGAGTTTTTGAGACGGAGAGTATGAAAAGTTTCATTCGTCAGCTTAATCTGTATGGATTCAGCAAACTGCAACAGGACCTGCAAAGATCTCCCTTGCTTCCTGATCTTCCGAAAGAAGAGGATGCATTTTCTGCTCGTAGGAAGTACCTCCATTGCTCCACACGTGAACCAATTCTCACAATATTCTGGTGGGAGAGATGGGTGTTCCAATAAAATAAGCCTTGGCAATGGAGGAGATGAGGATAACAGTAGATGTTCTGATCTTAATTGCGTTTTCAGGCTGCTTCCAGGTGTTTTAGAGCTAGCTTTGCGGAGGACTAGACATGCAGATAAAATACGTTTGGGTGGTACCCAATGAGTTTGAACCCATGGAACACAAAGATAAGTAAAGCAGGCTATGATGAGTCCATTTATTTTAAGGCATTTGCAACGTACCAGAACTGTATCATCAGGACTGTATCATTAAGCTTTAGTCAGCCTAAGCTTTAGGCTTAAACTGACCAATAGATCTTTCTAACCCATGACTGCCTTTACCAATTACAATCCTCAGTTCTTGTCTCTTGCTGTTTCTCAGTCCCAAACACGTAGCAAGTACTTCTCCTTTGCATTTTTTTAGATACTCTACTACTATAACCCCAGCTTCAAGAGAGATTCTCCCCACCTGCTCCAGAACTGCAAGCAACGAGTTGCCCTGAAGAGGAAAGCCCTGCAGGCGGGGCTGGATGAGAGCTGCCCCAGCAGCCGCCTATATGCCCAGCCTGGGTGCAGAGATGCCGATATGGATGAGGAGGACCCGCTGGCAGCAGCAACTCCAGCAGAAGCCACACAGCCAGCGGCACCCGCGGGGTCCCCAGGCACTGGGCAAAAGCCACCCCTCAAGCCAGCGGTGCCCCTACAGCCTCGCAGGGAGCTGCTCCCAACCTGCCAGGTCCTGCTGCAGCAGCAGGCAGGGACAAGCAGCAGCGTCTGGACCCCTCCCTGCTGCTAGCAGGCAGCAGCCAGACCTCAGCTGCCGCTCCTGCTCCCTCCCCACACCACGTCCTACCTTCCCAGATAGCCCTGTGCCCAAACGCAGGAGCTCCGAAGGCTCCCTCGGCTGCCCTGCCTCCCTTCGGTCACCCACTCCTTCCAGTGGCCTTGCTGGCGGCAGCCTCTGCTGCAGCCATTTTGCAGCCGTACAGCTGGCAGGGCCTGGCAGCCCCACACTGCCCGACCTGCACCTGCGACCAAGACGGGGCAGCTGCAGGCGACAGAATGGCACCCACTAGACACATGGGACCCACTAGACACAGCAGGGATAGCAGCACCCCCTTACAGCTTCACAGTCTGTTAGTTCATAGGTTGATTGTTCTGGAGTTGACCTGCTTGAATAATAAAACTTCTCCAGTTCCAGTTGTCTTTTTGGTATTATTTTTAAATGGGGAAATCTCGGGTTGAATTTGTATTTTGTCTCTCAAAAGGAAGTAGAAGCAACTGTTTCAACACCAATTTGATCGTTTTCCACAACAGACCAGCTCTCTAGGTTCTTAGCCACAGAGAGCAAAAGAGTGGATAATGTCTGCATGCCACATGCACCGAGGATGCTCTTCCTAATGATGACTTCTAACGGAAAGTTAGGAGAGAGTAATTAAATAACACCACTTTAATTATGGAAGGCTCAGAAAGGGAATGTCACAGACTCACAGAATTGTGGGGGTTGGAAGGGACCTCAAGAGATCATCGGGTCCAAACCCCTGCCAAAGCAGGTTCCCGAGAGCAGGTTGCCCAGGTAGGTGTCCAGACGGGCCTTGAGTGTCTCCAGAGAAGGAGGCTCCACAGCCTCCGCAGGCAGCCTGTCCCAGCGCTCCGTCACCCTCACCATGAGGAAGTTCTTTCACACGTTGTTGCGGAACTTCCTGTCGTCCATTTTGTTGCCGTTGTCCCTTGTTCTGTCCCCACAAACCACCGAAAAGAGGTTGGCCAAATCCCTCTGTCTCCCACACTTTCTTTACTTTCTCCAGTGGGGTTCCCATCTGCTACAGCTTCACCTCCAGTTAGCCTTACTAAGGGAACAAAACCTGCAATTACCACTGAATTTCCTTCTGCTAATTTTGGAGGAAAGTAACTCCAAATCCCAAATATAAACAACTCCTGTAGATAGAAATGTGAGGAGTCCAAAGTAGTGGAATCTGAAAGACTGTTTGCTTTGCTAGACTTTCTATGAAAGAGGTCATTATTAAAACAATACTTGAGATCCTTCTCAGGAAAAGCAAGAAAAATATTTAATTAAATAGCTGGTGTGGTTCTGTGTTCTAGATTTAGGATCAGAATGCTGCTGATAACACACTGGTTTTTCAGCTGTGACAGAGCAGTGCTTACACAGAGCCAAGGACTCATCAACTTCTTGTGCTGCCCTGCCAGCGAGGAGGCTGCAGACGCTCAAAAAAAAAGCTGGGAAGGGACACAGCCAGAACAGGAGACCCAGGCCGGCCCAAGGGATGTCCCATTCCATATGGCATCATGCAGAACAACAAAACTTTGGGTTTTGGCCAGGGATGGAGAGGTGTTGTTTGGGGCCTGGCTGGGTATCAATTGGTGGATGGTAAGCAATTGCATTGTACATCATTCATTTTGTATATATTTTATTGCTATTGTTGATGTTGTTATTGTTTTCGCTCCTTTTCAAGTCCAATTCAAGTGTCTCAACCCACAAGTTCTTTTTTTTTTGTTTTGTTTTTGTTTTTGTTTTTTCCCAGTTCTTTTCCCCCATCTTTTCACGAGGGTCGGGGAATGAGCGAATGGCTGTGCGGTGCTTAGCGGCCTGCCAGGTTAAACCACAGCAGGAGAGTAACACCAAAGTATATACATTGGCTCAGAAATGTTTTTAATATGAATGGGTACTGTTTGGGGCATCGTAATTGAAGTCCAGCCTGGCATTCCACCTAGCGTGATGTAGAGCTGGCAAGTGAGAGGACCCTACAGGAAAAGAGCCACGGGCTTCCTGGCTGACAAGTGCAACATTTTCAGGAAGCATTTCATCATTTAACCATTCCGCTTCCTACCTGGAAAAAAAGAAGTGCTCCTGTAAGTCCTGCACGAGTGAAGTAGCTACAACCTGATGATGGCTTGGAGAATGTGAACTATATGGTAAAAAAAATGACAAAGTCTTGATGAATCACTGGAGTACTAACTGGTACAGTCACTGTGTCCTCTTTGCTCTCTTACTGCTCTCTGGAAGACTTACAAAAAAGACCTACAGAAAAGACCTAGAAAAGACTTATAGAAAATAAAAGATGATAACTTGGTAGACAGTCCTATTGAATGTAACCAGACTGCGTTCTGACACATGCACCAAAACCATGATCTTCAGTATTGATTATTTAAATTACGTACCAATATTTCTGAAGAGAAAACTGCGTATTCAGAAATGAAGGAGTTTCCCTTAATGTAACACACTCCCGAGTGTTATTTCACAAAAAAATATTTTAGATAATTACATTATAAACAAGGCCAATGTTTTAATGTGTAAGATAAACCCCAAACCTATGGAATCAGTATTTCTGTGCAAAGTGACAGTTGCTTAATGGATTTTTTTTTCCCCTTTATCAATGAGCAAAATGGTTATAATCATCCGGCCAAGCTTTTTTGTTAGAAATGATGCTGCTACTATCTGGAGAGAGCTGGAAGTGAGTTTTCCTGGAATAAGATAGTGCAGTTGGAAGAGACCTTCAAAGATCGAGTCCAACTGTCTGGCCTCTTCAGGGCTAACCAAAAGTTAAAGCGTATTCTTGAGGGCGTTGCCCAAATGCCTCTGGAACACAGGAAGGCACAGGGCATCAACCACAGTTCAAGGAAGCCTGTTCCACTATTTGACCACCCTGAAAGAAAGCAGGCCACCTGTAGGACAGCATCTTCAAAGCAGTAGTAATGTATGTACTTACTTAATGTATGCAGTCTAAGTAGGACTGGTACGGAAGTCTCCATTCTGATTTAAAAATAAAAATAGAAATCTGAAGACTAGTTGCTTAATCTAATGAAGTCATGCGTAGTCTTTAACAGTCCATTGTATTGTTCAACTTTCCCGGAGGCTGGTGCATGATAGGGGATGTGATACATCCACTCAATACCATGCTCTTTGGCCCAAGTGTCTATAAGGTTGTTTAGGAAACGCGTCCCATTTTCTTACTCTATTCTTTCTGGGGTACCATGTCGGTATAGGACTTGCTTTTCAAGGCCCATGATAGTGTTCTGTGCGGTGGCATGAGGCACAGGATATGTTTCCAGCCATCCGGTGGTTGCTTCCACCATTGTAAGTACGTGGCGCTTGCCATTGCGAGTTTAAGGGAGTGTGATGTAATCAATCTGCCAGGCTTCTCCATATTTATATTTCGGCCATCGTCATCCATACCGAAGAGGCTTTGACCGTTTGGCTTGCTTGATTGCAGCACGTTTCACAGTCATGAATAACCTGTGCTACAGCATCCATGGTCAGGTCCACCCCTCGATCTCAAGCCCATCTGTATGTTGCATCTCTACCTTGATGGCCTGAGGTGTCATGGGCCCATCGGGCTATAAGTAATTCACCTTTATGCTGCCAATCCAGGTCCACCTGAGCTACTTCAATCTTAGCAGCCTGATCCACCTGCTGGTTGTTTTGACGTTCTTCAGTAGCCCAATTTTTGGGCACATGGGTATCTATGTGGCATACCCTTACAACCAGGTTCTCCACCCGAGTAGCAATATCTTGCCACAATGCAGCAGCCCAGATGCCAGTTGTTTTGCTTCCATTGCTGTAACCATCCCCACAAGGCATTTGGTACCACCCATGAAACACTATAGAGAGAGAACTGGCCACTTTTCTCATTCAGCAATATCTGAAGCCAGCTGAATGGCCTTCACTTCTGCAAACTGACTCGATTCACCTTCTACCTCAGCAGCTTCTGCAACTCGTTGCATATGACTCCATACAGCAGACTTCCATCTCTGATGCTTCCCCACAATATGACAGTACCCATCAGTGAACAGGGCATATTTCTTCTCATTCTCTGGTAACTGGTTGTACAGTGGGGCTTCTTCAGCATGGCCCACCTCCTCCTCTGATGATATCCCAAAGTATTTGCCTTCTGGGCAGTCCATAATCACTTCCAATATTCCTGGGTGACTGGGGTTTCCTATTAGAGCCTGCTGAGTAATCAGTACAACCCACTTGCTCCACGTAGCATCGGTTGCATGATGCGTAGAAGAGACCCTTCCCTTGAACATCCAGCCTAGTACCGGCAGTCGGGGTGCTAGGAGGAGCTGCGCTTCAGTACCGACCACCTCCGAAGCAGATCGAACTCCTTCATATGCTGCCAATATCTTCTTTTCAGTTTGAGTGTAGCGGGCCTCAGATCCTCTGTATCCCCGACTCCAAAACCCCAGGGGTCGACCTTGAGTTTCCCCAGGTTCTTTCTGCCAGAGGCTCCAGGTGGTGCCATTCTCCCTGTCTGCGGTGTAGAGCACATTCTTTACATCTGATCCTGTTCGGACTGGCCCAAGGGCTACTGCATGAACTATTTCCTGCTTGATTTGTTCAAAGGCTTGTCGTTGCTCAGGGCCCCATTTAAACTCATTCTTCTTACGGGTTACTTGGTAGAGCGGGTTTACAGTTAGACTGTAATTTGGAATGTGCATTCTCCAAAACCCCACAACACCTAGGAAAGTCTGTGTTTCTTTTTTGTTAGTTGGTGGAGACATAGCTGTTATTTTGTTGATCACATCCATTGGGATTTGACGACGTCCATCTTGCCATTTTATTCCTAAAAACTGGATCTCTCGTGCAGGTCCTTTGACTTTATTTTGTTTTATGGCAAAACCGGCTTTCAGAAGGATTTGGACTATTTTCTTCCCTTTCTTGAAAACTTCCTCTGCTGTGTCACCCCACACAATAATGTCATTGATGTACTGCAGGTGTTCAGGAGCTTCTCCCTGCTCCAGCACAGACTGGATCAGCCCATGGCAAATGGTAGGGCTGTGTTTCCACCCCTGGGGCAGCCGATTCCAAGTATATTGGACTCCCCTCCAAGTGAAGGCAAATTGTGGCCTGCACTCTGCTGCTAGAGGGATGGAGAAAAATGCATTAGCGATATCAACTGTGGCATACCACTTGGCTGCCTTCGATTCCAGTTTGCACTGGAGTTCCGGCATGTCTGGCACTGCAGCACTCAGTAGTGGCGTCACTTCGTTCAGGCCACAATAGTCCACTGTTAGTCTTCACTCACCATTACACTTTCGCACTGGCCATATGGGACTATTGAAAGGTGAATGAGTCTTGCTGATCACTCCTTGGCTCTCCAGTTGACGAATTAGCTTATGGATGGGAATCAGGGAGTCTCGGTTAGTGCGATATTGCCGCCGGTGCACAGTTGTGGTAGCGATTGGCACTTGCTGTTCTTCGACCCTCAGCAACCCCACAACAGAGGGGTCCTCTGAGAGACCGGGCAAGGTAGATAATTGTTTAATGCCCTCTGTCTCTAAGGCAGCTATGCCAAAAGCCCACTGGAACCCTTTTGGATCCTTGAAATATCCTCTTCTAAGATAGTCTATACCAAGGATACACAGAGCATCTGGGCCAGTCACAATGCGGTGCTTTTGCCACTCATTCCCAGTCAGACTCACTTCAGCCTCCAATACAGTCAACTGCTGAGATCCCCCTGTCACTCCATAAATACAGATGGGCTCTGGCCCTTTATAGCTTGATGGCATTACAGTACATTGTGTACTGGTGTCTACTAAAACCTTATACGTCTGTATGTCTGACATGCCAGGCCATCAAATCCACACAGTCCAATAAACTCAATTGTCCCTATCCTCCCCCTGGCTGGAGGCAGGGCCCCCCTAATGCTGGTCAGAATCTTCTTCGTTTCTGTATTTGAAGGACTGTCTGCTGGAAGTTGGAGCAGCAAACTTTTCAGAGAATTCTTTTTTCCCCGATTGTTTTCTTTTGCAACTCACATACCTGTGCCTCTAGGGTCGTGGTAGATTTTCCATCCCATTTTCTCATATCCTCTCCATGGTCTCGTAAGTAAAACCACAGGGTGTGTACCCACCATATCGTCTTCCTTGTGCGGATGAACACTTACCTCTGATACCTGAGAGACCAGTTTGTACAGGTGGGGAGGAAGATAGATTCTCTTTAAGTTGGTGGAACTCTTCAGAAAGTTTCTCCACAGCTGAGACGCAGGCCTGTAAGGAAGAGGAGAGACTTTCTTTGTACTGCCAGAGTTGTTTAGTCACTTCATCTACTGTGGGTTCTTCATCCTCTTTCCAGGCCATTATTGCCAATGAGCTGGCATATGATGATGGTGCACTCCGTACAAACTTCTGCCACATGGGTCGTGTACACCTGACTTCATCTGGATCTGTGGATGTTTGTCTGAGGTCTGGGTCCTCATAAATCACCTCCCATACGGCTAATTCCGTCAGGTACTGGATTCCCTTCTCCATAGTGGTTCACTTGCTTGCTAGACCTACAAGTTCTTCTTTGAAGGGATACCTTTCCCTCACAGCTGAGAGGAGACGCCTCCAGAGGCTGTGAGATTGTGCTCCATCTGCAATTGCTTTGTCAATGCCTGCATCTCTAACAAGGGATCCCAGCCGCCTGGCTTCCCTGCCGTCTAATTCCACACAATTGGCTCCAGTGTCCCAGCACTGGAGCAGCCAGGTGACAAGCTGCTCACCTACATGTATGCAACAACCAAAATCTTTTCACACATCTCGTAGCTCACGCTGGTATAGGTTTCAGGTAGTTACTGTTGATTTTTTGGCATCCTCATCTTCCTCCTCCTGAAACCCTTATGGCCCAGCATCGTCTTCTCTATACCTAGACTTAACAGAAGACTCTCTGCGTTCTGAACAACCTGAATCTCTATACCATTTTTTCACCTTCTCTGTGGGGGCAACTTGCACTGCTACAGCTCATTTCTCTGACCCAGCCACAGGAGCTGGAGTGGCTGCAGGAGCAGGAGCTGGAACGGCTGCAGAGTCCACCGTAGGGGTCGGAGTGGCCGCAGGGTCTGTCACTAGGTTGATAGCAATATCAATTGCAGCTCAATAGCCATGGGCCAGACCCCAGCACGTTACAGTGATTTGTGTCTCTTTGGAACTGCCGGAGTCATGACACCCTTTTTTCAAGCATCCTACCAGTTTTTTAGGATTTCGCAGTTGTTCAGGGGTGAATTTCCAAAATGCTGGAGGTGCCCACTGCTCTAGAAACCTGCCCATATCCTCCCACACTCCCTGCCACTCACAACTCTCCTGCCTCCGGACAGACCTCTGGATGAGATTCCTAAGTAGTTGTTTAACTTCAAACAAAACCTGAAGCGCATTCAGGAGACATAACAAGAACATGCTGGTCTGAGTATCCCAAGAATATTCAGTATCTTGGAGAACTATTGTAACAAGCTTGGAGGATAAGAGAGTGGTGAAGGAGAAAGGGAGAGTGAACAAGTAAGAAAAGATATCTTCCTCTTTCCCCTCCACAGATTGGCTCCCTGATGAAAAAAGGCAATAGGTATAATTGCTAATAGTTTCTGAGATACTGTTTCCAAAGTATAGAGTTGACAACAGTGCTGAGTACAAATACCAAGTTAGAGTCTTGACCAGAAATTTCATTGTCTCATAAGCCACTGTTACAATGCACAGTACCATAATGATCTTAAACCAGGGCCCGGAAAGAATAAACAACATGATAGAGAGCACATATGGAAAGTAACGTGCTATAATACTCAATGCATGAAACAGGTGCAGCAGACTTGAGATTAAAGCAATCAGCATTATGACTAGCAACTATTAAGCAGGTCTAATACTTATACCAATTTTAGTTTAACACACTCTGGTCAGATCTGTTGTTATCTCAACCCTTTGAGCCCCATGTTGGGCACCAAAGGGACTGTTGTGGTTTAACCCGGCCGGCAGCTAAACACCACACAGCCATTTGCTCACCATCCCCCCTCCCTCTCTGGGATGGGAGAAAGAAACGGGAAAGTGAAGCCTGTGGGTTGAGATAAAGACAGGAAAATAACGGTAATAATAATAACAGTACTACTACTACTACTGTGTACGAAACAAGTGATGCACAATGCAATTGCTCACCACCCGCTGACCGATGCCGAGCCTAACCCCGAGCAGGTGGCTCCCCCACCCCAGCTAGCCACCCCTATATACTGTTCAGCATGACCCCAGATGGGATGGAATATCCCTTTGGCTAGTTTGGGTCACCTGTCCTGGGTCTGTCCCCTCCCAGCTCTTACTGCACCCCCAGCCTGCCCGTTGGCAGGACAGAGTGAGAAGCTGAAACATCCTTGGCTTGGTGTAAGCACTGCTCTGCAACAATTAAAACGCCAGCAGGTTATCAGCACTCTTCTCATCCTAATCCAAAACATAGCACCCTACCAGCTACTAGGAAGAAAATCAACTCTGTCCTAACTGAAACCAGGATAGTAGTGTAGGTCCAAATGCCATGGTAAGGTTTTAGAGAGCTTACCATAGTGTACAAAAGTAGGTATAGGTTGGTATTAAGTGTATCTTTGCCACAATTGTAGATCAGAAGTTGGATGGTACAGGCACAAATGAGACTGCTACAAGTGCCAAAGTACTACCCAGTGCAAGTATTACACATGACAACAGTTAAACTGGCTTACACAGTAAGCCATCACAGCTTTAAATTATTTTAAGAGGACAGGTTTAAACTAGCTGGATAGCTACTTCTCTCGTCCACTGCAAGTTTTGGAATCACCTAGATGAAGAGGAAAAAATGGCAAGTTATTTTAGGCCTTTTCCTAATGGCTAAACCTGCATTCAGGACTTCAAATGGTGGGTTGTGTCTCATGTCAAGTCTCACTGGGCACTTCCATCCCTTCTTAGACACAGTAACAGGCATGACAGATGCGTAAATCTGGGTGTGTGATACAGAAATGAGATAAACCCACTCTCTAGGGAATCATCTTGTGCACTCATTGAAGTGCTGCCTTGTTACGTAAGTGAGCACTGTGCAGCAGAACAGCCTACAGCTATTTTTTTCATGGCTCTGCTTTAAGGATAAGCACAGAATAATGCCAGAGCTTTAGCTTTGTTTATCACAGCTACTCCCCGTGAGTGTGTTGGGTACAGAAATGTATAGCTAAACTTATGTCTAATCAAACTGGAATTCTCAGATGAGTCCAGGAAATGAAATCTTGGGCTTTGAAAGCCCACATTCTCTTAAAGAAGTGCTGCATTTACTGCAATATGTAGAAGCAGGCAATACGCAGTACTAGCTTAACAAGGAAAGATGAAGTCACATTTGAACAGTGTAAACTACTTGTAAACTCATTTGTGTAACTGCTTTCATGTCTCAAAGGTGTTAAAGCAATCATGTCAGCAAGTTGATGTAACATTACCAAAGATGTTGAGATTTTTCTCGTTTCTTCCCTAGCCCTTCCCCTGTGGCCTCAACCTCTTAAAAATATCCTTACTTACCTCTTGTACAGACATTTCTCAGGTAGTATTTAGGTATAAGCCACTTAATAGCCTTCCCACAATGATGCTTTATAACAAATTGGAACAAAGTTGCTTGGTTAACTGCATTTCAACATTTAATTGAAAGGTACATATCTTGACACATGACAATACCAGTAGAATTGCACACTGCATCTTTGTCCATCTCTCCCAGTAAGCTGCCCACCCCTTTATCTGAGTCACATGTATGCTTTTCAGAGGCCAGCACAATGCACAGAGAGCACTGGCAGATGGAAAACTCCATTAAATGCTATGCAGTGCAATCATTCCCATGAGTTCATGAGAAAGCTTGATTTGTCTAGTACAGAGCTTTGGTATGAAGTATTTTGTGAAGAATTTAATTAGTTTAAGATATGCTAAAAATGGTTTATGCATTAGCTATTACCATTAAGGGGACAGATTTGGTAGGCTAGCATTTAAGCCCACACTATATTCAGAACATTCAGACTGCTCATTTTCCCCTAAAACCGTTTACATGGCAGTTATTACCAGCCTACCCCTAACAGCCTCTGCTCCACAGTGACACAGAACTCAAGAGGTAATTAGCAACATTCCCCCAACACCTCTATCCATCTTACATCCAATAACACATTCTTACTATTCACTTTCTTGTTAGCACCAAAAGCAAGATATGCCTCAAGTACTGTCACGGTCTTCAGGAAAAAAAAAAAAACAGAGCAGCTGTGTTTCACAAAGCTAATTGTTAAACAGATGAGAGTTGAAACAATCTTCAGTTGTTTCTCACCTTAATTGTTCCTACTTACAGGCCATTATGGGACTACAGCCCTGTTCCTACTGTACCTGTAAAATCCATCTGTTCAGCATCAGCATTTACCTCTTGTATAGCAAAACCTCACAAGACTAATGGCAGATTGGGGGCAAGTAACTCAGTGGTTTCTCTCCAGCCTTCTTACGTACCATTCAGTTTCTATGCTCTCTCTATCCTTCATAATCTCAGCAAACTACACCTCTTACAAAACACTGATACTATCATTGCAGTGTTAATGACTATCTTTTACAAGGCAATGAAATCAAGTTTCTCCCCTTCGTCCTGCTCCAGGTACTCGACCAGCTCAGCAGTTATTGTAGAGCTTTGTTTTTAATTTGTCTATGTTAAAGGTCAGTACCCTGCCCTGTAGGAACACATGGACACATGACAGCCAAACCAGCACGTCAGGTGGACTGACAAGCATTTCCTATTCTCATCGATATTGAGCAAGATGGTCTTTAGTTTGCCTGAGACTACAGCACTGTGCCACTGCACATGTTTTCCTAATGTCCTGTAATCTTCAGAAAGTGAAGCAGATTGATTTTTTTTTTTTTTTTTTTTGAATTTAATACACCACCGGGCACCTGCACTTATAGTAAAACAGAGTTAGACTACACAAGCTGCTCTACAAACTATAAGGTGTTAAATTCCTTCTATCAGTATTGTGGTTTTTCACTGTTTGGATAGCAAATGGTCTAATAAGACCAAAAACTGACACTGAATATTGTTGTAATCATAATGGAAACAAACGTATTTGCTGCAAGGATTTTTAGTCTGAAGTGTTATGTATTTCCATGAGTTGGGTTCTTCATTATTAAAATCACGTTTCAGACTTGGTTTCTCAAATCTTCATCTGCCTGTGAACTAGGTCACAGGATGGTTCTCTCATTTTATTGTATTCCTGTACAAACAAACAAACACAAAAGACAGTCAACTCAAGGACTCTCTCCACAAGAACCAAATAAAGCATCAGACTTGAACACAGCAAGACAGCAGCAATACAGCTGTTAAATAAGATATGCAGCCCTTGGAATTAAAGCCTAGATAAGGAATTAGTTCATGATTTCCACAGTTAATAAACTGCAGCATGCATAACTGAATTACAGCTTTTAGATTTTACTAAACAGACAGTTATACAAATAAAACTGTATGCAACTGTCCTCATTTTATCTGGTTTCAGTGAACTATTGCAAGAGACAGATTCTAATAGGCAACTGTTTACTCTTAGCAGATTCCTTTTTATGATAGAAGCAAGCTAAATTTTTGCTCTGCTTTTTTACCAGTTTTACTCCATATTTTAGTTTGAATGAGGTCCCAATGTCTGTAGAACACATCTCTGCTCCCACAGCACACCAAAGGATCAATTCCTTCTACAGTATTCATATATGAGGTCACCACTTCTTAAGGTACACCACTGGCTCAAGCACGAACACGAGAACAGACCAGCCTCTACATGACAGGCCTACTATGATTCAGTTACACATTTCCCTACCTATACAGAATAGGAAATTTTGAGGTAGTTAACAGCTAAGCACTTCTATATTATCAGAAGCTGATTTTACATTTATGAGCTGGAATTTTACTTATTAAATAAATAAAAAAAAAAATTACCTATTATGAGCTGGTCTCTGGAATTGTAGGAAGGTGTGTTATTCTGTAATAGCTATGTTTAAGCTGCCGTGCTGTACGCCCAGACACAATCCATTTTAATTTCTGGACGTTTGGTTTCGAACACTTGCTCGAGGAATATTCTGTAAGGCACTTTAACACCAATTCCTTCCAGAAGGTCAGCTCTCTGTTGTTTATCTAAATAGCAAGACAGAATCCCATGTCAGTAACTCATTAAATCCTTATTTTATATGTGCATTTTTAGCTGCTCCACCTAAGATAGGAAGCAAAAGATTCCAAGCCAGATGGCAGAAGGAAAAGAATAAAAAGAGAGAAACCAGTATGCCAACAGACCTCCCCTTTCGTCAGTGAGTTATCCCCAGCATGCGTTTACATCCTGTAAAACAATATCCATACATACCTTGGAATGCAGCTGCAGAAATTCCAATGCCTCTGTCAACTCCAGTAGTTTTTGTTCTTCTATCTCTAGTGCCATAATAGACAATGCCAAGACAGAAGGCTGAAGAAGACAGAAGAGGAAATGTGACATTTTTGAACTGTGATTTTTTTAAGCTTCAGTAGTCTTATTTTCTATGTGCTTTTAAGACGTTTACCTTGGCTTTAGAAAACATGATTCTGCAGTGACATGCCTTAAGCTGCGTCTCAAGTCTCTCAAAATTAAGGTATTTTTTCCTATAAGGAAAACAAGTAAGTCAGTGTTGCACAGGAACACAAACTTGATCAAGACAGTACCACTCTGGAAACTGAGAAGCGGTGAGAACATTCTTTAGATAAAGAAGGGCCTCTTTTGTACCACAAGATCTAGAGTTTCAGTCAAACAGGTGCTCAGTTTTGGCAGTCATAATGTCAAAAATAAATCTTGTGTTACACTGGAGAGAATTCATCAAAATAGGCTGGGCAACAAGGACTTTTAGGGCTAGCTAGCAAACTGAACTTCTTTCTGAAATCAGATTTTGAAATCTTTGCAATGAAGCTCTACTTAGTGCAGCGTAAGTACAAATTTTTTATACCATCATTGATGAACAGGCTTGTTTTGGGGCTTAGAGAGCAACACTCTTTACATCACTTTACACAACATTTAAAGTTAAAATAGCATTACACCACAGATACTCATGTATTTACCAATAAGAGGGTTGGGTTTACTTATTTATTTTTTACGATTATCAAAAGGCCAATTGCTTGAGTAATATTCCCTGGTTATTCTTCTACATAGGCTTCCTGATCATCTGCAGTCGTAGCAAAGTAAGTTTTAGCTATTTTACCTTTCACAGCTTAAATTCTCATGAATGAGTGAATGATATAGTTGTAGAAACTGAAAGGCCGTTGTAGCTTTGACTTTCCAAGACAGCTTCTCCAATACGATTTTCTCCATTCTCATCAGATCAGAAACAGTGAACCTATACTGGCTTATTCGAATCAAGTCAGTGGCTAAAGGTACATTTCTCTCTTCCTCTGTTGCTTTCACAGCCAAGTAGAAGCAGCTGAGTCCAACACAGCCTACGTGTTTAGGCTGTACCTAAAGAGAAGTCAATTTGACTCATTACTTTCAAAGAGGGACATTTTTGATCAGTAATTTCAACACCTAAGCACCAAAGTAGAATCACCAACAAGAAAATATTATGGGTGTTTTTAAATGCTTAAGCAATTAGACTTTTTTATCCACATACATTTTAATCTTTAACCAAATGAAGAGACCTTTACAAGCAACAAATTCTGCTTCATTCATCTGAAGAACAACATTGCAGAAAAATATATTTTGACTGAGAACTAGTTTCTTAATGAGGTTCCATAATAGCCTAATCAGAAGCTTTTATGACCTACAGTGTTGTACATATTGGCATATCCCAGCATTTTTCTTTATCCTTTTCTATATACATAAACTTGTTACAGTTATTTTTTTTAAACAGATCTTGAATTCAGAAGTATTATGCTCTATTTTTTTTAACAGGTGTACTAACATTCAAGTAAAACAAGCATTTTTTCTTGACCCAGTACAACAGTAGTAATCCTGGTTCATTGGACGATTAACAACCTGTCAGCATGCCACATACATGCAGTAGAATGGAGTGCTAGCTGAATACTCATTTTACCAGAGTAATAAATGCTGAACAGCATCAAGACTCTTGATATACATGAGACTCACTCGTAGGTTTTAACAGCAGTAAAATAAAAAGTAATTTAAGATGTTCTTGTATAAGTGCAACAGGCAAGACAGTTTGTCTTGATCTAACCCATTAACACCGCCTGCATTTCCAAGCCTAAGGGCATCCTCAAGTTGGAACAGATGCCTTCTTCCTTTTCTTCATCAGAGGAAACAGCTTTCTTACTGCTAAAATCTAAACAGCAAAAGCCATTTTTTTTAATCTCTTCTGCAATCAGTATATATGGAAGCAGCTTAACCTTTAGCCAGCTGAAAGCAAGACATGCTAACTTATACCAGGAGCAAAGTTGCAACAAACAAAAGCTGATACCTGGGAGCTTATACCTTAAAACACCATACCTTCATTTTTGACAAGAACCTATCTAAGAAATTCACAGCTAGTGAAAACGTCTCAGCGTGGAAACCGAAGAACTGAGTTAAGCTGAGGAGATCTTTCACTTCAAAGTCTCGCAGGCGGGCAGTCATTCGGAGGCCATTATCGTGGGCAGCTTCGATGAGTCTCAGGCCAGAGGCCTTGGGCTGACACCTCAGCTCCTGCTCCAGCAGGGCCGTCAGCTGGTACAGCAGCTCCTGCGCTTCGGTACTCACGAGCGTTTCAATCATCTGCGAGGAAAAACAGCCGTCAGCGCGTCCAACAGCTAACCCCGCGGCGCTGGGGGCCCCCTCAGCCCGCCCGGGCCCTGCCGGCCCCCAACAGGCGTCTTGCGACCCCGACCCCCCGGCGCTCCCCGCACCCCTCAGCGGGGCAGCAGCCGCCGGGTGCCCGCGCCGCGCAGGCGCCGGCTCCGCGGGACAAGCCCGGGCCCGTCCCCCCCCTCCTCACAGGGCCCTCCCGGCGCCCAGCCCGCGCCCCTACCTTGCCCCCCGCCTCGCCGCTCCCGTCTGCCAGAGAAAGGGCCCGAGCTGCTGCCGCCCGCCCCGAGCGGCGCGGATTAGCGCGGCGCGGCGCCCACCCGCAGGCACGGCCCCCAGCGCGCCATGCGGCTGCGCCCACCGCCCCGCTGCGCTCCGCCGGGCAGGGGGCGGGGCTGCGCGTGGAGGGCCGGACACGCAGCCCAATCAGCGAGCGCGCACGGCTGGAGGGGCGGGGCGCCTCTTGAGCCGGGCGGCGCCCTCTGGTGGTGTGCCACAAGACGGCGGGCGAGGCCTCGCAAGATGGAGGGCGGGGTCTCCCCAGGTGCTACCGCCCCCGCTCCCCGCCGAGCGGGGCTGGGCAGCGCCCGGCGCTCCGTCCTCGCCGCCTTCCCGTGCCGGGCGCCCCGAGCCGCGGCAAGTCCCGGCTCGTTCCTGAGGCGGCTGCGCTTTGTTTGTGGTGTGGAAATATTTACGTTGGCATCTCTGCGATAAGTCAAAATTAACTGAGAGACCAGACTCCCTTAGCCTTTTGCTTAAAGCAGCCTGAAGTGGCAAGCTTCAGGTGGTCCCTTTCAAAATACACTCCCACTCCCTTCCCTTTGTTTATATTTGTCTGGTTGAGTGGGATAACCATCGGCTTTCTGCTGAGGGAACAGCCAGGAATTACTGAGGTGAAGTTGAAGTGAGAGTAGAGCCCGTGGAAGATACAATTCTTGCTGTGGGTAGCCAGTCATGTGCTGTATAACTTGCATAACTTTTTTTTTTTTTTTTTTTTTTTTAGAATTCCCTGTTAAGACGTGGTAGTGTTACCAGGAGAAGGCGTGTTATTGCTGAAAAACACCTCAAATTGTTTAACAATATTCAGAGCAGAACATACTCCACTTAAGAACTGCCTTTAGGACAAGTAAATGGAATTGCTTAATATTGAAGAGCTTCTACTCAAAGCTCTATTTTTCTTCTTCTCCCAGTCTATACAAATACCTGGGATTGCCCCAGCCCAAGTGCAACACCTTGCACTTGGCCTTGTTGAACCTCATTAAGTTCTCACGGTCCCACTTCTCCAGCCTGTCCATGTCCCTCTGGATGGCATACCTTTCCTCTATTGTATTGACTGCACCTTTCAGCTTGGTGTCATCTGCAAACTTGCTGAGGGTGCACTCGATTCTGTCACCTGTGTCATTGACAAAGATATTGAAGAGCACCAGACCCAAGCACTGACCCCTGAGGGACACCACTTGTGACTGGCCTAGCGATAGCTACCCTGAGAAAAGGGTAGCTATCTTTTCTTCAGTGAAGTCTATCTGCTTGTCTGTTATTTATTTTTTTTAAAAAGGAAGCTGAATGACAAATCTAACCTTTAGTCAGCTTTTCTGCCACCCCTCCTAGCTAGCCCTCCTGATACAACTGAACACACAAATCAGGGTCTTTCTCTGCATCTTTTGTTTCCAAAGATGTTTCTTTTATTCTGAATTGCTTTCTGCCTTTTTTTTTTTTTTCCCCACTTCTAATTGTGGCAAATTTCAAACAGTCAACACCTGTTCTTGGCAATGCTTTGCCCTCCCCTGTAGCTCAATGTTTTCTGTTTAGCAATCATAAAAAATAAATAAATGCATTTACTCACATAAAACAGATGTGCTGACCAATGTGATACTAATACAGCTGTTGTTCACAGCAGGGTGTTTCTGTTAGTCATGGGCATGCCTTATACAGTTGCATCCCAATAAGGACGAACTGCAATCTGGCATGTATAAGTTCTGGCCCCTGCTACCTGAAATGAATGATGTGGTGGATTTACTCTGGGAGGTAGGTCTTTGCATTACAGCTGCAGGAAATTACAATTGTTTTCATTATCTCTGTGTGTCTTGGATTAATGCTGTGAAATTACTTTCTCCTTAACGCAGACTGTGGAAAAAAAAAAAGATTAGTTGCAAGAGATTTTTGTTCAGTAATGAGAGCTATGTTTACTTTTCACTATTTAGAAACATTGGCTAAATGCAAATGAGAGCACTGTGTGTGGCTGTTTTGGAAACATTTGGAAAAAGATGAAGCAATATTCTTCCCAGAAGTGCAATACAAATTTAGTCTTCCCAAATGATGACAACAAAGACTTTTTTTTTTTTTTTTTCTCTACTCATTCAGGAAAGTTATATACTTCTGCAGGCCATTTATCAGTTTGGGACACTTGAGAGGGGACTACAGTATAATTCGATTTATTTAACTTCAGGATCCCATTTGTTAGAACGTGGATCTAAGTTATGCTAAAATCTTATATGTCATAAGGCTTAAAATGATACAGGTTTCAGTTTCATCTCTTGATATGCCTGTCAGATAGCCAAGGGACCTAGTGCTGCTGTTGGTCTCTTTCCTTGGTTCCAGGGGCTGATAAGTGCTTTTCCTATTTTGTTTGAACCTTTTTATTGCTCTTCAGAGAATACAGTTTGAAGGGAAGCCTGGCAGGGGGACATGCTGATTCTTGATTCTGCCTTCTTGCTCAGGACATGTGAAGATCTGATATACTTCTTGCATGCTCCTTTGAAGTAAAAATGTTTGCAATTGAGTGTTGAACCACACTTTTTACTTCAACCTGAGATTAGTCTGTCTGTTGTTCTGAGATAAGCTTTGGAACCTTTGTTAATTGATAGGTGGCATCCTTGTTGTTATACAATGCAAGTAATTCATGTGAAGAGGAATTTGGAACAGCTACTGTAACTGCAGTGCTTCTTCATACTGAGATAAAAATGCTGTTAGAAATCATGTCATCACATGCCATGCCATACCACAGTGCTGCACAAAGCTGTATCTGCAGGACTTCGTGGTTAGTTACAACAACAGAACTGCTTACCCACATAACAAAACAGCTTCTAAAACCTAGGCACGTCTGAGTAACATCTGTATCAAAACACTTTTTTTTTTATTTATTAACAAATGCTTTCTATCTGCCACTCATGCTTCTTTAAAAGGTAACCTACTCCTTCAAGGGATTTTTCTAAGTGTGCATTGAACTTACCATGCTCTATGTTGTTCTTTGGGCAACTCTCTCATTGCTTTTTGGTTCAGAAGTCGTTTCCCTTCAATTACTGTTGCCTGTATACATTAAGGCATACAGTTACTTATATTCCTTCCTTGGTGTTTTGGCATTCTGCACTTGGAAGTGCAAAGTAATAGGTTTTTAACCTGGGCTATGTGATCTGATAAAATCCTTATTCCAGAGGAAGCGATATAGTAGCAAGTCTTATGTGAACAGAGTGCACGCAGATGCAGATCTGACTGCATGATATGAACTGCCATCCTGCTAAATATAGCTAAGCAGTATGATTTATTGCTTTGCTATGGAAAAGAGACGCTTTGCCTTAGTTCTCAAATCATTTGAAATTGGAAGCTGACATAAGTGTCAAAGACTTCCCTCCCCCGGGTGGCTGTTGTTAGTCCGCTGTGCTCTGCATTTTGCTGTGCTGTGCTGCCAAGTGCGGGCCTCCCCCAACGTGTCTGTGCAGTGCTCCAGGTGCAGCATGTCTATGTCTGAGCAGTGTGTAGGCAGTGCTTGTTGTTAGCCATCAAACCCTGCAGCACATCTCTGGGGTTTTCTTGCACTTTAACGTTTTTCTGCACTGATACTCTTCCTGTCTTACAGTAGTCTTTCTCTGTCACAAAAATTTCTTCCATGTACGTTCTATGTTCAGAGTTCTTACAGATGGTAGCTTTTCTTTCCTTTACTTTCTTATCAGATAAGAGGTGACAGGAAGATAAGATGACTTACACAGGTGGTTCAGTATGTTCAGGAGAGAATGAAAGTAAACATTGGAGTTCTGTGTGTGCCAGACTGTGCCATTATCTACGTGCTTCTCATAGTCACTTCTCTGAAGACCTTATCTTTCCCTAAGGAGAAGCAAATTCTTCTAAACTCTGCAGCAGTTGGACAACTGGTCAAGTTTTTACCATGCGAACACAACAAAATAATATTTAAATGCTGAAAGTAAGCTTTTTTTTTTTTTAATATATATATATATTTATTTTTAATTTGGTAAACAGGACTGAAACTGTCAAATGAGGGCAACAAATGCTGTCAGTACATTGCTACATAAGGCACTACAGATTGATAATTTTTTTCTTCATCACAAATGTTGGATACAAGGGCCAAGGACTTCCTTCTCAGCAGCACGGTGAACAAGCTGCTGTGCCTCTCAGTTCTGCTTAGGAGCTGCTGTAAGAGTTCAGCACAGATACAATATGAATTAGGTCATGAATATCTATCTGCAAGGGCACAAAATTGTTTCTTCCTACTGTCTACAGAGTTAAAATTCTCAAGCGAGACTTATTTCAACTGTTGCTGGTGTAGCGAATGGCTTATGTGAACTCTGTAGCTGGTTGTCTTTACAGCACTGGCTAACTTGACTTTGCTTGGCATTTATTTGAGAGAGAAGCCTTTATCTCATTTCTTTATAGTTCAGAAATCTTGTTTCTTTCAATTTATGTTGCCTGAAAAAATCTAATGCATGTAGATACTTACTTCTCCACCAGTGTTTTTAATGCTTAAATGCAGAGATGTTTTCAATTTAGCTCATGGAAACATGCAAACAAACAAACAAAAGCTAAAATCTTATGTTGCTTCCTATATATTTGAGAAAATAAGGTGAAATTAATTGACACCACGGAGCAAAACCATCTGTCTGTCCACATCCTTTATGCCAAGTTTGTTAAAAAAGACTTGCAGGTACATTTGCAGCACCAGTGGAGAAGGATCCTCCTTCCCCAGAGAGCCCCTGAGCGTGGACGGGAGGTGCAACCGCCTGAGCCTGGTGGTGTTTGCATCATGAGCCCAGGAGCTGGGGCTTTCTCCTGCCTCCTGCTGCGGCTGCCTGCTGAGACAACCAGGAGTGAAGGGAAGCGAGACTGAAGCATTCAGTTTCCAGCTGTTTCAGGATGTGGTTTCAAAACTATACTTTTCTGAGCTTTAAAGCCTTTACATGACTTTTCTCTCTCACTGTAGCTCTCGCTGTAGTTCTTCTCTAATATCAATATATCCACCCAGAAGAGGAGCTTTAAAAAATGTTGCACCATAGCTTTCCTACACAAAATTTCTGCAGCTGTCTTGAATGTCTGCTTTCTTTTAACTTGTCACTACAAGGCAGCCAAGGTCAGGTAAAATCTGAGTCATGTCATTCCAATGTTTTCCGTCTTCCTGCGTCCTGTTTCTTTGCTTGCACCTATGTGCAGGAGGTGGTCAGTAAACGCTTGTATTGCCATGGAGTGAGAAATAAGGCAGAATGACGGTCAGGTTTTTAGCAGAAACTGACATCTAATTCTTAGCAGATCTAGCGTGGCAGTGAGATCCTAGACGACCACTAGGTGTCCTTGCCAGCCCAAGGAGAGGATGCTTCCTGTGTGTGACAGAGCAAGCAGTATTCCAAGTAACTCACTGTTTCATTAGGTAAGGAAACACTCCAGGAGGTACAGCAGGTTGTATCAGTATCAGGGGCTTGTTAGGGTAGCCAGCTGGCCGACAGCAAGACCGAAGCAGCTGTTAGCCTCTGTTCCTCTAAAAACAGTGATTCAAAATTGACATTGAAAGCAGCTTGGGCACCTTCCCCCTTTGTATGTTGTCTGCTGTCATGGCCAGAGCTCAGTGTTGGGTTGTCACACAAGGAGGGGAAGAGGAGGGAGAGCTTGCCTGTGCAGCTGTGCTCCTTCATGCGAAGGAGTGTAAGTGTAAAACTGAGAGTGACTGTTTGTGCATCAATGACTTTTGTCTTAATTACTAAATATATTTGTCAAAAGCTGTATTCATCCTGTTTCCTCCCTTTGTACCTATCACTGGTTTATTATCGATTTATTTCACTCTCCCTATTAAATTAATAAAAGTTTGTTTTATTAGAAGAAACTTTGTACTTTAGAAAGCTGCAATGATTAACAAGAAAGGTAAGACCAGAAAAAAAAAGCTTGGTTAGAGAAGTAGAGTTTAAGAAAAAACATATTTTGCATACTAAGTGCTTGGATTTCTAGAAGGCTCAGTGGAAATCAGCATGAGGGAACTTGAGAGAGTCGTTGGGTGCAAAGGCAGGATGTCCAAAAGAGTGTGTCTAACATCCCCTCAGAAGCACTACTCACTTATATAGGATCCAGCTTTTCTGTTTCCACTTGCTATATATGTAACTTTTTTCGTCAGACATTTGCTTACTACTGGTGAAGTGAATAACTCTAAAAATCCTTTGTGTGACCCTCATGAATAATGACCTTGATTTGTATCTTGAGTAGAAAAGAAAAAGTTATTTGTTTAAAAATGAAGGTGGAAGCATCAGTCCCACATCTCAAGACACAGCCCTTCTGAAAGAAAACAGATTGGCTGCCTCTGCTATAAACTCTTAACTACAAATCAATCTGTTGCTACTCTGATATTCCTGTATAATTGCCCATGAATGCAAACTTAAGTACGTCAAGTATTCACAGATGCAGAACATCAGAAATAAAGATTATAGTAAATCAGACCTCATGAATATGCATTTTTTGTTGCCAGTAAATAATCTGAGTTATCTAAATTAAAATTCAAAATTACATATTGAGAAAAGGAAGTGTTCTTCTTTTTAAGAGTTGGAAAACATTTGCAGTAGTCTTCCTGCCATTACTATGCACATAATAATCATCTGAAGCAAATGATACTTCTTTTTATGCTGCTTCTTTTAAATAGCTTTTATTTCTTAAATTGGTGTTAAAAATAGCCTGAAAACTCTAACGAGCAGTGGGCTGTGGGCCTGATTGGAAGCCACTGACAGCAGCTGGAACCTCTGGCCCATTTACTGTTCTTGTGATAATGGTTCTGGACTGAAGCAGCACTAAAGGAAACCAGTTCATGTCCATTAAATGCAATGTTACAGGTGTTGATTAAAAGCATTCCTAGGACTTAGACACTTAAAAAGTAGAAGCCCAAAGTGCCTTAATCAGTGCAAGTTGTTAATATCCCTTCTACTTGGGCAGCAGCTGTGACAAGTGGCTTGCTCCAAGGTGCTACACTTGTTACACTAAAGTACCTGAAGCAAGTGCACGCTCTCCACCTGCTCTGCAGTCTGCTGGGTGGGTGGAAGATGCTTCAAGAGGGTAGCAGCACAACTTGAGGGCACCACTAACTGCTTCTGTGCTGCAGCTCTTCCCTATTAGTTCTGGCAGATGTGCTATAGAGGATTAAGACTGAATAGCTAAGGGTGTACTTCTGCTCTTCCAGGTGTCTTTGGTGGTTGCCATGCTTGAGGCAAGGCTGTCCTGGTTTCTCCTCAGTGGCTCTGCTGGCTGAAGGCTTGCCCATCCCTGCACATCAGCTCCCGCAGGCTGAGGAGTGTGGTAGAGTAGAGGTCCTGGGACCACCACCAGGCAGGCAGGGAGGGAGCCTGCCATGGAAGCAGAGCAGGTACTTGTGGGAGTGACATCTTCACCCATCTTCTATTTAACCCATCTATATGTCGTTCAGAAGTCTGTGTAAATGTCTGTTTAATCCCCACTGTCAGGGCCCTGAGAGCACCAGCAGGTTGTAATGATGCTGATCATCCTCACCTGGGATTTCCATCCCCCCAGCTCCCTGCACATGGGCCCAGGAGCCTCATTTAAGCTCAGAACTGCAGTGTAGGAAGCTCTAATGTCATGCAGACCTGGTGATTTGGTTTCCACACTGACCCTAGGCTTGTGTTGGTACCTCTCACCTGTCTGTTAACCACAGGACTGGTATTGGAGCCCTTGGCTGCCACCAGCCCCATGCTGCTCCCTGTGTGATACTAGTAGGGGCCCTGCCCTGCGCTGCCTGTGCTGTGGCTGTCCCCAGCTTCTGGCTTGTCCTCCCTGGTGTGGTGGGGCTGCCCTCTGGTTTGTGAATTCTTATGAATTCATCCTTAAAATTTCTGTCTGATTTTTAGCAAAAGACCTGTGTGCTTTCCACTTCACTGTGTTTAGAAAAAACTTGTATTAAAGGGAAAAGTCCTATGCATCTTATAAACAAAAGAGCTTTTGTGTAAAACAGGTTTTTGTGATAAATTCTTAGTACTTTTTAACATCCAGCTCTCATCATTCTCCTGTATGTTAAGTGATATTCACAATTCCCCTATGTGTTTTTCTTTATGGAGCAGTTTGAAACAAGCAGACCCAAACCTATATATTTGCTCAAATACATTGGGCCTCCTTTTTTTGTGAGCCATCCTGGACAAAATCAAGTGTTGATAATAAACAGGTAGAGGACAGACCCTACAATCGAGTGCTTTGGAGTCTATAAACCTGTTGTTGCTATCAGCTAGAGGTATTTGTGCTGTAGTATAAAACCAGTTATTTTGTGTTGAGTTACAGACAGATACTGACTTGCCTGAACAATATCAGGAAACACTGCAACACTGCCACCTTAATTAAAAAAAATAAAAAAAATGTCTATGGAATCTAAGACAGGGAGTAGGAAATAATGTTTTGTTTTCTCTATGGAAATGGACCTCTGTGTGTAATATCACCCTCTTCTCAAGACAATTATTTAAGTTAATGCTGGCTTTTCACTCTTTATCATGTGATGCTCTATGACTATAGCATCAGAATTAGGACAAGGTTTCTTGAAACTATTTTTGCTGGAATTCCTATAAGAGAAAGATCACTGTCATCTTTTTAATCTTAATAAATTAATAAATATATATATACACATCTTTAAAAATCCTGGAATTGTCCCCTTTATATTCTTTTGTTTCATATACAGTTCAGATCCCACACATGAGGAGAATCGGGGTTTTGATTACAATTGTCAGTTATGGTGTGCTTGTTTGCTCATTGCAATAACTGTTGTTTTGAGTTAATTCATTAGCATTGTTGTAAACAAGCGCACATGAGAAAAGAAAGGGAAATAAAGAAGAGGTGAAGCCTCCTTAGCACATGTGAAACCCTATATGACACTTACTTTGTCTGGCATGACTCCTTTACTGAGGCTTGTTATATCAAACGTGTCAGAGGAGAGAGTAAAAAGCTTTTGGCTGGATTCAAGTGTGAGTGCTTGTGCGTATGGCCTGGGAGGCTCAAGAGACAAGTTTCTCAGCCATTTGGATCTGCTTCTGGGCAAGTCTCTTCATAACTTTAAGTCTAGCATAGTCATGGGAAAACTGTGATTCTAATTTCAAAAGCCTTGTTTAAGCTCATATAGATACAGGTCTCAAAGGTATTTATATATCTAGCTCTAAATGTAAAGGATTTACTTGTCTGAATTTCATTTGAAAAGAAAGGCCATAGGGTTCACAGAGTGACATCCTATAGTCCTGACATTGATACATTAAGGAGTGTGATTTCACTGAAAATTGAGCAATAGATTAAATGACTTCAAAAGTTTCCTGTGACTTTTCCTTTCCATTGCATTCTTCAGCCTTTAAACCAGAACTCTGCAAGCCAAAAAACGAAAGGTAATGTGCTGCACTATTCCTTGCTATAAATCAAAAGGGAGAAAGTCACTTGGCCAGATGGAACATGTACATTTTAACACTTCCCATAAACACCAAAACCTATAATGGATATAGAAGTTGTAATTAAGTATTGCTTGATGTTCTTATACTGATCCTAGTCAAATGTTCATTCTGTGATTCCTTTTCCTCTTATGTTAATGAAGAGAATTTAAGATGTTATAACAGGATAGCTAGATTTTCAAACTGGAACACTTCTTACTGTATACTTAAGTGAAACTGCCAAGTGAAGCAGACTATTGCATGGTTTTCCACCTTGTTTGCAGTGATAATGCACAAAACAGTTTTGAGTAGGGAAAATAGCAATCTATTAGTTTTACTAGTGTATTTGAATATCATGTAATCCAAATGCTCCTGTCTCTTGCATTTAGCTAGTGTCTGATTTGTATGCTTGCTGATGTTTATTGTGATCTATGCAAGTTACTTTAATTCAGTGAATTACAAAAACAACCTTATTTTCTCCAAAAGGTATTTAAGTTGAAAATTATTTATAAAATTTCTTTGCTGTTTGACACTCCTCTTCCCCAGCCCTGAAGACATTCAACAGACATCATGAAGAAGTAGTATACACAAGCTGTCCTTGCAGAAAATGGTATGGGATATGAAACTTTGTGGGCTTCTGTGGGAAATTGGTAACTACCAGCAGTCCTCAGCTCTTCATGGTTACAACTTCTCTGCCTTTAATTTTTAGCTGGATATTTCCTCTCAATTTGAGAAGATTCAGGATTACTTCTCTAGGAAGAGCATCATCAGCTGGTTTCAGAACACAAAGTGATTCCTTGAATAGACTGGGGAAGCTGAGACTAGGGACTTGTAATTACTAATAAGGCTGCAAAGGTGTGCATGTTTATTTTTATTCATTCTGTGATGAGTAGTCTATGGACAGTGTGTTTTGTTCACAGAGAAGTATTTGAATATTTTAGTCATTACAAGACAGTATGACGTTGATTTTTTTTTTTTGGTTTGTTTGCAGACAAAACCTTTCAAGCAACTTTGTAGATGCTGTACTCTTGATCTAGGCATACTGGTAACGCGCTAATTGTTCTGGACTAGCCTTGATCACCAATTTGTGGATACTATTGGTTTTATCTTAATATAATAGAAATATGTGGTTTGTTGTCTTATAATGGCCCGCAGAGAGCTCTTGTATTTTATGGCCTAATATCTCTACTGAGATTTTTGTGATATTAACTGAGATTGAAGCATCTCCAATGGCTCTAGTTGGTTCAAATCCAGAAATTCTTACTGACAACATTAACTGGCATGTAATTGCTAAATTACAGTATTTCTTTTAGCTCTGCGAGTCAAGACCTCTCAAAATAACAATTTTTACACATTGCTTTTCTTTTGACCTGCCCAGCATTTGCTGGGGTTTACATAGTTTTAAAGCCAAACACAGTGCTTCTCAGTAAGAGAAGGATTTACAACAAGTGGCAGAACTAAATAGTGGTTTCCAAATATGATGGGTTATAACTGAGATGCTGATTAGTTTGTAATCTCAAGTAGTGGTAGGTTGCTAAAATGGTATCTATGGTAAGAAGGTAATACAGTACCATTATTTTTTGTTGGAAACAGAACAGTTAAACAATCATAAGCAATCTGCTCATGCTCCAAAACCAAACACACACCCCAAAAAAGTCCCCAAAACAACAAAACCGCTGTACCAATGCAGCCTATGAGGATTTCCAGTTTAAAGAAGCAAATGGTTTGGATGTGAATGCAACTAACTGCCAATATCTCCTGTAAAGAGTGGAAGAGTATTTTTGTCTCTTATACAAAGCTTTCAGAACTAACATGTAATTGATGATTTTTTTTTTTTTTGTCTCAGGTATAAAAGCACTCCAGATATATTATAGGATGAACCCAAGAACCCTGGAGGGGTGAACAAGAGTTGCTTGTGTCTTTGAACACCGAAGTATATATTTTTGGCATTATGTATCTAAAAATGCATAACAAACATCTATCAGTTTTCAGAAAAAGCCAGCATGATTCTTAGTAAATGCTGCAGATGTTGTTAAAAGCAGAAAATTTGCCAGTCTTTAAGGTTCATGAGTGGGGAAAACAAACAAACAAAAAAAAAACCACCAGCACAACAACAAAAGAATCAAGAGATCATAGTAGAAATGTGAAAATAGTTCCTTACCCTCTTGATGTCCTTATTTCTTTACAGAATATGTATTTTTTTCGTTACTCAGAAATCTTGTCTCAGACCAAACTCTGAATACAAAAAACTTTTTTGAACAATCAATTTACATGAATAATAAGTTGCCAGCACTAGACAGCATTTCCTTTTGAGACTAAAGGAACTCAGGAAGCTGATAATTTACTATTTGTGTTTTGCAGTCTATTACGTAAATCAGTTTCAAGACCAAATACGCCAAAACTGGCAAATGTCCTTATTGGTTTAATTTCTTAAAGTTTCTGGGAAAGCTAGAACTAGTCAGCAGTGAAATGAAAATGAAGGAAGAGTTCATATGGCTTCCATAGCAGGTAAATCACCAAATATTTTATTTTAGGCTATTTTAACAGCCAACTGTTGTGTTCCACTGTCACATTGCATCCAAAAGCTGGTACCATCATCCTTACCTGTAACCGCCTTCCTGGACAGGCATCACCTTCCTTTGTTAGTAAGGAAGTAAATTTGAGGAATTTTAGTCAATTGTGCAATGAATTTGAATTTCAGTATTCCTAACAGTTAAAGGGAGACATTGAGCAGTGTGTTCTGAAATAATTGTGTTTTTCCTACAAGAAAGTTTAAGTAAGTTAGGATAAAAATGCAGAAGCTTAAATTGCCTGACCTTTTCTGTTCTTCATACTAGGAGAAGACTTGGCAAATAGGGTAGAAGCTATTTTCCAGGCTTTGCCTATTCCTAGTTTGTGTGATGTTGTTTTTACTTTTTTAGAAGGATGTCAGTAGTGCAATTGTGATAATAAAATGTTTCTGTCTATCCAAAACTGGGTCCAAATTGAATCAATTACACAGTAGCGAAACTGAGCTATCAAATTTGCAGGGTTGCTGAGATTTGCTGTCAACTTTGGTTTTATCTAAATTGCAGAGAGGTTACAAGCAGGCAGTTTAACAGGATTGTTGGGTCTGCCAGTGCCAATGGGATAGGTCAGCAAGGCAAGAGAAGAGTTAACAGAGCTTCAGGTTACATGAATGCTCGCTACAAGTCTAAAAAGATTTCACTCCAGGGATGCACTGGAGAGCTGGTGTTGGGACCAAGGTAGGCAGTGTTAATTCAGCTAGTTACTTGCAAGGGCTAATGACACAGTTAAGGACTGAATGACACTCCCCTCTAGTGGGATGTAATGACAATTACCGATTAACTGAATCCAAAATCTGCCTCTCCCTTTTGATTTGAGCCCACATATCCACCAGCAAGCTGGGAAGAGGAACCTTGTTTAGTGTTTCCTTCTCTTGGTGGTGTGCTCCTTCCTTCCAGCACTACAGAACCTTATATAAGATGATTTGGCCTTTTCTGCCACCTTGAAGCCATTAGTTATGTTTCAGTCCAACTGATTTGTTAAGAAAAAAGTATTAGGATGCAGCATCATTGAATTCAGTAATGTCTTTAGAAAAAAAAAAAAAGTGCTTTTAAATAAACCTTATGTGAATGTAACTTGAAAGACCAATTGATGGCTCAGGGACCTGAAAATGTTTGAAAAGAGTTCCCTGAAAACAGTACCTGGAAATTGTTTATTCCATGCTTGGTTGATGAACCCAAAGAGACAGAGTAGATAAGTATCCTTGGTTTTGAGTGGCAAATCATAGATGGATCATGTAGTACACAGTAAAAATGGCTGAAAATGTGGCCTACTGAAGGCATCCCCCCACAGAAATACAACAGTGGCAGCATCATTCAGTGGAATTCATTTATTTTTTTGTCACAAATATTAGGGAAAGAAAAATTGAAATACTAGGTTAGGTTTCCCATATTTCACTCACATTGGTTCTGAACGGACCGTTCTCTACACTCATAGGACCTAATCCTTAGGCCAGTGTTTTTATACTAAATAACGTCTTGGTTTCACTACAGAGTAATAGTTATGGCTTAAGCTATTTCCTTCTGACTCTAGTTCCATCCAACCTCAAGAGCTGTTAACTAAGATACAGTAGTGAATGATGAGCTCCATGGCAAGTTATTTTAAGCTTTTTGATTGAGATACGTAACTGTTTAACAGTTCTAATGCGAATTCTTTTTTATTCCCTTTAACTTTAAAGGACTGGGGTATTTGTCCATGCTTTTTCAATCGCATCTTTTGGCTGTTGTCCCTAGTTGCATGTGAGTGGCTTCTTGGCCTAGCTTTAGCAGCAGCATGGCAAATGAGCTTAGAAAGCAGATTCAACTCAAACATATTATTTTTCCTAACATTTTGGATTCAAGTGATAGTGAAACAGTATCTTTAAGGGTTAGATCCAATGAATGCCTTTTCGTGGAAGGGAAAGTCTCCAAGCCAGCCTCATAACTTGCTGAACCCCATCTTCCAATAATTCTTGCTGCTGTTTCTCTCAAAAGTGGAGCTCTGTCACACTCTGCAAATTGGCACATAAATAATCAGAATATATAGAAGATTGATTCATGTAAGACTACAATATCTAGCTCTTTATGTGCCCTAGTAAGCAGTGATACATGGGTTTTAAGATAATACAGTTTGCTTCCTATTTATTAGATTTTTCATGTTAAGAGGGTGTACTAGTTGATTGTAATTGCCATTGTGCTTTACCAACTAGGTGAATTAAGTAGTTTAGACAAATGAAGTAGTCCAGGTAGTAGTTTTAACAAGCAAGAGATAAATATCTTTTTACTTACCATAGATTTAGAGGGCTGCAGCTTGCAAGTCAGTGTCCCTGCTATTGTGGAAGCCCAGCAGTTAGTACACAGCCTGTAACTGAAGCATTAGGATATTTCACTTCATATGCGGGGATGCATCCTTTTCAAAAGCTGTTTTAGGAGCAAATGGACTGAATTTCACAAAGAGAGAGCTATGATTAAAGGACAGTCTGCCTCCCTGACGGACAATTTTGGTTTAGTAGAGGAGATCTTTAGATAACCTAATGAGGAGAATTTTGTTCTTGCAGTGGGAAACCATAGCAACCTGCCACTTTAGAATGCATGGTATATAATCTATCTGTCCTTCAGACGGTATTTTGCAGTCCAGAAATAGTCATAGTTTCTTCATGTGTGAATGTAAAATGTCAGATAAAGCTGGAGTGACAGCATGGTCTCTGAGGTAAACATGAGCCCTGTTGTGCTGTTCAGGTGGTGCTGCCCATTTGGAAAGCAGATCCCAGAGGGGGGCAAAGGTAGTATGTTACTTTTCAGTTTTGTTTTTAAATAAACAGGTTGTAGGGGCCCTCTGAAAATTGGTGATGGGAAGAGCTTGCTGCAGTCCCCTTAGCGCCAAGCTTACCCTGCCCAGAACCCCATATGTGTTCCTACTTATTTTTGGCACAGTTGTCTTAAATTACAGTATTTGGGATTAAAAGCTTTTTGGTCATTGGTCTTTTTCACATTACTTTGCTCAGGCTCAAATAACCGTAAAAATAGTCAGTAATTATATAGTGGGGGTAAGTGCCCTGCAACTCACTCACAGCTGGACAAAGCTGCTGGCTGTGCTCGATAAAAATGCACCAATGATTTTATTTATTTATTTATTTTATATTGAAAATTTGTCTGAGCAATCTCACTGACTTCTCTCTGTGTTCCCTTCCCCCTTACAAGTTCTAAGGCAAAGCTGAATTCTATAGAAAGCAGCACTGAAAACAAAGCTCTTAAAATTTAGCTTGTGAATCTTACAGTCTGCTGCCTGTTTTAGAGACTGGGCTACCAGTCTGAAAGGGATGATTCACTCGGCTTTCATGTGAAGTGGCCTGAATGGATAGGGCATTGATATAAGAAAAAATGTGATATTTTGTGATATTACCAAGGATTGATTTAGACTTACCACACTGTATTTCTAGTTTGTCACCTTTAAATATTAGCATGACTCCAGCTTGTTTAGGAGTGCTTAGAAATCCGCCTTCATACCACGGAATGCTCTATACAAATGTATGTTTTGTGGAACTGAGTCATTTCAACTGTTTTTTCTATAAATCAAATTTTAACACACGATTTTTTTTTTTTTTTGTGGTTAAAATGTGAAATGATTTTGATAGCACTGCCATCTACTCTCACTTAAAAGGGGAGAGCAAAGCAGTATTTCATCAGTGTTTCTGTTGGTGATCATTATGCTTTTACTGTGTCAGTGGGCTGAGTCTATTGGATTTCTTCTGCTCCTGTAAACTGAATCGGCCCTTTATTGTTTGTGATGCATCAATTTCTTTAAAATTGTGGACAACCAATTCTTTCTTGTAATTTATCCCTCTACTTCTCTGCTTTCTCTAATTTAAAAAATCTTAGTCATCTGAATCTGAGCTGTTTTCAGCTTGGATTTTTTTTTTTCTCGTTCCATTTTTTATATGGTACTTGCGTTTGTGTATAAACAGAGTCAGCACTTTGTCAGGTGCTTGTGATCACTTGTGTCTAACCAAATGCTGTGGGCTTCTTACTTTGTTTTTGTTTTAGTGCACTGGCAGCCTTTCCTCCCTGTTTTGTTCAGAGATCTAATAGAAAACTACCTTGTTGTGAGAGGATACTTCAAGTTGAAATGAAGTGTAAAGGACAGTGTGTATGCTCAAATCGTTAATATCAAAACTACTGATAAAAGTAATTGTGTGGAAAACCATGGTCTTACAAGAAAGAAAATGTCAGATTCAGATTTCTCCCGAATGAGGGCAGTAGTGGCACATGATTTTTACAGTCCTTGTTCGTTTTTAATGTAACACTCATTAAAGACTGTGAGCTTTGGTATATTTATATTAGGTGTTTCAGAGAATGTGTTGTAGAATTACTTTTTTAAATTGAGAACTGAGAAATACCAGGAAAGACTGTGAAGGGAGATATTTTTATAAAAAAAAGGAGTTTCAATCTAACCTCCCACTAGAATGATTTTCAAGTTCCGAACAGAAGCAAGGCAACTTGCTGAAGGGAAGAAAATGCTATCACTTGACAAGCAGAGCTGGCAAATCTGCCTTTAAAGTTTACTGTGTTTTCAGAAGATGGTCAGGTTTTACAGCACTGAAACTTTTTGCTTAACGACTGTTTTCCATGCATGTTTTTTTTAACTTTACTGCCTAGTAACCCATCAGTACCCGCCAACTCTGTTTGTATGTACTTAAATAGCATACTGCTAATTATTACATCCTCATGTGGCTGCCTTGCAGCAGCAGTTATGGAGGTATTAAATGAATACTTACCCCTCCCCATGACTTAACAGACCTGTTGTTTCCTTAATTGGCTTTTAGTACAGAACAGGGAGAGATTTTTGAGAGATCTGTTGATATAGGTGTATTAATGGGTGATACCTTCGGAAGTGTAAAATCTCTCTCAATTAAGGACCTCTTGATTTGACATCTAGTGACCTGATTTTTGCAGCAGTTACTACAGCAGTTAGGATGAGATCATAACTATTCAGGTATCTTATGGGGATGGCAGAACGATTAGCCTTGTGGGATGAGTAATAGAACTACAGAATGAATTATGTAACTGGCTATTATGGTTTCAAGAAACTTGTTACGATGTGTTTTTGACTATATCTGCCCAGGTTTAGTGAAACTTGTGCTTGTGCTCCACTGAGTCTGGAAACCCTGCAGTTACAAACCAATAGTCACATGGAAAAGCACGTTTTGTTTTTTCTACAAAAGACTCCACAGATCTATTGAATGACGTGGAAAGAGCAACTCCTGTGCAAGCACATCTACTGCTGAATTGTCACTGGTGGGCATTTGTATTTGTGTGCCTGCTGACACCTGAACAGAGCTGTGAGAGTTTCCTGACTGCTTGGCTAACACTGTGTGAAAGATGTCTGGTCCCTAGGTGAGGAGACGTGAGCTAGAGTTACGGGCTGTGTATTGCCAGGGAGCTCGAACCGCAGCTGTCAGCAGTAACTGGTAGGCAAGGCTTTTAGTCCTGGCTGGGGTGGAAAAACCTAACACAATAAAAAAACCACCAACAAACAACAACAACAAATACCACCAAGTGTATTAGTTTTGCTTGCACATAATTTAATTCTTTTTCTAGTTGAATTTTCTGTTTTTGGGTTTATCTGCCGATATGATAAAGAAGACTCAGCATATCATGGAATAGTACTTGCTGCTTTCTATGTATTGTAAGCGATGGAACGGATGGATCCCAGAAATCTAAATTAAATCTGCATAAAACCAGGCTGACAATTGTAACAACATGCTTCCCTGTGTGCATAGGCAGCAAGCATCTGATGGGATAAGGAAAACGGGAGGTTGCCTGTAAGCTGTTAGAGGGCTGTGTGCAGGCTATGTGTTCTGCTGCAATGTGTGGCTACTGCCCTTACACTGTGTGGAAGGAGAAAGAGGAGAAAGTTAGCTGTTTTATTGCACTCCTGTGTGGGAATTTATTCTCAGTACAAATATAACCTATGTTTTGAAGCTGCCATTCTGGCACCTGTATGTCCCCAGACAGGCTGTGAACCCATCACACATGAGAAATGTGTGGGTTATATTACACTGCCACTCATTCCTTATTGAGCCAAAAATAGTGTGGGAGGCACAGTCTGCCTCATGCACACCACACACTGGCTTGTGCCTATTGGCTGCACATCCATGCAGGCTCGTGCAGCGGGTTGGAGACTGGAATATGGTAACCCCTTCTTGGAAAGAGAGGGGGAAGAGACAGACTTTTCCCCTGCTCAGTTCTACTGAGTTCTGTGGATTCTTTAACTCTTCCAGCTGTAATTTACAAAGGCAAAGAAAACAGGAAAAAACAAAAACAAAAACAAAAACAAAAACAAAAACAAAAAAAAAAAACAAAAAAAAAAAAAACAAAAAAAAAAACAAAAAAAAAAACAAAAAAACAAAAAAAAAAAACAAAAAAAAAAAAAAAAAACAAAAAAAACAGAAGACCTAAACTGATTAGCTAAGTATTTGCTCTTGCCTTACCATGTGCTCCTTGTAATGCATTGTGGCTTGAGGCTAAAACTGTGAAATACAACTTATCCCAAGCTTTGGGCAGCAGTTCCTAGTCTTCCTTTACACCAAACTAGCAGCTGATCTGCATCTAGCATGTGTGCAGGTCTGAGGAACTGCAGCAGACATGGAGAAACTAGGAAGGCTCGATTCTTGGCTGTGCTTTTCTTGGACATCTTTGAGTTACATCCTCCCTCTTTTGTAAATCTAAATTTAAAGCCGGGTAGTGCTTTGCTTGATGATCTTCTATTCAACATTTATCAAGAAGTTTGTGAACATCTCATGGCCAGTAAGCCTCAAACCATGTTCTGTGACCTGTGGGGGTTTGTAGGAGGGGAGCCTGCACTTTGGACATAAAATTCCCATGGCATTATTTGAATTTTTGATAAAATTATTTTAATTTGGAGGTAAAATTCCCATGGCATTATTTATTGCAACAAAATTAAGGTTGCTTCTATTACTTTTGTATGTGTTATTTCTCTCTCTTTAATTCATTCTTTGCTTCCTGTAAACCAGCTTACACATTACGCATGTAGAAGCTATTTTCCTCATGTTTCCATTCAAAATATCTTGAAATACATGGTAATCAGTGCTACTCAAGAAAACTGTTGTGTTTATGTTCCCAGACATCTTGGAAGGTCAAAAACCTGTAGCTGGCTCAAAGGTGATAGCATTTACTGTAATGGATTGCACAGAAAATTAATAGGAAAGAATTATTGTTGGCAAATGTTCTTTCAAGGTAATGTCAGATTACTGTATGCATGAATGATGCTTTTTGTATTGGCAGGTGAGGGCAGAATGTATGGTTTATTCAGTTACTGTGTGCTCTTTCATTCTCTTTCAGAGTAACATGCATCTCTGGGTTTCCACATTTGTAGCCTCTGTTGTTTTTGCATCTGATTGCATTTAATTGTGGCATGGGACGTGGTTTGTGTTGAAAGTGGAAAGCTTGTAGAGGCTGTCTTCATGATCATTGCCATGACATAAAAGGCTTAAGGCCTGCAGCAATTTCAAAAAAGTTTGTGATTTTCTTCACTTCTGTGCACCCACTGACTGTTCCAGTTCCTAGTGGGGGAAAAATAATTTAGGAAATGTGTTTCCAGCTTATTTTGAAGAATCACAGAATCATCTAGGTTGAAAGAGACCTTCAAGATCACCTAGTCCAACCTCTGACCTAACGCTAGCAGTCCCCACTAAACCATATCACTAAGTTCAACATCTAAACGTCTTTTAAAGACCTCCAGGGGTGGTGACTTCACCACTTTCCTGGGCAGCCCATTCCAATGCCTAACAACCCTTTCAGTAAAGAAGTTTTTCCTAATATCCAACCTAAACCTCCTCTGGCGCAACTTTAGCCCATTCCCCCTCGTCCTGTCCCCAGGCACATGGGAGAACAGGCCAACCCCCACCTCGCTACAGCCTCCCTTGAGGTACCCATAGAGAGCGATAAGGTCGCCCCTGAGCCTCCTCTTCTCCAGGCTGAACAAGCCCAGCTCCCTCAGCTGCTCCTCGTAGGACTTGTTCTCCAGATCCCTCACCAGCTTCATTGCCCTTCTCTGGACTCGCTCGAGCACCTCCATGTCCTTCTTGTAGCGAGGGGCCCAAAACTGAACACAGTACTCGAGGTGCGGCCTCACCAGAGCCGAGTACAGGGGGACAATCACTTCCCTAGCCCTGCTGGCCACACTGCTTCTTATACAAGCCAGGATGCTGTTGGCCTTCTTGGCCACCTGAGCACACTGCTGGCTCATATTCAGCCGACTATCAACCAATACTCCCAGGTCCTTCTCTGCCAGGCAGCTTTCTAATCACTCCTCTCCCAGCCTGTAGCTCCGCTTGGGGTTATTGTGCCCCAGGTACAGGACCCGGCACTTGGACTTATTGAACTTCATGCTGTTGACCTCAGCCCATCGGTGCAGCCTATCCAGATCCTCCTGCAGAGCCTTCCTGCCCTCGAGCAGATCGACACACGCACCTAACTTGGCGTCATCTGCGAACTTACTGAGGGTGCACTCGATCCCCTCATCCAGATCAGCGATGAAGATATTAAAGAGGACTGGCCCCAGTACCGAGCCCTGGGGAATGCCACTAGTAACTGGCCTCCAACTGGATTTGACTCCATTCACCACGACTCTTTGGGCCCGGCTATCCAGCTAGTTTCTAACCCAACGAAGCGTACGCCAGTCCAAGCCACGAGCAGCCAGTTTCTTGAGGAGAATGTTGTAGGAAACTGTCAAAAGCCTTGCTGAAGTCAAGGTAGACCACATCCACAGCCTTTCCCTCATCTACCCAGCGTGTCACTTGGTCATAGAAGGAGATCAGGTTCGTCAGGCATGACCTGCCTTTCATAAACCCATGCTGACTGGGCCTGGTCGCCTGCTTGCCCTGTAAGTGCCATGTGATGACACTCAAGATAATCTGCTCCATGAGCTTTCCTGGCACTGAGGTCAAGCTGACAGGCCTATAGTTTCCCGGGTCTGCCCTTCGGCCCTTCTTGTAGATGGGCGTCACGTTTCCTAGCCACCAGTCAACTGGGACCTCCCCTGATAGCCAGGACTGCCGATAAATGATGGAAAGCAGCTTGGCCAGCTCCTCCGCCAGTTCTCTCAGCACCCTCAGATGGATCCCATCCAGCCCCATCAACTTGCATACATCCAAGTGCTGTAGCAGGTTGCCAAATATTTCCTGGTGGAATATGAGGGCCACATTCTGCTCCCCATCCCCTTCCACCAGCTCAGGGTACTGGGTATCCAGAGAACAACTGGTCATGCTGCTAAAGACTGAGGCAAAGAAGGCATTAAGCACCTCAGCCTTTTCCTCATCTCTTGTAACTAAGTTTCCCCCTGCATCCAGTAAAGGATGGAGATTCTCCTTAGTCCTCCTTTTTGTGCTGATGTATTTACAGAAACATTTTTTTGTTATCTTTAACGGCAGTAGCCAGTTTGAGCTCCAGATGAGCTTTGGCCTTTCTAATTTTGTCCCTGCACAGCCTCACAACATCCTTACAGTCCTCCCAAGTGGCCTGCCCTCTTTTCCAAAGATTATAAACCCATTTTTTTTTCCTAAGCTCTAGACACAACTCTCTGTTCAGCCAGGCCGGTCTTCTTCCACACCAGCTCATCTTTGGGCACGTGGGGACAGACCATTCCTAAGCCATTAAGATTTCCTTCTTCAAGAGTGCCCAGCTTTCCTGGACTCCCCTGCCCTTCAGAACCGCCTCCCAAGGGACTCTGCCAACCAGTGTCCTGAACAGCTCGAAGTCAGCCCTCTGGAAGTCCAAGACTGCGATTTTACTCATCCCCCTCCTGACTTCGCCAAGAATAGAGAACTCCACCATCTCGTGATCACTCTGGCCAAGACAGCTCCCGGCCACCACATCTCCCACCAGTCCTTCTCTGTTTGTGAAGAGAAGGTCTAGCAGGGCACCTCCCCTGGTAGGCTCATTAACCAGCTGCATCAGGAAGCTATCTTCCACGCTCTCCAGAAACCTCCTAGACTGCTTTCTCTGGGTTGTGTTGTGATTCCAGGATATGTCTGGGAAGTTGAAGTTCCCCATGAGAACAAGCACTGACAATTTCACAACTTTTGCCAGCTGCCTGTAGAATTCCTCATTCATCTCCTCATCCTGGTTCAGCGGTCTATAAAAGACCCCCACCAGGATGCTTGCCTTTTTGGCCTTCCCGCCGATCTTAACCCATAGGGACTCAACCTTATCATTCCCAGCCTCAAGTTCCACAACATCAAAACACTCTCTAATATAGAGAGCCACACCACCACCCCTTCCGTGCTGCCTGTCCCTTCTGAAGAGCCTATAGCCAGATATTGAGGCACTCCAGTCATGTGCGTGGTCCCACCACGTTTCTGTGATGGCAACCAAGTCATAGCCTGCCTGCTGCACGATGGCTTCCAGCTCCTCCTGTTTGTTGAAGATGGTCATTTGTAAAAGAAGACAGCACTAATTTTGTTAGAAAGTTTTCAAAAACTCCTGAAGAGAAAGAAAGGCAACATCAACATCTCCTATGACAAACTGGGTAGCAGCTAATGTCTAAGGAGTAATTGGAAAGCAGAGGAATAACTGGCCAACAGAAATAGTCTCAGGGCTTTTAGTGAGCTTTTAGTGAGCTGTTTTTTTTTTTTTGTTGTTTGTTTGTTTGTTAAATTGCTGCTTGTTTACTATGTAGCAACATGCCAGTACACTGGCACACAGTTTGCAACAGCATAAGTTGGCCGTGAATAGTGGAGAATTTACCCAAGTAAATTGACTATGGCTGATTTTTTTTTTTTTTGTGTGTGTGTGTGTGTGTGTGTGAATCCTTAAATACTCATTCAGTATGTTTCATCAGAAACATGATTTGTATTTCTTTGGTAAAAGTGATGTTTCTACTTCTACTCAGCAATCCCTGTGCCTGTACCCTAGTTTTTGAATTTTCATAATTAATGAAGACATGAGTCACTCTCATGACTCATCTGAAACAGTACTGAAAGCCAGTAGATTGCATCAAGTACTCCAGAGAACTACTCCACTATAACTTATTGCAGCATTTAATTTGGAAATACAAGACTATACTTGATGGGCAGAATAAAGGGATTTAGAAAGGAAGATTTAGAGTTTCTCTCTTTCCCCTCTGCCTTCCTCCCTCCTCCTTCCCTCCCTTCCCCCCCAACAAACTCTTAGGACAAAGAACTGCTGATATGTTGAGGAAGTCTGAAACGGTATACCCATGTTATAGGAATTGCATGTACTGGATGGTCCCCTATGTTATAGGAATTGCATGTACTGGATGGTCCCCTATGTAATCTTATGTAAATAATCAGGTAATAAAAATAATACTTTAAGGGAAAAAAACTGACAGTTATTGCTGTGTGATGGATATATGCAAACCAAATACTGTATACATACCTTTTAAGCAGTAAATGCATGCTTGTGTGTGTGTTTTAATGGAAATATGAATTTCAATAAATGGCAGCCATCTTTGAATGGGGAAGAAAATGTAAGCCATGAGTTACTCTACACATGAGCCAGGAAAAGAAAAAGAACAGCTTTTGCAGCAGGCCATCCAGAATTACTTTAGCTTTTAAGGTCAGTGTAGTGGAAATGTTTACCTTCCCATTCATAATGTGCTTCTGTTTATAGAAAATAACTTAATTGGATGCATAATTATTTTCAGAAACCTCTGAAACAAACCAGTAAACGTGAGCTATCCTCCTGTAAGCGCAGTCTGCACTTAGTTTTTGTGAGTGCTTCATTCAAGTTCTCACCCCCAGACTGTGTATCTTGGGGTGCTCTTCCATATGAAAATAATTGGTGCTTCTGTGAATTCTGTAGGGCAATCATGTTGGCAATGCAGAATCATTCTGCATGCTGAGGATTTATTCTTCCAGATGTGTGCTGCTGAGCATTTACAACTGCAGCTGAAGTCACCATGCATCCAGCAGGTCTGAGACTTCGGCTGTGAGGCCACTTAATCTTTTGCTGAAATCAGTGAAAAGGCTGGCAGCAGTGGGAGTTGGGCTGAGGACAAAGTCTTTTGAGGCAAAAGTCAAAGCGTAGGAATATCACGAACTGCTGGATTCCTGCCTAGCTCCAGTGCTGGCTCTTGCCCAGGGTTGGACTGTGCCTGCCTGTCCTCTGTGCTTCTGCTGCTTTGCTTTGTTTATTTGAACAATAATTTTTGTACTTTCCGACAGAACTTCTGAGAGCTCCCTCTGGCTCAGGCTCTGTAAGTGCATGGGTTGCAGTGTTCTGTTTGTGTCTTTTTGATGATATTCTGTGAAAAAAAAAGAGAGAACTTAAGTGTGCTGTTTGCTTTAAGAACAGTTTGTAGACTTCACAGCGCTTTTCCTGAGAGACAGAAACAGACAGGCTCTTGCTATGAAGTGGGTGAATATGTAAGAACATGGGAACAAGTGCAAAAAGTGCAAAGCCATGTCCCTCTGCAGTTATTCCAGGTCTCCTTTCAATGCCCTGTTCAGCCATCTGCATTTGAGCCAGGCTTTTTGGTTAGTATTCAGAAGTAATTTCAGGAGATGATCCTGAGAGACCTCTCCTCAGTACTCTTGGACAGACCTCTGAGTAGATGAATCCTTTTAAGCCTACTTTGAATGCAAAGCAGTAGAGCAAGGGTTTTCAATGCAGATGCAGTCAGAAAACATTCCTATGCAACTGTGTATTTCTTTCAAACAGAAGAAGCTCCTGTCTCATACACCAGGGAGGTGAGATGCAGTTATTTGTAGGTGCTCACCTCTTAGAGTGTTTCTTAGGTTTATTTATTTTTATATTGTTTTATGAGTCAGTCAATTACTAAAATGTTGGATCTGGATGCTTCCTGAGCTGCAAGCCAGCCCAGCTCTATAACTTTGCACCAGAAGTGAAAGGATATTTGGCGAGTCTGAACTGTCAGTCAGTCAGAGTTCCTTCTGCTTATTTTGTGATGTTTAAATTTTTAAATCTATTCTTGATATTTTGTGAGCTCATAGAAATAATTCTTCTCTCCTGTATATTCAAGCAGCAACTGCCAGGCTCTCATTTTTCACCCTGTAGTGTGAAAATACATTATGCTGAAACGTGTGTGCTGAATTACTAGGCAGCTGTGCAGAGTCATGCTAACAGGAGAGTCTAGTGCTACTTGAATGAAATAGGGGTATTCTTACTGAAGCTGTATGGAACAGCAACATCAAAAAAAATCTGCATTTATGAACTTAAGTGCATAACTGCTGAGAAAGAGTTGATTAAGAAGCTTTTGATGAAGTGAAGTCTTCAGGATATGGCAATTTCAGTGAAAGCTTGAATTGAAAAGGTCCAAGATGATGTTTCTAGTCAGAACTTGAGACCCTTGTGATCAGCACCAAATTCCAGTACTGGTTTTTAAATTCATGATGTGAAATTTGTTGGCCAAATACAGATGTTAAAAACTCTGCCCTGTGACTGCTATGTTCTATGTGGATATTAAGAGGTGTAAGGTAGTAGTGCCTGCTGGCACTTCAGCACCTAATGCTAGATCCTTCCCTGTAGTCCCAGAGCAAATTTGGGAGGTGTGTTATTGCTCTGTTCTCCATCTCTCTTGATTGCTGGAAGCAAATGTAAGTAAGAACTAGTGCTGCTTTAAAGCATTAAATGCCACTAGGGTTTTCCATGGTTCTGGTTGTGTACTCTCAACTAAACAAGGGATCCCCCAACAAAAAGTTTTCCTTGTGGACGCTTCATTATGGGCTTTGCTTCTAGATCTTCTGAAATTCTTTCACCTTAGGGATAATGTATCTGCAAAATAAACAACGCTCAGAAGCTTATTAAAGGAGTATCTCTCTCTTTTTTTTTTTTTTTTCCTGAAGTTACTCGAAGTGCCTGCATTCCTTGTTCTGCTCTGTTTCAGTCTGGAAGCATGATTAAAGCTATTAGAAGAAACTGAAATACAGCTGACCCTCACTGAGGTGAGACCAGGGCTAACAGGGTAGTATATGGCTGGCAGAAGTCTGAAAATAGTACTCGTACTCAGGGGTACTATAGGTCAACTGAGATAGGGTTACTGTTTTTGTGGCCTAGAAAAAAACACAAGTAAAATGGTCTGATCTAAACACTGTCATGGCATAACCATAGGTTAATCAAATACTGTTTCAAGTTTACACTGGATTTTGAATGTATATGAATTTACTAAACTCACCACCATCAGTCAATGAATCACATTAACTCTGCTTTTAACTTCTCTTGACAATGTACCAGATCTTAATATTCAGAGGTATTTCCCTGCATTATTTTGAACTTTACCCAAATTCATGTAATCAATATTCTTCTAATCTACAGAAAATGATGTTTTAATATTCTGGCTTCTTCTCTCCAATATTAGAGTGGGAAATAAATCTGACCTTTATTTCAGAAACCATAGGGTAAGACAAAGGATTATTTTAAGGCTTCTAATAGCTTGTGTTTAAAATCAGAATATGATGCCAAGCAGCATCTTTTGTCATTTGCTGCCAAATATATTTTCTTCATTGAATTAAAATCCACTCAAGTGGCATGAAAGCGAGGTGGAGAATCAGCCTACCACTGTTGCACAGAAGCTTTCAAGGGTACCTGGAAGACTGAGATCAATAGAAGCATTTACCAAAATACCAAATTAAAAATAGGGATCGTCTTGCTAACTTAAAAGAAACTATCTGCAGCAGGGATTCCTGTTCCTCAGTGGAATGAGAAGTTCAGGTCACATATTTTCTGGTGAAATGTTTGTGTTTTGGCTTCTGAAAAATGGATTTGATTGTGGAATAATCACCCATGTTTATAAATATAGTAAAATAGATTGGAGAGTTGGGTACAAATGCAACTTATTTTCTTTATTTACAACAAAGGTAAAGACATGAAACTGCTTTAGAAGTTCTATACAGATACACTAAAAACTCCCCAAATTAACCTTGAATTTAGCAACATCAAATATTCTATTGGTGCATACACAAAAAGGATTCTTCAATGAATGGTATCATATTCTGTGAAAATCCTTTGTGGGGGATGAAAAATATTTCTCTAAGGTGTAGAAATCCATAAAGCAGTCAGCCTAATTGTGGGCAAGTGATCTTGCAGGGTGTGCACTGGAGAGTACTTGTTTTCTACAGTTGTGCTTGATGGGACTTGGGATCCCTGCCTGACGAGCTGTCCTGGCTCCATCTGCTTGGGCGGTGTGGGAAGGTCCAAGTGAGGCCACCCTGGCATCTCTCTCCAACTGAACATCCGAGTGAAAGCTGGGCAGTGTTTAACGCTGCCAGCAGTGACCACTGCTGTCTAGTGCTGAATGAAAGAACTGTGTCTTGTTTTGAGATATAGTCAGCTGAGCAGTACGTGTGCTCCAAGGGAGTTGGAAAGTTTACCATTTTGGATGGTGTGGGGCAGAATGCCTGTCGTGGTTTAACCCGGCTGGCAGCTAAATACCATGCAGCCATTCGCTCACCCTCCCCCCTCCCTCTCTGGGACGGGGGAGAGAAATGGAAAGTGAAGCCCGTGAGTTGAGATAAAGACAGTTTAATAAGACAGGAAAATAATAATAACAAAATAATAATAACAATAATAATAATAACGTTACAATGGTGATAATAGGAAAGTAATAATAATATGTACAAACAAGTGATGCACAATGCAATTGCTCACCACCCGCTGACTGATGCCCAGCCTAACCCCGAGCAGTCCGGCCCCCTCCCCCCGGCTAGCCACCCCTATATATTGTTTAGCATGACGTCAGATGGTATGGAATACCCCTTTGGCTAGTTTGGGTCAGCTGTCCTGGGTCTGTCCCCTCCCAGCTCTTACTGCACCCCCAGCATGCCTGTTGGCAGGACAGAGTGAAAAGGCTGAGATGTCCTTGGCTTGGTATAAGCACTGCTCTGCAACAATTAAAACATCGGGGTGTTATCAACACTCTTCTCATCCTAAGCCAAAACACAGCATTCCACCAGCTACTAGGAAGAAAATTAATTCTCTTCTAACTGAAACCAGGACAATGCCTCATGAACTTCATGTTCATTTGAAAGTTGTCTTCTGCGGTGTGGGAAGTACAGAACTTGACACTCATACTCTGATCAATGGAGTGTCTCCATTACTGGCGCATGGGGTTATCAGACTTGAGTGCTGGAAACAGAGGAGCTCATTCCAAAGCCTGAAATGGTGGTGTGTTCAGTTTATGGTGCAAAATGGGTTATTTTCTAGGACAGAATTCCTTCCTTCCAGAAGGTGACTGCCCTTTTAAGAGCTATGAAAATGACGCATATTGAGCTCTTACAAGACATGAAATTTTAAAATATTATCTACTTGATTAACTAGCTCTGCTTGCTGGTAAGTAAAAATGGCTTACAGCTGGTTTTCAGAAAATTGCATAAACTTCTGCTCACAGCTGTGCTAAGTGGAGAAGGCACACTACCACCTGTAGTCATGTACTTTGAAAGACTGGACTGGGAAACGGATTCAGAAGAGAACCTTGTACCCCATCTCATACATAACACTTGTACTATGAGTATATTTGGATTGCAGTTTCCCCTCTCCTTTGTTCCCCAAACTTCATCTAGCCTGAACAGCCTACAGATACGCCTAAGCATGGCTAAAACTCAAATGAAAGGAGAGTAGTCCTTCAATAAAAAGCTGGTGTTGAAATCAGGTATTTGCTTTCTCTGCATGTCTCCTAATAGCACACAGTTCACAAACCTCTTTCAACTTTTCTTAAGTCTGAAGGCTTAAATGATTATTCTGCCTGTGCCCCTCATTTCTTATTTCAGTATTTGTACTTTTGTTCTTCCTTCTCTTCTCTTGTGAAGAACTGCATGGTTTACCAAATGACTTTTCCATTGTCCATTTGTAAATCGGTGTTAGAAACAATATTTGGAAAATTATTTATAGGTTTAACGTACAAGCAATTTAGAAAGTAACTTCTAATGTTAGTTCAAACTGAACGACATTATTCAAAAATTGTTAGTTTGCCAGGTGATTTTAATCAGGGGAAAAGGAATTTAACTTTTGGATTAGACATCATAATTCCTCATCATCGAAAAGGACAGCAAACTTTGAATTTCTTTGGCTTTCCTGGGTATGCAAATGTGAAATATCACATATGAATGTATTTGCAGTGGGATAGCTTGCTGGGTTCACATTTGCTTTTAAATCGATGTGCCAGTTGCTTCCCTAGGATGGCAGTTCTCTTTTGATTTAACTGCCTGCTTCAGTTATACTCAGTTATACTCGCCCCCAACCCCAAACTCTCTTAAATGATGAGTGAAGCATCAGCAGTATGTAGATAAAAAGCCAAGGAAAAATGAGCATGTGACATTTTTCTTATTTATTTATTTAGATACTACTGATAATTAAGTTTCAGGCCAAGTTTCGTTTTCTACTCAAGCTGCGTACAGTAGTATTAAGTGTTTTCATTCTCCAACACTCCATTATTTTATTAACTATCTGTTTAGAGTAGTTTTTTGGAAAACACTTTATCTTAATAAGAACTTATCAAGCAAGAAAGCTGGCAGACTGCACATTATCATAGTCTCTATACAGGAGTTTATCATTTTGCTGCCAGTACTGCATTCCACACTACTGAGGGTGGAAAATTGGTTGTTTGTAGTGGTTGATTTTGACTGACAAAGGCAGAGGGGGGACCAGTGGCCTGTCACAAAATGACAAGATTAGAACCAACTGACTAGACACCCAACAGGTTAAAGAGCTTTTGGGAGAGATGTGCTACACACTGGCACCTCTGATCAGCATTAACAGTCTGTCTGTTGCAGAGACTCTTTAAAATGCCATTTGCATTGATGATGGTATAATTGACATGGCTCCCTAGGGAGCTGTAAGGATTGTAGGAAGCACAAATCTCAGGAAAAGTCATTTGTTCTTCGGGCTCTTATAGTCTGAGGTGGTATTGGTAGTAGGACTTGTTGTATGGTATCATTCTAATAATAAAGGGCCATCAGGATTATGGCTCTTTTCAAGATGCCATCAGTATTTTTGTTAAATCTAATTGAACATTAACTTTCTAATTAGTATTAATGCTTTGTTCTATTGGGAAATTGACTGCATAGTTTTGTTTTGAATGGCTTTTCCAGAAGACATAGTATAGTAAACTTTTACAATAAAATTAATAACTTATAAAGAGTTTCATTATTTCAGTAGTAGAAGTAGTAAGATGTGTGATAAATTCCGTGTTTACTTTCTAGAGCTTTGAAGTCTAGGTGGTAAGACAAGCATACAAATCGATGCCTAGTAACTACAGAAGTAAGTAACTCAAAATATTACAAGGGGTTTGGGAAAGAATTAGAAATAAGAAGGCTCTTGGGACCAATGTATACTCAGAAACTAAGGAAAGATTCTGTATATTATAATATGGTTAGGAGGTATGTTCTTGAAACTGCTGGTAATTGCCGTGGAAGGTAAAACTCCTTCGTTGTAGAACTTAGTACATGAGACTGTACCAGTAAGAACTTCTTTTTCAGGCTTGTGTGTCTCTTCTGCTGAAGATAGCTGAGGGAGCACAGGTTGATTGCTTACCTACAGGCTGAATGTACAGTCTGTATACATCTATATGCATTTTGTGAGAAGTTGATATTGAAAACATTATCAGCAAGAATAGGAGGACTGCTGACCTAGTAAATCTGTGGAATGTAAGCATGAGTGTCTTTGTAAATGTGTGTTTTCATTTGACTTCAGTAGAAGATATTGAATGAAATTTTTGCTTTGATAACTAAGTGCAAATTTGCAGTAATTTTGCTGAAAGCTGAACTGAATCAACAGCAAAAATTACACTAGATTATGTCAGTTCAGGTTTATCCTTTTAATCTGCAATTTAGGTGAAGATAATTAATCTGAAAGGAGGTACTTTTATGTTCAGTGAAGCTGCTGAGGAGAGTATTGGGCCTGCTGGTGATCTTAGCACTCAAACGTGAAAATACGACAATAAATGACTTGGCATGTTTTGTTTCTACAGAGGTTGAAATGCAGTTTGTGATCAGAGAAGTATTACTGTGGAAATATTACTGTGGAAAAATTTCAGCTTTAAGGCTTATTAGTAAAAGAAGTTTGAAAATGGGTTACTAATTATGTTTAGGAAGTACTTGTCTTAAGCATGCTCTAAGATATAAACCAATCCTGTTACACATTAAATTGTGGAAGGGAGAAAAGTTCTTTGCCTTCTATGCATGTCTTCTTGAGATTTTAATGTCTTGAATTCCAAGTGTTCTATGCTAATACAATCAGGTAATAAATTAGGCTTAAATGTCTGTAGAGGGTAGGCAGGAGAGATTGACAGGGCTTTTTTGAAAATATATATGTATGAGGTAGTAGGAAGGCAACATGAGAGGAAGGTGAGAGAAAAGCAATGAAATTTGGACTAGTTTGTACTAAAGTGGTTGTAGTTTAAGATGCAAAGGGACATGATGAATTCTCTCATAGCCTTCATTTTTAACAACCAGAAACAAACCAAAAATAAGCCAAAAAACAACCATTAGTGCCTTTTCACATTTTTAAATGTTGCATCCCATTTAAATAGCTTTGGCCATTTAGATAGTTTTGAACAACATTATCTGTCAGAATAGGTCAGACACTTGAGATTTGAAAAATTGTTTCTGCTTGGTTGCACTTAAAAATATGCAGATGCCAGAAACGTCTGCCAATAACCTTTAATCATTGGACTTCTTAATTGTGTACTAAATGAGGACAGTCACAATAACCCAATGCAATGTACTTCTTTCTCCCCATTTTTGTTCAGGTTAACTGCCAGCATTTGCAACTGCAGTTCTCTTCACTCATCTTGCACTGCATTTTAAGCTACCAGTGCTGAAAGCAATGACCCTTAGACCAGTGTTAATCATGACACATTTGCATGGAGCATCTTTGTACTATGATCAAACCCTAGCTTTGGTAATTTCATTCTTTTTGCCTTAGGTATCCATATAATTTATGGAGTTGTTATTTTTATGTCTCTTTTTGTGTCTGTTGAACAGTTGCTGTGTTCTACCCAAGCTGTAGAAGTGTTCCTAACATTTTTCACAATAATTTGAAAGGTTATAAGTACTTTTAGGAATGTTTAGACTTGTTGTTCTGTAACCACCTAAGAAATTATTATTCAAAACGTAGCCTTCTCCCAAAGGGTGGGGGGAAGCTTTATATCTGATGTATCTGAAGCGAAGAAATAGCTTATCTATTTGCATTGTATAAAACAGCCCCATATTATTGACGTTATATCCTCAGTATTCCTGCATGCTATCATGAAAGAATAAATAAAAAGATTTTTCCTATGCAACACTGAAGAGAAGTTCTCTGGTCTTTTTTCTTTTGTGTTCTTTGCATGGACAGCTGTTTCAAACTATCCCTGATATTCAGCAGCTTTGTAATAGGGACTGTCCTATGAAGGGTGGAGAGTGGGTGAACAAACCTCTCCAGCCAAAAAAGCCAACCAAACATGCTTTCACTGCTTTCCTTAGCTGCATGAGTAGGTCCTGCATGTTGGTGGTGTCAAGGGATAACTTCCCATCCATGTGCAATGCTCTTTTTGGATCTATTTTCTCCAGGAAAGAGGAAATTGTGAAGACATTTAACATTTTTAGGCTTGGCCCTTTAGTAACCTGCTGACAAAACCGACTGTTTCCAGGCCAAGGATTTTTTCTGCAGGATGGTATATGTCTGCAGAGTAGGAAGTTTGTGTTCTTAAGGGCATATTGTGTTAAAATGTAGTAAAGATGTGGGAGGTGTGCATGTACAACTGGTTGGACAGCGTTCAGAGACTTGACTTGAACTTTTCGGGTCCTTTTTGTCCACTAATACTTGGGAGAAGCTTGGTGTGAGTTTTGTCCTACCATGTGAGTTTTGGGTGTTCAACGTGGTGTTTATCTGGTAGCTGTGGTTCCGGACAATTTCTCAGAGAAAGCTAGAGCACATTACTATTCTTGTGGCAATCACGGAAAAAATGAAGTCTCATTACTTTAAATTAGAAAAAGGGCATAAAGCATTCACATTTCTTTATCCAAACTCGTGCTCCACGTAAGGAGCAGAGAATTGAACTCTCAAATCTCAGCCTCTTATTATTGATAAGACAGGATGTTGTCATGTACTTAAAAGAGCAAGTCAATCTTCATCTCAGTAAATGAGGATCAGAGATCCTAGCTGAACAGCTTACAGATTTACTTTAGCTGAAGTAATTTACTGTTACAGACAAATGTAAGAAAATGTTTGTTGTTCCTTTCTTATGGTTACTTTTGCAGATCTTATTAGAAATCAGTTCTTTCTTTCTTTCCTTCTGGGGTTCAATTTGCTTTCAGCTCTTCTCCCCCATCAAACACAAGCCTATGCAAGTTGGTTTCCAATTGATTTGCGAGAACCAGTAGGTGAAAAATTCAATCATTTGGGATTTTTTTTTTTTTTAATTTATTGTTAGACTGCTGCAGTTAAACACTGGTTTAGATCTAGAAATGACATGATATTCATAATAAGGCATGCCTGTGCTGTGAAAGAGCTTGGTTCCACTTCATGAATGAGCTGAAACAAAGTTTAATTTCCTTTCCTTTTATTTATTTATTTATTTTTTTGTATACTTTCTCCTTGAGTTTTCCCCTTCACTTAATTTGTTTGTTCAAGGTGGCAATTAATTCAGAGAATAGCATTTCTCTTACATTGCACTTGTACAGCTTGTGTACAGAGGAGTTGGAGGGACCTAGGGGATTAAGCTTTGCCAGATAGTAGCTTTAAATCCAAGTATTTCTCTCAATTTAAGAGGAAACAAACATGCAAGGGCATAAGAGGCTGCATGTTGCGGAAGAGGCTGAGGGTCTGGACAGTAGTCCAAACCCAGGAAGCAACCCCGAGAAGAGAGTCAAAATTGAGGGAAGTGCAGAACATAAGGATCAGGGCTGGATGGAGCACCGCATTGTAACTGGTGCCACAAAAAAAAGAGCGGAGAGTCCTGGTGACTGGGGACTCCTTGCTGAGGCACTGAGGCTCCCATTTGTCGCCCAGATAACCTATCCAGAGAGGTGTGCTGTCTTCCTGGGGCATGTGTCAGAGATGTTAGGAAGGCTCTGCAACAGCTAATTAAGCTGGAGGACTACTATGCTCTCGTAGTCATTCAGGTTGGATCCCAGGAAGCCGCAATAAGAAAAATGAATATTAAAAAGGACTTTGCATCCCTGGGGAGGATGTTGAGGGGATCGGGGGTGCAGGTAGTGTTCTCTGTCCTCCCGCTGGGTGACTGGGATGCAGATAGAAGGAGCAGAACAGGACAGGTCAATGACTGGCTGAGGGGGTGGTGTCTGGACCAGGGATTTGGGTATTTTGATCTTGGGCCGTCCTTTGAGAGCCCAGGCATGTGGGCTACGGACAGACACCAACTGAGCAAGTGGGGCACAAGTGTGTTGGGGAGCAAGCTCTCTGGGCTGATTACCAGGGCTTTAAACTTGGTTTGAAGGGGGAAGGGAGGGGAGCTAAAGATGACAGGGAAGGGCCGGGGGAAGTTGTCACTGCTGTCACTGTTGAAGACAGGGAACAACTTCTGAGCTCTCCCATAGGATTGTCTGTGGGCTCCTCAGAGAAGGTAGCGTTCCCGATCCCCCATCCAGTATCTTCTTGCATCCCCCCAGGGGTAACTGCTCCTGCTACTTCCCTAAAGTGCCTGTACACCAATGCACGGAGCATGGGAAATAAACAAGATGAGCTCAAGATCTGTGTTTGGTCACAGGGCCACGATCTTGTTGCGATTGCTGACACGCGGTGGGACAGCTCACATGACTAGAACGCAGTCATAGAGGGCTCTGTTCTCTTTAAGAAACACAGGCTGGGGAAGCGAGGGGGTGGGGTTGCCCTTTATGTGAGGGAGCAATTAGAGTGTACCCAGCTCCACCTGGGGGAGGGTGAAGGACAAGTGGAGAGCTTGTGAGTAAGCATTAAGGGGTGGACTGGTATGGGAGATGTGGTGGTAGGAGTCTACTACAGGTCTCCCGATCAGGAGGAGGAAGTCAATGAGGCCTTCTACAAGCAGCTGGTAGTAGCCTCACGATCACGAGTGCTGGTCCTCATGGGGGACTTCACTTACCCAGACATCTGCTGGGTAAGCAACTCGGCCAGGCACGAGCAGTCCAAACGGTTCCTACAGTGCGTTGAGGACAATTTTCTGATGCAGGTGGTGGAGGAGCCGACGAGGCGTGCGGTGCTCCTGGACCTCGTTCTTACCAACAGGGATGGCCTTGTTAGGGATGTGAAGGTTGGGGGCAGCTTGGGATGCAGTGACCATGAGATGGTGGAATTCCAGATGGAACTAGGCAAAGGAAGTAAGGCTAAAAGCAGGATTGCTACCCTGGACTTCTGAAGAGCCAACTTTGACCTCTTCAGGGACCTGCTTGGGAGTATCTCAGGGGATAGGTTGCTAGAAGGCAAGGGTGCTTGTGAGAGCTGGGCAACACTGAAGCAGCACTTCTTCCATGCTCAGGATCGGTGCATCACAAGGAATAGGAAATTGGGGAAGGGGGGCAGGAAACCCACATGGATGAGCAAGGAGCTCATCAATAAGATCAAAAGGAAGAGGATGGTCTATGAAATGTGGAAAAAGGGCCTGTCCTCTTGGCAGGAGGATAGATATGTTGTCAGGGCCTGCAGGGATGTGATGAGGAAGGCTAAAGCCCACCTAGAGATGAGGCTTGCGAAAGAGATAAAGGATAATAAGAAGTTTTTTTTTCAAGTATGTAAACAGCAAGAGGAAGACTAGAGATAATTTGGGTCCCTTGCTGAATGAGGGAGATGTCCTGGTCACGGGAGATGCTGAGAAGGCAGAGATACTGAATGCTTTCTTTGTTTCAGTCTTTGCTTCAAGGACACTCCCCTGGGACTCCTCGCCCCTGACAATAGGACAGAGGGTCTGGGAAATAGAGGGCTCCCCCCGGTGGATGTGGGAGTGGTTCAGGAGCATCCGAGTGGGCTCAACGCACACAAATCCATGGGTCCCGATGGGATGCATCCTATCCCAGCTCCCTTAGCACACCAACTAAGGTGTGCTAAGGGAACTGGCAGAAGTGATTGCCGAACCGCTCTCTATCATCTTTGAAAGGTCCTGGAGAATGGGTGAGGTGCCTGAAGACTGGAGGATAGCCAATGTCACTCCGGTCTTCAAGAAGGGCAGGAAGGAGGATCCAGGAAACTACAGGCCAATCAGTCTCACCTCTGTCCCTGGAAAGGTATTGGAACACTTTGTCCTGGATGCCATCTCCAAGCAATTGTAAGAGAAGAAGGTTATGAGGAGTAGTCAGCATGGATTCACCAAGGGGAAGTCATGCTCAACCAACCTCGTTGCCTTCTATGATGGTATCACCAGCTGGGTAGATGGGGGAAGAGCGGTGGATGTCATCTACCTTGACTTTAGCAAGGCTTTTGATACTGTCTCCCATGACATCCTACTAGCAAAGTGGAGAAAGTGTGGGATAGATGAGTGGACGGCAAGGTGGGTTGAGAACTGGCAGACTGGCCGAGCTCAGAGGGTGGTGATCGGCAGCACAGAGTCTGGCTGCAGACCTGTGACTAGCGGTGCTCCCCAGGGGTCGGTTCTGGGTCCGGTCTTGTTCAACATCTTCATCCATGACCTTAATGAGGGAATAGTGTCTGCCCTCAGCAAGTATGCCAATGACACAAAGCTGGGAGGAGTGGCTGACACGCCAGAAGGCTGCGCTGCCGTTCAGCGAGACCTGGACCAGCTGGAGAGATGGGCAGGAAGAAACCAAATGAGGTTTAACAAGAGCAAGTGTAGAGTCCTGCACCTGGGAAGGAACAACCACATGTATCAGTACAGGCTGGGGGACGACCTGCTGGAGAGGAGCTCTGAGGAGAAGCTCTGGGGGTCCTGGTGGACGACAGCTTGACCATGAGCCAGCAGTGTGCCCTGGTGGCCAAGAGAGCTAATGGGATCCTGGCGTGCATTAAAAGGAGCGTGGTCAGCAGGTCAAGGGAGGTGATCCTCCCCCTCTGCTCTGCCCTGGTCAGGCCTCACCTGGAGTACTGTGTCCAGTTCTGGGCTCCCCGGTACAAAAAAGACAGGGATCTCCTGGGAAGAGTCCAGCAGAGGGCCACAAAGATGATACGGGGCCTGGAGCATCTTCCCTGTGAGGAAAGGCTGAGAGACCTGGGTCTGTTCAGCCTGGAGGAGAGAAGACTGAGGGGGGATCTCCTCAGTGTATACAAATATCTGAGGGGTGGGGGACAGAAAGATGTAGCCAACCTCTTCTCAGTGGTTTGTGGGGATAGGACAAGGGGCAATGGCTGCAAGTTAGAGCACAGGAAGTTCCACACTGACATGCGAAAGAACTTCTTCACGGTGAGGGTGATGGAGCATTGGAACAGGCTGCCTAGGGAGGTTGTGGAGTCTCCTCCTCTGCAGATATTCAAGGCCTGTCTGGATGCCTACCTGGGCAGCCTGCTCTGAGGAACCTGCTTTGGCAGGGGGGTTGGACCCGATGATCCTTTGAGGTCCCTTCCAACCCCTACAGTTCTGTGATTCTGTGAAATTCAGCACCTCCATTGTTTTCAGTTCCAACTCTACAGACAGGAACACTTACTCAGGGAACTCGATGCAGAGCTAGGAGCTTGTGTTTTCCTTCAGCTTTGACGCTGACTCAGGGCAGCAGATCTTTTTGCTTAACTTCGGTTTCTTACTCAAATTATGAAGTCCCCTGCTCCATCTCATCTGTTATCTTCAGTGACAATGCTAGGCTTTTCAAGCATTCAGATTGTCAGGGGAGTGCTGTATGCAGCACAACCTAAGTCTGTTCAGCCACAGATCACTTGTGTAGAACTTGCTCACCAACAGGGCAGATAGGACAGTTCACTCCTGTGTGTACACAAGCTGATGATCTGTTGTTGAATCCACCAACAGTCTGTTGGCTGTTTGTGCATCAGCAGTAAATCGCTGTTACTTCTGATACCAGAGGTGGAGTGCGTGGGATGTCAACTACTGTACTGCTGAGCAGCAGTGGTCGGTGTAGGTGCCACTCAAACATGTCAGAAGTAAGCGGCATGCTCTGGGAGCTGTGCTGTGGCTTGGTAATGCCTGCGACGAGTAGCTGCTTCCCATGGAACAGCAGTTGCCTGTGGGCTGACCTGAAATCAGCAAAATTGATTGTGACTTATGGGCTTTCTGAATGCCTTCTATAAACTTAAGTTTGGCACCTGGTAGCTATTTCTGTCTTCATCTCCGGGTTATTGTTATAGTTGTATGACAGGCATGTCACTTCTTGGGAAGACAACCAAATCTGCTGTATTACACTGGCAAATGGGCATGGTTAAAAGAAAGCTGGTCCTGGAATCCTCCCTGAACAGAATACTACTAAGCCCCTTGGCAAAAATGCAGATGTTTTGACTCTCGAATGCATGTCAATCCAGAGAGTGTCCTTTGTTACCAAGTTTCTAATTATTCACAGAAAAGATAAAAGCTGAGCATGGCTTTCCCAAATGATTTCATATTATACTCTGAATTAAAAATACATTAAATAGAAGTGCTGATGCTGTAGAAAGGATCTTTGTATCAGTACAAGGCTGTAGGATTGTCATGATATTTCAATTAATAGAATCTGGGAAAACGTAGAATAGTTGTGAGGGAAATATACTGCATCAAAGCAAATGATCTCTTGATGTCCATTACCTGTGCTCCCTGATGGAATGAGGGGCTTAATACTGCTAGCCAGCTTCCCTTTCTTGGAAGGTGAGCTAGGGATTGATCTCTGATACTTTGGAGTAATTGCTATGTGTAGCTCGGGCTACTCTGCAGTTTTAGCCGTGGAGCTGAGGTCAGTTTGACCAAGAAATAGTGAATATAATTTGGATTTCTCAGACTGCAGTACCAGAAAGTGTTCATTATGATCAAACCTGACATTGAGCATAAGTTCTGGTTGAGCATCATTTTAGAAAGACTTCTGCACCTTTTTGGCCTTGTTACATGCAGGTTGTCTAGAAGATGTGACTACAGAAGTGTCCTAAATAGCATGACTTCTTTTTTTTTTTTTTTTTTTTTTTTTTTTTTTTTTTTCTGAATATGACATATTAAAATTTTCTTTAACATAGTGCAAGCTGAGGCATCTTGTCTCTGCCTAGGCAGCTTTTTCCATCATTATCCTAAGGAGCTTGTGAAATCAGTGTTGTTTTTTGAGCTGAAGAAGTCTGCTTCATTCACTGTGTGACTTGAAAAACGTTCTTTATCAAAAGCAATGCAATGACAGGATCTTCTGGCAGCCTCTCAAAGATGTGAGTGAAAGGTGCATGTTTTTAAGGCGTTTTCCTGTTGGCCTGCAGGCTAACCACCTCCGTTTGTGGACTGCTGATGTGGTCATTCTGTAGAAATGTTGGGCTTCTGATTGCTCATTCTGCTGTGACATTTATAGGTATTTTATAACCACCCTTGGAAAACATGCCTAGTGTTCCATGTCTCTTGAAGATTAAGCACCTTATAAAATTTTTACCTGTTAATTTAGGTTTCTTTATCAAGGCATGCTTGCTTCTGCAAAGGATAGAATAACAGCCAATATTACTGCATTCCCTTTGCTTTGTGGTGGGGTCTGGCTATGACACTCATGTAGCATGTCCTTTTCTCGATTAAAAGGACAGCATAAAATAGTCACTGGTTTGTCTCCTTCAGCTAACTCTGGAAGTTGATTGTGAACCATGTGAACACACAGTACCCCTTGATATCTTCGGTACTGATCTGTGTGTCAGTCCTTACTGGCCTTCATCTGTTATTGTGCCTGAGTAATCAGGAGAAGCCCCACCAGTTTTGCCTGTTTCTCATGAAGGGTGTGAAAAACAGCTCTATCCATATAATTTATCATAATCTGCAGTGGGCAAATCCCTGGTGTACTTCACATTGTAAGGCCAATATGTGTCCTTATCTTGTCAAATTTTGGTGCTGATATTCAGTATCAGGATGATGAGTTGTATACCACATTATAAATCTACCAAATAAAACCCAAGTTAAAATATTCTCTGAGTACCCACGTATTGCTTCACTATTTCTAGATATTCTGCTTTTGTTTTCTCTTTTCAGCCCTTTAGCTGCACTCTTTCAAATGACAACAACAAAAACCACAGCAATAAAACAACAAAACACAAAACGCACAGATGAAATAAATAACAATAGCAACCAAACAACGTGCTTGGAGTATGGCTCAGAAGGCAGAGTGTTGCTTACATTAACATAAGCTGCTCACTAGATATTACATTCCAGGAGCTTGAATGATTGGTGAGATACCTGGGGGTCTAACTAAAATCTTGGTAAAAGGACCTTGATAGCTATGCAGGGAGCTCTAATGTCTGGTGATTGACATGATTGTCAGCATTGTTGTGTGATGTAAAGGCTGTACAGCTTTTTACTAAGTATTTGACCTTCTGGAGCATGAAAAGTCATAGGCCCCTCCTCTTTCACACTTCTATGGTGTGAGATGAGTAACAGCTGGCAGTGGTTCTGCTGCTGGGATACAGTATTTCCTTAGTCTGGGTCTTAGAAGGTGGGTACAGAAGTCTTCAGAAATGCTTTCGCTGAATATTTACTGCCTAGAAACATGCACTAGGCAGGAAAACGAATACATTTCAAGAAGTGGTGGTGGTCAGAACCTTTGAATGTGAAGAGGAAGAGGCATTGGCTATCTGGGAGGAAGGGGGATCTGTTGGTTGAAAAGTAACACACAAACTGAGCAGTCTGTTCGGATGTACAGAACAGGTGGTCACGGGGAGAGAGGGGCCAAGGAAGCTGATCCTGAGAGGAAAATGAAAGTGATACTCCAGGTGAGGTGTGTGAGAGCTTCTGTTGGGACTGTGAAGTTCATAAATCTCTGTAGTGCCCCCTTTGTGAGTAACGCAGCATAAGGCTTTTATGGATTTCATGCCTGTGGAAAGGCTTTGCTAGCTGTAACGAGCTGCTGTAGCCCTCTAGTCCTACCTGTTGTTTGCAGCTCTGGCTCTTGAGATAAGGATGAAGGTTCTTGCTTTTCGAAATGAAAACTAGAAATAGAACTGTGCAGTGGGTCCTGGACTGGGAGGGAGTAGGGGGTGGGGGTGGGGGGAGAGATTTTTCTTTTCTTCCTAAATAAAGGAGAAAAGTAGAAGAAATGACCTTCCTTCTTACATGTTATCATGTAAGATGAGTTTAACAAATATAATTTGGGCGCTGCCTAGTGTGACAGAAGTACTGAGTGAAGGTAGTGCTTTTGTTTAAAGTATTAATTCATATGCAGTCTGGGTCCCACCCTGTGCTTGTGTCATTCCAGGATATTTATTTCATAGTAACTTTTTCTGATGAAAAACAAACAAAAAAACCCAAACTTTTTTAACTAGAGCCCATTAGCTTTAGTTTGTAGGTTGAAACATGAGTGCATGATGGCTGCTGACTACAGCTGGTGTACACAGAAAATCACATGCTTTTCTGCTGGATATTGGCAAACAGTCTGGAAAATGCATTCCCTTTGAATAGAGACGGAATCAGCTGTTTGTTATGAGTGTAAGGAAAATCTGGTCAGAGGTAATATTTGAGCATAAACATAGTTAAGACAGTCCAGCCCATTTGCAATATATCAGTCTGTTAGTTTGCATAGCCTTGCATACTTCGTCCTCTTTCTTACCAAAAATAGTTTTGCTATGTTTGCTTCCCGTCTCCTCCTAAGGTATCTTGTTTACTATTCAAAACTAGAAGTAGGATGAGTTTGTTAAAGGCACAAAGGTTGTGATTCAGAGATCTTTGATTATTTTTTTTTCTTTTCAGTTGGAAAAAAAAATGGCGTTTCTTGCCTCTTAGAAATTTCTCATTGCATCTGAGCTTCATGTCACCTCAGAAATACAGATAATATCTGCCTACTTTGAGAGATCGAACAAAGTCTCATGACTTCATCCTTTTTTCCAGTTTATCAGGGCTTTGTGCTGTCACTAGTTTGGTCCATCTGGTATTACATCAGTAGGATGTATTTTCTGCCCACCACTACTTCATTCTGTTCTTTGTGCATCCCTGGCTTTGATCTGGTTTGTCTTATAATTATTTGTTCCTCAAACTCTGCTTGCTATTGCTCACGGCAGTCACTTCTTTTTCACCTTATTTCTGCTTAGTCTGTTTGATTAGTATCTGTTTTGCTTCACACTGTACAGGGTGGCTGGAGAAGGAAAGAAATAAGTTAAAATCTTCCTTCAGCCAAAAATAAAGAAGAACAATGCCAGACGACAATACGTAGCTCACTGATGGTAACTTCTTGTAAACTGCTTTAACTTTGGCGATTTCTCTTGATACTGCCACTGCTCACTTCATGATTTCCTGCCTTTAAGAAAGGCTGCTACTCAGCTGATAAGACTACTTTTCCATTGCTTTTAGAAATGAATCTTCCCTGCATTTATTTGTACACCAACCCACAGGCTTTAAGATGTGATCTTGCAAAGGGCTCAACATCCCCATGTATTTCAACTGAAGTTTCATGTGATCAGCAAGTCCCCTCGCTGTCATGCTGTCATAAGTATTTCTACAGGCCTGGTTATATGTTGTTTTGTCACATATATGACATGTATTTGTTGACTTCAGAGAAAGATGTTTAATGCTCTTTGTTACTGTGTGATTGTAACATTCTTTTCAGGCTGGTAAGTTTTGCATGTCTTAAAAATAATAAAAAAGCTGTTTGGAGGTACTTAATAGCATGTGAACTTTATCTGAATGTACACTTTGTACAGTGTATTATGGAGATGCTTTTGTGTATTTTTGAACTTCTCGATTTTTAATGAGGTAATATTTTTTTCTTTGTGATTTTTATCAACCTTTCTTTATAAGGGGAAGAAATACAGAAAAGACAGCTCTCCAGAAAATCACTCTACTGTTGTGCTCTAGAAATACTTGCTGTTGGTTTGGTTTTGCTTCAGACCAAGTTTGAAGTTGCTTAATGCTTTACTGTTGTATTTGCTGCCTTCATACAATTGGATCCTGTTAAATATGGTTAGCTTAGTTGGGAAATGTGACATTTGTAGTGCTTGGTTTCTGGTGTTTGTCTTCCTTAAGCCCCAGTGCATGTTCAGAGCCATGACTTAATGCAGCTCTTTGTCTTAAGGATTAGAACTGAGCTGTTTCTGTCAAGGGCTTTTCCTCCAGCTTCCTTGGTCCATGAAGCAGAGAAGTGCTCAACATTTAACTAATTCTTATGTATGATGTGTGTAAAAATGACTGTTTTCCCTCTCATATGTTAGTAATCATTATTTTTTTTTTCTCCTGCTGTATCTTCTGAGGAAAGTGTAATGGTTTAAAAAAAAAATAAATAAACTTTACATCCAGTCAAGGTAAACAAGCATATGTGAAGCAAACCTTTGGTGCTTTTTTCCCTTCTCAATAATATTGTGTGCAGTTGGTATTCACTGCAGGAGCCCTGGGATACCTTGGCGTCTGTAGCAGCAGGCATATTGATGGCATTTGTAAGCATTACTTCAGTGTCACTCCGAGATAAAAGTAGTAGCAGTAATGGTGATACTAATAATAAAACCTTGAAATGACTTGAAAACCTCTGTGGACCCAGCCAGTTTTGTGATAGTTTTGGTCTGCTGTGTATGAGGGTCTTGGTAGATCTGTTCTGAGCTTTTGTTTTATTAAAAAAAAAAATAAAAAAATACAGGGAAAGCAAAGCTGTAAGAAAATTAAAAGGCAGGAGCATACCATGATCTCCTAGAGCTATCAGAAAACAATAAGAGCTGAGGCATGAATATGTAGAAGAATTGAAGAATTTACTGAAAATGTAATAACTTTTATCATGTCATCTTAATCTTGGCGCCATATTGCATACTCCTTAACTCTTTGTCTACCTGCGGACTGTAGGTTAATGTTCCAACCTATTTCATGCTTATTTTTCTTCGTTTTTAGGGTGTTGTCTGAGAATCGTCTTGACTCCAGAGGCCTGTAGATGGCAATCTTGCGCTGCATTGGAGAAGCAATTCCCAACATCGTGCACAGCTCCTGGTAGGCATGGGTGCGCTGGGGGGAAGGGACAGGGGACAGCAGCAGCAGAATTGAGATCCACCGACCCCCCCGTTCTGTTCTTCAGTCTTGGAGATTTGTTTCCTTCAGAATATTTCCTCACAGTCCCTTAATCCTCAGGACAGTGCAACAATTAGCTTGTAAGGAAGGAAGGCAGTAGCTGTGCAGCAGTTAAGCAGTTAGAGCAGTGAATCTTCCTTAGTGAGCCCAAGAAAGTGAAGCTGCAGCAGTGATGCACTGTTCCCGTCTGAGCACCCAGATCCCCCTCCAGTAGCTCTGCAGGGCTGAGCAGAGTCTCAACTTTCTATCATCATGGAGCATGGCTCTGAAGTTCAAGAAGTTTGGAAACTAGTTTGACATAATACAACCAACTTCTGTAAAAACAGTTCTGCCAAGTACAGAAATAGATCTATTGAAGGATGATTGAGGATGAAGTGGGCCATGTCAGTTCTTGGCTTTCATGATTATTCATCTTACAACCTTTATTGGTATCACTTAAAATAGAAAAGGTCCAGAGTTTAGAGTATATTTTAGAAAATGTAGTGTATTTTTTGGATGAAGCTGAGAGAAGGGAAACTTTGGGTGACCAGCTTTTAAGGGCAGCTGCCAAGGAGAAGGAAGACTGAAGTGACATTTAAGCATTGTATGCACAAATTATTTTCTGCTTATATAATTTTATAATAGATTTTTGCTGGCTGTTCTGAACCACTGAATTTATCTAAGTAATTTCCCTTTTTGATATTAAGGGGTTACGCTAGTATTAAAATCCTAGAAACTGATTGCTGAAGTCTGAAGACTTCATTGAATCTCAGACATGTTATTTGAGGATGATTTCTCTCACACAGTCATTCAGGGATGGGGAAGGGGTTTCCCTCAAGAACCCCCAAAGCCCATCTTCTAAATTTAGTGCTCTAGAAGCACATTTGTTTTGTGCTGCATATTTCATTAGAATCCTCAGAGATGCACCAGCACAAGTGGGGAGAGAAACCCCAAGACTGGAAACTGCAGAACAGTAACTCCATTCTGCTCAGTACAGGGAGTGCAATTTATGCGACCCAAGGGAAATGGGTGGGTTCAGAGCTCAGGTTAAGGAAAAAAAAGAGTTCTGTCTTGATGTAAATCATACAGTAAATTAACATCAGCCATGCTATCTTAACACTTTTTCATTAAGAGAATTTAAAATCCAAATGACATAAGCAGGAGGTGAACTTCATTTTCAGATAAAATGCATGTGTAATTCTGTGGTTACATCACTAATCTGATCATTTGCAAAATTAATCTTTAGTTGAGCTGGGTATGTTAAGTAAAGGGAATCTGATAGTATGGACCTGCAGTGGTTTAATCCAATTGGAATTGTGTGTGGCTGTAGGTCCGCTCTCCCTGCCAAATGTTCTTATTAGCTTTGATGTGTGTATGACCTGAGGGTCAGGTGGCTGAGCTGATCTAGATCAAGACTTTCATTTTTTTCATTAGTTTCATTAGTGGTTAGTTTTCAGCTGATCAGCTCCTTGAGCTGCTTAATGCTCAGTCACACTCCAGTCACTTCCAGTGAGAGTTTTGATAAATTGACTGTTATGGAAATCCACCCTACTGTTTCCCCTCATGCATTAGAGCTACATCAAGGATAACCTATTCACTTTGGTTTAAACTTGCAGTTAACCTCCTTGAATGTGAGTACAAAAGGCACTGATGCCATAACAAGATCAGCAGTGTACTGAATTCTCAGTAAGGTTGGCTCTCTAGAAAATGAAGAAGGAAAGCTGTATGATGCAGTATCATTGTTTAGAATTCCCTTCAGGCTGACATTACTTACTACTTTTTTTTTTTCTCAACTAGCCACAGATCCAGATTTAACCCTTATCTAGTTTTTAATGAAAGTTAGACAGAAGCTCTCGACATGAGAAATCCAACCCGGTTATCAAGCTCCAAGGGAGACAAAGGCAGGAGGCTTTTCTTACCCTAAGACGGACTGAAGTACTGCTGACTGAAAGCTTTTTTGGAAGCCATACAATGAATCATTCCAATGCGTACCTCAATTGAAGGGAAAAATATCTAACAAATCTAACTAGGCAATTTTTCATTAAAGTGTTAGTGAAGCTTGACGTTCTTAGTCTCGTTACTTCTACAACAGAAGTTCTGCTTCTGGCTTAAAGTACCTTTTAAAGGAGAGCTCAACAGCCAATTCCAAATAAATGTACTAGGAAATTTGCTTTTTTTAGAAACCCAAATCTGCAGTCATCTTTTGTGTGATTTTTTTTTTCCTCCTGTTAAGAAATGAGCAAAAGAAAATACTGATTTGGACAGTTAGGCTCTACCTTGTGTGCTAAAGCACTCAGTTTGGTATGCTATACAACTTAAAGCTATAACAATTCTTAACTGAGTATTACGTACTAGCTGTGCTTTAATGAATAATCATTTTTTCCCCTTATGGACTAGATCTGAGCCCTGAGAGGACCATACAAAAGTGCTTTCACCCGAAACTTAGGTCTGAGTTGTGTTTCAGACCTGAGAGCTATTTAACTGTTAGAGTTAACTATGATGGTGTATTCCCAGGGAAAAAAAAAAAAAAAAAAAAAAAAAAGAAGAAGAAGAAGGGGGAGGTAGAAGCTTGAACTGAACTTAAACTCAGAAGAACTGATTTGAGTTGTGCTTACTTGTTGATTGCTCAGACCATTAAGTTATTATTGAAGGGGATTCCAGGGGCTGGATTTCACTGCCAGCTGCAGTCATTGCATTTCAATGACAGTGAATTCTGCAGTGTTTGAGTGGGACATTCAAGCATCTTTATGTGGTTGAGGTCCTGAAGACAATTTGGCAGAGATTCTCTCACTCAAATCCTAACTATGTATCACTAATAACTTCACTCTGGGGCAGTCTTGGGCATCTGAGAGTGATACAGAAGCACTAATCAGTTTAGTTGCCCTCTTATCAGAGGAAGTAAGTCCTTTGTTAGATCTGGTCATAGGTATCTTATGACAGGGCGTGTATAGTAGAAAACAGGAGGGAATGGAAAAAAAAAAAAAGGCTGTTGTAAAGCACTGGTGGAAATGTGGATTATCAGTTACCTTACATATACTGAATAGCTTTTACACTCATCATCTTTGCAGATCAAGGGCTGTAACTATGCTTGCCTTGTTGGAGAGTTGCTACATTATTTTCTTCTATGAAAAAACAGGTTTCTGTGTTTGTGGACTGCAGGGTGATTTCCTGTGCTTGGGTGCTGTTAGAGCATCGTTATTTTCTTCTGCATGCAGTAGGCTAGAATACAGAGATTGCTGCTTTCAGAACAAAAGCTTTGATTTATTGCTCAACAACAGCTACTTACAAATGAAACCACCAACATTACATGAAAGCAAGTAGTTAAAAAACTCTGAGCTGAGGAAGCAATGTACCTGCAAACCTTACTGACCTGGCATCCACTGATAAAGATCTGCACTAGTCTTTTTTCTTTTTAATAAAGCCAAACTTGTGGCTGAAAGAAGCGAGGAGGCTATTTGCTCTCCTCATTCTCTCATGGAGAGAAGGTGGGTATAACTTCCCTTGCTCTTGGAAGCATGAGCCTTCTTGCAGTCACCTGAAGTGGCTCTGGATTAAAAGGGCAAATGAGCTGCAGACTGTCTTGTGCAATAGGGAGCAGAAAGCCAACTGACAGCTGTTGGGGGGAGTCATCATGGCTGCTGAGGAAGGGGAGTTAGTGCACAAACAGGTGGTCCTGCTTCTGTTTAAAGCAGTTCAGAAACTTCGGCAGCCATGGAAAAAACATGTTGGAGCAATATTCTATTTCCAGTTAATGTTATTTGGTATGTTTGTGCTTAAAACAGAATGGCTTGTAATTAGGTATCAGGCTCTTTATATGAGGGAGTGAAACAGGAGCTGTAGTGACCAGTTATTACAAACTGTTATGGTTCATGTATGCAATTTGTTGATTCTTATGAAATACTTGGTAAGGCTCTTGACTCTTTGGGTCACAAAAATAAAATTACTTCTTAAAGTGAATTTTATTCACTTAAATTTTTACATGTATTCATTAAATTATTCACATTTATTCATTTAAGTGAATTTTGAATGGCTTTTTTTTAATTTTAAAATTATTATTTTTTAAAATAATGATGCTGGAAAAACAGTGGTATTGCTTCAAGTTGCTACCAGATTTTTCAGAGATGTTGCCTTAGATGTGGGAACTTTTTCCTACTGGAGCTGGCCAAGCAGTTAACTGTTTACTAATGTGACTTACTTGGTGCATTATCTATGCAGGCACTACTCCTCCAACAGAGATTCTGGCAGAACCTGCTTTTGCTTTGTTGGAATTGCTAAATGCTTCAGCTATTTCTACTTAATGAGTGGTTGTATGTTCTGTTTAGCCTGAATTTAAGATGTGTTATACCATGTGCATAAGTTTCACCAGATGCGTGATTGATTTTTGGATTGGTCACTTCTGATGAAAATGATCCACTCTTTCTGGCATAACAGTAAGACTGTTTGCTTTTGGACTGTGCTCTAATCTGACCTATTGCCAGAAGGCTATCACTTCTGTCTTGTGAAGATGTTGACAGTTTGGGAATTCATACCTATTAATCATTTTTTAAATCTCACGTGACAGCCTAGTTTATTTCATACAGTCAGGAGAAGCTCCTGCAGAATTCTCTAAATTGTTTTAATTCTGCATGGTTATCTTTTCATGCAGCGTGAAATGTAATGGACTGGAGTTGTGTTGCTTTGGCTGCTAGAGAATAGTGAAAATGCTAGAAAGAACTAAAACTTTGTGGGAGGCTTTGCTGCAGAAGTTTCTAATATTTTGTGGAAAATAAAATATCAGTTCCTATATTCCCTTTGTGATTTTTAGCTCCTTTAAAGTTCATTATTTTTAGATGTTTCTATGAAACCGTTTATAATGTCTGCTGTTTTATTCTTGTTCCTCTGCCTTCCCTACCTGGATTTTGCCTAGTCTACTAATGATGTTTTAAGTGAAGTGTAATCATGTGAATATAGCTGTCACTACAAGCATTAAAAAAACCCTTAAGGTAAGAAAATGAGAAAGCTTGAACTGAAGTTCACAGGTATTCGTGCCTCAGTTGAGTAAAAGGGGGAAAAACAGGAGACGGTGGGAGAGAAGGTTGGGCTTGCAGCAAGGCTATTTATAGGACAAGGAGCGGCTGAGGGAGCTGGGCTTGTTCAGCCTGGAGAAGAGGAGGCTCAGGGGCGACCTTATCGCTCTCTATGGGTACCTCAAGGGAGGCTGTAGCGAGGTGGGGGTTGGTCTGTTCTCCCATGTGCCTGGTGACAGGACAAGGGGGAATGGGCTTAAGTTGAGCCAGGGGAGTTTTAGGTTGGATCTTAGGAAGAACTTCTTCACTGAAAGGGTTGTGAGGCATTGGAACAGGCTGCCCAGGGAAGTGGTGGAGTCACCATCCCTGGAAGTCTTCAAAAGACGTTTAGATGTAGAGCTTAGGGAAATGGTTTAGTGGGGACTGCTAGCGTTAGGTCAGAGGTTGGACTCGATGATCTTGAGGTCTCTTCCAACCTAGAAATTCTGTGATTCTGTGATTCTGTAACGTGAAGAATTTTTACCTTATGAGCTCTGTGTCACCATGGGCAAATTTCGGGGCTGAAGGTGTACGTTTGCTCAGAATTATGTGCTGAGGTTATCAAACTGAAGTTCTTTTGTATGATTACGTAATTGTGGATGCTTTTATCTTCATGGCATGGGAGGAATGCCGTTTTTTTGAGCTCTCCTAAAGAAAGCTCTCTAACTCAAAATGCTTTACCCTGGCAGTGCCCTTCCTTGAGTTTCTACTGTGTTTTAGTTGCACCTTTTGTCAGATGCCTAATGTTTGTTTAAAGGTGCTGGAAGGCACCCTAAGACCTCTTATAAGTAGAAGGATTTATGGGATGGATGATCTGGGCACTTCTTGTTATAATTCTTATTTGGGTTTTGTTACTGAGTCTATAAAAATAGTGTTTGTAACAGCAGATTATTGGAGGGTTCAAATTATTGATACTAGTTGAGGGAAAGAAAGCAACATTCTTTCCTTCTGTTTCCAGGGCACTAGAATATTATCTGCCATGCATGATCTTTCATGTTTTTTTTTTTTTGTTGTTTTTTTTTTTTTTGTTTTTTTTTTTTTTTTGTAGGCTGTATGCAATAGGTAGATTTAAGAAATGTAGAGAACTTCTGGGGAAAGTAAGACAGGGAACATCTTTTGAGAACCTTGAGCAAAAGAGAGGGCCAGTGAGAAGCTTTTTAATTGCTGAACATTATAAACATCTTTTTCATGTCTAAAACACAATGTAGGTGAGCTTGATTAGCACTCTTAATTAACTTTAGGTCTATTAACTTTGTAATCGGTCAGATGGAAGCTAAAGATCTCTTTTCCCCAATAGGCTTTTGTTTCTCTTAATAATGTATAGAAAATAGTGTTTGCTGTTTTCCTTAATAGTTTTTTCTTCATAAATTCTCAAAATGAGTTCATGTTGGGTTGCAGTTAACTGCCCAGCAGTCCCCTGACCAGGTCATGAACACAGCAGGCTCTTGGTGATCCATCAGACTGTTGGTCTCTTTCCTGGAAGTGCCTGGGCAAAGCAAGCAGAGATACTTCATGTTCGGATGAAAACATTTTGGCACAGCTGTGCAGATGGGAACAAGTCCAGCCTGAGGAGCTTTTTTTCATAGAAAATATATTTTTTTCCTAAAAATTAATATTTTTTTCATAGAAAAATTATTATAAGGAAGAAAAAAAAACAAACAAAATCAGTGACACTGCATTGGATTTGGGCCTGAGTAACAGGAGACTGAATGCCTGCAACTCTCCAACTGTCTGAAAGCAGGCAATGCCAAGCTCCTTGTGGCCTGCTGACACAAGAAGGTTATGTGGCTTTTGTACTTTTTACTTTGACAGCTAAGGGAGGATAATTTAGAATTGGAAGGACCTGCTGGAGCTACACTTGTACCTGGCTTCTTCAACAATCCTCTTCCTCCCCCTGCCTTTGTTTTTGGTTGCCCTATAATGCACTTTATATAATTGTTCTCAAAATCTGTTGATGGTAGAAAGATTGTATAAAGCCAACAAGTGATTATTTTTCCATTCATTTATTTGTAGGTGGTAGAGAAATGCTAATTGGATAAGTTCCAATTAACAGGAATGCAAACTTGAAATAGGATTTCTAGTAGTCTAACCCACTTTAATGATAGGCTTTAAAATCCCAGTGTGTGTTTCTGGAGTACCCCTGGGAGAAAGCACAGCACGGTGATCTACCTTGAATTACTAATTTTGAGGAGTAGGAGGTGGGGATTGGAAGGGTGCAGTGAGAGAAAGGTAAAAATATTTCCTCTTCAGTATTTAAATATATTAGTCTGTATTGGTACTACAGCTGCAGTAATGGCATGTGGCATAGCAGCACTAGTTTGACAAAAACCTGTTACATTAGGACGTTTCACTTTCTAGCACCAATATGCAAAAGACCTATTAGATGGAGTTTGTTCATTCCAGGAGGTTAGCTAGGACCAGCCAGCACCCCGTGAACTTGAGTTACTGGCTGCACTAGGTTTTTGTAGGTTTCAAAATGCAGCTCCCAGTGCACTGCCAGGTTGGGGCAGTCTGTGACCTGAGACGGTGGAGTGGGACAGGCTTCTGCCCTGCCTCCTCTTACTACATCAGTCTGTCTCTTCAGCAGATTTTATGCCCAGGCTGTTTATAGGCAGTCCCACATCAAGAATCAGATAGACCTCATGCCTATGCTTCCCAGTGTGGAGGTGTCACTCCTCCTCCTACAGTCAGGTAGCTGCAACATTGTCTGCTTGATCCTGAGAGCTAATGATGAATGAAACTAGTCTCATCTTGATAATGTCAGAGCCTTTTTTTTTTTTTTTTTTTTTTTTTTACCCGGAGGAAAGATACAATTGGCTGAAGGAACTTGACAAGTCCAAATGAAGTTTTTAGTTTGGGGCTTAATTAATAGAGGCCAAGTACATTGATATCAGGGTCAAATAGTTGTGTATGCACACAGAAAGAATAGGGTCGACTCTCCTTTTGGATCACTATAGGGTGAATCTGGTCAATCAGTGACAATCTCTAAAAAAGACAGTAAGCATATTAACTGATATGTGATGTGATCTCTGGTATTTAATAGCAGCTTTTCCCCAAACCTCAGTTCTTGAAGTGAGATGACAGGTAAAACAATCGTTTTAAGTTGCTTTGAAAAAAAAAATCATCACTGACAACATTGCTGGTCAGGCATCGTAGACAAGTTATAGTACAAATGGTCTACATAAGAAAGTGATTTATTTATTTATTTTTTCCCTTTGCAATTCCTCAGAGTACTCTGAGGAAGTTTTTACGTCTGGTAGCTGGCCCCTGGATGCATTTCAGGGTAACCTTCAGGGCTGAACTGTTTTCCTGTATGAACAGGGGAAAGAAGCTTTTGATGACAGTGCATCCCATTATGCTGTTAGTAGGACTGTCACAACAATGACAGTTAAGATATCAGATTATCAATTTCATGGCTGCCAAGCCAGTTGTGAACCCTGATTTACACAGACCCTGTATCATGTGAAACACTGTGCCAAGGGTGGTCTTGAGGGGCAGGGGATATTTCCATGCTTCGTGTTGCCTGAGGGAGTAGAGCTCTGCCATAAAGGCAATTTTGTGGCTTTGTTCTGTGGAAGGTTGGAACTTTTCTGAGAACTTTGGGGTAGGGAAGGGGAGTGACTCTTATGGACGTACTTCCTTCCATAGTTCAAGGTTTCCAACTGTTCCAAGATGGAAATATGTATTTTTTCTCACTTTCTCAGCCCTTCTCTCCAAGTAGCATTATTTACATCAAGTAAAAGAAGTGTAGTGAAAACATCAGAGAAGAGAGACTGTGTGTATGTGTTCAGTTATAGAAGTTGACTGCGGTGTGGGAGTTTTACTTTCAGTCCCTTGTTAATCAGAACAGGGACTGAATAGGACATAGTCCCCTTGGTATGGATGAGCCATTCTGATTTCACTTGAAATCTAACCCTTGGATTTTTCTTTTTACATTCCCTGCCCACTTTCCCCCCTCCCCACCTTCTTTTCCCAATCCAATTATGACTTAGAAGGTGTTTGCTTGATTTTCAGCTATTTTTCTCTCAGGAAACTACTGACCAACTGATCGAAAAATGGGGGTAGGACTCAAAGATGGCTTACCTTTGGTTCTAAGCTTCTTCTTTCAAAGCAACAGATTCTTGTTGATAGTGATCATTCACTTCAGGCATTTGGGCACACACTTGTTGATTAGGTCCAAGTCTCTCACCCTGTAGCACCGCAGTTTTCATAATGTTTCATATTATTCCTGTCCCCTTTGACATCATCAAGGGCTATATGTGTGGACTAGGTATAGCTTACAGACCTTTGTTTCTAAGAAATCACTGTGATGCAAAAGTAAATAGTGCTGAATGCGAGGGCACTATGTAAATAAGCATTGGAGGTTGTTTGAATATGCGTGGAGACACTGCCATATGAAAAAGAATAGAGATAAGCTCTGCAAAACATTAAGGTTACAGCAATTCAGTTGTATTTAAAAAAAAATCAAGGAAGTATGGGCATAACGGATACAATAATATGGTGCAATGGCTTTGTTGAATTTACACGTTTTTGGTTGTACAGCTACTGTAGCGAAGTTTATCTAGATTATTTCATCAGGGAAAATAATTCATTCTGTTTTAATGTAACTGTAAGTCATGTTAGATAGACATGAAACAGAGTTACTAAACAATGGCAAAATATGTAAATCAATTCAGTTTACTAAGTGGGGAATATTCCTTGGTGTTCCAATTCTGGTTGTAACCTCCTACAGCTCTGATAATCTCTGTTAATGTGATGTTTATATTAGACTAGCTATCAGTTAATGTATCTTTTCATTGAAGAGAAATCCTTCTCACGTACGTATAGTCAGTCATATGTGCTCATCTGAGTCAGCCCTGACTACTAAATCAGTAGTCTGACTGAGGAGCTTCAGGACATGCTACAGAAGATTTCCCACAAATGTCTTGGACAATGGAATCTTTGAAGGAGCTCTTAATAATAGTAAAATGAAAAAAAAAAAAGTGAGCTGTGCTTGCAGTCAATGAGGGATGGAGAGGTAGGTTTGTAATGAGCTGTCTTGTAATTATCCAGCAGATAACTTTGTCTTTAATTCAATATCTGAGAGAATCACTTCTCTAAGTATAGTGCACATACTATTTGTATAAAGCTAATACATAAGGGAGAATGTTGCAAGTCCAAAATAATCCAGGTTTTTGATAACATTGTGAGTTAGTACTGTAAACTTAATGACTTGTGTAAGAATCAAGAAATAGCTCAAAGTAGCTAAAACTTGATAAATATCATTGTTTTTTTCTACTGTTACACCTGATTCTGTTTGGACATTTTTCCATTTGGAAGAGATGGTGCTAGAAGTTTGTGGAATCATCAAACATTCATTTTGAAATTTCAAGAGAATTTTTGCATGAAATCACTGGCTTACATCTCTTGATTTGTATTAAACCGGGAAAGCGAGCCATTGCTGTGAATTGCAGCATTGGTGCACCTAAAGGCTCACGGTCCTTTATCTTTTCTGTAAGGAGAGACTGACCGCTTTGGACCCTATTTTTCTTTAACTAAATAAAATGTTAAATGTGTATTTTTTTCCAATGGGAGCAGGTTGTTTCTTAGCTCAACTGATTGATACGTTATTTTTCTGCCCCCTTTTTTTTTTTTTTTTTTTTTTGGGGGGGGGGGGAGAGGAGGGAAGAAGCAGGATTTGTTCAAAGGTCAGGTGTCCTTTAGGTTGTCTTTTTAGCTAATGGATGTCTGAGTTTGCAAATTAAATCCCATATCTTATAAAGCTAAATATAGAGGTGGGGCAGAACAGCTAATTTTGGATGCTGTGTTGTTTTTTCCTCTAACATGAGCTATGATGTAATAGTGTGATTGAGATTAAGAGTAGTTTGTGGCCATTTGAAATGCGTTTCTCCTTTAAAACTTGGACTGCAAGAGCAGCCCTTTATTTTTCCCTTCTGGGAGATTAAAGGACTCTTTAAAAAGGCTTTAGCTTTGATTTTTAAATGTGGCTTTTCTCGTTTTGCTGAAAAAAAATCAGGATTGAAGATCCAATCAGTCTGAAAAAAATTACTTTTTACTCTTGCATGGAATTATTTCGTATTATCTGTTCCTTCACCTACCATTTTGAAAAATGCTAATTTACCACGATGTGGAAATGACATTGGTAATTCAGCTGCTCACTGACTAACTGTTGCTGAGGCATTCTTTCTTTTTCTTGTCAGAACAGGGTCTACTAAAAGACAAAAAGATTAAAATTAATTATCAAGAAAATAGGTTTCAGACATCACTGGCTAGAGGTAAATGTGGCTTTCAGGAGGCAAGAAAGTTAAGTGTAAAGGGCACCTCTTGTCTTGTGGCGTTCATTTACTTCATGATGGCAGCTTTGCATATATGCTACTGGTACCCTGTGAATCTTCTGAACAACACTGGCTTGCTTCCTTTTGATAAATATAGTTATCCTTATCTGTTTGTTTTGTTTTGTTTTGTTTGTTTGTTTGTTTTTCTTCTCCTCTATTTCAAAATTAGTTAGATCTGCTGGATGCAGTCTCTCCCTTTTCTTGATCAGCATCATAGTACTGTGGATGATGATCCCTTTCTGGGATGAGTTTGATATCATATATGGAAGTTGTGTAGTCCCTCTACTTCCCCTGATATGCAAGACTTGTCCGTCTTCCAAACCTCATATATCACAAATAAACCATGATAGAAGATGCCTCTATGAACTTTCAGGGTTTATGACCCATGGGAAAAACAGACTCGGGTAAACCTCTGGCAAACTAGCTTGAACAATTTACAACATACTGCACCTCACAGTAGTATTCTATATCTATATCTGCTTTCCTTATTACCCAGAGGGTATGCTCACTTTGGGACCTATTCTCTAATAGCTCTCCCCTTTAGGTGTTACACCTGAAAATTTGTGATTTCACCTTTTAGGTGGGCTTTCTGCTGTGATAATTTGGCTGCTGTATCATTTTAGGATCTGAGAAAACAATCTCATGACCTGATCTTATGATTTTTGGTGACATATACTGAATGGCTTTTTTCTGACTATGTTTGCAGTAAATGGCTGAAATGTTTTCGCTTCAGTTTTATAAAACATAATAGATATATAAGCATGCTGTGAAAATACCTTCATAGTGAGCAGAGAGAAATCAACTGATCTAAAGGTTTCCTTCTGCACATCGAGAGTCTCACTGACCACATAAATGAAAGGGAGAAGTCACGAGAAAATGAATGGGCTGTTTTAACTGTCTGTCTTCTCTATGGATATAGCTCCAGGAACAAGGTTCAGATTTTGATTTCAGCAGCAGTTTAATTCTATATAAGCATTCAGTGTTAAGAAAAGTGTGATATCCAAATAATTACCTATAAGATGCCTTCTGGGGCTATGGGCATTAGTAAGGGTCTTAATTTCTAGGTTCTCTAGGCAGGAATCTTACAAGGCTGTTGATGGGTTGCCCTGCTATGTACTGTTATGTAGATGGTGATGATATGGATACCACATAGGCTTGGAGTCAGAGAAGAGATTTTTGGCTGATTACGAAATGCTGGTGATAGCCAGGAATTGTTAGAGGATGTTGAAGAGAAGAGGAATGAAAGTGCTAATTTTCTCCTGCAGATAATCCGTGTTAGAGGGGAACTTAATCAAAGTGTCATTACTTTAATGAAATTCTCATATAAAATGCAGGGCGCTTGATATAATTTATCTAAATTAATTACTTTGCTTCTAAAAGGAAGTTGTATGACAAATTATTTGTTCTGCCTATTCATCCATTCTTTATCAGACCTTTTCCTACCCTGATGCAACATAAGGAGCAGAAACAGCCTTTTCATGGTGCTGAGTAGATTAATTTACATTGATCCCAGGCTAATAGATGAGTTATTCACCCAAGACAGCACTCAATATTTTTAATAACAATATTTTCTGTGCTGAAATTAATGATCATTTTCCAAGTAAGCAAAACATAAAGTATTTGTTTATTTAATTATTTAGATTTTAGACTCCAGAACTATTGTCAGTCAAAAAACAAAAGGAATTTTGTGTGCATAACAAATGCACATAAATCTCAGGTAACATTTTGCACTCGGGTTATGAACAAGAAACTCTTAAGGGTTCGGGTTATAAATTTCATTTAATTGCATTGCAAATTTATTTATATATAAAAAAAAAAAGATGTATTAGAAGAACAGCATCTGCATACAGTTAGAGTAAATGAAAACAAAAGCCACAGTGACTGGATGAATCAGCTTGAATCACAGAATCACACAGAATCACAGAATTTCTAGGTTGGAAGAGACCTCAAGGTCATCGAGTCCAACCTCTGACCTAACGCTAACAGTCCCCACTAAACCATTTCCCTAAGCTCTACATCTAAATGTCTTTTAAAGACCTCCAGGGATGGTGACTCCACCACTTCCCTGGGCAGCCTGTTCCAGTGCCTCACAACCCTTTCAGTAAAGAAGTTCTTCCTAACATCTAACCTAAAACTCCCCTGGCTCAACTTAAGCCCATTCCCCCTTGTCCTGTCACCAGGCACGTGGGAGAACAGGCCAACCCCCACCTCGCTACAGCCTCCCTTGAGGTACCTGTAGAGAGCGATAAGGTCGCCCCTGAGCCTCCTCTTCTCCAGGCTGAACAAGCCCAGCTCCCTCAGCCGCTCCTCGTAGGACTTGTTCTCCAGGCCCCTCACCAGCTTCGTCGCCCTTCTCTGCACCCGCTCGAGCACCTCGATGTCCTTCTTGTAGCGAGGGGCCCAAAACTGAACACAGTACTCGAGGTGCGGCCTCACCAGAGCTGAGTACAGGGGGACGATCACCTCCCTAGCCCTGCTGGTCACGCTGTTCCTGATACAAGCCAGGATGCCGTTGGCCTTCTTGGCCACCTGAGCACACTGCTGGCTCATATTCAGCCGACTATCCACCATCACTCCCAGGTCCTTCTCTGCCTGGCAGCTCTCCAACCATTCCTCTCCCAGCCTGTAGCTCTGCTTGGGGTTGTTGCGCCCCAGGTGCAGGACCCGGCACTTGGCCTTGTTGAACTTCATGCAGTTGACCTCAGCCCATCGGTGCAGCCTATCCAGATCCTCCTGCAGAGCTTTCCTACCCTCAAGCAGATCGACACACGCACCTAACTTGGTGTCATCTGCGAACTTACTGAGGGTGCACTCGATCCCCTCATCCAGATCAGCGATGAAGATATTAAAGAGGACCGGCCCCAGCACCGAGCCCTGGGGGACGCCACTAGTGACTGGCCTCCAACTGGACTTGGCTCCATGCACCACGACTCTTTGGGCCCGGCTATCCAGCTAGTTTCTAACCCAACGAAGCGTATGCCAGTCCAAGCCACGAGCAGCCAGTTTCTTGAGGAGAATGTTGTAGGAAACTGTCAAAAGCCTTGCTGAAGTCAAGGTAGACCACATCCACAGCCTTTCCCTCATCCACCCAGCGCGTCACTCTGTCATAGAAGGAGATCAGGTTCGTCAGGCATGACCTGCCTTTCATAAAGCCATGCTGACTGGGCCTGATCGCCTGCTTCCCCTGCAAGTGCTGCATGATGACTCTCAGGAGGATCTGCTCCATGAGCTTCCCTGGCACTGAGGTCAAACTGACAGGCCTGTAGTTTCCCGGGTCTGCCCTCCGGCCCTTCTTGTAGATGGGCGTCACGTTTGCTAGCCGCCAGTCGATTGGGACCTCCCCCGATAGCCAGGACTGCTGATAAATGATGGACAGTGGCTTGGCCAGCACCTCTGCCAGTTCCCTCAGTACCCTTGGGTGGATCCCATCCGGCCCCATCGACTTGTGCACATCTAAGTGCCGTAGTAGGTCACCAACCAGTTCCTCATGGATAGTGAGGGCCACATCCTGCTCCCCATCCCCTTCCACCAGCTCAGGGTACTGAGTATCCAGAGAACAACCGGTATTGCCGCTAAAGACTGAGGCGAAGAAGGCATTGAGCACCTCCGCCTTTTCCTCATCTCTTGTAACTAAGTTTCCCCCCGCATCCAGTAAAGGATGGAGATTCTCCTTAGTCCTCCTTTTGTGTTGATGTATTTATAGAAACGTTTTTTGTTATCTTTAACGGCAGTAGCCAGATTGAGCTCCAGATGAGCTTTGGCCTTCCTAATTTTGTCCCTGCACAGCCTCGCTACTTCTTTAAAGTCCTCCTTAGTGGCCTGCCCACTTTTCCAAAGCTTATAAACCCTCTTTTTCCTCCTAAGATCAAGCCACAATTCTCTGTTGAGCCAGGCCGGTCTTCTTCCCCGCCAGCTTGTCTTTGGGCACGTGGGGACAGACGGTTCCTGCGCCATTAAGACTTCCCTCTTGAAGAGCGCCCAGCCTTCCTGGACCCCTCTGCCCTTCAGAACCGCCTCCCAAGGGACTCCACCAACCAGTGTCCTGAGCATCTCAAAGTCAGCCCTCCGAAAGTCCAGTACAGCGGTTTTACTGGTCCCCTTCCTGGCCTCGCCAAGAATAGTGAACTCCACCATTGCGTGGTCACTCTGCCCGAGGCAGCTCCCAACGATCACGTCCTCCACCAGTCCTTCTCTGTTTGTGAAGAGAAGGTCTAGCGGGGCACCTCCCCTGGTAGGCTCACTAACCAGCTGCATCAGGAAGCTATCTTCCACGCTCTCCAGAAACCTCCTAGGCTGCTTTCTCAGGGCTGTGTTGTGCTTCCAGGATATGTCAGGGAAGTTGAAGTCCCCCACGAGTACAAGAGCTGATGATTTTGCAACCTCTGTCAGCTGCCTGTAGAATTCCTCATCCGCCTCCTCATCCTGGTTCGGCGGTCTATAGCAGACCCCGACCAGGACACTAGCCTTGTTGTCCCTGCCGATCCTAACCCAAAGGGACTCGACCTTGTCATTCCCAACCTCGAGTTCTACAACCTCGAAAGACTCTCTAATATAGAGAGCCACACCACCACCCCTTCTATGCTGCCTGTCCCTTCTATAGAGCTTATAGCCAGGCATTGCAGCACTCCAGTCATGAGACTGGTCCCACCACATCTCCGTGATGGCAACCAAGTCGTAGCCTGCCTGCTGCACGATGGCTTCCAGCTCCTCCTGTTTGTTACCCATGCTGCGTGCATTGGTGTAGATGCACTTCAGCTGGGCCATTGCCTTATCCTCCGGCCTTGCCATTGTTCCCCCTGGCACAGCCCCAACAATCCTAGCCTCAGCCCCATCCCCCTTCCTACCTAGTTTAAAGCCCTCTCAATGAGCCCTGCCAGCTCCTGGCCCAGGATCCTTTTTCCCCTAAAAGATAGGGACCCGTCTGCGGCCATCAGGCCAGGTGCTGAGTAAAGTGCCCCATGATCAAAAAACCCAAGATTTCTGCGTTGGCACCAGTCCCGGAGCCACGTGTTTAACAGGTGGGCTTTCCGTGTCCTCTCTGAACCCCTCCCTGCCACCGTAGGGATGGACGAAAACACCACCTGCACTCCCGCTCCATCCACTAACCGACCCAGTCCCCTAAAGTCCCTTTTGATAGCCTTGAGGCTTCTCTCTTCGATGTTATCACTGCCCGCCTGGACTATCAAAAGGGGGTAATAGTCAGAGGGGCGTACCAGGTTAGGAAGCTTCCTGGCAACGTCCCTGACCCTGGCCCCAGGGAGACAGCAGACTTCCCTACGGGTAGGGTCAGGCCGACAAATAGGGCCCTCTGTTCCCCTAAGAATCGAGTCACCAACAACAATAACCCTCCTTTCTTGGTGGAGGCAGTCCTGAGGCACGGAGTCGACCTCCTCGCCCCAGGCATCCTCCTGGGAACATTTGCTACCTCTTCCTCACACACCAGCCTCTCAATCTCTAGGGCCTCAAACCTGTTGCGTAAGGGCACCTGGGAAGGTGGGGCCGGAAGGGGAGAGCATCGCCTGCGATGTCGAGCAGGGACCTGTTTCCATTCCTCCTCAGCTCCCAGATCCCCTCCCTCTGCCCGACAGGGACAGCGCGGGGGGTCCGCCCCCATTTGAGGAGTCTCACCTCGGCACCTCCCCTTGAGGCCCTGCAGGGAGTTACTCCAGAAGTCTATCTCCCGCTCACACTCCCTGATGGCCCTCAACCTCTCCACCTCCTCCTTGAGCTCCGCCACCATGCGGACCAGGTCATCCACCTGCTCGCACCTCACGCACGCAGTTTCTCTGCCTCCCGCCGATGGCAGCAACAGGCTCAGACACTCCTTGCATCCGGTGACCTGAACTGCGGCATTTTTTAACGGGTAGTCGGTCTGCGTGTGTACCGACTTTCTGGAGTGCACGCCGTGCCTGGTGGCGACCATTATCACCTAGTTACGGCTGTTGTTAACGAGGTGTTGTTTGTGTGTCGGGGAAGCGCTCTGCCCTTCCTGCGCGAACTGCCGCGCTAACTGCCGCGCCACTCCCTTCTGACGCGCCACGCCCTGTTTGCCCGCCCTGTTCGCCGCGCTCCTGGTCGCTCGCGCTCCCTAGGGCTGCTTTTGAACGGCTGGGGAGGGGGCGCTGCTGGCTCCGCCTTCGCCTCGTCAGCCTCCCTCACGAGGGCTGCCGGGTCCTGGCGGCTCCCTCAAGTAGGCTCGATGCCGGAAAAAATTAGCCCTGCCTGGCCCGATCCCCCTCTCCGCTGCAGAACGCGTCTGCCCCGGAGCCGATCGCCTGAATGATCGCCTAAATGAAGTTATTTCCATGTTGGTCAAGATGTATGAATGCTGAGTAGAAGCTGTATTTTAAACTTTACTACATACAAACCTGTTTTAAAGAAGTTGTGAGACATCACCTGAAGGACAGGTGAGCGGCTGGGCATTAATCATGGAAGTTAACCTCTCTGCAGAAGAAGAGGCCGTAGTAAAGCTTTATACAACTATTTTATATATATTTTTTAATAGGTTTTATATAGGTTCTTTATATATATAGTTTCTTATTTAAGTTTTCTTATATAGTTTCTTTCTATAGTTGTATAGTTTTTTATATAGTTTCTGTGCCATTTATTGTTCAATACTGCTGGAAGATTGGTTTCTTCAAACTCCTACCCCAAATCCATGATAACTTACTGTTTTTTACTCACCCAACATGGGGCTCAAGGAATTTGAGGTAAGGATGATAGTTGAGAGAAGTAAAGGACAAAACATGGACTGGATTTTTTCTTTAAGAATGCAATACTTGTGAAGAATTTAAGAAAGCAGCAATTGTGAAGAATGTGTTTCATATTAGTGTGGTGAAGGGATGAGGGGTGGTGTGTGTGTAAATTGTCCACCTCATTGGTGTTGTGATGATGTTATGTTTATTTTGGTGTGGGAAATTCTTTTTCTTTTTTATGTAAGTGAAGTCTGTGAAGATTGTGATGATTGTAAAGTAATATAGTGATTATTCTTAAATATGCTTTTCGCAGAGGCAAGGGGTGAAATGTAGCAGGTTTACGTGGCAAGGTCTTGGTAGCAGAGGGCCATTGGAGTGGCTTCTGTGAAAAGAATCTAGAAGCTGCCCCATGTTTGGTAAGGGTCCTGCTGCTGACCAGAGCCAAACCAATAAGCGATGTTGTTTGTGCCTCTGTGAGAGCATATTTAAGACGGGAGAAAAAAAAAAAGGGAGGGGAGAGAAATGCTGTGCCACACAGCAGCTGGGAGAGTGAGAGGAGTGAGGAACAGTCTTGCAGGTGCCAAGGTCAGTGCAGAAGGAGGGGGAGAGGTGTTCCAGGCGCCGGAGGAGAAGTTCCCTGCGGCCTGTGGTGAGGCCCATGGTGAAGCAGGATGTCCCCCTGCAGCCCATGGAGTACCACGGTGGAGGAGGGTTCTGCGCTGCAGCCCCACTGCCACAGTTACCACTGTGGACACCCTCTCAGCAAGAACCAGAGGGAGTGCCTGAGTGGATGTCTCCACAGTAACAGACACCACTTTGTGGGGTACTCATGTTCATAAAACTCCATTGAATGTCAAAGGAACAATTGGGAATGACTGTAGTGTATTGCTGCTAGGATGATCAAGTACAACTTTGACTGGATTGTTTGTTTTGCCGGGGATAACTGATGCCAATTATAATGGACAAATCCAAGCTATGGCTTGGACACTGTCTCCACCATTGTCAATACCAAAGGGAGCTAGAATTGCTCAATTGATTCTTTTCCGAGCAGTAGTCTGCAGGACTTGGTTCAAGAACAGCTCCAACGAGGACATATTGTTCTGACAAACAGCCTATGGAATTCACCGGTGTTTGTTATCAAAAAGAAGAGTGGGAAATGGGGATTAATGCGTGATTTGTGACGAATCAATGCAGTGATCGAGGACATGGGCCCCTTGCCGCTGGAAACAAACAAACAAAAAAGGGAGAAAAGAAAAAAAAAAAAAGAAAAAAGGAAAAAAATAAAACTAGTACCTTTGAATACTGTATTGGACTCACAGTATGCTGTAGGTGTTGCTCAGCGTATTGAGAGGACGCATTTGAAACACATCCCAAAGGAAAACTTGTTTCTAAAATTTAAGGAGCTGTTATTTTTGGTAGAGTAGTGAGTGCACCTGTATTGTATTATTCACATGCAGAGCCACCATGTTACCTGGTATTTTTGCAGAGGGTAACGCATGTGCTGACCAGCTAACTAATATGACCCTGACTGCCCTGGTGTTAGAGCAAGCACAGTTATACCATACACTTTCTCTCATGCTATTTGGGTGACAGCTGTGGCGGGTGAAATTAGTTGCTAAGTCCAGGCTCACTTCCATGTCGCTTTTGCAATGCTAGGCATGCCAAAGGAACTAAAACTTGACAGTGGCCCCGCCTATGGTAGTCACTCCCTTCAAACCTTTGTTCGAACTTGGGGTGTCTGACACATCACAGGAATTCCTCATTCCTCCATGGGTCAAGCCATTGTAGAGCGCACACATCACACCTTGAAAGCACTGCTAAATAAACAAGAAGGGGGAGACACCCAGGAAACACCACAGAACAGGTTGGGAAAGGCACTTTACGTAATCAGTCACCTATCATTACCCGTTCCTCACAAAGAGGTACCGCCCATGGTAAAACATTACAAAAGTATGAATTCCACACTGTCATGGGTGCCACAATCAGAGCAGGCCTTAGTGATGGTAAAAAAAAAATAAAAAATTAAATACAGGTCTTTGGGAGGGACCCCAGCCTCTAATAACTTGGGGTCGAGAGTATGCTTGTGTCTCCACAGGTCACGGACCAAGATGGGTACCAGCAAGGGGAGTAAGGCGAGTAAGGGGAGTTGGCCTCCTCCTCACAATTGCAGCTGTCATCAGTTATTGCCAGCCCTGGGTCTCCGTCCAACCATGCCACAACATCTGGGTCACCCTCACCAACGTGACGTGACAAGAAGCAATGTGCCTGTCCTTGGCTAGTGATAATGACCCGTTTATGACATGTCTGGTAGGGAACCCGGCAGATAACAAAGATTGGACTGTTTACTTACCGCAAGTGCCCCTAGAGTCACAGGAATTAGATATCCTGGGAAGTGTAACAGCAACACCACGTGTGAGGTTTAATTGCTCAGGCAAAAACCAAACCATGAAACAAATTGTCAATGCCACGCTTGCTCCTTATTGCAATGCATCTCTTTGGTGTAATTATACAAAGCTATAATAGCATAATTCCTTGCACCAGGAGCTGCTCTGCTCGGCTGTGGGATTGACTGTGGAGCGGACGCCCATAGGTGCACCCCAAGCATTTTCCTTGGAGGGGTCTCCACTCTCAGCCATTCGCTGCGGGAGTAGACGAGGACCTTCTGAAGCCACGGACAAATTATTTCAAGTGATATTTTCCTGTGGTATGAATGAGAAGTGCAAGAGGCCTCTTTACGTGATTGTGCTGTGCGAGTGAGATGCAGCATTGCTGTGAAGCAACAACACTAGCGCCTAGTGGCTTGTTGACTGATGTATATTCTAGTAGGCACACTACTTTGCAATTGTAATTCTGCTTGTGATTTTCACCCTGTTGCTTATTGTACTTTGCTCATTGCAATGTCTATGGTGCTTGATAGAAAAATCTATAGAAAGTGTTTGGTTGGTTGAAAATAAAAAAGGGGGAATTGTGGGAAAGGAATTCACAGGTGGTTTTGCGCTGTTTCACGCATCCCTGAATTAGAGATAATGAGGAAATAAGCAGTAGAAACAAAAACTTGAGCAAGGTCGAGATAAATTAACTTGACTACAGTGTTAAAGGTGAGCTTTGGGCAGTGGCCAATTGCTGTCTGGCTTGAGGCTGGTGTCTGAGGGTCTCTAACCAATTGTATGATAGATTCAGGCACTCGGACAGCGCATGGGGCTACGGGGAATGTATACGTAGTGGTGAAAAATGGCAATAAAGGTCTCCTGTTCAAGAGCCATCAGGAGTCCGTGTCTTTCACCACTTCAATATATCACCCAGATCACTGCTGCACAGAGAGTAATCTTCTCAGCAGAGTTTATCTAATCCAGATGCAATGCTGCTGTAGTATAGCTATTATATGTGCCAAATCTTTTAGAGCTAGCTTAAATATCTTGAACTGTGCCCTTATGTACAAAGGCCTCTGCAATGCAACAAATGGAAGGAGGGTTCAGCATCATTTTCTTTTAAACAGGCCAGAGGTATCCATCAAAATGGTCTTAATTTTGATTGGAGTAATGTGAATTAAAAAAAAAAAAAAAAGAAACTGAAATACATGTATTTTCAGTGTTACCTACTAAGCTGTTTCAAAACTTACCAAAATTGTTTTGCTGGCTATTTTTTTTGGCATATCCACTTTATCTGGGAAGCTTGAAGCAAACTACAAGATAGCTTATTTTCTCATTCCATTGGCTTTGAAAATTTGAGCTCTTATCAGAATGTTCTGTTCTTGTTCAGCCTATGTTTGGGAACCTGCCGAACTTTGCTTTCTGTAGGTTTCATGAGCTCTTGATACAGAAAATGGAAAATGAGTTTTTTGTGTGTGTCTAGAATGTGCTAATGCTCCCAGAAACAGGGAGCTGGGGAAATTTTTCTGGCACAAACCAAGTCAGCCTGGTGGCTGCTGCATAGCTTCATTAGTAGGCAGGCCAGTGAAAACAATGGTTTTTGTAGTTTGTTGAATGAACATGTCTTTGGACATGCACAAGTCCTATAAAGAAAATGCAAGCCTTTAACTGCAATGTTTGTTTTTCATGTTTTGTGGATAGTGTCTGTATAGTCGAGGACTAAATCAGGTGGGTTTCTGCTGTGCTTGAGTGAACAAGGAAGTAGAGCGCAGTGAGCTGTAATAGATAATCTTCAATGAGTCAGCCTAATTTCAGCTCCGGATTTAAATTTGAGGATATCTGGAAGAGTCTAGATAAGCATCTGAACTTTCACTGATGATTTGAACTGTTTGAAGTTTACTTGTTGGTAGCTGGAGGACCCTATCTTATTTTCTTTTTTATCTGTGTGAGATTTGATTTTTTTCCATGCAATTGCCTTTGCTTGTTATTTCAACTTGGCAATAGCAGCCTGCTGCCTGACTGCTCCTAAAGTGCTCTAAACAAGGTGGGGAAGGCCATCTCAGGTATGCAAGTAAAAACAAAGGTCAAACTGACATTACTGGGTATGCTGGAAGAATGTGACAAGCACAAATTATTTCAACTTTGCATAAGGAACCTTCCAGGCAGACATTATTAGCAGCTGTCAATCTCCCTAGTTTTTATTAGTCACTATTTTTTTGACAAATGTGAATTAAAGTGGACACTGAAGCATCCTGAAATCACCCTTTGGCTTTCTTCTGAGACTTGAATGGAGCCGGAGTTATGCAGGTGGCTCTGACAGCTGCACTCAGCAATAGATTCTAGTTTTATGCCCACAGAAACTAGGTTAATCCACTGCTTCTGGCATCAGGGGCTGCAAGAAGCTCTATGAAAACACATTTGTGCACTGAAATGCTGTTTTACTTTCCACTGTTGCAAAGTATTTAGTAAGATTTTCTTCTTTCTTAGTGATTATTAGTGCTAATACTTACCTTTATTTTTGCTCTGCTCTTTACTTCAAAACCTGAATTTGCTGAAATAAATCTATTTTGAGTAAGTGTGTTTTTGGCAAATGGAGTCAATGTACATTTGTAATGATTAGCTATATGTCTGAACTCGTATCATTTAGTTCTATTAGGGAAAAAAAATAATGAAATCAGTCTTGTCTTTTTTTTTTTTTTTTGTTAATATTTATAAGTGGCTAGCACAATTACTTACCAGGCAACTTAGTCTTCTAGAACTCTTTGGTACTTTGTTAATGTAGATTAAAAAAAAAAAAGAAAAAAAGAAAATAAGAAAGAAAAAACGAAGAAGAAAAAAGAAAAAACGCAGCTGAGTTGAAATGGGAAAATCTTTTCATCTTTCATTTGTCACTTAATTTAGATAACATCTCAGCTGTGTCTCTGTGAAGCCAGAAAAAAATTCCAATCTGTACCATAGACTGCGAACTGTTCAGGGCTTGTGTCACCTGTTGTCTGGTCATTAACAAGAGAGGGCTGTGATTTCAGAGGAGGTGTGCTTCACAGATGTTCTACAGATTTATAAATTGAAAGCAAGCAAAATCCACATCTAATGCAGTAAACATAAGATTTATGGTCCTTATAATTAAATGCCCAAGTTGCTTCATAGGGCGTAAGTGCCACCATTGCTTCATGTGACTTCAATGCACTGCCTGTTTTGCTATAGTTTTCTGGAATATTGACATTTCCTGTTACCCATCTGTACACTAGAAATGAGTATTTCATCTGCTGATACTGCACTTATAAATGTGTTTAACTTATGACCCAACCTTTTTTTTTTTTTTTTTTGCTTGTACCAGTTTCATTTTGTATAAAAGCCACTTTGAAGTACAAGTCATCCACTGAGTTTTTTCTTGGTTCATAGTGGTAGATGAAGACGATGAGATTCACAGACACTATCAATATATGTGCAAGAGCCTAGATCTCATTTCACTCTTTTCTTATTTTTGTACAAGTATTGATTTGTAGTTACACAAAGGAAAATCCAAAGGAAAAGTGCAATTTCTTCACTTCTAAAAGTGAGTAAAGAGCTTGGGTAAGCTAAGTATCTATTTTGAGGTCTGATGGGTCTGTTTGTTTCCACTCAAGGTAAATGTAGTTTTAGCTTAAAACATGTGAATAGCAGAAAGTCAAAAATAACTTGCACAGTAACGGGTGCTGATTAAGCTCACAAAGAGACACAGGCATTATTCTTAAGTTATTAACTTTCTGACACAGTTTAAATTGCCATAAATTAAATCTACATGAATGGTTAACAAAAACGTTCTGTTATGATAACTTGGTAGAAGGAAATTTAAGTTAAAGGTAACGTCTTAAACAGAGATGAGTTTATGAAATTCCTTATCTTTGAATGTGCAAATTCCCTGTGTATTTGGGTCACCCTTGTGCGAGCAAGCATCACTGCAGTAATTAAATCAGTCTGCAATGCCTCTCTTTATTGGTTTGAGGAGACAGTCTGTTTGGGATTATCCTTTTCTTTCTGCATTTATGGGCTCCTGAGAAAAAACACTGAAAGGCAAGCGGGGGGATGGGAATTTGGTAGGGTGGAAAGAATGCTATTTTATATGTATTAATATGTATTAATATGTATGGCTGGTTTCTATGAGACCGACTTGCTCCACAAATGTGATCTGAGTGCTACAGTGGAATTTTACCTAAGAAGAAGTTTCCATGCCTTGTGCAAGTGGAGGAAACCTTTAATAGCTATATATGACATTGAGATAGAGGACTTGAGCAATTCTTATTTAATCCAAAGCAACAATGGAAATGTATTTTTGGAGTTTTGGGTGGTGGACTAGCTCAGTGAAGAGTGCATAATGGGCTTATTACAATTTGTGAGCTCTAGTATAGGATACAGATACTGCTTAGTATGAATATGCCTCTTAAATCTGTTGTGCGTGTATAGAAAGCAGGTGGACTGATTCAGCAGAAACATAACCATAGGGAGACAAAGGTTTTCCTTTGTGTGCACATCATTGAGAACTTATTTATCAGGTGTGGAGACTTGAATGCAGGTCCTCTTGCCTTTGCAGAGTTTTTCCAGGAGATTGTCCCTGTGTCTACCTCCTCTCCCTTTCCTCTCCCCTTTATTTTTTTATCTGTCCTAGTGCAAAGCAAGAGGAAGTTGATATCAGACTGGCATCGTTCTCGTTCACCCAGGTGACTCCTTCATCAGGGTGAGCTGATTTGAAGGAGTTAGAGTTGCTGAAGTTTTGACGCTTCCAAGTGGCATACTTTCAAACTCTCTTTAAGGTGTATGCTTTGATGCCTTTTGGCCAGCCTAACCATCTTGTGGCAAAAGGGCATTCCTGTATGTTCCTGTATGGCTAAAAGGTACAGCTGTACTTTCACTTCATAAGAAGGTTTATTTTTTTCGTTAGTAAATGTGAATGAGACTTGACATTTATATTTCTTCTGTATTTGTGTAAATTTAATGAAAGGAATGAAGTTTGGAGTTTTATTGTCGAAGTCAAGCTGCTATCATCCGTTTATTCAAGGTGGAGAGAGGAATGCTAAGTATTAACATGGGCAGTAGGAACAAGTGAAAGCAGAGACTGAAATATTCATGTGGTCTATTTCTGTGTACACTTGTTTTTTGTCACGCATTTGGCTTTGTAACTTACAGTTAATGTGTTTGAAGAGGAAGAGGTATAAAGAGAAATACTGTCTGGAAAAGCTACCAAAAGAGAACATTTGTATTCTCATTTGCAGTTGAGCAAAAAATGGTGGGGAACTCCAAAAGATATTATCTTATATTGTAACATCATGCTGAGTTAGATCTGTTCATGAGCATTTTCCACATTCCAGTAGATGCTTTTACTGACAACACATAAGAAAATGATGGCCAAGGTTGTGTTAGATTTAGGACACTTGGATGAAAAGTTGTAGATTTGGGACACTTAGACCTGAGTTTTTGAGTATTTCCAACTCAAAGCATATCAAAGAGAAGATACACAGCACTAAGAGTCAGGCGTCTGTAAGTGGGTCACTCCCCTCACTGTCATTGCTTCTGTTGTGGGAACTGTGATGGCCCTCTTGTTCAAGTGTTCTTGTAGCAGTCTGCAGGGGCATCAGATTTTCTTAGTCTTCAATACTCAATTATTCATTTTGGGTCTGACTGGCTTCGGAGATCATGAATAAAAATGATCAGAATAGCTTTCTTGACTTAAAATACGAGGAAGAAATGTATATGCTGTGGGTGTCTGACATTAGTGACTAGTATCATTGGGTTCTTGAGAAAAGGAGTTAATACAAGTTGCAGTGTACTTACTGTTGAAATTGTTTACAGCAAGCACTGTGTCAGTGTTTAGGCACACTTGTGACAAGGCTGCAACTGCAGGATCATAGGATGCTTTCTGTTGGAAGAGTCAAAACAGGGCCCGTGTCAAATGTAGACGTGAAAACAATCTAATGCAAGACAGTGAATGGCTTTCAACTTTTACTTCAGTCAAATATGTTACTGTAAAGCATGTTATAAAGGTTGTGAAAAGTTATTTAAGGTAGTTAGGGTTATTTAAGCTTACATTATAAAGCCTACTGCTTTCTTTGGCATTCCAGAAAGCCTAAGACATGTTGAATGAGTTTGTAGTTGGAGCATCAAAAGCAGGATACCAGCTATTGATGCATGGATTTGTTTAAAAAGTTAATATAGTCATGAAAACTGTATTTTTTATTTTTTTTTTTTAGAGGTATATTTTTGAATGTGTGTGTGTGCTAATCTCTGTTTTTGGCCTTGATTGGGACCTCTAAGTAACTAAATGTGAGAGAAGCTTGGGTTCTGCTTTAAAACTTGCTTACTTGAAGCTCTAGTCTGTGCACATACAAAGCATCAGACTGAGGTGCAGGAGGTGTGGGTGGACCACAAATTGTGCAGGCATTCCCTTCTGTCCCATTGCAGAAACAGATGGATGAATGAGGTAATCTACCTAGCTGGACTCCAGTAACAGCCTCTTCACTGGCCTGGGGTTCAAAAAGCTGCTTGCTGCTATGACAACAGGATGCTGAATTTTTTGTCATTTTAGTTCACGATTCTGTGTTATCTAACAGGTGAAGCTGAAATTCCTTATTTCCTGAAATAAGGAAAGTATGTGTGTAGGGTGTTTGAAGAATCTCTATAGTAACTAGATATACTTAAATTATATACAGTGAAATAAATTATGAAAATGTGTTTGGTAACATAGGTGTTATAACCAGTGTAAACTGTTATTACACGTTAGTGCTGTCTTCTATTATATGGAGAGCATATTCTAATAATGCAAGGAATTAATTCATGAAGTGCAGCCACTGAATTGCAAAGAAGGCATTAAACAATCTCAGATTTTTTGGTGTTGTGAAGTTTCAGTATTGAAATTTAATAGCTTCAGATGTATGTATAGATAACTTGTTTAGTACTGTTTTTGCAGCTCAGTCAACAGATGAAACCTAAGTGAAAGTTTTTTCAATTAACACCCACTCCCACCAAAAACTAACCGTACACTTTCTTCAGATTAATCTTCTGATCAGTTCACATAAGTACTTCTCTATTATCTGATAGAAGAAGGTACCCACTAGAATTAATGAGATTATTTTTGCTTTGATTGTATTCCATCTGCCTTCAGTTTTTTTTATATTTTGAACATATATATGTGTGTATATGTATATTTGAAAGAAGTATATCCAGATTGTGTACTACCAGCTGCCTTTTAGATAAATTGGAAATCAATCAAATATATTTGGCAGAAGTTAATGCATTTAATCTTTCAGTTCAGACATTTCAGTTCAGACACCCCATGGATAGTGTTGGGATAAATGTTGCCATGATTTCCTCTTGTCTCTAGTGAATTCTTTCATAACCATCCCCAGCTTCTGAAGTTGTTGTGTGAATCTGTGCTGTTCTGTTTCCGTGGATTACAAATGCTTTAAAATTCAACAGAATGTTGTTTTCATATGTTCCAGAACAATATTTTGTGCAGAGTTGTCTTTTTACAGTGTGTGTGTATATATACAAAGCAAAAACATGTATGTATAAATGGTGTCTTGTGGTCTAAGATTTTTGGGTGCAACTGCACATGTTATATACTGCATGTAGTACATGTTATTACTGATCAGAGATTTCTGTAAGGTAACGGGTATGAGAATACTGTTCCTAAGATCTCAAGGACCCCATGCTACGTTACAAGGTTGCCTTTACTGACTTTGTAGAGATTGTGTTTTCATCCCTTCTCTGTGGTGTTTTCTTTCACCACTTCATAGTCAAAAATCCTCTCTAGTACTTTTTCCATATGGGGCAAAATTGTTAGCTTTTATCATCAGAGGTATTCTGCTGCTAGATTAGGAGCATACTTATTATCTGCTTGCAACACTCGTCACACTGTTTTGGAAACTGCATGGTACATTTGATTTTTTTTTGATTGTGTAAAACAGATTTTTGCTATCAAATGTAATGTTAATTATGCTTTGAGATTAGTTTTTATAACTTAGGTGCATTCACAGGTGTTAAGCATGCATATGAAAAATGATTAACTCGTATGAAGCCATTTTGGTAGAAACTGTAGAAGGAAGTAATTTCTTTTTTTTCAGATTGTTCCTTTCAGAATTTTGCAGTGTGAGCTAGTCTGTGTATCCCATGTGCAACAGTAATGTAGAAGATGAGATGTAAGAGTACAGCCGAGTAACAGCTCTGCTAAAACTCTTGTTCTGAAACTAAATAAGTTAGTCTTCTTTCTAGTTTGTCCTGTCCCCCATTCCTTTAAGCTATCATTGCCATAAAACTCTTTGAAGAACTACACAGAAAGTTCAGAAGATTCTGCTGCTTTAGCAAAACAAACAAACAAACAAACAAAAAAACACCAACAACAAAATCCAGATTCTACAAATCACTATAAAATATCTTCATTTTGAGAGCTTTCTCTTTCATTATTGTTCTGCCAGAAAATACTGATTTGGAGGAGAATACTACTTATCTAAGAAAAAGAGGGGAAATTTTGACCATGTCTCACCTGGGCAAGATCCATGTCCTGTTGTCAAGTAGTTTGTGTAATATAAGAGCATGTGAATGATGCAGGTCCTTTATGCATGGTCCTATGTATGTATCCTTTATGCTGTATAACTTTTCCTTCCTCGTTTTCCCACTTGAACATGTGCACACACACCTCATAGGTATGTAATGCACACCTCCGAATTTTAAGACTAAGATGTGCAAAGAACAAGGAAAATTCTGCCTTCTGAGTTCATATCCATACACCATCTAGCACACTGCTATAATTTGCCATTACAAGAAACATTTGCAAACAGCATTTTGAAAATAGCTTTGCTAAAGTATAAAGGCTAGCATGGTATAATCGGATGGATGGACGGCTGTTTATTATTCTATGACACTTTGTTATTCTAGGATATATGCTTAAACTTGGTATGTTGGTAGTCATAAAAATAAACAAAACAAAACAAAAAGTCTGCCTTATTTGCTTCTTTCATTGCCTAGAGATCTCTTACATTACAAAACAGGTTAGTTTCACTGACAGACACATCTATACCAGCATTCAGAACTTCTAGGCTCACTTACTGGCTTGTAACTAATGGCACATTAACTTTATTTTCCCCTAGAGAACATGCAGTAATTATATTCAAGTGCTGTACATTTAGGTTGTGATGGGGTGCCTTTAGTTTATACCAGCTGTTGCATTTTTTAACACTGAATTTCTGGCAATGTGTCAAATGAATGAAAGCACTGGAATAAGTCCGATAGGTTCCCAACCATAGAGACCAAAAGCTTTTCAAGATCTGTTACCGTAACAGAGTGCTTGAGAAGAGAGGATGTAATGGATTAGTCTGAGAAAAAAGCATAAGAGAATATGTAAAGTAATGGATTTGGGTTTTTGAAGGTTTTTGACATAATAAATCTTGCAAACAAGTGCATAGTTACCAATATTTATATAGCTGAAAGATTTTCTTTGCTTCTATCTTGAATATGTTACTCTGTGTATGTTTTCAAGTATTCCTACCCGTAGCTTTCAGAAAGTCAGCCTGCTCAAGCTCTGAATGCCTGTAAGATCTGTACAAGGTTCTTAATAGTAGATATTTTGTACCGGACTCTTCCCATACCCAACTATTACAGAAGGAGAGCAGTTTTATTACAGAGTTTCTCTTGTTTAATTCTTACAGGTGTTGGTAGCTATAGATGCATTGAAGTAATAATACAGGAGCCCAAAGAAAGAACAAAGCAGAACTAGGGTGTTAAAGGTAGGATGTAGTGAAATATAGGTAGCTTTTATGCTTCTGAGTGCAAACTGAAATTTACTGCTGCCTAAATGGGATTTTCACTTGTGATCATTTCAGCAAAGACAAAATCTGTGCAGAGCCACTAATCAGAGTTAACTTGAGGGAATCTAGGATGAATCTGCTTGGTTTTAATTAGAATCATTTAATAACTAATTAGCACTACTGTCTACACACATAACCAAGAAGGGAGAATTGTATGTTAGTTTCCTCTGAGGAACAAGCGAGTTCACGTCATCACATTGACTTATTTTCCTGCTACATTGCAGTGCAAAGAATTAAGAGAATTTTGCCAAGCGTGTTGACACAGAGAGAAAACAAAATGTAAAACTGAACAATAGAAGGGTGTTGTCTTATGCTTTAGCATTTTGTTGGTTGATTTACAATTGAGAGAAGGTAACGCTTGTTTTAATCTCTGAAGTTAGATGATAGACCTGGGGTAAAAGTGTAACATTGGCAAGTTTTCTTTCATGGATAAATGAAAAGCATTTTATATATTAAAAATATAAAAAAAAGATTAAAGCAAAAATAATAGAAAAGGAAATGCAGGGTAGGATAACACCTTCTGTCCTTCAAGGGTTGATAACCTCCTGCCCTTTGCTATTGAATATTCAGTTAGAACCAGTTTCTATTGCTCCAGCTGAGTATTAATTTCATTTCACTTTGCTATGTAGTCAAATATTCCTTAAAGGGATAACACCACAAGCTGCTAGATTTGTTACTTTGGCAGGTCTGATAAACCTAAAGCAACCTGCAGGGGTTTTGCACTTATATTTGCCAGATAAATATTTTAACTGAATTTTTGAAGCTGTTTATGAACATTTCTGTATCATGAATGCATCTGCCAACATTCCTAACGCTACTTGAGGGCAAAGGGTGAGTTTCTTAATTTCATTGTAGGGGTTTTAAGGTCGAAGGGCTTTAGTTGAGCTGTAGCACTTTCGTCAGATTCATCTGCCAGAAGAAAGAGTTGGAGGCAGTGAGATGTTATCAAGAGCAGGACAAAGAAACAGGTGTTGGGGGAGAGTAGGGGAACAGGTTGTGTCATCTCAGCCTTGATCTTGCAATGAAATGGAAAAGACAGTTTTGTCTTCTATGGTCTTTTGTAGAAATAGACAGAAAAGCAGTCATTTCTATTAATATGCAATGTACTCAAGTTATGCTGGGTGCAAGAATTTGCCTGTAAGCTTACATTAAGGGTTTAGAACTTTGGCACAAGATCATGATGCTGAAGTTTCAGAGCAGTGGCAAAGCTAACAGGAAGTAAGAATTAATTTTCCTCTGCTGCGATATTTAAGATCAATTATTTAATAACTCAGGAAAAAAAAAATTACACTTGCTTCAAGGTACGGTAATTAGACTTATTTCAGTCTACTTTCCGGTTGCACTGGAAGAAAAATACATTTTTTTGACAGTCTGAGATGGACCATAATAATATCAGCATCGAAATGATATACTGTTAACTGTTGTGCACAAAGAAATGAACAACCAACTAGTTTCTTGTTAAGAAATACAGCTTCAACATGGGAATATACTGTTTACTTATTTCATTTTTTTTCTGTTACTCTTGGAATATTGAAAATATTTCTAAAACCTTACTCTGCTCATAAAGTGCACTCAATTTAATTTCTAGACTAAATTTGTTCACAGCCAAGTGATGCATTAATCTTGCCATATTTTGTATGCTAACATGATTTTACATAGGTTTTTATTCCTGTTTTGTTTTATCCCATATGGAGAATTGGATTTGCCATCGCTTTTTAGAGCTTGGAAGGATGCAATAATAACAGGTCCTATGAAATATTGGATATATTGTTTGACAAAGATATGACTAGTGATACTGTAGATCTTAGTCTTCTAAGAATCTACTAATTGATGAGCAGCCTTATGAACAATAGATCGTAGCTTCATAGTAATGTGATGCTTTGTTAAGACCATTTATTAACAAAAAATGACATTTATAATCATTGTTTTAGAGAAAGGTAAGTAAACAATTTACAAGCTATTAAAGCTGATAACTAGTTATTATTATGTACAGGTGCTCTGGGTTAACCCAGAGGCCAGTAGGCAGCTGAGACCCACAGAGTCACTTGCTCACTCCTCCCTCAGCGGGATGGGGAAGAGGATTGGAAGGGTCCAAATGAGAAAACTTGTGGGCTAAGATCAAAACAGGGTAATAGGCAAATCAAAAGCTGTATGCACAAGCAACACAGCATAGGGAATTCATTTGGTATGTCCCATCAACAGGTAGATGTTCATTTCTTTCTAGGAAAGCTGGGCTTCAACTTGTGGAAAGCTTCCTTGGGAAGACAAACACGGTCACTCTGAGTGTGTTCCTCCTCCTCCCCCCTCCCCCCTTTCCTCTTTCTTTACCCCCAGCTTTTATTGATGAGTTTGATGTCTCATAGTACAGAATATTATTTTGGTCAGGTGTCCTGGCTCTGTCCCCTCTCAACTGTTTGTGTGCCCTTGGCCTACTTGCTGGGGGGACAGCATAAGAAACAGAGAACCATGGACACTCTGCAAGTTCTGGTCAGCAACAGCTAAAAAATGGTTGTGTTCTCAACACTGTCTTCACCAAAAATCTAAAGCATAGCACCATACAAGCTATTCTGAAGAAAATTAACTGGATTCTAGCAAAAACGAGTACAAGTCTGCTACTCTGTTTTTCAAAAAATAAATGTAATTGGAGATCTGAATGATTGTTATTTTTCTCTCCTGTCTTCTGTTTAAATATTTTTTTTTTGGATAGAGGCTGCAAAATTTCAGCAAACTGCAAGTTTCTTCTAAGAGCATATACCATCCAACATAGATTGTTTACTAGCTTTTAAACATTATTTATAATGCTAGGCTGTTCTGTGCCATCAGTTGTTGTATATATACCCTCAGCTACATTTCTTGAAGATTTAGTGAAAAGGCATTTAAAACTTGTATTGCTGTTGCGTGTGTCCTACATAAAGTACAAAGTGATGGTGATCAATCACAGGACTTGGGACTTTAATGCTGAGCGCAGAAAAGAGAGCTACATTGTCATAAGTATTTCTTCAAGCCACTGAGTTTTAGTAACAGTCTCACCTTAAAGGAGTTTCACCTTTAAAACTCATTAGTTTTAGTGCTCCTCTTATTGTCCTTAATTATTTTTTAGACTAAAATACAATCTTTTTTTATTTCGCAAGTCAGCCCTTTTAGTAGTACTTATGACAAGTGTGTATTGCACAAGTGAAGATATTTTACCTCAAGCAATCCCTGCTGTGTGTCTGTAAGAAAACATTTCTTTGAAGTCCTGAAAACTGTGTATCCAGCTTTTTTCTTGTTATCCCTTTTTTAAAGTATTTTATGTTCATTTTTTTCATAACCGAAGCTGATTACCTATGCAAGTTTAACACTTGAGAGTTGAACACATTTGAAATGAAGAGCTGAACTTTTTATTCTGCAATTGAAATATAAATAAATCAGTATAATGGATTGTTTTGGTTTTCAGTCATCGTGTCCATCTCCCCAGCCCTCTCCCCCCCCCCCCCCCCCCCCAAACAAACAAACAAACAAACCTAGTTAGAGTATTGGGGATGCTTGTTCTTGGGATAGACTTTACCTGTACAATGAATTTCACCTGCTCAATGGAATAACATGTTTGTTGCAGTACCTTTATACCCGTAATTAATGATGAATATCTTTCACTTTGGGAAAAAGAACGTTTTTTCAGAAGTGGCTGATAATGAATGGTATCTTTGGGAGGTCATGATGTGGAAAACGTGCTCAGTTCAGTTTTCTGTGAGCAAAATTACTATTCTAAGTCATTTTTCTCTCGTTGTAAGGTCTCCTAGCAGTATAACGTTAAGGTTCTGAAGTAGGACTTTGCTCATAGAATCTTAAAAGTTAGAGAAGGAGAAATATAGTATTTGCCTTTTTTTTTTTCCCCCCAGAAGTTAGTCTTAGTACATGTAGTCTTTTACTACGTGCTTTCTCTTTTCAAGGATACAGATTTTTCACTCAATGTTTGCTTGTGCTCTTATCTGCTCAAATACATTCTCATTTTATTTGTTACCCAGCTGAATGGAGGCATATGCACAAACTTATCTTTGAAAGGCTACAGTGTGCCAAGATGTTCAAAAAGCTTGTGAAGTCTTGGTGAAGGGAGGGATGTGACTCTTCTGCCTACCTTGACAGATACCTGGCATAAGCTTTATATTCCTAATTTAGTTTATTCTCTCCAAAATGTTTCTCAGTAGGTCAGAGCTTTCATGTCTATGCTGATTTCTAAATTTACAGTCTGCATTTTAAAAATGAAAACTTCCCATCTTCCTAAGAAGACCTCATATATTTTCACTGCAGTTTGGTCGCGTAACAAAGATTTTTGAGAATGCCTTCTGCTAGTGAATTTAATATATGTGCACACACACCTGTAAATATATATAAAATTGAAAGGATCAAGTATAACAAGCTTGAGCAAAACAGACAAAAGTAGTTGAGAGAGTTGGTAGACTGTGCCCATGCAAACCACTTTCACGTAGAACACTAACTGTAATTGAATTGGAATTTATTCTTCGCATTAAGTCTCTGTGGTACTTCAAGCGGTAGGCTGAAAAACATGGACATGCTTTCTTGCTTTCTCTCTCTCTCTCTCTCTCTTTTTTTTTTTTTTTTTTTTTTTTTTAAGAGATGGCATATGATTCAATTTTCAGGCAATTCTATATCACTTAGTGAATATTGCTCCCTTGATAGAAGCATACACTTGCCTTTATATACTCTGGATAGATACAACAGCATAAGGGCATACATGTAAATAGGTTCAAGCATACCAGAACTGATGTTCTGTTGCTGCTTAATCTCTTCCAGATAGAAGTTTTTTCTATGGCTCCAAGTCACAATCTCTGTGTGCGCCCCTGCCTCCCCCGGTACTTGATATGAAGTGGGTTTGTTAGTGCCAGAGCTCTTTTGTTAGAGAGGTTTGATTTCTTCTTCACACTCTGCTTTTGGAAATGTAGATGCAGTTTTTAATGCAAATAAAGCCTTCTGTGGCTTTAGGGCCAACTCAATGCAAATGAAGCATTCAGTTTATTGGATGTGGAGAATTCAAGTGTCTGATGCTTTATGAATTAATGACTTTTAAATTATACATCACAGAAAATACACGCACTCAATTTATCATTGTCAGGAGCTCACATAAGCTCTTTGTCGGTGGAGTTTACATTGCAAGGAAGATGTGTTTGCCTGACAGCCTTGGTTCCCAGACAGTCCAAAGCTTACTGGGTTACGCAGCTCCCTCCCTGCCTGTGTATCTCACTTCCTCTTGTTTACGGTGCATGGCAGAGGTGGGGCGTACCTGATCCCATTCTAACTGGCTGTTGGGGTTCATCTGATAAGTACTTGGACTGGCATTTACACCACAGTGTGCATGAATGCACGGAGAGCAAGTCCTGGTGCTGTACCTAATGTACTAGTGCAGCTGACAAACAATAATTACAATAATTACTTATCATTAACACTTTTATCCCATCATAAGCTTTGCTACTTGTATGAATTAGGCCTTGTACCAGAGGAATGCAGTGAGCTCACAGTCCAGATGTCTATGAGTGCTTGGTTTTACAGAGGTACGTATGGACCAGGACAGATTTTTCAACCTTTGTGGTGGAATATGTAGTTGATGATGCTTGAAGTTTAACAATTCATTTAGGTTTTAAAATTTTAAAAAGCACAGTGGAAGAAAGAGGAATGCAAGTTCATATATTTCATTTAAAAAAAATGAAATGGAGTAGTCCAAGATTATTTTGTTTAATATATGTATTTTTTGTTGTTGTTGTTGTTGGGTGGGGGGAGTGATGGGTTAGAGGTGTCATTGAATGGTGTTGGAAATGGAAACAGTGCATTTTTCATTACACACTGAACTTTGCCAGCACTGATCAAATCATCTACTCAAAGAACAAAATTTCCCACAGATAAGACCTTGATATCTTTGCATCCAAAAAAGCCATTTCTGAGAAAATTTTTTTTGTTTGGCTTCAAAGTAGTTACCATGAAAAGGGATCCGTCTTCTGTTGCAAAACAAACAAACAACAATCAAACAAACAAACAAAAACACCCCAAACCTTCTGAACTAGTATTTGCAAATATGGTATGGAATGTAAGGCTTCAATTTCAGTATTTCAGGTATTGACATGAAGCATTCTTTTGTGACCTCTTTCTTTGCTTTCTAGTTTCACCAGATGCCTAATAAAACTAATTGCTGTTATTGCCAAACTGGCACAAAGATCAGTCTCTTTCAACATCTGCCCTGATAACGGTTTTCTAAGGCTTGATAATCATTTCTTAGAATTCTGAGTTTAAAACTCCAAGATTCCTGGAAAAAAAAAAAAAATAAAAAAAAAATCTGAATTTAAAACTCGGAAACAGTTTCTTTAATGAATTACCACTGTCTCCACTTTATGCTGAAATCCTTTTGGTGTTTTGCTGTCTTCATGCCATCAATAGCACTCTGTGCAAACTGTTCGGTCTGGCAAAATTCAGAAAATTATAAATGTGGTAGAAGATAATAAATGGCAGGGTGTGCTTTTGGAATGGGAAGTTGCCAGGCAGTAAGGACCTTAATTAGTGCACTCAGAGCTCTGTCTCACTGCTCACTTTTAGCTGTTTATCTTTTTTTTTTTTTTTGGTAGTTCTCTTGCAATAGTTTCTGGCTACTGCTCAGGTGTCTGCCTGTTTTCCTGATGCACTCCTTACCAGCTGTACCTCCTGCTGCAGGTCCTCTGCAATACACTGTGTCTACAATGCATGGTGGTGACCTGCAGTGGCTTGAGCATTTTGAAACAAGATGGAGGTTTTTGTTCTTGCATAGAATTTTGTATTAGTGATAAGGTCAGGGACTGCTGGCAGTGATAGGTGAAAAGCATGGAAATCCTACCAAAGCTTTTTTTTTTTTTTTTTTTTTTTTAAAGATTTAAAAGCTATTAACTCAGAGCTGATTTGCAGTAAAACATAATCTACTGCTTACCATTGAGTAGAAGTACTCAGAGAGAAATACCATAATTTCAGAATGTTTTCTCTCTTGATGTATCTTAAAGCAACTCTTCCTGAACTAGAGGAAAAACCGAGGCAAGAGGAACTTTGACTTGTAACTGGCTTGTCACATAAAAAAGCTTACTGTAAATTATCTTCCTGAGAGAATAGAAGTCTGCCACAAGCCACCTAAACTGACTTTGAACTTTGACTGAAATGTAGAGCAGCTGGTTGTTGTTACATAAAATGAATAATTTTGGGAGAATTTTGTACCACATTCTGTTAGTAGATGATGCAAACTCTTAGCATATTTGGGCACACAAGGTCATGTTGTTTTCTTTAAAAGCTGTCCTATATTCAACTACTTTGTGCCATCTCTGTGCATCTTTGTGCTGTGTTTGCTCTTCAGAATATTGTTTTCTAGTGATACATGTCTTGTGCTTAGATGAATTGAACCAAAACCCTCTACAGAAAAAATACGTACTTAAGAAAGCAGAGTTCAGCTTGAGCTAACACTACAAAAAATCAAACACTTTGTGAAGTTGCTACTTCACTCATTAAATCATAATGTGGTTATATATGCATGCTGATGACTGCATTTTTCAGCCTTTTCTCCTAGGCAGATAGTCTATTCAGAATTACAATTCCAGGAACATCATTGTCAGGTTTTCTCTTTGTAGTAGTCTTTTCCATGACTTTGGGAAACTACTGGAAAGCTTCCCAATAATTTCAATTACTTGAGGGGAAAAAAAATTTAATTTCTTCTCGTTAATGAAATGTGAACTAAAGTTCCAACACTGTTAATTCATTAATCTTCAGTATATAAAAGGCTGTCTAGTATATATGATTCTTTAATATCTGTGTAGAAATTTGTGTGTTTCTGTCAAATTTTTGTCACTTTATATTTTCATGTAGACTTGTTATACATGTGAAACTTCTGGTGGAAAAGTTTTTGTTAGTTTTAATATATTTTTACAGAAAGAAGAGGAGAGATAGGGAGCAAAGTATTAGCTTCCATTAAAAAGAAATTAGAGAAAGAAGCTTTTAGAATTCACTTGAAAAGACTGTTATTCAGTCATTTCAGATTTGTATTTAGTAATGTGTTTTAGCAGGAGGGCGGAACTGAGTGATTTCACTAAGTTTCTTAGTCAGACACACAGCATCCTCAGATCTCTTGGTAGGATTTAGAAGAGAAGAGTTGTTACATTTTTATTTTTAACTTTCTTCTTCCTTTCATATAGTGAAATGAATAAGAGTTTAGCTTTGAAGTATTTTCTTGAATTTATTTTTAACAATGACTGTAAAATTTAAAACTTATTATGAAACTTTTGATCTGAAACCTTCCAATGAAAATAATTTTTCCCTGCATTTTTGTTAGGGGGAAATATATATATGTCAAAAGCTGTTTCCAAAGGAAACACATTTTTACTTTTTAAAATGGATTGTATAAGGGTTTATTTGATTGGGGGGGGAACAGTAGGGGGGATTTTTGCATTCATTTTATCCCTTTCATAACTCTTTTAACTAAATGATGCGATAAGAAAAGTTTCGAGTGTCTGTCCTGATACAAAAGGCCAAGATTTAGATGAGTTTGATCTGCTTTCTGTTCGATTTTGAATAAAGATTTGTTATATCTTGTAAGAATGTCTGTAAAGAAAGGGTGCTCTTAAGTGTTGGCTTCTCTCTGTCCTGCTAACGATTTTATATGTCTAAAATTAAATGCTCATTAATTTAGAGAAAATATAAGAAAAACAACTTTAGTTTATTTTTCAGGGAAATTAATTTACCAATATCACTGAAAAAAAAAATCAAGTATTATTTGAAGTGCTCTAACTAGAATAAATAACGCATATCCTTTAACATCCATGGTAGATGATCAGCTGCTTAGATTTATTGCCAGTTTCTAACCAAGATCAGACAATGAACAGTGGCAGTTGGACAGATTTGTTAGTAGTGGCTTGCTTTGAACATTTGATTTGACAAGGAGGAATACAGATTGGAAAAACTCAAAGCCCATACTGCTTTTTAATACAGCATATATATTATACCTATGACATATGTGATATCCTTTAGAGGTGTGTTTGCAAGTGACACCAATAGCAATTATCAATTATTTATTTTGAAGGCAGAAAGGTAGGCCGTTGAAGAAGGAAAGAGCAAGTAGGAGAAATGTTCTTACACAACATGTTCTCATCGGAGAGATTAAAGAGCCAAGGAGATTCATTGCAGCATGTCTTTAAGTATTGCATTCAGTTTAACTTCAGGAGAAAATCCCTTTAGCTGGCTAAATCTTTCCCTCAAGATAGAAGGTCAGAAAGAAATTTGCAGTCATAGTCTGACACAACAGCATTTTTATCTTCTGCAAAATATTCACTACATTTTCTTTTAATGTTAGCGAGTTCAGGATTTGTGGGGACATGAGTGAGAAGCTGCCAGGAAAGGCAAAATAGCTCAGTAATGTAGCCTTCTGGATTTGATGGGGTTCTTTTTCAGAGGTGTTGGAGGTGGTGAATTTTCTGCAGAGACTAATGTACAGTAAATGAACTGATTGACACACTCGTCAAAGGCTTGCGGGGGGAAATGGGGGTCTTGTGAGTTGTTCAGATGAGCTTTTTTTTATCCACTCCCTGGGTTCACAAGGGAACTTAAGTGGTTAGATGAGTCCATTGAACCCATTTATACTGAATAAAAGAAAATTGCTGTCAGTGCTACAGCGTTCCTACAGGTTCATGTTGTACTTATCTACAAGAGATGTTTTCTTGTGTACTTCTGCTCTTCAGTGTTTGTGTTCCAGACAACATGATAACTGCTGTACAGCTGCACTTTCCTAAAATGTGAGGCATCCATGTTTTCCTGAAACTGTTAAGATTTTTATGGTTATTTTAGCAGAATATTTTTGTCTATGACATAGCTGACCAGACTTAAACCTTTAAAGCATGTCTTCCCACTATTGACACTTTCAGTGATTTTGCTGATAAAATGCTACCACTGAAAGGAGATGGATAATATTTTTTCCCAGCAGGAGAAATTAATAAGACCTTCTGAAAAGAGGGAGTGTGTTTATCATGGAGACTTATGCACCCATTTATTCTAGGTTGTATGTAATCTCTGTCAGTTGTTTGTATGGGAGTTAAGACAAGGAAAATGAGATTAAAATTGGGAAAAAAAAAGTCACTAAAAATGGAACTCCTCTAGACCATGCATAACCCTCCTTGTGCAATAAAAAGGCAAGAAAGTCAGCAAGAAAAAATATTCTTCATTTGATCTGGTTATAATTTCAAACCAAGTGACAATGTGGAAACCAATTGGACTTTCATACTGGAACTGTATACCAGAAATATATATGTGGGTATATGCAGTTTTATCAATTGCGTAATTTTCCTGCTTCATAGCAGAGAGGATGTGGTCCAGAAGGGAAGCTGGGTGGGTCCATGCAGTGGTTCCAGTGGGGTCCAACGGCACCTGTCTCGTTTCACTGTCGTAGTCTCTTGGGTTTGTTTTCTGCCAACATGACCCTGGCATGGAGAAACCACAATTTCTGTTAAAATTGACTTCACACCTAAAAGCTTGCTTCTCAACAGCCATTCAGTTTCTTTCTTCATTTCTTCACAACTTTTGGAGTGAGTAGCAGGTTGTTCATGCCCAAGTTATCCCTCTGTTCTTCTAACCAGAACTATAGCATAAGGACGTGGCTTAAAAGTTCCTACATCAACTCTGTGTCAGCTAGACCCAACCTATTCCATCCCCCACAGACGGAGCAGATCAAATTGCAAATAATGTAAAATGAAGACAAGAGGTATGGTTTGGTAACATTTACGTAATTTAAATGCAGGATATGGTGTTAAAACATGGTGCTTAATTATAACAAGCCATCTGACAGGTTTTTTTTTTTTTCTTCTTCTTGTTTCTGATTCTGCCCAGCAATTGACCAATGTCCTCATCAGTGATATCTATAATGTCTGTTAAGTGTTTCCTGAACACAGAATATAATTTTATTCCTTAAGGAATTATAATTATATTCAAGGACATAACATTTCTTTTCCAGGAAAAATCTGTTTCATCTTGAAAAGTAATCATAACTTAAAATCAAGTTTTCAGTACACTGGTTTTTAACATGTTGGCATCAGATTGCAGTAGGAAAAGCAAATGATTCCCTTTATGAAAGTGAATTATTCTTTGCTTCTCAGGTGGTATTTAAGTTTTTTGTTTACGTTGTATAATAGGCAAACAAGTCCATGTAAAGTCCTGATGAAGGACAGTTATTGTTTCTGGTATCTAACCTATTTTGTACCTTCATGAATCCACCTGTATTTCAGTAGACATTTACCGACAAAGTGAAGAGGCTGATGCTGAGCTGGCTGACAGAGTAGCTCAGCATTTTATGTGGTCATAAAATAGTGATAGACTAAGGGATGTGGTGAAAGTTGCCTGTTCATTTTCAGTGCATCACCTCTGATACAAAAACATGAAATGTCAAAAATGGTGTACTAATGTATCTGGTGCACTAATTTAAATGCAGAATCAAAGAAAAACTAATTTCATCCTTATGGTCTTCATTTATGCTAAAGTGGAGTAGATGAGGAATAGCCTGTTTCCTAACCAGTTCAAAAGCAAGGGATCAGAAACTTTAACAGAATTGCCCCATTAATTTGTTTGTGCTGTGTTTTTTTTTTTTTTTTTTTTCCACTCCTCCTGGCTGCAGCAGTGGCTAGGATTCAGGAGACAGATCTTAGTATTTTTGCTGTAGACATGCTGTATGTCCTTGGGCAAACTGCCATATCTTTCTGTGCTAGTGCTCTGTTATTTGCTTAAACTATATTCTAAGTACAGAGGCCGATGATTGCTTTATCTGTAAAATATGTTACAATGAACCACTAATTTCAGTTGGGTCCTAAAGTGATTTGGACAGTTATTGGCCAAACTGTACTAGAAAGTGAGCTGTGTCATGGTAAGATTTACAGATAGAAAGACAATGGATGATGGTGGTAGTTATGAGAGGTACAGCTGGGTCCAGGAAGCAATAAAATTAATCTAATCTAGTTATACACAATTTTGTATTGGAAGTGTATATGAACCATACTTGGCTACCCCTTAATCTGTCCAGAAGCATGCACATTTTGGGGGGAGGAACTGCAGACAACCACCTGAAAGCTGTTGGCACATCAGGCCAGAGTATTTACGGAGGAAAACGTGGTAAATGACATGCAACAGAATCACAGAATCACAGAATTGCAGGGGTTGGAAGGGACCTCAAAAGATCATCAGGTCCAACCCCCCTGCCAAAGCAGGTTCCTCAGAGCAGGCTGCCCAGATAGGCGTCCAGATGGGCCTTGACTATCTCCAGAGGAGGAGACTCCACAACCTCCCTAGGCAGCCTGTTCCAATGCTCCGTCACCCTCACAGTGAGTGAAGAAGTTCTTTCGCATGTCAGTGTGGAACTTCCTGTGCTCTAACTTGCAGCCATTGCCCCTTGTCCTATCCCCACAAAACACTGAGAAAAGGTTGGCTACATCCTTCTGTCCCCCACCCCTCAGATATTTATATACACTGATGAGATCCCCTCTCAGTCTTCTCTCCTCCAGGCTGAACAGACCCAGGTCTCTCAGCCTTTCCTCACAGGGAAGATGCTTCAGGCCCCGTATTGTCTTTGTGGCCCTCCACTGGACTCTTTTCAGAAGATCCCTGTCTTTCTTGTTCTGGGGAGCCCAGAACTGGACACAGTACTCCAGGTGAGGCCTGACCAGGGCAGAGCAGAGGGGGAGGATCACCTCCCTTGACCTGCTGGCCACGCTCCTTTTAATGCACGCCAGGATCCCATTGGCCCTCTTGGCCACCAGGGCACACTGCTGGCTCATGGTCAAGCTGTCGTCCACCAGGACCCCTAGCTCCTTCTCCTCAGAGCTCCTCTCCAGCAGGTCGTCCCCCAGCCTGTACTGATACATGTGGTTGTTCCTTCCCAGGTGCAGGACTCTACACTTGCTCTTGTTAAACCTCATTTGGTTTCTTCCTGCCCATCTCTCCAGCCGGTCCAGGTCTCACTGAATGGCAGTGCAGCCTTCTGGCATGTCAGCCACTCCTCCCAGCTTTGTGTCATGGGCGTACTTGCTGAGGGCAGACACTATTCCCTCATCGAGGTCATGGATGAAGATGTTGAACCAGACCGGACCCAGAACCGACCCCTGGGGAGCACCGCTAGTCACAGGTCTGCAGCCAGACTCTGTGCTGCCGATCACCACCCTCTGAGCTCGGCCAGTCTGCCAGTTCTCAATGCATCTTACTGAACAGGAGAATATGTAGTAAATGATTTCATACTCTTACTTACTATTAGAGAGCTTGTGTAGTGAATGCAGGTGAGGACTGTCTAAAATCTGTGTTAGCTTTCTAATATTGTTATGCTAACATAATGCCATCTTCAAGATGTATAAACTTTGAGGTTGAGAATGATTAGGAATTTTCACTTGGTGCTTTTTGAATTGGCCAATATATGTCCTGTAAAATGTTATACAGTCTAGATTTCAGTTTGGTAAAATTGTTTGCACAATGAGCCTGTAATTTTAGACAAATGCACTTTTGTCTAAGTGCATTTTGACTATGTGCAGACTTGAGGGCAGTGACTACATCACTGGTTGTGACCTAGCTGGACCCTGAACCAATGTATTGCTCTCCTTAGTCACCAAACTGTGCTTCTCTTAGCTCATTATATTCATCTAGAAAAAAAACCCTCTGCATCTTGTATTTTATGGGCTGCTTTCAGTAAATATATATTTTTTTCTATTCTACTTTTTCTCTTATCCATCTGATAGCTCTGGGTATTTTTTTTTTTTTTTTTGAGCTGAAATAATTGAAGCTTTTCCTTAACATTTTTTGGAAATCATTTATTGTTTTTTGTTTTTGTATACAAAATCAATGCTGGCAGATGAGCTTGGTACCTGGTACTTAACTTCCTCAGAAATAGCAGTTTCCTTTGGGCCCTAGGTTACAAGAATAAGAGTCATTAAATTAAAAGCTAGAGGGTGTCCTTCCCTGTGAACTGTTTTGCTGATTTGTAAGAATATGACAGTGAAGATGGATTTTTTTTCTCAATAAAAGGAGAAATATCAATATCTTTGATCTCCCTGCTCTCCCCCTGATACATGTGAGTCCTGTATACTTTTATACCACGGCGTCCTGAGTTAGAATGAGTTTAGATCAACCTCTCAGAATTTGTGCGTGAGAAACTAGTGCTGCCTGTGAACATCAGAAATCTTGGCTTCATTCTTGTCTCTGAAAGGTAAGACCTGGATTCTGCAGGGGCACGGAGAGGTATGGGACATGAGTAGTCTGTAGGGCTGCCTCTGTTCCCTGTGGCTGTAAGACTGGGGCCGGGCTGTATGCTTGAACTGTTGCATGGCTGCTTAGCTGAAGTAAGCACAAGCTGTTACAGCTTTTTTACGCACACTTGTGCACTTTACGTGTACACATATAATGTATATTTAGCATGCTTTAATAAAACATTGAATACAACAAACAGTTGCAATGAAAATTACATGCTCTTATAAACATTTTTATTTTAATCTAGGTTTTGTGCTGTGATGCTGCAGAGGCATCTACAACATAATCAGCTTGGTAACAGAAGAAAGTCATTTCTTACAATGATCCCAGAGCCCTTTGTTAATGTCAAGGATAATTTGGGCTGACTGATTTGATTGCTCCTCTTTTCTGGCAAGAGGTCTCCATAAATGAAACTGCTTGCCTGGATAATTTAGGCTTATATGATTGCCAGTGAGCTAATGATGCAAACACAGCTGAAATAAAATTTCCACTTTATATTGGAGATTTATTTAAAAAAAAAAAAAAAAGGCAGAGGGGACACCACTTAAACACCTGCTGTATGAGTGCTGTCAAAACAGGGAAGAGTTTCTTGCCAATCTCAGGATAGAAAGTGGCTTGCGCATATTATGAGACATATTTTGGCCAATTAGCCTTTATGGATCACTAGAACACTCTTTTATGTTGTTGCGGACAGGTTATCTGTTTAGTACAATGCACTTCTATTCCCTCTTACTTCCTGCACTGGTCAAAATGGGCTGTTAAAATTTAGAGGTTTTAAGGAAAGGATTTTTGTTTAAAAAAGACAGGGCAAAACTCCACAGACATCAACATAGAATTCAGTATTATACTGTGATTTATTGTGGAATAAAGCCCCAGCTTCTTCATTAAGAAGATTTACGTGTGCAGTTCGTTTGCCCAAATCTTTTTTTTCTGATATGTCTGGTTTAGAAAAAGAGTGGTTCCTGGTGCATGCATTGGTTCTGTATGCTGTACACAGTTCTGACTGGGAGCAACTGAGGGAAAAGCAACTATCAGGAAACAGAGCTATGTAAATTCCTCAACTACGCTAATTAATAAGTATTACAGGCTTTGGAAGATGGAGGGAAGAGAAGCACAAATCTTGTTGTTTTACTTGGCTCTTAGAATACTTTAGAGGCCAATTCATCATTGAATTCTAGGTCAGCCTGTTCCTTACTACTTGTCTTTTTTTTTTTTTTTTTTTTTTTTTTTTAATTTCCTGTTGCTATTTTACATTCTTCCGTGAGTCCATTAGGACTTGCCAAACATAAGCAAGTTTTCAAATTACCAAGGTTCAAAGCAGAATCATTTATAGGAAATTCTTTGCACAAATTATTTCAAAGCTGTCTGTGATGAGTTTTCTTCACTTCCTCAGGAGCTTTTAATTGAAGACTTGCAATTTTGGGGGGAAAAAAGTATACCTCATTATGAACAGATCTTGCATCATTAGGAGGTAGGTCAGTCAGAGGTGTATCAGCAAGTGGCTATGTTCATAAATAATGTAGTTCTATCTCTGCCTAATTAAGTGGGTATAGTATGATAACCTTCTGAGCTAATCAGCCTGTGTTATTTGTACTCTGTCATTCATTTTTATCTTATAGTACTTCAGATGGCAGTTCTGTTCAAAGTCTGCCATCTTGCATATTGTGAAGTACTTTGTTCTCTTTTGCTTTAACATTGCTAAAGTAAGTGAGGTTATATCAAGGTTTAATTCAGTTCATGGAGTTTAAGGGGATAGCTTTAAAAATGTGTCCATGAGGTATATGTACATCCACAAGCTAGCTACTGCTTAGGTTGACACAAGGTATCTCTCTCTATGTGCATAATGATTACCATATTGTTTATGCATAATTTTCTGCAGGGTAGAATACATCTCTGTTATATCTTATCTATATTTAGTGTTACGGCATATGAGGGATTTAGGAGTCAGTTCTGTTGCAGAAAAGGAAAATTATTACTTCTTATATGTTGTGTGTCCTTGGCTCCCCTTTACCTTTGACTCTTCAACTCAAATCCTCCAAAATAAACAAAAATAAACAAATAGAAAAAAAAAACAACAACAACCCACAAACAAAACAAAAAGCACTGACAAAAAAAACAATGGTATACACATATAACTGAAAGCCCAGTATCATAGATAATTATCGTAATGGTAACTAGTAAATAATACATTTAGTAGATACATGGATAAAAATGATATAATGAGTAAGTCAAGATTAATCATTAGAAGGAGTTCATAAGCAAGTGTGTAAAGATGATCTGCTTGATATGGGTAACAGCTCTAGGACTGCAGAAAATGGGCCCGTCTAAGGGACTCTGGCAGTTGAGTTGATTTCCTTGGAGCTAAACCTTCTCAGCCCCCTAAAAAGGCTGGCTGCCTATGAGTGTACCCCCAGACCATCTTGAAGTTGTGCGTGGCCGTTCCGTGAAACTGCTGCCTGTGCTGGGGTACAAGTGTGCCTGTCTCAAGCTGTGCTAACAGCTTACCAGTGTGGGCAGTGCTCAGGCCCGCTCCGTGCCTCTGGCTGGATTACTGGTTTACTGTATAGAAATGCAGTAACAGCATTTGAAAGTTCCCAAAATGCTTTTGAAAGAGTGTTCACAGAAGGCTATTCAAGAACAAAGCTGTTGTGGAACAGGGGAAGTTGTTCTGGATTAGTAATTGACTAAATACTGGGGAGAAAAATGTCAAGAACGGTCAAGTGAGATGACAAGTAAATCTTACGGTCATGATTACTACAGACTGTACTGCTGCCTACAGTAAATGTGTGGCTGTAGACTAAAGCCAGGTGACAAAACTGGATGCAATATTGAGAGTAAAATTGAAATTGAAGGAGAACAGTTGTAGAATGACCTATAAGGTGATCAGGAAATAAGTTGGCAGATGATGCTCAGAGTTAGAAAACATGAAACACTTTACACTGCAAAGAAGGAAGTATCAGAACTCTATTTGGAGAATCATGGTTCAGATTTCATTTTATAGGTAGTATTTAGGAGACATATTAAATACCTTATTGATAGTGCTCAGAAAGTATCAGCTTCAGTCAGCAGTGTTCAATCAATAGGTTAGAAAATAAATGACCAAGGGGAGCATGTAAATATAGTATCTTTATTCATTATTTCTCATGACAGCCAAGAGCCACTAAATGAAAATTTCAAATAGGAAGTTTAAAGAAAAATGGTACTTCCATATAGTTTTGAATTATGAATGCTATTGCCATTAGATTGTAGTTTCCAAAAAGATTTAAAATATCAAGCTAGTTTTATAAAATATATATTCTTTAGGCAGCTATTCAAGACAAAGTTCAGATGGAATCTTCAGGAAGCCTTGTGATTTCACTGACATTCAGTAGGACCCTGTCTGCCATGTAGAGGTGCTGTGTGTTGTTCCCCATCACCCCCCCCACTCATGCCCCGACCAATTTGAATTAATTATGAAGAGATCCAGAAGCTCTGTTTTTCATGTTGAGCTTTTGTCATTTTCTATGAATTGTTCAAGCCAGGTCTTTTTAAATGGATGAGGCAAATGGGTCTGTGGCTTGATCTTGCCTGGAATGACCTCTAGGTTATTTCTCTTATGTGTATTAGTATCTCTCATTAAAAATCCAATTAATATGGGTGCTTCATCTGATAAAATAAATCTTCACTGACAGAATAGGTAGGGTGTATTGATTATTATTATTTTTTTCTGAAATATTGTAGATGTCTTTTGCTGTTGTAATAGTCAGGTTGTAAACATTATGGAGAAAGGATGCAAAGAAGACAAACCCCAGGTGGGGGACAGTGTCTTTTATTATTGATTTGAATTATAGCGAAGTCTTTAGCTACAAACGTATCTTCAGGTTTGAACCTCAAATAAATCTTGATGACATATCATCCACAGTCAGATTGTAAATCTGAGCTCTAGTCTGGGTTTTCATCACAAATTTGTTAGCTGCCTAGGAACCAAAATATGGCCAGGGTAATCCTATGAAGGTTTTAACTTTTAGGTGCAGACTATAATATACAGCTGGGTTTTCAGGTGATACTACCTTTGTTCATGAGAGCTAATCCTAACTTGGAAATTAGAATAACAATTTGCAACACACATATCCTCGGTGGAAATAGTAATAGCTTCGAATGAACAATTTGGATGAGGCAGCCTCAGTGCAATAGCAAAATTGACCCAGCTCCTTCACCACTTTATTTTCCATAGAGATTTCAGGATTAGCTAGAATGTGAAAACATTACAATCTATATTGAAGAATGAATGAAGGTAGGCCTGTGTTCTCAGAAGCATGAATAATTTTTAATTGCATCAACTGATATAATAGAAATTATAATGTTTCCTTAGAAACCTCACCTTGTTTGACATACACAATTAATCTGCAGACAGCTTTGGGACAAAACACAGCAGCTTAATGAGGCCAAATTCTGACTGTGCAGATTAGTGACAAGATCCGGTCAAAAACTACGATATTTGATCAGCAGGACTGAAATGGACTGTGTGCCCAAGCACAAGTGTGTGTGTGGGAAATTGAGACCCCAGCTTTTCCCAGATACCTGGGTGCCAAGGAAGCATGAAAGTTCACTACCCCAACAACACAAGTCCCAGGCGTCCTCTGGTAAGCACTGAGCCATTTTGAATGGAGAGCATGCTTCCTGAATTTTCAAGCTGGTTAGTGAAGGAGACAATTTTGTGTATTGTATGATGTTTAAGATTTACTGAAATTGATAGACTTCAAGTCCTTCCCCCATTGCAGAAATGGGGCATCTCCCAACTTCAGGTTCCTTTCTCCATAGCAGTCTGCTAGGCCCTGCGTTGTACCTGATTGCCCTGGAGGCCTGAGGTTGACATAAATGACTTCTTACCTCTAAGGCAGGCTGGCTAAGGGATCTGACTTGAAGCTCTTAACTGTTGTCTTGTCTCAAAATTTAAGACAGATTTTGAGGAAGACTGTGACACTTGAGAAAATGATGACTGCTCTAAGATCAGCAAAACTTTTTTTTTTTTTTTCCATTAAACTTGACCAAAAAAGTCAAATTTACACCAACTGTCTAGAATCTGTATCAGAATGTAGTTAAAATTGCTCACAGTGTTTTAGGACAGGTGGTGAAAATGAATAGCTGTAAAGGAAATTCAGGTAAGAGAACATAATTACCAAGCTGGATTTTGGCCAAGACATTAGTGCTAACAGTTTTATTTCTGTGGAAAATGCTGTGGGATTTTTAAAGGCCATTTGGTTTTCCCTTATTACAAATATTGCTTTTTTTTTTTTTTTTTTTTTTTTTTTTAATGGCTGTATGATTTGAGGCTTGGTTTTGAGCCTAAGGAGTATTTGTCAGGGGATTAAAGACTGGGGTATAGCATATGAAACCCATGGTAGTTGTGTAATTAAAGTTTATAAATAAAACTGAATTTTGTTGAGCTGCAACCACTATACAGTAATTTAAAATTTTTAGGAAGTGTGCTTTGTGGCATGTTGTTTGTAGACCTACCCCTTTTGTGCTGACAACCATCTTTTTACTGTTATTCCAATGTGCACGAGTAGTGACCAAAATATAGAAGTACTAAGGAATCCTAACGCGTGTGATTGTAAAGTAGCCATGTGTTTATTCTACCTAGATGATTAGTTTTCTTCTAAAGGGAGCCAGACTGTCCAAATACCAGTCTATACTACAAAATGAAGTGCAACAGGGCTTCCTACAAGTACTTCCTAGCAGCAGGAGGAAATGAAGGAAGACAGAATGAAATAGTCGATGGGTGAGTTGTATTAAGATTAAGCAGTCTGATCTCTAGCAGTCTGATCTTGGTCTGAAATCTGCTCATCCCACTCTAAATTTGTAGACATTGTAGTTTCTACTTTTTTTTTTTTTTAAGAGCCGAATCAAGCCCTTCGGTTACAGGATTGATTAAATTAGAGAAACCCTAAGGTTTAAATGGGGAACATACATAAGGAAGGCTGCCATGAGTGGTACTCTGTGCAGGAATTTCCTGAAGTTCTTTCTGTGTTTCTGTCCATTTCCAATGGACAGAAATGGAATCTTAACTGTCACGTCAAGTATGGCGATACCATGAAAAACTGTGAGAAGACACAAAAACATCAGAACAGTGTCAGATGGAGACTTATAAGTGAACACTGTGAAACTAGAGCACGGTATAAAGCACAAAATTGTGAAGGATGGGAATTTGTAGTAATTAACAAAATAAGTACAAATTTATATAAGAATATATTTTAATTATATATTTTGCTATATATAAATATATATTAAAGTAAGTTTGATAAGGTACTCATGCATCCAACAAACATGTGCCCAAGAAATTTTCCTGAAATCTGTTTGTTTTTTGTTTCTTTTTATAGATTACCTTTTGATTGCTGTAAACTATCCTCCGTATGAACCATTGTGAGCTATTAAGTTCAATGGTACCAGAATGTTTAATAATAGATTCAACATTTTTTAATATTTTGGAGGAATTGATATTTGCTTAGTCTCCATATGGAGCATAGCATGTTAATGAACAAGTGATGCCTGAAAGGTCACAAACAAAATGAATAATTCCAGCTTTTGTGATGTATTCTCCTTAATATTCTGTTGAACATATATATATTGAATGGAGCATTTGCTCTGTGGTAGGACATATTATTTTTGTTCTTCCACTTAATGATATGAAAATACTCATTTCTGAATATTGGCAATATTTAACCTCTTACAATGCTTTCTACCAATGAACATACTAATGAGCATTTTAAAGTCATTGGTTAACTCTGCTTACCAGTTCTGTTCTGTGTTATTGAAGCATGCTTTTAGAGCTAGGTAGAGTGCCGTACAGACGAATCTTTCATCTCTTAAAACAAATCTCTGAAGCTTTTATGCACAATTATGCCAGGCATATTCTAAGTCTGTAAGAGCGCAGAAAACCCAATTATTTTTATTCTCTGAAGTTGATTGTGGAAGTTCTAAGGTTGAGAAGAGTCCATCACAAAGGATGGTAGTCTGCATGCAAAATAATTTTTTCAAATTACAATAATTTTTCTATTAAAAATTAGAAATTTTATATTTTGGGAAGGAAGATTTCCTTGTCGTCATCTTCAGAAGTTCTGAATTTATTCACGGCTAATGTATTACAGATATCAACTGAAATGTTAACTCAAAATTGAACATGGCAATTCTGAAGTGTTTTTATCATTTTTGGACAGAAACATTGATTTCTTTTGAAAAAACAACAGCTATTTACTTAATTAAAATTACTTGCATTTTTATTGCTTTTGGATTAGCTGCTATCAAATTTATTTTTGGAGATACATTGTTGAATTTTGGAGGAGCTGAATTAGCATGGAGCAATTTTCAAAACTGTTTTTTTTTTTTGCATAATAGCATTTAATATCAGTGAAGTCATGCTGTCTTATCTAAGAGGAATAAAAATCAATTTTTAATGCTTTTGGTTTGACCTGAAAGAATTTAGTTTAAAATGAAGATATGGTTGGAGCTTACAACTAAGTTAGTTTGTAAAATTCAGTCTTAATAAAGTAAATATAACAAAATGTAATGGCAGTATTATGTTTTTATGTATTTTGTCCAATGTTATGCCATAATAAAATAGCTTTATTAAAATGTTCTGTGATTGTTTACTCTAAAGCACGTGTTTTACTATGTGTAGGGTACTTTGGCAATTTCTTTTATATCTGGAAAGGTTATTGTTTTCTTATTTGAGGAATACAGTTAATGTTTTAATGAATAAATAAGTTTCTTCCCAAACTGGGAAGAGAATCTAAAAACCTTAATCAACTGTTTGAGGGAAAAAATATTTGAATAGGCAGAATGTTTTATTTACAAATCTTTTGAGGTATTTTCTACTTTTTGTTGTTGTTGTTGTTGTTCTCACAATAAACATCTGAACCATCCAGGCAAAACCACCTCTTTTCCTAAAGATTTTTGTTTTAAATACATCTGTGTATTTTGACTGTGTAGCTTTGATTGTCAGAGTGTCAGAGAAATCCAGGAACCTTTCAAGTAAAGCAAACTGGTGAAAACCAGCCCTCTACCTATGTTTGTAGGATGTTCTGATAAAATTTTAAACAAAATCTTATTTTTCTTATGTCATCTTATTTTCTGTATATTGTTCTATATACTCAGCTGTATGTGCTATGTTAGTAGACTGTTGCAGGAATATTTATTTAAGTGTTTTCATTGTTCACTGTGACTGAATTGCAAGTGATTGTAAATCTTTGAGCTTTCAGTATTTGACCTTAGTCTGCAAGTTATGCTGCAAGAGAAAAGGGTGGGTAGATCACTTGTGGCGTCAGTTGGTGAAAGTAACAGTGGTACTCTGCTTGTCCTAATCTGAAAATTGAATCGAAGGTTGATTGATATATTTATTTTTACAAAAGGGAATCATGCAGGAAAGAAAAAAGAATGTAAAGTGTTAACATCCTCAGAGGCTTCTTTTCTATTAGAATGAGGCTGATTAAAAGAAGGAGCTTTTTTTTCTCTTTTATTTCTGTTTGGCATTAGGGAATTTAGAATTGAGTTTTTAATTTTAAACAGAAATCACTGAGGGGCAAACCACTCTGTTTCAGCTCTCTGACGATTGTATTTATTCCAGGAAGGCTTTGTGGCCCAAGCCTACACAATTTTATTGACGTACTTCCCCTCTGAGGCATTCTCTTCCTAATTTAAATTCAAATAGGTCAGTTAAGCTGAGGTTTGACATGTGTCAAATCCTTGCTGCTGCCTTTTTTTTTTTTTTTTCTCAAGGTCACAAGTACTGACAACACAAAAATCAGCTGAAATCGGGGATGTCCAGGGTTTTAGGGAGTATTATCCTTGTGGGAAATATTGTCATTATGTAGTATTGTGTCCCTGATTTGGCTTTAATTTTTTGTAAGGTATGTTATAAATGCTAAATATGATTTAATGAAGTGTTGTAAATTACCATAAGTTACAGCAGAATTTACCATAAAACAAAGGAAATGAAATTATGAAGATGAGTTTTCATCAATGTTAAATGCAGTCTGCAGTTAGCTATGTTGATATGGATGAATCCAAGTATTTTTTCCTTTACTGGTAGAAAATAAATGTATGGGGCAAGTTAAAAAGAAAAAGCCAAGGACACACCCTGTCAGGTTCTATTGTTTCAACATCATGGGTACTTTTGAAATTTTAGACTTCAAAAAACCCACAGCAATGACGTGAAGCAAAATGCAGAGGAACTACATCAGCAATCTACAGATAAAACATGGTAGAGAGAGAGATCAATTCCCGTCTTTTATTGAGCTACAACTTCCAGACAGTGCAAAAGGCATCAATACGCCAGCCAAATCTGGAAGGCTCCTCATTAAGTTCTCTACTTTAGTGTTGTGAGCAACATACACATGCAGCTCAGAGGTGGAATGCATAAAAGCTTTCTGCTGATCATTGAATTTCACAGTGCAGTTTCTGAAAACTTATTAATTTAAAACTGCAGCACTTACTGTTGAATGCTTCTACGCTTTATGGACAAGTTCTCTCTGCTGTTGGTTTTGGGTGACATTGAACAGATTGTATAATGGTTTGGAGTGTGTTTTTTATTATTATTATTTTTTAATACTTTAAAACAAGCTTAAAAATGCATGCTGTTTGGCCTAGCTCTGCAGAGGTAAATGACAACTCATGTTGGTTACATGAATGCAACAAGGGGGCCTTGGAAAATCCACCCTGAACATAGTTCAGTCCTCGTGTCTTTAAGATCATCTTAAGTTGTACATGGGTTGAGAACAACTCTGAATGTCCTGTGGGGATAGAGAGAAAATAGCTTGTAGATTCAAAAAGCTGAGTTCCATGAAACTCTGATTTGTATTACAACTTGTTTGGTGGTAAGACTGAGCTGAGAGGTTCCTGTCATCGCTCAGAGTGCTGACCCCATCCCAGCTGCAATCTACAGCCTCTCAGGAGTACTGAATCATAGGTGTGTTTGGCTTAGCTCCAATCAAAATGGTGTAATGATCTTTTCAGTGTTCAAACCTGCCATAAAACTCTGCCTATGTGCATACCATCATGCAGTAAAAAGTAAAGTATAGGTTGATGCACAAGCTGCAGATGCTTCCTTAGGCGGGTAACACACATTCAAGATATCACTGGTTTTAAAAACCCTTGCAGACTTTCTTTGGTCATGGGTAAGTTTGGTTTTAATTATCCAGCTGCGTTGTCAGCATGCAAAACATTGCAACTACTTGAACCTGGACATCCATTTAAAAAAGTCTTAACTGGTTTCTCAGTTCATAGTTAAGCTTTAAAGCTGTGCTGACGAAGGAAAGAGTAAACTAGACATAAATTAATATACATCTAATTACAAACACTTGTAAACTATCCAAATGGGCACAAAAATGACAAAACATCGGTAAGCTAGTAAATGTGAGGATTTGACTGAAGGAGTGGCAGAGAATTTCCTATGTGTAAGAAGAGCTCATGCTTGAAAGAAGAGAAGGACAGCTAATGTTTTAAATAGTACTTAACAAAACGAATGACAAAATGTATACTAAGATTATTGGCTAGAATTTAATAAAGTACATTAGAATCCAGCATTCACTTCCTTTTCAACTCTTCACTGTTTTATCTCTGAGGCTTCATGCTTAAATCACAGTACAGTGGTTCAAAAATATGTAGACTGATTTTTCATCATAAATAACTATTAATAAGTATTAGTTACAATAATTTTTGTCCCTTGACACTTGAATTTTGTAATTAAAATTACTTTTTTTTTTTTTTTCTATTAAATACACAAGTTTTAATTCAAAAAGCAATTTCATTTTTGCCACTTGTACAAGGATGGTCTGTCAAAGTTAAAGAAAATGACAAAGCAGTTTAAAGATTTCGTGACTATAAGTACTCCAAGACTAACCACGTTTGAAAACATAGGAACAAGCAAGGTCTCCCTCAAGCCTACCCCTCCCCACCATCAGTGACTATCCATCAATAATTTAAAACAAAGACTAGAGAAACATCATAATCAACATTCCCAATAAATTCTAAAGAATAAGTAGCAACAAAGGTCTTAATCAAAATTTCAGTGTGAACAAAGGATATGTAACTACTTTAAGAAAAAAAATATTTCATTGCATTTTTGTGAACAGAATAGCAGCTGATCAATGTAAAACAGTGTTTTTGGGTGACTTTCTGTTCTGCCTTCACATGCTGCTAAACGGGTCCTGGTAATTTTCCTGCAATTTAGAAGTGCTAAAAGGGAATTGATTAAGCTTTAGTTGCTTGTATAGTATCTTAAGCTCTGCCAAGCTACAAGGTGGATTGTAATTGACCTTGAAACACTGAAAAACAAAAAAGAAATGTTTTCATGTGACTTGAATACTGACAATGATATGATATGCTGTAGCACAGAGGAATCTGTGTGTAATGCATCTGAATTCCATTTGGTAGATTTTTCATTTTTCAATTCTAATATGCTATTTACAATAATCTGACATTAGTGCTTCACTGGGGCTCTGTAGCAGGAACTAGTAACCAGTCCTTCAAGATTAGTCAGATGCTGTAAATTCCTGGTAATTACTGTCAAGTTCTTCATTTTTCTCAGCCTCTGTGGCTTGGAAGCTTGAGGATTTTCCTATTTTAAGGCAGTTTAATTTAAATGATAATATTTTAATTAATGTATTATGTTCCTCTAATTTTGAAAATATTTTCTTTCTCCTTTTTCTCTCTTCAAAAATTATACAGGAAGTTAGCTTACTCCATTATTTTATAGCAACTTTTAAAATGAGTGTTTTGGTGCTTTTATTTTATTTTATTTTATTTTATTTTATTTTATTTTATTTTATTTTATTTTATTTTATTTTATTTTATTTTATTTTATTTTATTTTATTTTATTTTATTTTATTTTATTTTATTTTATTTTATTTTATTTTATTTTCCCATTTCTTATTGCAGCTCTTGAATGGAAACAAAGCTGTTTTGATATCAAGCAAGAAACTGGGTGGGAGGGATGGTGGGGGAAAACCATTCAACTGATATAATTTTCTGTAGCTCCTGGAAAGTCTGGGAACTAGCCAGCTACTGTGAATTTCTACTGTTTTGAAGCTTCAAGCAGAACCCAAAATAGGGATTCTTTAGATGCATTTCTTTCAGGTTTTAATTATCTGATTTAGTTTGCATATCTTTTGGAATAAATACATACATTTTTGATGTGAATCTTCCTACAAACTTTCTTGCTTGGCTTGAAAAGTTACACACAAATCAAAATTTGCATCCAAGAAGATCAACTAAGCAATTAGCATGGGTTTTACTTATCAGTATTGTAACGGAAATTAATCTGATTAGCATTTGAGATGAAGAAGAACACTTTCTAAAGTACCAATATATGAGAACCCTGTGAAGGGAAAATCTAACAGTGGATTCAGATAATTTTATATTTCAAGATGATTTATAGGATTTTTATGATCATGGAAGAGGAGAATATGTGGGGTTTCTTTTTTTTGTTGTTGCTTCGTTTTGTTTGTTTGTTTTAGAACAGAACTGTTCAGTTGGAAGGAACCTACAAAGAACAGTGAGTCCAACAGCCTGACCACTTCAGAGCTAGCCAGAAGTTACAGCCTATTATCAAGGGTATTATCCAAATGTATCTTGAACACTGATGGACTTGAGGCATCAACCACCTCACTAGGAAGCCTGTTGCAGTACTGCACCTTCGCAGTAAACACTTTTTTCCTATCTTCCCATCTGTACCTCCCCTGGAGCAGGTGTGTGCCATTCCTGGGAATTCAATCGCCAGTCACTCGGGAGGAGAGACTGGTACTTTCCTTTCTGTTTCCCCTCAAGAAGTCGTTGATCAAGAACATAATATTGTTAAGGCCTATAATAAGAACAGAATATACTAATATATAATAATAATAATTATTATAAGACCTATAATAGTAACAGAACAAGACTAGCTTTCAGATGCACAGCTTGTCTTTGTAATGGAATCCACAATTGGGTTTGAAACCAACTGCTTTGGATTCGATTTAGTTGTGTAGGTGACTTAAGTTTAAAAAAAATAAAAGTAAGAGTGCATGCTGACAGAAGAGGTGATAGGTCATTCATGTGGATTTAAATTGCCCTGTGAGATGGTGATAAACTATTATTGTTCTGTAGGTGATAATTATTTGGAGATTTTTTTGGGGAAAAACTGTAGTATGCCACAAAGCCATTGTATCTTTTTTGGACATAATTATAATATTTAGCAGAGCTATGCAATTTAGTTCCCAGGCCTACCTTTGGAAGTAGAGTTACAAATCTTCGTTGACAAGCTGGAAAAAAAGGTCAGAGTTTTTGTTGCTGTTCTTTTGGGTGGTGGTGGTGTATTTTGTGGTGATTTTTTGTAGATTATTGTGCAGGCATTCTCCTACTGATTTTATTTAGTATTTTTGAGTTTATTCTGGTATCTAACTTCTCTTCACAAAATATTCATGTGAGTAGTAGGTCCTCTGAGTGAACTATGCAATTTTGAGAGGCTGCAAAGGACACTTGCTATTCTAACGAGAAGAATCATTAGCAAGTTTTGAATGTATTGTTATGAACGGTGTGATTCCATTTGTGTATTTGTCTGTGAGAAGCTTACATCATATGATGTGTTTGGAAAAGTTAGGAGGTTGCTTAAAACCCGAGAAGCTATATAATATGTTGAGCTAGATATTATATATATACATATATATATATATATATACACATACATTATTTGTAATAAAATAATTTGCCATTAGCAATATTATTTATAGGATATTCTCTGACTTGGCAAACACATGAACGTGATTAATTATAAGTGAATATTTAATGAGGGGATAGAGCATATGTTTTTCAAATTTAGGGTAACTGTCACCCTGGCCTTGACTTTATGTATAGCTATCACCTCATTGAAGCAAGGTGGACTCTCTGTATGTCAAATTAATATACAGAAATGTTTTGGGTGGTTGGAACCCAGTTTTGTAAACCAGTTGAAAACCTAAGGAATACTTTTACGGTCTTCTGTGTATAATATATATAGCACCTCTTCTCATTCTTACTAATCTGTAAAGAAAGGTAAACATGTAATCTTTGCGTCAGTAGATGATTACTGTCATGACGAAGCCATAAAATGGATGTTTCCAAGTATGAAAATATTGTGTATTAGTACCAAACCTTTTCTTTGGCTCTCATGGTGTTATGTACAAGACAAAGTAAACACAAGTTTTTTTTTTCTCTTCCAGAAGAAACAAGCACTGGCTGATTTGCCTTATTTTTCTTGTATATATTGCTGAGTTGCCATGCCTGTTAGGCTAGTGAATTGATATTAGGGCTGAGAAGTGTTTTAGATCACCAGTAATTCAAATTGTCATTGTGTACTGTTGTGCCTCTGTATCTACATTTATTTCATATCATGGCTTTAAATTGCATTTAGGATTGTGAAGTGATGGGATATATAATGGGAAATATTACCCAGGCAAACTATATGCAAACTCAATGAGCTTGTTGGAAATGTTAGTTTTAGTCACATTATAAATCAGTAAGTAAATAAAATTTACTTATATGTTGAATACTCCTATATTTATTCATTAGGAGCTATTGACTCAATATAGTTTCTTATGCAATAATAGCACAGTTATGTCATGACACAATAACAATTAAGTTTTAGAACAGTCTCTTTCTGAGGTGAGAAATAATTTCTTGTGCAAACTCTCAACAGTCCTGAAATATATACATACACATGAATTTAAAATATCCTTTTTAAGAAACAGGAAAATTAATACTTGCTGAGCATTTACTCAGTCCTCTGCTCTAAATTACTTTTTTTATATCAATCTTATGAATTTTAACTCTGATCCTAATATGTCTGTCTTAGTCTGTAAGATATCTTACCTGAATCAGTAAAGAGTTGATTTCATATGAATTCAGACATTTGTACTACAGAAATTTGCATCTAAACTACTCGTCCTGACTACAGTTTGTCCCAGTGAAGGGTGGCCCCGTTCCTTTTTTAGGAGAGAAGTTAATGAATGGATGCAGAGAGATTATTTCAGTTTTCTTTGCTAAGGTAACATGCTGCAGTTAGCATTAGATTGAAAATGTTTTAAGTTTTCATATTTACCTGTTAAAATGTTTACCAAACAGACAAAAATACAGTCTGAACTGCCTTTTTGAAATCCTCCTCTTGATATAGTTGGGTTGTGTTGTTCAAAGGATTTCAGTTCCTGTTGGTCTTAAGATGAACATTCCTTTGAAGTCTCAAACAGTAATTTGGGTGCCAGCTCACTGGATTTTGCTAATTACTTTTACTAATTCCTCTTATGGTGCAGGGAACTTCTTTAAAACGAATTGTTATAATTTACATTCTAATTTTCACTCCTCTAAGGAGTGCAATGTGATCACTGAGTCTAGAATTGTGGCATTGATTTCAGGAGATACAAGCTCGTGATATAAATTAAAGATAGCTGTTTGTACGTTAAGAAAAGCACAACAGTGTGAAACAAATGTGGTGGAAGAGGATCAGTGGCTCTACAAATCTCTAATAAGAATTAGTTGTGTTGAAACCAATTAACATGAACATAGGTGAGATGTGTATCCTCTCCATTATCCCTAGGACAGCACTGTTAGGAAGTGCCCTGGGTCAGTGCTGGTATAGTCTCTTCTGAAATGGATAATCTTTATCTATGTGATGTATCCTATTGACTCTCACACTGGAGTTTTAGTGAAATTAGTGAAATGTAATACTTCTATGGGGCAGAAAGCATCATCTCTTTCATGAACTGTCTTTAAAGTCGTGAGCCAGGGTGGACTCTATGCCATGATCTTGTGTACAAGGTGAGCTATTACGGCATGAAATGCTGTTTGAATGATGTTAACCCTCTGGTTACTTAAGATTTTTATTTATTTGTTTTTATTTTAAAACTTGCAACAGCGTCTGCCTTGTGATGGCCCCAGTACTTGTGTGGCTGCAAAGTGACTTAAAGGAAAAAAGATTCAACATGCACAGCAGTTCACGGATTGCAAACTCACAAAAATTTATGTGACTGTGAGAGCCAGGGTGGAAGTGAGAGTGGGAGTGACTGTTTCTTTCAAGAAAGAAGGAAGGAAGAGTATCTCTAGTTACATAAACATCTGTTTTCCTTTTTGTGGGCCAGGGAATGATGGGTGCTAACTGGCTAGCACCTCGTTTTGCACACTAGGAGGATAACTGATTTGGCATCTGATACTGCTAATAAATACTTAAGTCTTTTGTCTTACTACTTTCCTTGGGCCAATGGTTTCAATGATTTCCTTTTCCACACTAAGCACCCAAGTCCTTTTTCTAATCATTGTGCTGAATAATTGTCCCATTTAGTACACTTTTCTTGGCTTAGTCACTTGCTCCTAGGCAAATTATTTTTGCAATTGTGTGCGCTGAAATGCTTTTCCCATCTGTTGGAGCAATCGCTTAAATGATTGAAGTTCTTTTAAAGCTGCTTGGATGGTCATTTATTATTTTCTCTGTCTTAAATTTTGGTGTCATCCACAAGCCCTGGAAGCTTGTTCTTAATACTGTTGTTACATATAATCTGTTGTGAGAACAACTCTGGGAAATCGATGAGAAATTTCAGTGGTTATTTTTTTTGTGTGTGTGTTTTTGACATTTTATAAAAATGAAAAACAGCTTTAAAATATTCAGCTTATGCAATTCCCCCCCCCCCCCCCTTTTTTTTTTTCCTGAGTTATTTGTGATTTAGATAGAAGTGATATGAGTAATCAGAAGTGGTAAATGTTTTTTGAGGATTGTTCAGTCTGACAAAGGTAGCTGAAAGTGAATAGTATTTGTCCTGTTTTTAAATAACCTTTCTATTATTCAGGCTACTTTTCATTGTACTTGCATTCAGTCTTACAATTCAGCAAAATGATAATAAACTTAAGGGGTAATAGTCTTCTTAAATATGATGACTGGCACAGGTTTTATGAGCAGTCTGAGTGTAGCTGTATACCCTGTGGATTTAGTTCTGCAGTCTTTTATTGTATTAATACAGCTACTGAAGTCAAGTTAACAAGAGACAGGGTGCGTGCTGATCAGTGTATATCTGAGGCTTTATTTAGCAGAGCATTTATCTGGCTTGATGCTTTACTCACATTCTAAGAGTTAAAGCTGAATGAAAGTTCCTTAGCTCCCATGATAGCATACATATCTGGTCTTTCTGTGCACCAAGGTTCAGGGTGATTTATGGTACAGTCCATTATTTTGAAGCAACAAATGATTATTGGAAGATAATTGCAAACAGGTAGTAATATCAAGTTTTTAAGTCACAATGAATGTGAGGTAGATTACTACACCTTGGCTGTAAAGTAAAGAACAAGGTGTAATTTGAGACAAAAATAAAATAATAATAATAAAAAAATCACCTGGTAACTTGCAGTCCTGGTCTAAGGGTCTGAACTGCCCTCTCATAAGAACATAGGATGTGTCTATCGATTGATTTACTTCTTTATATATTGGTCTAGCCTGGGTGAAGCATTGTAGTATGTTTAACTGGCTGCGTTAGTATCTTGATCCTGAATTTGTGTCAGAGTAATTGTCATAACATTTCAAGTGTTGTTCTTCAGGATGTGAAAAAACATTACCAGAAGTCATAATTAGTCTTAAATGTGCTGATTGCAGAATCTAGGCACGATCAGTAGATCTTTTTTTTGTCTTTGCTGTGGGATACGACCCTGTGAAGATCTGTGTGGAACAAAATCCTGGAATAGTCTACAGGAGAATGTGGATTATCTGGGATTGTATCTCTACTGCCTCTCATAGTCACCTTGGTACCCCCTCCCCCCTGCATTGTTGTGCCAAATAGTATCCTAACCTTATATATACTATATATATATATTATATATATATATAGTATCGTATTCTTACCTCATATTAATAGAGAGGTAAGCATTATATTTCTTCTCTCCTGTGGTACTAGGGGTTTCCAACGAAGGAGCTTCTTAATTTGCTAAACAGCAGAACCCAGTGCAACCTGTTTGCAGTGTGGAAGCTCAGACACGTAACTTGGCAGAACGTAGTCATGGACACTCCAGCGCACCTGTACAGAGCTGCACTAGCTTGTGAGCAGCCTGAAGAATACAGAAAGCATGCTCCTGCTCTCAAAGCCTACTCCTATTTTCATCTCCCATTGCAGTTTCTGCTCTGTTGAGGATTTGTTAAAATTATGAGCTCCTGAATGGGAGCCAGGACTCCCTTAGCCATTGCTAAAACAATTGCTGGAGGAATCACCCATGCAGTACAAATGACAGAACAAGAGACAGTTTAAAAAACAAACAAACCAAAACCATTTCACTGAAAAAATGCAATTTCCTGATTAAATCCTGTAGTTACTCTATGCACAGATTAGATGTTTTTAGCTGAAGTACTCTTCTACATGCATATTATGTATTCATGTCCTGGGTAGCTCTTAGGAAGAGGTGTAAGGTAATCTTAATGTGGTATTGGAGCAATGCAAGGAATTGTGACGAGACATTTTCAAATAAGTTCAGGAAAGCTTGCTTGCTCCTTTGAAAACTTGTATTTTTCAAGAACAGCCCTACCATATGGTCACATTTGATAAAGATCACTAATGTTCTTTTTATTAATTTTACAAGCCTCTGAAACTGCAGGAAAGCCTGAGGTAATTAAACAGAAGGTGACCCAAGTCTTATTGTATGTTTCTTCCAGTAGTCATCACCTGAACTTTATGTGTTCTCACATACCTGAGTGGGTATGTACATCATTTAAGTATAGGATGTAGTTCTTTGAAATAACATGTTTTTTTTTTTTAACCATTTCTTCTTTAAAAACAAGAGAATTTACATGAATTTAAACCAAACACAAATCCATTTATTTTTCTACAACACAAGTAAAAGAACAGCTTGTTTCAAGAGAAGAGAGGTTATATAAAAGGAACATTTTTCCACTCCTTGTTTTTTCACAAAGAAAAACATCTGATGCCCACTGTGTGCCTGTGCTTGGTGTGATAGTACAGTAAGATATTTTAAGATACCGCAGGATTAAAAGAATTACATAACTCTGTTTCAGCAGACCTAAATTCCTGTAACTAACATTTCTAAGGGAAGAAAAGAGTTCCCAATGTTTAACTTCCATTCACTTATAAGAAGTTTTGTTTGGCTTAGGAGGTCAGCTGCAGCTCTGTGTATTTTTATGTACGTAAGCCTTTTTTTTTTTTTTTTTTTTTTTTTTTTTTTTTTTAAGTACTGATCAAGCATGTGCCTATCATGAATCATAAATAATTCTGAACATGTCAGTTGTGATAAAGCTATGAATACTAGAGTATCAAGTAATATGTAGTGGCCCAGAGGTGCTATGGGTTTTGTCAGAGGACTTTTAGGCTTCACTCCAGGTATAATTGGAGGGAAATGTCGAGCTTGGGAAAGCTGGGCTAATCTGAAAACCATCCAGTTTATCTCCAGAGCAACAGCAGTTTGCAGATGGTCATCAAGTAGGAAGTAAAGGTATGAGAAAGAACTTCTAATAACAAAGAAGGTCTATTTTTGCTAGCAATGGAAACACTAAATTATGGGAAAATATCATATATTAGGGGGTCTATTATGGTAAGAAAGCTAAAACCCACCTCTCAAGGATGAAAGTTGTAAAAACAGGCTGGCTATGGTTAAGCACCAGTCTAAAGCCTAAAAAAACCTGCAGATGAATTAGGGTCACCGTGAATCTCAGAAAAAAGCAGTTAACCTGCAAAAAACAGTTGTTTCAAGTTGCCTTCCTTATCATTGTCAGTCCATAGTCATGTAGCTGACTAGGCATGCCCAGCTTGGAAACTGTGCTCTGTATAAATAAAATTGTAGCCTTTCTTTTTAACTATCCATATTTTCGTGTCCAAAAAAAAACCAACAAACAAACGAACAAAACCAACCACCATGTAAAGTTAGACTTCTGGTAAAGCACCCCGATAAGCTAGGGCCCTATTTTTGATCCACCAGCATGTCAGTTATGCAGGTACCTCATGTACAGAGCTGGGAAGGGATGCCTCCTGAATGGAGCTGTAAGAAAATGTTAGCTGACCAAACTGGTGTCTTGTGTTGAAAATTCAGAGTATAGGGAAATCTCTGTTGTTTAAAGAGATACCATTGTGGAGGGGAGCAAGAAGACATACCTTCCCCTCTTAAGCCTATGGTGGAAGCATGAAGCTGAATGTAGGCTGTGAGGATTCTTTGAAGTTTGTAGACTGTTGAGGAGTGTAAACATACCATATGTGCCTCTAGATGTTAGCTCCCATCCCTCCTATTGTGTTTACAGAAGACCTTGTGGGGACATGAAGTGCGATTTTGAAAACAATTATTTTTTTTTTCCCCTCTGTATTTTGGCTTGTTTTGGCTGCTTAAACACCCTGGCCTTCTGAGTGTGGGGGCTGGCACAAAGCTGGGCAGGCAGACTGGCTGAGGGATCAGAGGATAGGAACGTTCCCTTCAATTCTGCATGGACCTTAAACTGACATTATTGCAGCTTGAAGGTGCCATTTAAGGAAATTTAGCTTGGGTATGACGCCCACTGAAGGAATAGTTTCCTTGTCTAGACCACTTGTCCTCATTTGTATGCAGTAGTCTGCTGACTGTTCATTGTGCCAATACCACTATCTTAGGGCTGTGCAGTAAAAATAACTCCTCCGTACCATCAGTGTTGCTGCCTCTCCCAGCAGGAGTGTCTGCTGGGTCATGCCAGAGCAGGAGAAAGCCTTCTGCTGCCTTTGGCTGCCTCAGCAACTGTTCCTTGTCTCTTGTTGGGGAAACAGAAGGACGTGTAAGTGTTTCATAGGTCAAATCCAGCCTGCTGCTAACTGATGAGGAGTCCATTAAATGCCATTAAAAAGTGTGAGCCAGGCTGCAAGTGTTCTGCTTGGGAAGCAGAAAATCTTTGGTTAAGGTTTGAAGATCTAGGTTCCTCTGGCTGTATCTTGTCCATTTGCAGTAGTTAAATGTAAACACTAAGAAGCAAGGAACAAATTAAATATTGTTTTATTTGGGGCAGATACCTCACAAGGAGTGCTAGTGTAATCAGTTAACACCATCAAGAAAACAAGGTTTTCCAATTATTGGTAACATTTCTATAAAACATCAGTATTAGATAAATTTTGGATTATACTTGTTTTTGTGAACACAAGAAAGAAGTATTATTCAGGAAAGTGTTGTAGGACTGTGTACAATGAAAACCAAAAAGCATTTACTAATTCAGCCTCTCTATTATCTCCTTGGTATTATTGCAGAATGAACCAATTTCTGTAGCATTTGCTTTTGCAAGTAACTTGTATACAAAACCATCTGGGTTAATGTTATTTTTGAAAACTTTGTTATTGGTGTTCCATCCGAACAGGAGTCTTTCCTCACCCAAATGTCAGCATTTGGAGCTGCTCTACATGATTAGTAGCTGTGGGATGTTTTGTTCTGACGTGACCTCAAGTAGTAGCAGGGTCTGACATCACTGTTCTTGCTGTTACCTGGTGTCCTTCCAGCTGGACCAGGAGTACCTGTGGTGCAAAGTACCTGTTTGCAGAATCTTAGTGCTTAAAGCAAGTAGAAAGAGTAAACCTGAAGACTACCCTGTCCTGCAGAATTTTGGTTGTCTGCATTTTGGTCTGCCTGGGAATCAGTGTCATTAGTCTGGCTTACTTGCTTTTCCTTCTCAAATCTTTTTCCTCAGCCCAAAAGCAGTACTTGTCTCCTGGGTTGCCCTCGAGGTGATGCAAACACAGCTGACAGGACAGCCTGCTCTAGTCAGGTAGCATAAATGCTCACAAAGTTTGTCTCCCTCTGCACACGATGCTATTTTATTCCAGCTGTAGTCTGCATACCCTGCACACCTTGTGCTGTGTTGTGCCAGGCACCCAGCACACCCCATGGTGCCACACCATAAATACACCTTTCTGTCAAGGTTCATTGAACAGCCCCTTTGTTATTGTAGATCCATTGACCTGAAAAAAATGGAGAGAGGAAGGTCCAGGCTACAGGTCTTGTGGATCCTGGTGAAACTGGGAAAAAGTGTTGTGCATAACGCATACGGCCACTGTGTGCATGGGGAGGGGGCTAGCCCAAGGCAATATGGTTATGACTGGCAGGCCAGGACTCTTCTGCTGCCAGGGCTCTCAGACAGAGCACTGCGCAGGTTTGGATCCTGTGTGTCATGCCAGATTTCTGCTAGAAAGTTTGTGCTTGCTCCTAGGAAAGCACTTAGACTCTTGACTTCTAAATAGAGGAAAAGTAGAATTTAGCTCACAAAACTGTGGTGAAGCTGGTGATCATGAGGGCTATGAGGACTCAAATGCATAAACAGTAAGTACCATGCAGTTACCTATGTACTATTTAACGTGAAAATTACAAATTGGCTTATGCAGATTATAGCTACTGTCAGCAGAGAGCTGCTAAGCGAATGTCAGTACCTGCTAGCCTTGTCATATACAGTTGAAGCCTTGTCATATACAGTTGATGGAGATTTTATGTTCTCGAGATCCCTCAGAGAGTAGCAGATAAGTTTTGCACTGTACGTGAAATGAACCGAGCAGGATGAATTTCCTCAGGTAGATTTTGATTGAAAGCTGCTCTGGGCAGTAACCTGATGGCTTGTCTATTGTTCAAGCAGCTTTGACTCCAGTCAAATGACTCCAGTTACTTAGAGTCAAGTAGGCGCTACAGGTTTCTGAGGAGCACACAGCTAATGCTACTTGACGCACATCCAGATGCATGGTTTGAGAAGAAGCAAAACTGAAGTATCTTACTTGATCTGTTCTTAAATAATGTTTAATGTACGTTTTAGGCTAATTCAGTACAAAGCTAGTCTTTGTGGATCTTTTGTTTTGTATAGTGGCAGATGTGCATGAAGAATATTGTGACTGAAGAAGGTATTCCCGAACAGTTTCATATATTAGTCAACACTTTATTGCAGGAGACATAATAGGAACTACATAGAAACTTAACTGTGTGTGCACAGCGTCATTAAAAGGCGCAACTTCAGAAATGCGCCTGGTTGAATTAAGGTGGATATTTTGTGTGAAAACTCCTGTATATAATAAAATTTCAAGCTGTTTACATGACATCTCATGCCTCAAGAATATAGCAGGGCATATTTTGTCCTTTTTCTAAAATCATAATTAAACTGAAATGGTGGAGGAGCAGTGGGGTGCAAGCTATCTGAGTACTACTTTAAAAGCCCAGTTTTGTGTTTGAAGATCAGCCAGGAAAAGGGGTGCAGTTGAGGTATGTGCTGTATAATTGGCTTGACTTTTGAAGGCTCTGTAGCTTGGCTTTCCTGAAAAATATGTCCTCACCAGTAGCATCTCCCAAAAGAATGAATGGGAAGAGTGATTGTGATAGATCAGTGTGTTTGTGTGAAACAAGGTCTAGGCGGAACTTGTAAATGTTTTTATTCGTTCTTTCTTGCTAGTTGTAATATTCTGTTACTGTAAAGGCATACCTTCCCCACCAACCTGTCTTTACAGCTGCTGTATATGCTTAAGATTAGTAGTTCTGCTTTATATTGACCTAAGAAATAAAGACTGCGAGAAAATGCAAATGTTTCACCAGCAGAGCAGAGTGCAGTGGTTGAAGTGCAGCCCAGTGCAGAAGGATCCTCACAGGTCCAGATGGCCTTGTCACGCTGTAGCTGGGAGCTGCTTTTGCACCTGGTGACTCTAGATAAAGAGTCATTTATCTTAAAAGGCTGGAGCCATTTAAGCAGTCAGGTGAGGATTTTTGTGGATCCCTGAAGACACTCAGAAAAATTACCCAGGTGCTTTAGTTAATTTCTTTGTGAGGTCCCTGAAGTTCCACCTGCACTCTGGAGCAGATTGCTCTAACACCCAACTCTGGACAGCCCTCTAATGCTTGGGGACACCTGTGGACCCTGAGGTCACCTTGCAATGCTTAGCACAAATTTTTCTGCTACAGTTGAGTTCTCCAAATGATTCTACATTTTGAATCTTGAAATATGCAGCAAGTCTTGTATAGTAATGATAAAGCATCACTAGAATTGACAATACACAATTAGCTGGATTTTTTTTTTCCACATTCAGGTGTTGTTGTTGGCTCTTTCAGTTTTCCTTAAATAAAAGTTTTTCCAAGTTTTTGATTTGTCTTTGGTAGTCAGCACTAGAATTGATATTGTTGTATCATGACCAACTTGATTCTGAGATTCATCTCTCTCACATTGTGACAGACTTTAGGTGTATAAAGGATTGGATATTATGCAGGCTTTTTATTTAGTCCGAAACCAGCTTATATTAAGTGCGTAATCTTCTCCTCAGCAGAGGAGAAGGAAAAGTATCATGTTCCAGAATGTAATTACTGTGCTGTTTTGTTGGCTATAATATCACCTACAATTGTAACAAGTAAATCTGAGACAAGTTACAAAAGAGATTTGTTGGGAAGGCAAAAGAGGGACAGGAAATAAAGTAGAAAAATAGGTTGAGTGCACCTCTGATACTGAAAAAGCTTCTGTTATTATTCCCCTCTTTACTCTCGTAAATGTTGGCCTCTGTATTTGCTCTTAGGGGCATTGGAAGAGACCAATTAGCCCTTCCAGTTACCTGAACTTTGCTCTTCTTCATGAACAATACTACACAGTTAAAAATGATCATAATGTTAATTTACTTATAAAAATTACCACAGATGATTAATTTAAGCAAAGCATAGAGCTGAAGGCAAAAGCCTGCTCCATCTCCTCACAACTAATCCTACTGATTTATGGAGATGAAGAATTACAACGACCTTATGTATTGGAAATTTTAATTGTGTGGTTTCAGTTCACATGTGCAAAAATATTGTGCAGTTGTTAGGCCAATGGCTCACTCTTTCCATTAAGGAAAAATAGGAGAATTACCAGAGAAAATGAGGAGAGTATCAGGAGACATAAGTGAACCTGCAGGGAATTAGTCTGTTGAGAGACTCTTGGAGGGGGTAGCAAGTGGTTGCTATTAGAAAAACATTTTTTTTGTGTGTAATAGTAGAGTAATTTAGAAAAAGATCAGATCTATATAGTCTAAAATAATTATTCTACCATAGTAGTAGAATGGCTGAGAGTTCCCACATGGATTTCTTTATACTAAGCATATTATAAACACATGGAAATTGTTCCTGACATTGAGCTTTTATTTATTTATTTATTTATTTTTATTGGCTTCATGAACAGAGATTTTAAATGTGAAGATTCGCAAAGGACTTTTTGTAGTTACAGCTAAATGATTTCCCAAGCTGCTCTTTCTCCTGTACCCCATTTTTCTTCATAGGTTTGCCAGTTTCCTCAGTCATCTTTGTAAGATGAGGATTTCCATATCCAGTTCTTAGCACATCTCTTTTCCTAATTCAGCTTGATCTGAATGTGGTTTGTTGGTAGTTTAATTTTAACAGAAGGCCTCATATCCAATCCCAGTGATATTTTGCAAAGTAAATTTACTCTCAAGAATGGAATAAAAAGAAGAAATCAGAAGTAAAATCAACTTGACTCAAAATATAAATACAGCTGGACTAATCACTTCAGTGATTGTAAGATTGTAAGTAACAGGTGCAGAGCTTAATTACATGAAACACTAGTCTAACAAGATGAAAAACAGATAATGAAGCCCTTTCTGACTCAGCTGCAGAGGTCTTGCTTAGACATCTTCCATGAATTCCTTCCTTTGATCTGGAAATGAAATGTTTCCTCCAATTAAACACCCTATTGTTTAGAAATCCAATTGTTTTCTGAGTCAAAGACTAGTTTATTATTTCTTTGGGGCTTATTCTGGAAATTGCACAGGTGTTTCTTATTTTTTTTTCCTTTTTTTTTTTTTTTTTTTTTTCTTTTATTGTGTTTACAAATACATTGAGTTGCATGGAATCAAAGTTGTGCTTGTTCAGTTCTCCCAGTGACAGTCTGACTGTCAGATACACACAGGAAAATTCATTAGTATGTTTTTTCTACATCTCAGGGAAAGAATGTCTCATTAAAAACACGTGAAAATAAACCGCTCCTTAGGAGACTAGCTGGTATTTAGCGTCAGTTTTGAGAACCACAGCAGAACCCCAAATCATCATGTCAGCATTTTCATTCTTAGTGGCTGTTGCATCAAATGCTTCAGGTAGGAATCTGGCCTTTATTAGTTTTCAAATGTTAGGGGAATGGTTTGGAGGTACTCAGAAATACCACAAGAGGGCAACCATTTCATGTCTTTGCCCTACTGCTTTGCTGGTGATACTGCTTTGAATTTTTCACCATAAGGAAAATGGGGGTTGTATGGGAATATGAAGTGTACATTATTGAACCTGGAAGTAAAAAGAATTTGAAAGAATAACAGACCTTTGTATGTCTTTTCAGACACATCTATACTCTTTTTAATTTGCCAAAGTGCAGTTTTGGCTAACAGGAAATACTAGTAGGTAGGTCAGAATAAACCTACATGATTGATTTCAGCTGTAATGATGCCTACAACCAGTCGGATAAAAAACAGCCTTTTGGTGGTTATATGGGATGCACCATACACAGTCTGAAGAGAAAAGTGACCCAGTTAGCTTAGTGTTAAGTAATGGCTTCATCAGCTTTGGATTCATCCTGTCAAGCACTTGCTGCTGTTCAAGACTGTAGTTGGGGCTCAAGAATTCCGTGTCATCTTGTTCAGGACACAGTATTGTTCTGGATGCCAAGCTGAAGCTACATCTGCAAATCTCTTTCTCCCTTGTCTGATTTTGGGTACATCAAAAATTAGAATCAAAAACCAAGTAGACAAATAGAGGAGCCAGAGAAATCAGGATTACAAAATCATATCTATATGGCAGACAAGACCTGAGCAGAAAAAAAAAAAGGTAATAAAATAAACCTATAGTGATGCAAAATCTGTATTTATTGGACAACTGGTCAGGAAGAGAAATGATGTGTAAAAATGTATTTATGAAGAGTTTATACATGTACACACACACACCCTTAAGTCAATATACAAAAGCTTTAATATACAATTGTGTACTGCAAAATTCGTAGAGTAACTTCCTATTGAGACACAATAAAAAGACAAAACAAAACCCCACACTTAAAAGACATGTAAATTAAAAACTGATCAGTTTAAAATCATACTATAATTTAGGTATCAATCTAAAACTGTAAGTCATTTTACTTGAGTAGTCCAATGAAAGCTTGTTGATGTAGTTATTTTAATTCACTCTGTTCTTAAGTGACTTTTTTATCAGCATGTATTTCAACCATCATAATCTGCAGTTCCTTTCTGAAGAGTTCTGTTCTTATAACAGATTTTCCAACTTTGGAAACTGTTCTACTATTTGAAGGGGAACCAAATCCTGTTAAATATCTAACTATTAGAACCTGAGTTCATAGCTCCCATAAATACATTGTGAACCTGCACTGTTGATAATCTTAGGTCATGATTCAGTATTTCAGCAGGAGCAAACACCATGTCAGTTGTCCATGCTCAGAGTGAAGCACGTTTGGCGATGTGACTTGTACCTCTAGGTTTCAGAGGCCAGTGTGCCAGGATGAGTGGTCAACATCACTGCCCACGAACGTGGCTGAGACTGGTGAATGACTGGTGCCTTTCTGTGTAAGCTAGTTGTGAGCTCTTCTTACTGCAGTAAAACTGTTCCAGCAGCTTTTTTAAAACGATATTTTAAAGTGATCTCTATAAAAGGGTATGGGCTAATTATTTGTGAGGGGAAGAAAAACTTGCCTAGAAATGATTTTCTGAAATAAGAGGAAATAAATAAGGGTTGTTGTGTCCTGTCTGTCAAATTTCTTTTTACGTGGTTTTAGCCATCTTTTTAAAAACTACCACATAGCTGTTGCTTAATTTAAAGTGTACAGCAATTTTAAACTATATTATCTAATCTGCGTTGATTAGTTCCTTGATTCCTCTCAAAGTTTGCTACAATAATGAATCATGCTTTGAAATGCATGAGTAAGTGATCTGCGGTAAAAGCGAGGAGTGAAAAATAGGTGCAGATTCAGCTGATCACTTCTAGATGGACAATATTAAGTAGTGCATGCAATTTTAATATTTAAAAGACTGAAATAAAACATGTTTCTCTTGAAAATGCAATCGAGCATTTAGATTTTTTATTTTATTTCATTAGTGTCATTTCAGTTCTCTGTTAGTCCCAGTCATCATCAGATAGGCCTTCTGTGTGTTAGAGGTTTTATGAAGATGGGATTAAGGCTTATATACTACATACTTCGTTTGTGTCTGTGTGCGTGTATATATATATATATATATATAAAAAATATTATATATATATATTTATATTTTATATTATATAATATATTTTCTTATATATTTATATATATATATATATTATATATATATATATATATAAAATGAGTTCATTATATATATATAATAAGTTCATTGTGTGGTATGGAATCCCCCGAGTTACGAGTCAGTTTATTAGCTGCAAGGAAGCTGTGCTTATTTATATTGGCTGGGGGTTTGACTTTTAGCTAGGTAAAGACATTGTAAAGATAAATAAACAATCTGAGTGATCTGGTGATATAACAAGTACTTGTTTCACAGTGGTTTCTGACATGATGAAATAATTTCTGCTGAGATTCTGCTTTTCTGACCCTTTTGGTGAGTGACTACTTATTTTTTGCTGACTGAGAGTTGTACATGTATTGTTACAGCTAAATGATTAAAACTGATAAATTATAAATTATATACATACTTATTTCTTTTAAAAGGAAAAAATAAAGAATATTTTTTGACTACATAATAAAGATGTTTCATTATTGCTTGGAATGTGTGTCTATATTGTCCTGTTTTATAGGCACTTGAAACCTGTGAAGTTTTTCTCTGTGTAAGGGGTTAGTGATGCTGTCTATTTTGAAGTGCATGCTCTTGTGGTCATGCCCAGTGATATATAGCATTGCGTAAGTTTTTGCTTTCATCTTTCACATAGCACCTGCACCCAATTTGGGTACGTCAGGTAACATTACTCTCTGACAGAATTACTTGGCATAGTGTGGCTGGGTTCCGGGTGATCTGTCTGAGGATGGTTTGAGAACAATCCAAAAAATGTCTTGTAATTCTGCCCATAGGAATCCTTAAAATGAGAAATGTGGCTGACAACATACCTGCTCTTCACTGAAGTGGAACTTGTTCTCTCCCTCTTGTGAGGCATCCTATACCATCTGGATGCCCTTGCCTACTGAGAGCGCTGAGATGTGGCTATTTCATATAAAGTGTACTGGCTCATAATACAAAGAATGCTCTGATTAGAACACTACCTTAACTCCTTGTTAAAAGGACTCATCGCAGCTATGTGAATATTGGTTGCAGTTAGAATGTTAATTTTGGCCGTGGATATGCAGACTGGCTTCTGATGCCAACCACCTCCATGCAGAAACCTGTGTGTCTCCTACAGGCTTCATGTGGAGCCCATCAGCAGTGCTGCCAGGATCTTTAATTTTGGATTGTTACATCCCCCACAAAGAAAACTCAGTTTATGTTTAAGTAATGAGGTGTCAGGAGTACAGGTTGCTTCTTTCTTTCTCTTCTTCTTAAGGCAGCAGAGAGGTGATGTAGCTTGGGGATGGCTGCCAAGGAGAAACACTGGTGATGAGGACTCCAATCTGCCAGGTCTTGATTAGGCCACCTTTGCTTCCTGGCCTCTCAGTGCCACTTGTACCCTCACTCTTCTAGCTGGTAACTTTCCACTGCTTTTTACCTACTGTACGTGGCCTATTTTATTTCTTTGCCTCAGGTTTAGACAGGCAAAAGTCTGTGGTGCTGTTCAAGCTCAGCGGTAGGGGTCAGACCAGATTGCTCGGGTTCCAGGCCCACTGGTGGGGAGGTGCTGCAGCAGCTGGGGGCAGCAGGCAGAAAAAAACTGGGACAAGTGGGGGCATGCAGGGCACGGTAAGTCCTATTCCCTGTGGTGTGCAGGCTGAGTCTTAATGGATAGCTGCCAACTGTGTGGAGGAGAGCTTGTTGAGAGAACCTCTTTTTTTTTTTTTTTTTTTCTTTTGAAAGGGATTTTTTTTGAATGAAATGAACAGATTTCGTGTTTGTGCATGTCTGCAGTATGGTTTGAAGCTTTTTTATTTTGATATCTAAATTTTTAAATTAAATTTTGAAGTTACAGACTGCATGGAAGTTTGGAAAGAAGCCACAAAGTTTGAATTCTTCAATCCTTTTTAAATCTCCAACTATAGCCTTAGTATCATTATGCCTTACTGTGCAGCGCAGTAATGTATTGCAGCCTGCTATTGCAGAGCTCATCTCAAGGAGTTTGTGCACAGCAGCACTGGGCAGTAACCCTTGAGCTGTGTTGCTGCCCTGACCACTGCAGCTGCTCCTACAGCAAAATGTAACCTCAGGTGTCTGTGCTGGGCTCTGCAAGCCCTGAGAAGCTGGGGAAAGCGCTGGAACTAACAAGCAGAAATGATTTAGAAGGAGATCTATAGCATGTGTGGATTGATGGATTAGGATTGGCTGAAGGTCCAAGTTTGGAGTGGCAGGGCCAAAAAGCTGGCTTTATTTCATGACTCTGCTAGATTTATCAGGTGCCTGTTAGTTAGGCAAAATGGCCAGTCACATATTCTGTATTGCTTCTACCATCTCTCCAGTGAAGCGACCTTTATGTGCTGCTACTTTTTCTCTATTTTCATATTTTGTGCCCACAGTAGATATTTGTCTGCATTCTTACTGCGCACAGGATGAAGCCTACCTTGGCAGTAGGGACTGTGCAAGCTTTGTAAAGGGCTTTCTGGCAAACATCCATTTTGATGTTTGTTCTTCCTTATCCATCATACCACCATTTAAAGGAGGCAGTGCTTTCTATTAAGTTCTTCAGTCATTATTTAATGGTGAAATGGAAAAGCATTCTGCTGCTGTCACTGTATAGGAGGAGAGAAGAACAACTGTTATAGGACAGGCTCATTAGAGGAGCTTTGGACCTGGCTCTCCTAGTAAAGTAGGTCCTTCTCTTATGTCTACTGGGAATGGAGGTCATCCCTCCAGAGGGGTTTGTCCATCACTTCTACCACCCCAGTAGCATCTCAAACTCATCTCTCCAGGAAAGAGAAAGCTTTGTTAGACACCAGATGAGGCTGACCAGAGAGTGTCATATAACAGCACGGGAAACATGTTGGAGCTTCTGCTGGGAAAGCCACCCAACTGTTTTAGGGAGACCCCCTGCAACCTAGCACATTGATTAAATTTAATATATTTTGCATCATGCTAATAGCCACTAAGTGCTAGTGATAATATCTGCTGTTATGTAGCTGAAAGGCCTTTTTGGCCAAATACGGTTTTTAATTTAACTGAATAATTACATGGAATCATGTCATTCATATTAATACAATTTAGACAATTGATATCTAGAGAAATGAAAAGCATTGGTAATCTTGTGTGAAGCAGAATTTATCATTTGAAAAGTGGAGACATATAAATATGCATGAAATGTTATTTACTAATTGAAAGTATGTAGTTTCTTAAATTATGCCAGTGCTTTTTCATAATAAGTAATAAACAAGCCAATTCTCCTTCAGTGCAGCAGCAAAAATAAATTGCTTCCTTGTGGTTGACTACACTGAAAGTCAGGTATATGATTACCTCCATCTTGTTTCCTACCCACCTGCAAATGTGCATATTATTCTGAAAATATCACATTGGCATATTGTTATCCTATTATGATATGAATTGCTGTTTACATCTCATTTCAAAATTAATTTTACATTCTGTAAGTTAAGGTAGGATTTGCTCTTTTCAGCTCAGAAGTCTAGGATTCTGAAAACAAAGGCTGTCTTCTACTGAAATTGCTAAAAAGTGATAGATGTCAAGTTCTTAAAATGTACGGTTTCAGCTTGACATCCAAACTTCTATTGCTCAGTGTCCTTAAGTGCTGTTTGATTTGCTTATATAAGGCTGTTAAAAAGGAACAATATTTCCAAATATCATAGCAAGATGCTGTCAGTTTTCTGCTGTGAATAACAAAGGTGAGGCCTAGAGAAGTGTCCTCTAGAGTAAATGATAGTGATACAGTCGAATAAACACAGAGATTATTTTGGGTTGTTTTGCCATATATTAAAATTGACACTAGTCTAAAAAACTGTAGCCAGCACATAACGTAATAAATCTGTATTTACACAGAGTGAAAGAAGATGGTGTTTATTCTGTAAACTCATAATTTGTGTAGGCTGTGTGCCTGATAGACTTAAAACTGGCTGACAGCCTAAGTAAATGAGTGGGAAGGGCAATATACCTTCCCATGGAATTGTGTGCAGGGGTCTCATATTGCAAAAATCATATGCATATGCCTTCACAAAAGGCATAATCTTTGTGATAACTTTGATTTTCTCTGCTAAAGAAAAAAAAAGCACACCAATAACAACAAAACCAAAACAAACAAAACCCAAGATCACTATGATGTTTTAAAATAAAACAAATGTCAATGTTTTCCAGGGACCTTGTTTATTTATTAGTTTATTCTTGATTGAGTTAGTCTACAAGGGAAAAACATAAAATATAGTGGCATGATGTGTGTATTTTTGCTCTATTTGAAATTAATTTATTTTCTAGTGAAGCCACTCTGACTGCTTTCAACCAGAAACTTTTAATGTACTTCATTCATTTGGTTACCAGTGGGTCCCTGATCATGCTTTGAAATACTGGGGAGGAAAAGGGAAATTGCTCAAGAACATTTATTGTGCATTTTGTCTTGCAAAATGTCCATGTGGCTTGCTGGCAAGAAGCCATTAAGATTAATCTTGAATCGTGTTTTGGACAATATTCCTGTATGTCAATAATAAAGATAAATTTAAGGTGAATTATTAAATCAATCTACATCAACAGCTGGAAAGTATCAGGACAATTAAAGGAGATATTTCAGTGGATGATGCTCATATGCTTTATTCTCTGGAGAGCATTCCCAGGCTGCAGGTGGGAACTAGTGTTGGGAGCATCAAGATAGCCCTGAGAGACGTGAGGATACCCTCTTTACCCTCTTGTACTAAGATATTTTGATCTATTTTGATCTGGTCAAAACCAAAAGATTTCTTGGAGTCTCTGCTCATCCAAAATTGATTATACATGTAGTCCCAGCAAACCAGTGCTGAGGTCAATAAGGTTATGTCACCTTAGTGAGAACTGATTTTGGGGGGGGATAAGATTGTATCCTGTGTTAATTAATGTGCTCAAATTTGTTCACTGGCACAAAGGTGTGCCAGTTGTAATACCCTGAGTAAAAGTAAGCTGTTCACAGCAGATTACTTTGTCTTAAACAGGATTAAAAATTGGCATAGATCAGTAGTAAATTTAGTCTACTGGATTGATGTAAAAATACTTGGGCTGTTGAATGTGACCTGGCTTCCAGGCTCAGTTGAATGTGACCTGGCTTCCAGGCTCAGTTACATTACCCTGCCCTCTGCTTGGTTGACTGTAGGACAAAGCATTGGACACCTGGCTCTCAGAATGCTGTATATGAGGTAATGTTGACATTTTTGTACTATTTATTAGGTGCCATTATCTTTGGAAAAATTTTTATCAGACATATTGAAGTTAGTAGCTGATTATATAGCAGGTCGTTTTTGAAAATTTAAATTATTATGCCAGTGCTTCTCTCCTTGAACTCATGCTCAAGTGATGTGTGAGAGAAGGCAAGGGGAAACAGGTTACAAGAGCAATCGTTTAGAAGGGGGATAGGGTCATTTCTGCTATTTCCAATTTCTCAGTCTGTGACATTTGAGAAAGATATGGTACCTGTCAAGGAATCTGTGATTAAACATTGTACAAATTTGAGATATATGCATGAGCTCATAATGCAAGAAATGAGAAAATTCCTGGAGAAGTGACTGTGGAAATATATATATATATATATATATATATAACTTTTATTTATAAAACAAAGCAAGTACTTAATCCTGACAAGGTATAAAAAACAGGTCATGTTTGTCAAATTAAGACAGATCTGAAAGCTAAGAATCTGCGTACATGTGTACAAGGAGTATGTCCACAAACTATGTTGCAAAACTCACTTTCACATTGGGGAGTACATCAGTTTTGCAACATTCCAAGGACAGATAATAGAATAATTAATTTGCATTTAACTATTAAGTTATTTGCAATGCTATACATTTTCATGTGCCCTTCACACTGTCTGTGCATCAATATAGATATGTGCATGAATGGTGCTTGCATTGCAACTTGCTTAGGAGTTTATCCCTCATTTTCAAGACTAAAATTAACACATTACTCTTGGGTACCGTGTATCTCCTCTGGCAGGAAGAGGATGCGAAAAGTTACTACAGTGATGTGAAAATTCAGTTGTAATATTAATTATGGAGGGAAAACATGCTGTGTACAGTTACCTTTCTGTGGTTTCTTGATCTTTCCAACTGATATTCTTTACTTTATGTGAAACTTAAGAACTTCCAACTTTTAGTAAATGATATGCTGTCAAATCATCTCAATGCACCCTTTCACGGTGTCCCAAAAGCCAAAAAAATGTATAAGGGAAAAAGATGATCAGAATACAAAAAATAAGGATTCTTCGGGGGTGAATTGAGAAGTTTTCAGGGAGCATTGGCTTGATTTTGCTGGTACCATGCTTTACATAGAGTGAACAATAGGATTCTTTCCATAGGCTATTTTCAATCCAGTAGCTTCCCTGACTATAAGCTGTTAACATCCCCAAGTACCTCACTAAGAGCCATATTTTCAGACTTGGAAAACATTTTGTTATAGATGAACCTTTAGTCCAGTGGTAGGAACTGAATTATCAGGTCTCCTGGAGCCCAGTTCATTGTTCTATTACGTTACAAAAAAAGTAAGAAGTATATCACACAATTATAACTCAACATATTTCATTTGAAGATTAATAGCTTTTTGAATTTATCCTAAATTATGCTTGATCTTTTCTATCAAAGCAGACCAAATATGTTTATATTGCAATTTAGCAGCAGCAAGGTGAGATAGCCATATAAATGTGGATATTTGATTAGTTGCTTTATGTTCATATTTTCTCCTCATGCTACAGGAATACTACCTCTCACAGTGTAGTGATGGAACCATTTTCATAGCAGAAGACAGTCTACTGTCATAAACATACCATGCTAGCCAACATACATGTATATTTATTGCTCTGCATAATGGGCTAAAAATTAGTTTGATGTCAAAGTGATCTGTAGAGAAAGATTCTGCTGCCCTTCTATTGAATTACAGTCCACCCTAAGGAAACTTTCTAGACATTAGACTCAAAAAATAGTTTGTTGTTTGTTTTGTTAAAAAAAAAAAATCTGCAGTAACATTATTTAGCATTAGCAACATTCCTATGCCAGATTTTCAAGGCATTGCCAGTAAGGCTCTGTATTGAGAGGCTGTAGGCACTTTAAAACACCTGCATTGTTACCTAAATATGATGCATAGTGATTTTATTTTCTATAAGAATTCTGCTGTGGTGCAGAATTACATGCAGCTCATGAAAGATGAGTTTTGAAAGAGATCTCCCTAAGTTGCCATTTCATTATGAGGTTAAAACTGCATTGGAACACTTCTGCTCACATCTAATAAATAAGCAGACAGAATACCTAAGCTACTGGCATTCTCTGCTCAGTGCCCTGCAGCTGCTGAAAATAATGATACAGCCCCAAAGTCACCCTGTACATTGGGATGAGCTATGCAACACACTTGGTCCTTTCTTAGCTGTATTGAATAGTTTAGCCACTAGAAAATTTCATCCTTCAACAGCCTCTGATAATGGCGATCAACATAGTAATTTATTTTCTGTCAGCATAACTGAAATTCTTTTCCTTATAGGGAAGGCAAAAGAAACGTGGTAAGATGACAGCCAAGGGCTTTTTTCTTCCCCTAAAGCATTTTGCCTTTATTATTCTTGTCGTTACATTGTTATTTGCTCTTCAGTCCTGTATATTGTATAGGAGTCTGAGGAAAAAATGCTAATTTCACTTTCAGAGGCTTGGGGTTGAAGAAAACTTACCTCTGTCAGCCTTTTAAGGAAGTTCATAAGTATAAGAAAATACTCAAAGGGACTAATGATAGATATTCTTTGCTTACCAGGTACAGAACACTCTTTCTTCAATGTAGGAATGTACTTGCCAGATGATATTTTTTTTGTGAAGTGTTGGCTGTAGCTCAGTTTTTTGGGAGAAAGAAGTGACTTTACATTTTCAATACTGTTCAGTTTGTATTTGAGAAAAGCCTTGATAGAACCTGCAAAATGAAAGAGACCCTTTCCCTTTTCCCTCTTCTCTCCTTTTTTCAAGGACTTTTTGAGTCCTTGAGCTTTAAAATAATACAGCGGGGTGAATGTATGGCTATAATTTGTCTATGGAAGTAAAGTTTTTGCTTTTGAATATAGAAACATACACATTAGTACACAGCACTGTATGGGTAATTCATATGATATTATGTGCATATATTTATATTTTTGGCGTAATATGGTGTAATTGAACAGACTTGTGCAACAGAAGTCGACAGATTATTACATGCAAGTAGACAGGATTTACTTAGCCAAAAATCTAATCAGCATTTACCTGACTTCAGCATTTTCAAAATCAGATTCTATGCATAGCTAAATTATTCAAATGTATTCTGCTTTCCAGGTTTCAAGGTCACAGTGAGAAGGTAGCTATGCTTTTTCTTTTGTTACCATGTAAGTGGTCAGTAGCAACCTTCTATTAGACAAAATGAATACATAAACAGGCAAGTGGTCATCTCAAATAATTGCAAAGTAAACCAGAGCCTGAAGGAAACAAGTAATTTTTCTTTGTTTCAAGACAAAGTGGTTTTAAATATATTAAATGTATGTATATTGTGTCACATCTTTATGATGCTAATTGTGAAATTATTTTTGTAAATTCTATTTGAAAAAGATACATATTTTATTCAAGAAAAATATTTGAGTGAAACCTAATGTCACCTTGACTTAAGCCTGCTCAATGCAGCATGTAAACGAAACACGCATCTTATTCTCATTCTGACTACCAATGGCCTTTTTTGTCTGCAAAGGGGACAAAATTCACACTGTCTCATGACTGCAGTGCTGAAAAGAGCAAAGTCACAAAACTCTGCAGGATCCTTTGGTTTCTTAGCTGTGGGAATGTTTATTGAGGTCATTTATTTCAGGGTAGGTCTCTATCATACTTTGAGCAAGTTCAACGTAATCTTTTCCAAAAATCCAATCACTCAAACGAAGTCTGTGCTTTCTGTTGTATTAATAGTACCTCAAAGTTTGGTAACTTTGAATGTTAGTAAAGTGTCTTGTGCTTGGTGTGCAGAGACATATATTGATAGAGATTAGAAATTAATAACAGTGGTTAGAGACATACAGTTATTTATCAGTTATAAAAATGGAAAGGTGTATGCTTTGATTAATAATAATCAAATAATCAAATAAGTGTTTTTCTTTACTGTCTCATGCTGTGTTATAAGATAGTCTGGATGTTAATCACAGACCCTCTTATAGGATACCTTATAGGAGATAACTGGAAGACTGGTGTTTGGAGAGAGAATAGATGAAGATGAAGCACTGTGGGCAGTTCTGATTACAGACAAAGCAAGAAAGGCAGTGTATTTCCAGCCCCTTATGATTCTAAAGAGCTCTGTTGAATAACAGACTGCACTGTCTCCATCAAAGATCCATGAAGGTGAATGCTTCACTGCCAGAAATACTTATTTATATATGTGTATTCTGAACCATAAAGAGAACTAGGGCTTATTACAGTCTTTGCTTTAATCTTTGCTTTAATTTTTGAACAGCTAGGTGGTGCTGCTTGAATATTTAGTTACTGTTTAGTATCATAATGTTAAGTTGAAGATGTTAACTCAGATGTATCAGATACAGAGAAAATGCAAATGTATTGCATGTCCCAAATGGATTATAATGGAAGTAAAAGGGTACACATTCTCTGCACTTCACCTACTTCTTCATTCTGTTAGGCCTGGTAAAGCCACAGCTGTATTGTTTCCAATACTCAAATGAACTAATTAAAAATTTGTAGTGTTTTTGTTGTGTAATACTCTGTGATGTAGTTACACGTGTGAAAGTGATGATGATGGAGAGAGACTGAGAGGTGTCAGTGAGCTGGGCCAGAATAGGAGGCAATGAGCAGACGAAGCTGCTGAGCTGTTCTTTGAATGGTCACAGCAACAGGGGGTTATAAATAGGATGTAATAGGCAATGTAAAACAGTGAAATAGGTGTGTGTAGGGGGGCACAATGGGAGAAATTTTGGAGAAATATCCCTATTGAGTAATGTAAGAAATGGGTTCGTGTGTTGATATTAAGGCCAGTTGGAAATAGGCCTTAAATTATTTATTTATTTATTTATTTATTTAGAAATAAATGAAAAATAACAAGAACTAATGTGAATTGGGAATGCCTGTGTAACTCAAGTCAGGTAGCTTATGTTAAAGAACTGCTACTGAATGACTGCCATGTAGTAGGAAAATGAGAATTAGCAAGAACATGCATAAGCAAGTCAGATGCAGCAAAGCTTGGAAAGTTTAGTGCAGGATTGGGACAGTTTTCAGTTGTTCTAAATCACAAATAAGTGGTTATGTTGAGGGAATAGCAAATGATTATATCAGTACACTGTTTAAACAAGGGTACTCCAACTTCCTGAAATTAGTAATGACTTCATTTGTTCATAAGATCTTAAAGCATAAAGGGAAAAGGTGGTGGAATTCAGGTGAAGGTGTCCTAGCTCTTGGTGAGGCTCTGTTAATAGTAGGTACAGCAGCTAGGGAGCTGCCTTGTGAAATAGGAAGATGATCTTTCAGGCTGCACTATAGAAAGTCAGGGCTAAAACACATTCAAGGAACCTGCAATTTTCTGTTCATGTGTAAAAGTTTGCTTTCATATGCACTTCTCTTATACACTCTCTTTTAAAGCCATGCCTCAATTCCTCAGCCTTCTTAATCTTTAGTAGTTCTCCTCCAATGGCCTATGAGTGATGAAAGCAAAAATATACTGTTATTACTATTGGAATCCCATTGAGAATATCCGATAATGAATTCCTTTTTTTTTGAGAGGCAGAGAATATGTGAAAATGGCACCATTTTAGTACTTCACTTTCAATATAGCTTTTCTATCTACAGGGGATGCCATTTATGTTTGTAACATTTCTTCTTACTGCTTAGCTGTAAAAATGCTACAGAAGACTAATACAATTATATGCTGTAGTATGATTTAAACTGCTGTGATTTATGGAAGATATTACTGAGTTGTCATATGAGTTTCTTCTGGAAGTACTATCCAAGCAGAAATGTTTTTGATAATATTTCAGCCTTAGAATACTGATACTTATCAAATTCTCAGTTATATAACTAAATATAAGAAATCTATTTGTACATATAAATGTATGTACATGCATGCAAAAACATGTATGTAAAAAGTCCGGTGTCATTTGATAAAATACTACATCAAGCATCTCTAACATTTAAAGCAGAGCAACAGCCTAGTGCACACAGATTCTTTGGTGGTGTAAATTGCCATATTTTCCGTGGTCTCTAACTAAATTTATGCTGTCTAGATCATACAGAGCTAAGTCAATCTCCTTTCTCTATGGACAAGTATTGACATATATGTACCTCAGATGGTAATTTAAGGCTTGAAAACGTACTGCAGAGAGCTTCCTTGAATTTCAAAGGTGCTTATGAGAAGACGGAAAAGGAAGGAAGGAAGGAGGAAGGAAAGGGAGGAAGAAAGGAAGGAAGGGAGGAAGAAAGAAAGAGAGAGAGAGAGAGAAAGAAAGATCCACACTTATCTTTACCACAGGAAAAAAAATAATAAAATTCTTTAAACAGAAAATATCAAGAAATCTTGAGCTTTCATTAAGGATTGCTCTGTTTACTAGAGAGAGGATTGTGACTCTTCTGGCTTGTAAAAGATCATTTTAAGAGGTGCTGTTAACTTACAGCTTTCGTGCTGTTCTGTGGCAGTTTCATTGAATTCAGCTTGTTGAGATTTAATTATTTTTACACTATGTTTCCACCATTCATTTTGAAAGTTGGGAGTTTATAGGTTTTATTGCACATCTTAGAATTACAAAGAGAGCAATTAAGATGCAAAATAAGTCACTAGCTGTTGACTGTATAAATATTAAATAAGAGAAATGTGACATTTACTTTTGATTAAAAGTCAGAGGGTAGTCAAGAAAGGTCAAAAACTGCTGGTGTATTTGAAACACCTCTCTAAGTGGTCATATATATAGCGAAGTCTGGTGATAGCAGCTTCTTATTAGTTCTTGTAAGGCAGTTGTGTAAGCCTGGATTTGCAGCCCTCATAAACCTCCCAGAGATACTGTTAGTGCCGATTCATGAATTTCCAGAAATTCAGCACAGAAATAACAAGACCCTGTAGCAAATAATGGGAGGGAAAGAATTAATCTGTCACAGATTAATTGTTTGCCATGATGCTGAGCGTCTAAGGGGCAATCCTCAACCAAATTTCCTTCTCATCATGCAGGCAGTTCTCACTCTTGGTTTCTGTTCTTCCTCCTGTAGTAGGTTGTCCAGAGGTGCAGTTTAGTGGGTTTCTTTGCCTCATACTTAATGTAACTTTTCTCTGGGGAAGCTAACTGAAATCATACCCATGTTGGATTAAAGAAAATGTACTTGGATCTCATGAAAGTAATTTAACATTTCTGAATTGAAGAAAAAAATGATGTGAAAAGTAATTTTGTTTCCAAGTACCGGAAAAGGGCAAGTGGCCATTTTGATAGTTTTTCATGCTTACATAAAGGAGACATTTAACCTAAGAATTTTGTAGTATTTCAGCCTACAGGACTTGAAATAGTACATTTGCATAAAGCTATTTTTTTTTCTGTTCAAGCTTACCTTTTGTTTGCTGTCATCTTAAATGTGTAAGTGAAAATGCATCCGATCTGAGAAAACTGACACATTGCCCAAGAAAATTATCACATTGTTCACTTTATGATAAATTATTCCAATACAGACTGCTTCTAAATTTAATTTTTAGTGTCTTGTAGTTAAGGAGGGGTAGAATACTGTTACTAATGAGAAGCCCTTATGACATGGCCTCTATACATGTGGGAAGGGAATGAACCCTGAGCACAGGAGGGCAATTTAAGATAACCTGACAACAGCACAAATGGCAATTTGTGCTTTGGTATTTTTCTGCAAATACGCCTTGGTTGGAGGTTAAGATTAATGAGAGGAGAAAAGTTCTTCAGTATCCCAGAGCAATTTGTCCACTAGGTCACAGATTATCTGAGATTCTACCAAAGGGTAGTACTAAAACTCCTGAGAAGTTTTATAGCCTTCATCATTTTTATTAGTGGTTAATGATCTTTTTTTCAGTGTCTCATTTGTAACATGGCATCATTAGGGTTCTCCATAGCACACAATGAATTACGTTTTTGTTTAGCTCCTGAAAGCTCACCCTGTCATTAACCTCTTGTGAGCCACATCAAATCCAACTCACCACTATTTGGCTCAGGTACTGTCCAGAACAGATACTTTCATCTGTTTTAATTTACCATCATGTCTGAAAACATATTGAATAATGAGAGCAAACATGTTTGATTTCGTTTATTCTTAGCAATGGCAGAAGATGTGTATACATTCTATTTTTTTTTTGACCATAGATATATATTTATTTATCATAGAATCATAAAATGCTTTGGGTTGGAAGGGACCTTAAAGACCATCTGGTTCCACCTCCCTCCCATGGCAGGGACATCTCCCACTGCACCATGTTGTCCAAGGCCCCAGCCAGCCTGGCCTTGAACAGCTCCAGGGATGGGGCTGCCACAGCTTCTCTGGGCAGTCAGGGCCAGGGCCTCACCATCCTCAGAATAAATAATTTCTTCTAATATCTGATCTAAACCTAACTCTCTTTTAGTTTAAAACCATAACCCCTTGTCATATCACTCCACTCCCTGAAAGAGTCCCTCCCCAGCTTTCCTGTAGCCCCCTTTAGGCCCTGGCAGGCCACAATGAGGTCCCCCTGGGGCCTTCTCTTTTCCAGGCTGAACAACCTCAACAGCCTCAGCCTCTCTTCACAGGAGAGGTGCTCGAGCCCTGTGATCATCTTTGTGGCTCTCCTCTGGACTCATTCTAATACTTCCATGTCCTTTTCGTGCTGGTGCCCAAGAGCTGAGTGCAGGCTGCAGGTGGGGTCCCACGAGAGCAGAGCAGAGGGGCACATTCCCCTCCCTCACCTGCTGCCCACGCTGCTGTTGGTGCAGCCCAGGGTATGGTTGGCTTTCTGGGCTGCAAGCCCACACTGCCGGCTGAAGTCGGACTTCTCGTCAACCAATGCCCTCAGGTCCTCCTCAGGGCTGCTTTCAGTCCATTCTCAGCCTAACCTGTGTCTGTGCTTAGGATTGACCCAGCCCAGCTACAGGACTATGTTTAAAATAAAATACTCGAACCTCTTCGCTATCTGCAGCATGAACATACAATAAAGAATTTGGTTTTCTTTTCTAGAATAAATAGTTCACAAATCTTTATGCTGTGCTCACTCCTCTATGTCAGCCTGTCCTGTAGTATTGAATTAACTTTTATGTGACATTTAAGTTTAATCATTTTCACTTCTTCTCAGTACATCATTTAGTAATATGGAAATAAAATGAATTGCTAGAAAAAGATATTACAAACTTAACTGTTCAGAAATATCAAGCATACTTCACAATCAGTTTCTTCAGTGCGTGGAAGGACAGTATACAAAGTGATTGCCACTCTATATTTAAATGAAATGAACAACTTTTCAGTGAAATTTCTGATATAATGGTGCTTTAATGCTAGTATGTTGTTTCATACTATTTTCCCATTGGTTTATTTACTAAGATCGTAACATTATTTCTCTCTAAAATAGTTTTGAATCTACATTTTATCAAACACTGGAGCTGATAACATGTAAATCAATTTAATATGGTATATTAATTATCATAATTGGTATAGTTTTTCCCTAACAAAATTTTGAATTGTATGGAAACCACTAAATACCTACTTTTATGTAATAGGACATTATTATTACATGCCAGTAGTATATATTCTGCTGAAAGAGCGTAGGGGCTGTTTTGGAAGAGGCCTGGTGGATTTTTTATTTTTTTATACCAATAGTCTATTTTAATACATATTTTTGTATTACCAGGAAACAGAAATGGAAATTCAAATACATTTGATAATCTTTACAAAATATGACAAGAAATCAAAATGAGTCCAAAGGAAATTCCTAATTTAGGAGAAGTCACTAATGTTGGTACTGAAGAAGAATTAGGTTAACTTGGTCAGAATTACATGAAGAAACTTTCTCGCAAGCAGCAGGGGAAATACTGCTGAAGAGCTGTTGGTCTGTCATATTGGGTAGTACTGAAATAGGCAGAATCAGGTAAATAAACCTCTTTGCTAGATAACTCTACTGAAACCTAAACTTGTGCAACTGCTGCTCCAAATTTACTTCAACATGTGCTTATTAAAGATGCTGATTTTCTGGTAATGCAATCCTGCATATCCTATGTATGAAAGAAGGAAAGGTAGAGTTAACTGTACTGAAGACTACAAAAGGTTATGCAAAGTCTTTTGCTTGAAATATATATATATATAGATGTGTGTGTACATAACTTTCTTTATAACTCCTGATGTCTATCTCAAATGCCTAAAATATGATTTCAGTCAAAATTTGTAAAGGCAAAGAGAAACACTTTGATAAAAAACATACAAGACTTTTTGTTCAGAACTTTTAATTACAAATCAAGTGCCAGTCTAGAGACCAATATTTGCACAATAAACTGTTTTCTTTCCAATTAGAAATTGTAGAGTCTGGAGAAAGGAGTTAGGCAACTTTAAAGTTTTCCTGATGTCTGAGCCATACACAGTAAATGCTTCCTATGACTAAGGTTTCTTAAACCAGTTCCTTCTGTCAAGGAGAAATGAAATCCTCTGTAAGATTTCTTCATCAGAAGATACCCAATAGTCAATGTAAGGAAAAGGTTGCATTTTTTTTGGTAGGTTTGTTCCTCTCCTGTTTGGATGCTGCACACCCTTTTCTTTCAGCCCCCAGCTGTGTTAGTGCCAACAGCACTGAAACTGAATAGCAAATTGGCTGTTATTTTCTGTTTAACAACCCCTGAAGCTGACCTGCTGCTAAAATACATTCTAATTAGGTGCCAAAAGATATAGTCTTGTTGTTTTCAGCTTTTCTAATATACTCACCTTCTATCTAAAAATCCCCCAACCCCCCTCATTTTGTCTTAGGGACCCCCCTGTGGTGATCACTATATTGCAAGAAACTTTCTTGGAATGTATGTCAGTGTTATGTGCACAGAAGCAGGGTTAGGTTGTCACAGTGATGATGTGTCTATCCCAAAGGGGATAGACTTCAGGTTTTACCCAGCGTGTTCAACCAGCTCTTCTCATTTTCTCTTCCTGGTGACATACTGCAATGACATGCTTCTTTCTTTCTCTTACTTCTGTTGAGCACTTTCGATTTGGAACTGGTCATCTCTCCTTTCAGATTTTTAAAAACATTTGTAGCCTCAGAAACATAGAGGAGAAAAAACAAAAACAAACAAACAAACAAAAAACAACACTTGACCATTTGTATAGGTGTTTTTAATGTCTTTTTGTTTCCCCATCAATGTGTATAAGGTTCCTCCAGCCCCCTGTCAGCAGCTGTAATGTGGAGAGGCTGCTTTACTCTAAATTTGGGTCAGAAACCACTCCACAGCAGCTGAATTCTCTTGGATCGAATGAAGTTTTTCTACAGATGGAACTAGGAGCTGCTATAAGGCTCAGTCCGTCAGCAACGGCATGCTCAGGGCCAAAGGGAAATTCTATGGTGTGTTTCTTGTGCATGTGATCTCCCTGTCATGGAGTTGTCTCCAACAATGTCCTTTGTTGTTGACAACATCAATCATCTCTTGTTAGGTTTGGATACAGGAGGAAGGGGGCCAAGCTGCAGAAATCCTAGGCATCTGATAGAGGGTGAAGAGCCATACAAAGACGGTATGTGCTAGGAGCAGCAAAGAGCAATGTTTCATCTATCACAAACTTAATTACCTCACTGGCAAATCTTGCACCTTTCTATTGAACTCTATTGAACCTTTTACTTGATCTTTCTATCCTCGTTTTTCATCCCTTGCTACTTCTTACTTTATATATCTTTTGAGGCTCAGTCTTACTGTATGGGATGCTGATTTTAGTCATGTAGAGAACAAATATATAGTAATATGATCTCTCTGTTTCTGAAGAACTCTGAGTGATGAGGATGCTGAATCCTTTTCCTATTTAACACATCTCCATGAACATCCATCAAATTGTTCATTTTATCTAGAGCCTGAAGCAAGGAGAGCTTGTGAATGAAGCTCCCAGTCCATGATGCAGAGCACGATCAGAGCTTTTCCATACTGTATACCACCATTTCCCTGAAGGGAGATAAAGACTGATACATGAAGAGCTCTTTAAAATAAATGAAGTAATTAATCAATCTTTGGTAAATTGTGGGTTTGGTCCAGAAATAGCACAGGCAGACTAAGTATTCAAACCTTTTTCCTGTTTGGATAGGACTTTTAAAACATACATTATTAAAAATGTGTACATACAAATAAACAAAAATGTGTGTATGTTATTAACTATTCTAAAGTAAACAGGAGATTTTTCTATTAAGCATCTGTATAGTTTGAATGGAATTCCTGAACTAAAGAAAAGCAGAGACAGGGCTTATCCGTATTGTTGCTTATCCATATTTTTCTCATCATGATTTATTAGTTTCATTTTTGTACCCATAAAAAGCTTTTGTAGTGGAAAACATAAATATTTAAATGACAGAAATGTGTCTAGATGAGAAAGACTTAGGCTATAACAGTTTGGCTGAAGACCATCAGCAATGATATTTTGATCATGCATGAGATGTTACAGAACTTGTTAAAATATCTGGATGGACTTATATTCAGATCAAAACAAAAATAATAAATAAATTCCCAAACATAGTCTCGGATTAAAAAAAAAAATAAATTAAAGTTGAAATCCCAAATTTCAACTATGTAAGTTGAAAAACCCTCTCCTAGGTTTCAATACAACTGTGAATCTAAATTTTAGGTTTTGCAAGAGGTTCATAGAAGTTGTGAATTATAATGATTTTTTTATAGTAACCTGCTAGTGAATTTAGTGCTGGAAACCAAAGGTAAAGGTAAAGCATGTTAGAGCTATTTAGCTTTGGAACGTGGTTGTTTTCAGATGTTTTTGGCTAGTACAGAATCAAATCACATTTTGACTGACTTACTTACCAAGCAATATAGCAACAAGAAAAGGTTATATCATACTGCTAGTTCACACAAACTCAGAGGAGTGGTTTTATTATTATTATTATTATTATTATTATTATTATTACTTGGTTTTAGAATGGTTCTACTTCATTTTCTTTTTTCCTCTAGACAAACAGATTTGTCTAGAGATTTGTTCAACAGAACATTATTTGATAAAGCTCTTTCAAGATCTAAAGCATCTAGAATAATGTGAGAATAGGTTGTATTGAGACATTTCTTTTGTACCAATACCATTGCAGTAATGGAAAGAAACAGCTTTATTTCATGCATGCTGCAAAAAATACACATAAGGCTAAAGCATAGGTATGATGAAAATGGAAACAGATGAGCAGAAAGCATTATAATCAATGATGAGTAATGTACAGAGATGCATGTTACAGGTTGGCAGAGAATTTCTCTCTGCAAAGTTGCTTTTGATGTGGCTGGACAAGACTAATTTAGCTTGACTGAAGCCCCGTGTTGTTTGAATAGACTTTACTAGTATAAATATTTCTATGAAACAAACATCATCACCTTGTTCAGCTGCTTTTGGATGGGGTCTTTTTCTGCATGTCTGTGTTTTCACTTCTCAGTGACATACTACAAATATAGAGATTTCTGATTTGTCTTGTTGAAACATCAATGAACCAACAACTTGAAACATATTTTTTAATGATTAATTTGGGATCCCATTAAACTTTTCAGAAGAAAAGATCAAGTTGATGCTTAGAGGAAGTAGTAGCTTTGTTTGTAGCTGATTTTAAATATAGGTTCTCAAAACAATCTGATGCCATTTATTGTGTTCTAATACTAAAATGTTCCCCAAGATCTTATGACTGCTAACAGAATAATAATAACAAATAGATATTTAAAACTTCTTTATTAATTTATCTACCAAACACAAGACAGTTATGAATACTGGTTCATTAAGCTTTGCAGTGCCATTTGTAATAGGCAGATGCATGTATCTTCATAAGACAGCTTGCAGGATCACAGAAGGAGCTTTCCATGAGAGGTAACAGTAAATAGATTAGGAACAGAATTCACATGTAAAACTATAACAGTGTTTGATTAAATATTGTATGAACACAAAAAGATTTGAATTTAGTGCTTCTAACATCAAAAATTCAGAAATAGATTTTGTGTGTGTGTGGTACTGCCCAGAGAAGATTACACTGGAAACACTACCAAATACTAATGAAGATGTATAATGTTGTTAGCATAGTCATTATTGGTACAATGACCTTTGAAACGAACTGTTTCTTGGCCGGAAAGGTTCTGAAGATGAGGTAGTGCTAGAACAGTACATGCATTTAAAATGAGAAGGAAGTGCTGGACATTTTGAATTTTTGTAGAGTAATCTTCTATGTAATGTGTTATGATATACATTAGACTTCATAGTTTTCCTAAAAAGATACGAACTTATTGAAAATATCAGATAACTGCTAGAATGATGATCACAGAATCACAGAACTGAAGGGGTTGGAAGGGATCTCAAAAGATCATCGGGTCCAACCCCCCTGCCAAAGCAGGTTCCTCAGAGCAGGCTGCCCAGGTAGGCATCCAGACGGCCCTTGAATATCTCTAGAGAAGAAGACTCCACAACCTCCATGGGCAGCCTGTCCCAGTGCTCCGTCACCCTCACCGTGAAGAAGGTCTTTTGCATGTTGGTGCGGAACTTCCTGTGCTCCATCTTGTGGCCATTGCCCCTTGTCCTATCCCCACAAACCACTGAAAAGAGGTTGGCCAAATCCCTCTGTCTCCCACACCTCGGGTATTTGTACACATTGATGAGATCCCCTCTCAGTCTTCTTTTCTCCAGGCTGAACAGACCCAAGTCTCTCAGCCTTTCTTCACAGGGAAGATGCTCCAGGCCCTGTATCATCTTTGTGGCCCTCCACTGGACTCTTTCCAGAAGATCCCTGTCTTTCTTGTTCTGGGGAGCCCAGAACTGGACACAGTACTCCAGGTGAGGCCTGACCAGGGCAGAGCAGAGGGGGAGGATCACCTCCCTTGACCTGCTGGCCACTCTCCTTTTAATGCACGCCAGGATCCCATTGGCCCTCTTGGCCACCAGGGCACACTGCTGGCTCATGGTCAAGCTGTCGTCCACCAGGACCCCCAGAGCTTCTCCTCAGAGCTCCTCTCCAGCAGGTCGTCCCCCAGCCTGTACTGATACATGTGGTTGTTCCTTCCCAGGTGCAGGACTCTACACTTGCTCTTGTTAAACCTCATTTGGTTTCTTCCTGCCCATCTCTCCAGCCGGTCCAGGTCTCGCTGAATGGCAGCACAGCCTTCTGGCATGTCAGCCACTCCTCCCAGCTTTGTGTCATGGGCATACTTGCTGAGGGCAGACACTATTCCCTCATCAAGGTCATGGATGAAGATGTTGAACCAGACCGGACCCAGAACCGACCCCTGGGGAGCACCGCTAGTCACAGGTCTCCAGCCGGACTCTGCTCCGCTGATCACCACCCTAATAATAATAATAAGCTTTTAGGTTTACATATCATTTATCATAAATCCTTTATACTGTACCAGGAAATATTATAGGAAACTTGGTGTGAAATGAAGACTAATTTTTCTGATATATGATCTATGACAACATAGATTTGCATAGATTAGAAGAAAGTGCCAAAGTGGTGATATTTTGCATGTACACAGAAGTGTCTAAGCTAGATTTTATGTGCAAAATCAACCTGAGATTCGCAGAAGTCTTGGGAAGAGTTTAAAGCATGTGTTTCTTGTTCTTAATTCTTTTAAAAAATATTAAAAAAAGTTAGTACTAAAAAGACCCCACTCCTTCCCTCCCCCCTTTAAGGAGTTTTCAAACACTCAGACATGCTTATTCTTTGGGAATCTCCTGAACAGATCTTTCAAGCACTATTAACTGAGCAGAAAATAGAAATTGTGGCAGTGCTAGGCAGGCGACATAGCAAAACCTGTAACAGATCCAACAGCATGGAACTTTCAAAATAATCTTTGATTAAGAGGTTAATAGGATTTATGAACCCTTGTAACTTGAATTCTTGTAACGATTCCCATTATAAGTAGCACAGACATACATCAAATGCTTCAGGGGCTGATTTTGTTTGTGTGACGTGTGGAAAGCAAACTCCACCATCAGTAAGATTGTAAAGTAGGTATGTTTATTCAGCGTGGGGTGGCACCAGTCGTGTGCACCCCAATGTGGCACTTGCCTTGGTTTTATGTGGTGAAGAGTTACATATGCATGAAGTTTCTCGAGACGCCTATACATATGCATGACCTATCCCCTCTTTGTATTAAAATTAGTTGCAGGGAGTCATTTTCATAGATTCCTCCTATCCACACTTGAGCAGTGTTTTCTGGTAGTGGTCACCGGGGGTCATGGGGATGAAGATTAGTGAGTCTTCCTCATCACCGCTGGTTGACCTGTCATCTCAGCGCAGACTCATAAGCTTCTCAGCTTCTGCTTAAACTGCAGATTCGGTTCCAGTTGGTTCTTGAAATGTGTTTCCTGTTTGCTATCAGGAAATGTTTTTTGTGAGGAATCCCCGAATTTCCTGCCTCAGTTTCTTTGCACAATAGGTAGCGGAAGATATAGCATGTGTCCCTTACTTGTCTTATCTACTGAAATCCTTTTGGCTTCCTTTCACATGCTCATTAGCCTATCTTATCTACTAAAATTCTTTCAGCCTCCTCTCATGTGAATGTCCAAAAGTTTACAATCTTATCCAGGGCACGTGCACATCTTTTGAACTGGAGATTGGGACTTAAAATCTTCAAGAATGTTTCTCGAGAGATTTCTGGCACTTCTAGTTTGGGTCAATACTTCTGTCTTACCCTGACTGTAGCCCTGCCACTCATCTTGGGGGGTTAAAGTACAAAGGTGGGTTTAGATGAAAATGCCCCCCACCAGCCAACAAAATGAAAATATTCAGAATAGCTGAATAAATTTTCAGAATCCACAGTACAAGTAATTCAGATTTGTTTTAAAAAATAAACAAAATACTTCCACACACAGTGCAGAACTTGTACAGACAGTTCTCCTTTATTCTCATGAGTAATGTAGCATTTGTGCATAGATAGAAAATGCACAAAAGTTTAATTCTGCAGTGTTCTGTGTCTAATGCTCTAATAATGCGGAATGGATTATATTCCTGTGTGGTTTCTTGCACATTCAGCTCTGGTCCTAAGCAAACGTAAGATGGAGTTTCAGGCAAAATATTGATATTCTAGCTTCTTGATGGAAGTATGCAAATGCTAGATAGAAGATTGCTATGCAGAAGTTCTGCATCCACTAAAGCATCAGACTGCAGCATTTTATTAAATGCAAATAGATAAAGTAGAAACTGTAAATTGATTGGCTTTGGTGTGCTTCAGAGGAGGGCAGGGGAAGATTGCTTGCTGATGGTGGCAGTGGTGGGGGAAACAGCTAACTTGTATTCAGAGGGGATTCTTTATATTGATCAGTGGCTAGTTATACTGCAATGGAAGTAAGTGGTTTGAACTGGGGCCAGTAGATCAAGGCAGACAGCCAGATCTCTAATAAATAGCTTCATAAATGGTACTGGGTAAATGAAATGATTTGAAATCTCTGCAAATGATGCCTTTCATATCCAGACTATAAGGGAAATACGCTTTTACATTCTCAGATACGTGTTTTAAAGATATAAATCCTTGCTGCTCTTGGCTGTGATGTATATATTTTGTAGGAAACAGAAGGAAAATCACAAAAGGAGGATCTATGTTTTCACCATAATCTATTTGCAGTAAGGATGCTTTGGTGCACAGATCTTGAATTCTTTCTTTCAGGAGCTACTTGAAAGCAAGTAGTACCTTGGACAACTTGAATGTATCAGTCATGTTTTGTGATAGCTGTATCTTAAAAAGGTGTAGTGTTTCTTCTCATGGAAGTTCAGAAGTGAAGCTAACTTTATTTAAATACCTCAGGAAAAATAGTGCTTGTGGAAATATGGGGGAGAATGCTGCCCAGAGAAGGCTGGGGGTGTCACTAGAGCTCAGAGAAAAGGCATGCAGAGTATTTGTCAAAAAAGCTCTTTTTTGAATCTATAAGGTGGAGAGCAAATTCTGGAGGCAGTGTGGAAAAACACTAGAAATCAACACTGAAGGAACAAGCATTTATCATTTAGTTTTCAATGCAAACCACTAAAGGATTGCCCATCCCTGAAGTGAGTAACTATCTGTTCTGCAACAATGGTTTCCTCTAACATTCGTATCTCGCTCAAGGCTAATCAGGGGAAGCTTTATAAATTGTTGAAGTCACTTTATAGCATATTTAGAGCTCATTTCACAGCAGTTTAAGGGGCTACACTGATGCTAATAACCTTCTGTGTTTCTTAAGCATTTATGATTTTAAAAATTATAAAACATTTGTAACATTTTAGAGTTATTTCTAAAAATAACACGGTAAATCTAATCATTATGTAATCATTACCAGATAAAAAATCCCAGTGCTGTAAAGGCCCGTTTTCCAGTACTGCCCAACGTTTCGTATATTTGGGAGAGTGTTTCATGCTAAAAACCCCACGAGAAATCACAGAATCACAGAATTGTCTAGGTTGGAAGAGACCTCCAAGATCACCTAGTCCAACCTCTGACCTAACACTACCCAGTCCTCCACTAAACCATATCCCTAAGCTCTACATCTAAATGTCTTTTAAAGACCTCCAGGGGTGATGACTCCACCACTTCCCTGGGCAGCAAATGCAACAGGTCAAAATATTTGAGGCCTGAAATCCTGATCAGGACAGAAGAAACTTCATTGGTTTGTGACAGCAGCTCTTCTGTTTTGCTAAGCTGATAAGTTGTAATAGGTTATAATTTCTTTGGTCTCTTTAGCCACCTGAAATTAAGAGCAATTAACCAGAAGACAGCTCCTTGCTTTCTGCCCACTTTTAATATAGCTAGTTATAACTCTGTGTTCAACTATCAAAACCATTTAGGAATGAGCAGTGCTGAACACTCCAGAAATCCAAGTCATTTATAAAACACTCATGCTATATGAGGAGATAAAGTTAGCCTAGATCCTTTTAAAAATAATTTAGTTGCAAATTCCCATTGGCAAAACAGAAGGCAATCTCTCTGAATGATGTAAAACCTTGTTATTGAAGCAACAGTTCCATCTCTGAAGATATTTACGTACTTTCAAGCATTAACTGTCTGTATATGTAAGTGATGTCCCCAATAACACTAGTGAACCAGGCCTCTCACTGTTTCTGTTGGAGGGGAGTGAAGCACAATGGGGTTTTATTGATTAGGTTAATTGGTTGTTGCCTTGTTTGACCCATCTGTGACTTGCTGGGATCTGCCTGGTTGCTGCAGATTCTCATTCAAGACCTCAAATGCCTTAAATTGTTGATAAAGTAACTGCATCTGTGGCATTTCTCTTAGTCCATGTAGTTATATTTTTCCCTAACCACCACAGGGTGTGTGGAGGTAAAGGATGAAAGTAGAGACCCTTATAAGACCCAATGACCAGTGCCCAGAATGTCTGCTAAGTCTCTTCAGACACCGTGAAAAATTCAGAGATGCTCATTTTTGGATTGTGATTACTGTCGATTCACTATTTCCTGACGTGTAAATGTGTATACACTTTTTCTTGATGACAGGTATTAGTAGTTTATTCATTTTATTTTCTTTTCTTTTTTTTTCTTTCTTTTTTTTTTTTTTTTTTAATTTATTTCTACATAGCAATCTTTTAGCCTTATATCTGTAAAATACTATGAATGTTCTGCATTCTCACTACCGCTTACTAATCCTTGAACACTGAGTTTGGAGCTGCACAGTAGAAACCTTGAGTTTATCGAGGATCTAACCCAAAAGTTGTAGTTAATGTCCACTGAGTCAAAATGTAACATTTCACATAAATACTGGCCTAATAAATTTTCTTTGCTGTATGTGTGGGGTTATAACATAATGTAGCTGCATTTTTTATTTTTTAACATTTGCGTTGATATGAGAATTGGGTTCTGTTCACCGCCGTGGTGGCAACGTGCCTAATAGTGCTGGGTTTGATTGAATAAATGTATTGAATAATACTGGGATGGCAAATAATACAATTCTCCAGGTCTGCAGCTGTTTCAGCTATGGCGCTTATTAGAATTTCTAGTTGTATTCATGTCATGAACTGTATGCACAAATTATACATCCTTATGAAACAGTTAATGGTTGAGAATATTCAAAACACTTTTTGTCTAGATCATGACATCACAGCCACTTCCCATTTCAGCAGGCCCACAGTAGTTAATTGTATCACACTGTTACTAAATATGCATGAATTTCTGGTAGATTATTCCACGTACAAGATGTATGTTAATTCACTACTTGCAGTTTATTAGACTATTCCATGTAAACTGTTTTGAGCAGTAAATTACAAGATTAGGGCTTTTAATGTTTAGGGATATCATTAGACATTGTGTGCTGGAAGTAGATTTGACAAATGCTCTTTGCTAATGGAGTATATTTAAAGGAGAATCTGCATGAATTAATTTTAATTACTGTCACATTAAAGGATATGAAAACAACTAATGTCAAAGGTGTACCAGTGCTGTTGATTCAGTGTTATTGTGCGTGTATGATTATAGAAGCCCATTTACACAAATATTTCTTCAAATAAACAAACATGCAGACTTTCTTTTGAAATTTTCAACTATGCTGTGACCTGATTTTTTCAGTTTTTATATGTTTGAGTTCTGTAGTGAAATGTATGTACTTACGCACTAAAACAAAGCAAAATGTTGAGATGGCTGAAGCTGCTGTATGCTACACAGTACCATGAGAATTCACAGGCTCAAGGCATGAGGAAGGCAGCCACTGCATGTGTTTGGGAGAGGAAAATGTTCTGCAGTGCTTCCTTGGAGTTTGTCATTTGTGTTTTTGTTTTGTAAAGAGAAATTTTAATGTAGCACAAGCAGTTGCATCTCAGGACCTGTCTACTAAGTAAAATACTGTCTAGTATTTTGTTTTCTAATTTACCCCAAGACTACCAATTTTAATGAGACCGTGGCAGAATAGGAAATGGGAGCTGCACCCAGCCCAATTTGCAATATTTCATAAATACTGCCTCCTAACAACTTAGCAAATACAAAAGGGAAAGTACAGCAATGGAATAAGTTTGCTTGAGTGTCATACAGCTCAAAGAGGCTCTAATGAGCATTACAGAAATTGAGACCAACTTCCAGGCACCAATTTGCCTTTTTCCAGCAACAACATGAGGGAAGCTGCAATCCATGCAATTATTGGATGTACTGTCACCCATTGTGCCATCTCTCATTTGAAAAAGTGAAATACAGAAACCATTTCTAATACCTGCACATAGTTTGCTGTATAAATGTTTCTATTCATTTTGTTCACTTTTTTTTTTTTTTAAAGGTCCTGCTAATGAAGATTTCTTAAGCTGTATGCTGCAGCCGTGCTCTGAAGTTAGAAAAAAAAATAATTTGCCTTTATCTTATGGAACAGCAGCCTGATCTGTGGCTCAGTGATCCAGCAGAACAGAGTGGGTCCTAAGGGCGCTTACAGCTGCTGGCTCTGGAGGAATTCCTGGCTCAGAGTTAGCTGAAGTACACTCCGAGGCAGAAACTCCATTGACATTTGAAACTCTTCTTTGCATGCTTCCTTGATTCCGGGCAGTGAGTGCCCAGTACAGCTACCCTGCCATTTCATGCCTACTGCTCTGCTAGGGTCTGTAATAGGGAACAGCCCAGAACTGACACCCCCATACACACACACTGCCCTGACACACATGTGCCCTGACTGGGCAAAGACTGAATGTCATTTCATGCCTGGTCTGTGTTACGGTTTGTAGTGGATGAATGATGCCGCTATATGGAGATGTCCTAAAATAAGCCTCATAGTTCCTGCTTTTTTTTTTTTTTTCTTCTTTTTAAGATATCAAATTTATTTATTCTTGAACTCCATTTTCTGCCCTTTTTGTCTGCAAAGAACTGGCAAATATCTGGAATCAAATGCATACAAATAGACATTAGCAAGTGTCTGGCTCTGACAACTCCAGCATCTACTGAAGAAGGAAAAAGCTGCAACTCTGCTGTATGAACTGTTATACATGGATAGTCCCATCACAGTGCAGTAGGGAATAGTGACATGTACACAAAGACTATTACAGCCCATCATTCATTTTCCAGTAGAATAATTCATAAACATTCATAGAAGCTTAGCTATGCTAAGCTGCAAACTTCCCATCTAACTACCTCAAAAACCTCAAGATCTTTCATTTTACATTGTAAACATTTTATTATGACACTTTTTGATTAGAATCACATAAATCTCTCAGCAGTGAATTCGTTGCATATATTTCTTGCTGAGAATGTAGCTGCAAGTAAGCATCCTCTGATATTTTTGATATGCAATTTACTCAGGTAAGGTAGCAGAACAATAACACCACAGAAATATTGGATCAAAAATTACACAGAAGAGTATTTTTCAAAGAGAAAGAGAGCATAACACAAAAGGAGCAAATAAAGGCTTATTTGCCATGTGTTGTTTGCAAAATGAACATTTTATTCAATATTTCCTATGTGTGAATTATGTATGCACTCCAGTGCCTTTGGGAAGATGCAAAACACTGTATAAGATCAATGGGATATATGACCTCCTGATAGTTTGTAAGGTATTGCTTTAAATGGAAAAATGAGCAATTTCATATCTGCCACTGATTATTCCTTTTCAACTCAGGTGAGCAAGAATATTGCATTTAAGGAAAGATATCTGTTTGTGTTCCCTCACTGGAGCCAGTTGCACAGTATATAATATTATATAATAAAGATATATTATATCTTTATTATGAAAAGATATATATTGGTGCACCGAAATTGAGTTTCCCTAGGCTAAAAAAAAAAAAAAAATCTGTTTCCAGTAAGCTGCAACTAAAAGCAGAGTATCCCAATTTCTTTAAGAATTTCAGTGAAGGTTGGTAATTTTTAGAACCTTTACTTGTGCAGTACTTGACTGGTTGTGGTGGTTTTACTCAGGTGGGCAGCCAAACTCCACCACAACCGCTCTCTCACTCCCCCTCTCCTCAAAGAGGAAGAGGGAGAAAATACAACACAGAGAACTCGAGGCTTGAGATGAGAAAGGTTTAATTAAAGGGAAAGGGAAAAGAAACAAAAGAAACAATCAGTCTGCGTGGAAGCACAGAGAGAGGGAAAAAAAATTATTCTCTCCTTCCCATCAATGAGCAGTGTTTGGCCATGTCCTGGGAAGCAGGGCCTCAAAACGTGTAGCGGTTGTTCAGGAGGACAGCCCCCTCCCCTCCCCCACAAGAGCCCCCCCTTTTATTGCTGAGTGTGACATCAGGTGTTATGGAATATCCCTTTGGTTGGTTTAGGTCAGCTGCCCCGGCAATGTCCCCTCCCCATCATTTGCCCACCCCCAGCCTGCTGGCTCTTGGGGGCTTGGAAGGAGTCCTGATGCTGTGCCAGCACTATGCAGCAATAGACACAACACTGGAGTGATATCAGTGCTGTTCCAGCTACGAGTGTAGAGCACAGCACTGTGTGGGCTGCTGCAGGGAAAAGGTGACTCCAGCTCAGACAGACCCAACACACTGGTATTAGGATCAAATGGTGGATGCTTCTGGCAGACCAATGCCACTTGCCCCTTGGAGACAGGCAGAAGTTGTGGCCACGTGAGTGCGTAGCCACAGTTGTCACTGGGGCAGCTTTTCAAATGTGGTGCTCTTACACCCATGCTCACTGCTTTTTTAATCACTTTCTAACTGCTTTTCAATGTTGTACCTGAGTTTGGGGCATACGTAAAGAGAAAATATGCACTTACTTCTCATGATGCTTTCAAAGTATGTGTCAGCGTCCAAGTGCAGAATTAGCTACTGCTTCATTCTAAGACATTCATCTACTCAGTGAACCTTTACAACATACTTCAAATAGTAAAGTAATTATTTTTTCTTTTAGACTCTATTTTAAAGAAAAATAACTTTAAACCCCCTTTCCATTGTAATTTATGCAAATTGTAAATACTTAAATGAGCGTCTGTGCAAACTTAAGCAATGAATGTCTGAAAGTTAAGTTCATTATTCTGTGGAAAGGAAAACTGAGAGTACAATGGTAAGAGGTATTGGCTAAAATAGATTCAAATATAGAATTTAGGAAACAGGCATTTAGAATCCCAAATGCTCTTGCTGCAGCCGTCAGAACATAAAACTGATGCAGTATTTTTTATTAATCAGTTTAATGTATAAATATATTTGATCTTGCTTCTGTCATGTAATTCACCTTACTGAGAAAAAAAATCCATACCATTCAATATCATCATTAGTTATATAGGAGACTAATTCTAGACTTCTCCAAAGTTAATACTTACCATGTTTCATAGAAAAGCTTTTTTTTCTAAAAAAAAAAAAAAAAAAAAAAACACTGAAAAATCAGCTCTTGAATCTGAGTGTCCTTAAGATATGTTCAAAGTGGAATTTAAGCTAAAGCAAACAAAAAAACACAAACCAACAAAGAACGGCAACAGAAAGCTAGGAGGGAACTGAAGTCATACATTTGATGTAATTAAGAACAAGAGCAGTTTCACCTGACTTCCCCTTAAAGTGCTCAGCTGGTAAGTTCCTATGTGGGGGCCTTACTGCCACTGCAGTTTACAATCATTGGCTAGAGCACTGCAACAATAATCATGATAGAAAATAAACAAGCAAACAATTGAAAAACATTCTCTGTTGTTGTTGTTGCAAGATCTTTCATTTTATAATCTTCCGATCAGAGAAAACAAATTACTGCTACAAGGATAATTAATAGACTTGAAAAATTGTTACATATTTTCAGCTAGGGCAGAAACTTGTATTAACCTAATTAATTAGGATAATTAATAAGGATAATCTGTGTTCCAGCAGAAGCTCTTCATTTGAACAAAACAAGTAATTGGTGAAGTGCAGCATCCTTCCAGTAACAACACTGTGCTAGAGTCTATTCCTCATAGTACCTGGCCACGCTGTGCGCCGCTCTTTCTGCAGGACAGACTGCAGCATGGGCAAACCTCATGTGAGACTGAAGGGCAGCTGCAACACTGAATGCTCCCATGTGTACTGGATGTGTTTTTTTCTGGGAGGATGGTGGCTGTGATACTGGGGGCACCTGCCAGCAGAGCTGGCAGAGGAGTCACAAATGACAATAGTGACCTAGGAGTTGATTTAGCAAATGGCAGAAAACTAGGTGTGGTCTGTGCTGTTATTCCTGCCCTTTGGAAGTGGAGGGTTAATTTGCTTGAAAAAGCCTTTCTCATGCCAAGCAAAGCTGCTGTTAAAACCTGTTAAAAAGGAGGAGACTGGGAGTTCAAGGTTAGCACAAGTAATCTCTTGTCATTAGGACTAGAAAAGCAGAAGGTATTGCTAATGCCTGAGGCTGGAAGGATATGGGTATGAATGTAGATACTAAGATAGGTGTCACTATTTTAGGGGAGAGCAAAGCATGTGGAAAAAAGGCAGCAAATAACTGGAACTCTACTTAGAAATTGCTTGTAGTGTTCACTGTCTGTTATTTTTTCTGGCAAGGGCAGTTGCCTGAACAGCAATTGCTTTGCCTCCTGATTGTCCAGAGGGCAGCCCAGAGACTGGAAATAAGTGTGGGGACGACAGCAAACGCTGAAGTCATTTTTCTGAGGATGTTCAGTTGTGATTACTCCTTTGCAGGTGCATTAACAAAAATCTAAAACAATTTCTCACTTTCTTCTTGTCATCACAAGTCTCAAAAAAAAGTATGTAAATCAGGTAAAAAAGTTAGACTTTTATGTTATGGAGAATTTTGAAGATATCATAAATATGGATTCAGTGACACAACCTTTTTATTTGAGTGCTTGAGAAAACATTCAGCTTCTTGCTATTGAAACTAAGTGCTTCAACTTTAAAAATAAGGTTGAAGTTCTTGCTTTACTTTCACTGTAAAGTTTGATGGTTGGAGTGAAATTTCTAGGTTGCTTTCTTTTTTGTTTATTTATTGTAACATAGATAAAGAGAATTGGTAATTTATTGTAACATAGATTACTGATTCTCTTTTGGCTCTTTTGCTTTGAGCTGTTTAGTTTATGAATCTTAATTGGAGGAGTCAAGGAGAAATAATATCAAACTCTATCAATGGAAAATTTGTATAAGAACTAAAGAGCAGCAGTGTCTGAGAGGTTTGGTTCACTTCACTAAAATTCCCTAAACTTCATTGTTGAAAGCTATCCTACATTTAGATGTAGGATGCAGTATTTTCTTTTGTTACCTGATCTTGGTCATCTGTTTTCCTAAAAATGACCTTTTCCTTCACCAGCTTATTAGATACTTAATATAGGTATTGTATAGATATAAGGTGCTCCTAAAGAGATCTAAAGTAAGCACCAGAAGAAACATTTTGAAATAGTTAGTAACTAGAAACAAAGTTTATCTTATTGCTTTTGGGTTTTGGAAGTTGCCTTTTTGGAAGTGGGTCTGAATGCAGTTTTAATAGAAAGGTGAAAATATTTTAATGTAACTAGCAAGTAATATCAGGTAATTCCCATGATGAAATAAGAACTTTATATATATATAAAATTCTCTTAGCTTAAGTTACTATATATATCTAGTTTTTTTTTTTATTATTATTATTATTTTTTAATGTTATGTATATGTATATAAAAGAGCTTAAGCTAAGAGAATTTTTGATAATCATGTGTCTCAAATGATTGTAATTGCATTTAACAGAACAAACTCCTCTGGCATACTTTAGCAGCAGATGATGAAAATTAATCTAAGTAAACATAACTAAATGGCAACCCACAACTGAGGACAATTTTTTTTTTTTTTTTTTAGTAAATGTTAATGTTAAGACTGAAACAAAAACCTTGCTCTGATTAATCTTTTAAAGATATAGCGTGCAGTGTGGCTTATAGAGTTACATAAAATTTAACTGTGGTGATTCCTTTATTCTGAGAAAGTAATCCTGGATGCTAAGGTATAAACAGTTTTGATATACATCTGTATATCTCTATATCTTTTGGAATTGTGAATACAACTAGTACAGAATCTTTTAATGAATGAAGAAGCACTTAATGTAAAACTGTAAGTTTCTTTTGGAATGAATCGTAAGAAATGGACCACCTGATGAGCTGCAGAGTTTTTTCGGGTTGTGCAGTTCTGTAAAAAATGAATTGATTTCAACTCCTCAAATATTCACTAGTTGGAGGTATTGTTACTGTAAATTATGTTTAATGGTGTATTCCAACTAATATACTCTGATGATTGGAATTAATTAAGCGTTAATAGATTAATGAGCAGGGAAAATCTGTGAGGGAGAGCTGATACAGATGGACTGCAGATTTTGAACACATATTAAAAAACAAAATGAAACAGATAAGAAATTACAGAGGAATCTTGCTACAGTCAAATTGATACAGACAGGTATTAGCTGATATCCAAAGAAACATCTTAAAAATATTAACACAGAAGCTGAGAAAATATTTATTTATGTAAAGATAGAATAATGTAGCTTTAAAAATGGATCTCACCTTTCTTTTCCAAAAACTTCCTAGATGTTTTTGTAAGTTTCTTATACAGTAGGAGGAGTTGTATATTCTCAGAAATTATGACCTGTTTGAGTTGTTATTATTAGGCATGGTTCACTAAAATTGTACTCTGGACAGAGAAGTATGAGCATTTGTTTTAAAACCCCTTAACACTTCTCTGTTTTTATCTATCTGTATATTATACTTTATGATGTATTCACCTTAATTTACAGCTTCATGGCATCAGGAGCTCATGGTCATTTTATAATTCTCAACTAAAATCAAATTGCCCCTTCCTCAGTCTTGTTCAACCACGAGACTCTCAGAATATGGCAAATTTGCTTCTAATTTGTCACCAACTCTTTGAATTGTGCAATTACATTTTATCTTATTTCTGTTAAAGGAAATAGCCCACTTGTTTTTCTATTGCAGTACACCCTACCACTATATCATCAGTAAATGTCACTGGGGCCTTATAGTAGTGTTGGAGTCTTTAATGAAATCCTGCTTTTAAAATTTATTCTTCATTTTAAGTATTTTTTTTTTAATTGCTTATGCCTTTATTTATTTCTGTAGTTGTGCATAATTTTCTTTACTACATCTCTATAACACATTTCTTTTTACATTGTGTTGTAACAGGAAGGATTTCTTAAACCTTCTGCTGTGCTGTTAGAAACAGACTCACAAGACTGAAAAAGGCCATTATGCCAATGAATACAATATTGAGCTACAATACTGTAGCTTTTAACAGAGCAAGTAGTAATTATTGCACCGATACTAGAGTACCTTAGTACATGTTGCTGAAGAAGGAATTGATTTATACATAGATGGGACGATATACAGAAAAGACCATCCTCAGTAGGCAACAGACTGTTTATCTCAAAATAAAAATTATGGACAAAAAAATATTGTATGCATTTTCATTACATCAGTATTTGATTGTTGCTTGCAGCTATATTTATCTTAAATGGTTCAGACATTGCCTTTTGCCAGAGTGTTTTACTGGTGCTAAACTGTGTTAATTTTCCTTTGCTGGTACATATACCATACTTTTATACCATAATTAAAGTCCTTAAATTATCTCCGTTATTAATAAGTGTTAGGTAACAATTTGGCAATGATTTAATAAGGAAAAATGGTCTTTGTTTTTCTCTTGTACAAATTTTTAATTTACCCAAAGCTATTTAATTATACTTTGTGTTAGTTTTGTGCTTTCTCATTTCCTTGTAGATAGAATTTTTAATGTTAGATTAGATCTACTTGTGGTGATGACAAAGATGAAATCTTGTTTGTACTGAGGTCTATCAAGGGCAAACTCTATGATTCTATCGAGGAAAGTTCCTTTTGTCTTCAGTGACTGTGGGATTTCGCCCTGAGTAAGAGCCTTTGGATATAAATTGCTATTACATTTTCATAGCTATTATCATGTTATTTTTCTTCCCAAAGCAATATTAAATCAATTGGACCATTGTAAATATATGGTTTTGACTCACTTCAAAATGAAATGTTTACTTCTGTTTTCAGGCATAGTTTCAGCTGATTCCTCTTGATCATTCTGCTTTTATTCTCTAATATCTTTTCATTTTATTTTATTTTTTTTTTGTGTGTGTGACATTTTACAGTCGACCTGAACCAAAAAGGTTAAACCAAAACATCCTTATGGTGTCTGTTCTGTTTTTCTAACACCTTGAAAACTAAATAAATCTGTGGGCCTATGTATACAAATAAATTTGCTTCTTACTCCAAATTAGGAATATTGGTAGCATAGGTTTAAAGCATGTCTATAGCATTATGCACATTCTGCTGGCATATGGGACAAATTGTCCCAACAACATGTGAGACAAATTTTAAGGTACCAAAATTTCATTTTACTAGTGCCAGCCTTAACTGTGTCTCTTTAAATAGCCCATTGGGAGTCCCCTTAAAGGAAAAAATTGCAGCTCTCCGCTGCTTCTGTGTATGCATAATGCAGAAAGAAATCAGATATCTCCTGTGTGCCCTGTGGCTCAGAGACTTTTCCATTCAATTAATAAGCACTGAAGTAGATGACAAGAATATTATTAAACAATTTTTCAATAGATGAAAGGTTTTGTAGACTTATGATGTCGGTTGTCAACAGAGCCAAATATCGTTCTGAAATAATCTTTGTTTTTTATTGAGAGGGAGAAAGAACATTTTCTGCTGTGGCTATATAGCCAATGTTCCATAGTCATATACATGCAGGACTGAATATACATACACATATATATGAATCCATGCATGCTTTGCTCTTCCACAATCAGTAGTACATCACGGGTCAGCACTGGATCTGAAGTTTGCCATTACTGCTGTTTTGACCAAAGCTCTTCATTTTGTGCTCTCCACTGGAATTATTAATTCACAGAATGGAGACAGCAATGACCTGCCTCCTGAATACTGTTCTAATATAACCAAAATATGAATCAAACGTTTAGTCACATTAAACTATTATTTCTGGAATGCGGTATTTTAAACCAAGGTCTGTTTTTATTGTAAGAATTTAACAAGTCTCACACACTTTATGGAAATTAGAAGGTTATTTTCTGTTTACATTGTAAACTCATTTCTTTCAGGCATTGTTTTCGGTATTTTTTCTTTTTGTGTGAGGCTAAAGTTCAAACAGTAATTAATACGTAGCCTGAACCTAGGAAGGAACCAGTCTCCTAATGTGAGGGCAGCTGAAAGCCAGAAGTCTTAATAGCTTTTTCTAATTGATAATCACAATGGTGCCTGGGATAAGAAGGAAGGGGAGATGACAGAAAATAAGTAAAAAGGCAAGGCATGGAAAATGAACTGGGAGAATAGAAAGAAAGAGAAAACAAGTTTGATGCATCCTATGGGAAAGTTTGTTTGCTGCTGAAGGGTTCTTTCAGTGCCTGAAGAAGATGCACAAGGATTTATATGTGCTGTCTCTGAGGAAGCCAATCATCTGTGATGTCTATAGTTATCTTAATTTGGTCCACATTAGTTTGAGGTGGAAGGAACTTGCTTAGGCTCTTCTTTCTGTACTCTCTAAAGTGGTAGGTTGCATACCATAAGGATTGTTTTCATTTAAGGTTGATACAGGAACTTTGTGTGAGAAATTCTTAAGCCATTTCCACTTGAGAAACTTATTTTAAGAGACTTTCATCAAAATAACAGAGTTGAATAAGTCCAGGAATGGGTATAAAATTTTGATAAGGCTCTAATAAACCTCTAGAAAAATCTAATCTCAAGATTTCTGTTATTTTTCTGCCTTGGGACTCCAGACTGGGAGTAAGAGATTTATTTACTTAGTGTTTTTGTTGTTGTTGTTTTGTTTTGTTTGTTTGTTTGTTTCTTTATATCAGAAAGATTTCAGTTGCCTTGATAGACGGCTTTCAACCTAATAACTGCAAGTTGCAGGAATAGGATGAATCTAGGGCAAACAATGTTGGGATATAAAGTCTGATAAGGCAAGTACAAGAGGAGGAAGTTCAGCTCAATGTGATTAGTGGAACACTTGATTTTCTTACTGTTCCTTGGCATTCAGCTCTAACTTGGTGCTTAACACTTCTGTAGCTATAGTGCTGGTTATAGCTTTTCAGCAACAAGCATGCTTGCTCACACTACTTGGATCCATCAGTCCAGCTTTCTTACTGAAAATGTAGTTGAAAGCACCTACTCTGTGCTGAAAATTTTAAACTGATCATAATGCGAGAATGTTGTCAGCTAGATAAATTTATCTTATCCAGCAACATAAAAAACAATCAATAACAAAAGGCAAAATAAATGACTAGTAATAGGTGTATCTGATGTTTAAATGAAGCATACCATATGCATTATTATGCCTAACAGCATATGTAATGTGCTTTAGATAAGGTGCTCATACTACTTTACTAAATTATAAAGCATAGCAAAGTGACACAGGGCTATGTTACTGGACAACAGAGTCTGTTATTTTTTTAAATTGTCTTTCTCATTCATCAGTAGACTTATTGAGCTGCTACCGAATTCAGCTGTGTTCACAGCACAGTGACAAAGCTGGAACATTTGCTCCCTGTGAACTCGAGGGCACTGGCCTGGATGTAGTCTTGAAATCACAAGAGTATTCAGTTTCTGTTGATTCTTATCCAAGGCAGGAAACTAAAAATCTGTAAGATAGAAACTAATCTTAAAACATATTCTCCTTAAACTTCCCTGCCTGACAGCTGGGTTTACTGGTTTCCCTGTGGCTGTCTGGAATGCCAACAGTTATAAAAGCTGGTAGTTCTTTCTTTCTCTTTCTCTCTCTCTCTTTTTCTCTCTTTCTCTCTTTCTCTCTTTCTCTCCCTGTGATTACTGATGATCCTTCATTCCTCCAGTGTTCAGGCTGGACCTACATGTGGACAAGCTGCTGAACTGCAGAAAACATTGCTGCCTTGTTACCAAGATTGTGGTTGGCTTCACGTACCATCTTTCTTGGAAACCTATTGTCCAACTGTGGGAAGAAGAAAGGAATTTCTTGGGAGTTGCTCCCCAGGGAGAGACGGAACTAATCCACTTCCGCTGTTCTTGCAGAGTGTGCTGTTGTGAACAAAACAAGTTCTTGTTTAAACCAGAGAATAAAACAAGTTGCCAGAAGAAGCATGACAAAGAACATATGTGTGCTAACATTTTTCTTTGCTAGAAGAAAACACACAAGATCTTTTTCATTAGTGAAACAAAGTCAGATTGCCAAGGTGAAATAATTCTGTGGGCAGTTCAGAAGCAGACAGCTACAGTTTATGAAGATCTTTGCGAATGTTAGAGACTAGAATTGGATATCCATAGCAGTCACTTTCAATTCTGTCTCACAGTTGAGAATATTACTTGAAAAATAGGTAGATATTCCAGGGATATTCCCTCTCCCTCTTCCCTTTCCCACTTCATTTTTAGTCGGTGTATGTTTTAGTTATCTTAGTGTTTTGTAAATGCGTCAAAAACATGTTTTTTTTTTTGAGTACTAAATGTATTACAAGAAAATCAGCCAAATTATCCAGAATGAAAAGTAAAGCTGAAATTTAAAATTCTTCAAATAGCCTTAAAAATCTGCTCACTGATTTGTTTATTGAGTATGTTGCTATATTGGGGAATTTGCCTGCCAAAAGGGATGGTTAATGTTCTTTGGTTCCATTTTTTCAGTAATAGTCTATAATTCTAAGATTGTCTGCAAATTAACCTTGCAGATATCTGAATTGAATACAGTCCATAGTTTGAAGAATAAATGTGGTAGGAACCCTTCAAAATTACAGATTTTTTTGGGGTACACTTTTTCTTGATAGGAATCTGAGTTCTTAAATAATGCACATTAACATTTTCTAGCTGTCTTTTAGGTTAAATTGAAACCTGGAATTGAAACCTTTACTTGTGTTTTTATGTTCTCTAAACTATTAGTGACGTGAGCGAACCATTAGATGTTTGAATTGTTCTTTGCATTTTTTTTTTTATTATCTTCAACATGCATGTAAATGCTTATTTTCACATATTAGCAAAATATTCCTGAAATAAATTAAGGCATTTAACGTTGGCCACGACTTTACCATTGTTAATGCATGTTATTTGCATAGGAGCAGTACCAATGAGCTACAGGCATGGCCTATGCTTAATACAGACTTAGAAATAGAAAAGTTGACACATTATATAGTCTTTACAATTAGAAAAGTGATGATAGTCAACAGGTCACAATTACAATTAGGAAAGTGATGAGAGTCAACAAAGAGGAAGGAAAAATGAGAGACTGATACTATTTTTACAGTATGGTGAGCCATGTCTTCAAAACACCACCTGCTCACCTGGCCGATGTATTGTTTTTGAGAAAGCTAGAAGAAAAAGTAGCTTTTCAGAGACAGATATGAAAAAGTAGGCTTCTGGTTATATTAAGGCAGCTCCTTGAATCATGAAGCACATGAAAACTCCATTCCATCTGAAATTATTCATCTGAAAATTTACTGAGCAGGGAGTTGATTCCGTTGGCTGTTCTGAGTCTGTCTTGCCAATGAGTCTTTTCAGTGACCTCTTCGAGCTGAAGGAAAAAAAATCTTTGACTTTCATGTAGAGATGATGTTTTGTCACTTTAGCAGAGGTCTCAGTTACAGTAGTCTTACACTGAAGGCACTCTGTTGAATTGCACAACATTAAACATGGTGAGAACAGGGTGAGAAGAAAATCAGGTTGTTTCTGACACCAAGTATGTAGATGGAACACATGGACTTTGATGTGAAGGCCTGACACACAAAATAGATTCCTCTAACTTCACTTGAAAAGAATATGGTTTTATGTAAAGTAAATTTGCCAGCATTGTGCTATTTGCAGATGTGGGAGACAATATATGTCTTAATATCATCAGTGCTTTAATTACCTCTGTAAGCATGATGTATTGTGGCATTTCTGGTTAAAGTCCTAATTAGCCTTCACTATCTAATGAGCATATGAAGGTTTGGCTTTTTATCTTATTCATTATTATGAATGATAGGGCAACTGTTTAAAACCTCCAGTTTTACACTGAGACATGATTATTTATGAAAAGGCCTTGCCCTAGAAATGGAAATAATGATAATTATATTAAATCTTTTCATGGTTTATGCATTTTTTTTTTTTGCAGTGAAGCAGATGCCTATAAGACACTAATTACCAAGAGGGGAAATACCAGACAGGCTTATTTTACTAGCGCATGAACCCAAATTCACATTTTTTATATCCCTGCTACCATTAATTTTCTTAATGTATGTACTTTTCAGGTGCTTGACATCATGTCATATGCATATGTTATAAGCACATTTATTGCTCAGTTTTAACAGCTTATGAAGGTTGACAGGATGACCACATAAACCTGCCTGTTTAGCACTTCCAATTGCAGCTGCTGCTGCCGTTTTGCACTGATAAGGGCATGGAGACTGCTCAATACTAAGTATGCCTCCAAAACATGTGCAAAGGTAGCACAAATGCAAATGTTGGGTTTACACCCACCAGTAGCTGGCAACATTGTGATGCTTTCTGTGCCTGCCTGAGAAAATGTGATTTTATTTTTTTTTGCAATTTCATGATCATCTGATTTATCTATTGCTGAAATGGACTTGAAAAAAATGCAAACTGCTTCGTGGGACATGGCTATCTTTTTGAAGAAGACGTTTTTATAGTTTGTGAAGTTTAAATAAAGTTTTAACCAAGTTGATGAGCATATCTTTTTGCTCTCTAAAGGAAGGATAGTGAAATGGTCATGTTACAGGTTATGGCGACACTGGGGAGCTGCATAGTTTTACAGTGTTTCTTCACAGCATTCTTATATGTGAGTCATTGCTAGGTGCACCTTACTAGTGCATAGGCAATTGCTTTGTGCTGTGGGAGCTTAGGCACCAGGCTGTAGTGCACAGCAAAATAGAAGCCAGCAGTATGCGAAGGAAGTCCATGTTCCCCTTCTATTCCCAGTGAGACAGTGGTCTTATCCCAGAAATGTCACCTTGCTTCGTGACAAAGAAAGAATTGCAGTTTTCATTGTAGTATTTGAATGATGACTGGGTACACATTTGGAAAGTGATGAATAATACAGCACAGATAACATTTAATAACATCTCTTGCCAGCTGCCATCCCGTAATTCAACATCTTGAAAAGTGATTTTTATTTTGATTTCACTATAAATCTTTATGTCTGTCTATCTCCATTGTTGGCAAGACAAGGAGGTAACAAATGAGTGAAGAGCTGTTCTGATTTAATCTTAGGTAACTGTGGGTGTCAATTCACAAGTTTAAGACAATGTCAATGGATCACTTTGCTCATGGAGAGCATGCAGATAATAAAATGGAAAGCAAGAGGCCAAGAGCAGAAAACAAGAATATGCAGATAAAAACCCTGTTGCCATATGCCACACTTTTTGTTAACATATAGCTTTTGTAAGCAAATACAGCAGAACTTAATGAAGGGAAACTTTTGAACAATTAGTCCAGTTCCTCAGAAAAACAGGACCTTGACAGCACAAGACAAAGTTGCTTTTCTGAGACTTTGAACCTCTCTTATATGAAATGTGTTTGAATGTCTTAAATCAAATCAAATGTATATTCTACCATGCTAACATAATTTCAGCACAGATGTAATGAGGAATCACACCATTCCCTCACAGTGATGTTGTGATCACTCCCTTTAGGATAACATTTTGCACCTTATTACCGATTCCTACTGCCTCGATGCTCACATACATACATATACCTTGTCTTCGGGCAGTTACCACCAAGCTCTACGCACAGCAAGCTCATTCTTCTTTTTTCCCTGATATTCTGCAGTCTTCAGAAACTTGTACAATGTCTTTCCTCAGTTGCTGAATTGTAGCACAACGTGACTTTGGTCACCAGAGTTACAGTTCTCACTTTCAATGCTATTTAATAAAGCTGATAGAGACAAGAGTGAATGGAAGATATTATTAGAATTTTTATTTCTCCATAAACCTGAGTCACACTAAAAGGAATGCTTTGGTTATAACATTTTTATCCTCATCCATTAATAGCATCTGTGGTAGTGTTTTAAATCCTATTTTTATGAAAGAAGTATTAGTAAGAAGAACGACTTCTTAACTAAAGAAATCTACTTCATTTTTTTAGTTATGATCTCTTCTTTCCTCACACTCCTCTCTTGTGGTTTGCTTTTTTTGATCAGCTTTTTTATATGTTTTAAATATACCTAGCTAAGTTCATCAGTTCTTTATAACAAGGCAGGAAGATGCTGTATGTGGGATACTTTTGCCATGAAAAAACCCACACTCGTGACAAAATGGGGCGGTGCCTGGTAATACTGAAAGGCTAAACAGATAGTTGTAAACACAGATACCACATATTCAGTATTTGGATGGAAAGTAAACTTTTAATTCGTTATGCTTATTTTTTTGTTGCTAATAAGAAATCTTTGGATTTGTTAATATTAGAGAAAGAGAATATTTAATGGAAAATAAAATTGGATTTTTTTTAAGCCTTAGCTACTTTAAAGTATTTGCACAGTTAAGTCATGGATTTTATATCTGATGGTGAATTAAGGCTAAATTAAATATTTATTAGTATGCTCACAGCACACCTGAGATCCTCAGCTGTTCAGAGCTATCTTAATCAGAAAAAAGAGAATATGTATGTGTCCTAGAAACAGACATTGATCCTGCTACAATGAAGTGTATGGCATTAAGGACTGTGCAGAATTCAACTTTTCTTCTTGGGTAATGTTTCTAGATGGTTACAGTGGTTAGGCATCTCTGCTGAAACATGTCCCTGAACTGTGGAATATACTATAGAATATTCCATTAAAACAGTTTATGAGTTTGCAGTAACTTCCATGAACAAAGATAAGTAGTTTTCTACTTCTAGCTATGTGAACTGAATTAAAACTATACACTATTGTATTTTTCCAACACTATGTGAATTGTTGAAGATGGTAATATATGCTTTTTTTTTTCCCAAGATTTTTACTTTTTTTTTTTTTTTTTTTTTTTTTTAACTTTTTATGCATATATTAGAAGCTGAAACGGAAGGCTAACAGGAGCAACATAGCTTCTAAGGCAATTTTTATTTTTTATTTTTTTTCTCAGTGTGAATTCAGATCAGTATAGGCATAACCATCTCACCTGGTTCCAGTCTAAATTTTGATGAAGTCATTGGAAATGTCATGTGTATAGGAGAGGTCTAAGGGAGCTAATCAAAATGCACTGTCATAGTCTATGTCATTACATAAGTATTATGATGGAGGTTTTAAAGAACTCTTTTATTGAATGAAAGGTATCTGTAGAGCAATATACAGAACTGTTGTTAAAGCAATGACTTCTTCCAGGAAAGTAGGCCATATTTCTCTGTGTTATTTATTTTTATGGAAAATTTGCCTTTTCGTTACTTCTCATTTCCAATACATTTCTGTAGACATTCTTTGTGTGTATATATAAAACTACAACTCTTTCCCAAATGGTATTCTCTTTAGTAAGACTATGGGTAATCTCATAAGGCATCAAAAAAAACCCTTTATTGTTTTCTATATGAATTTGGCTGAAAGCACATCTATTTTTATTACATTTTATCTAAGCATTACCTATTGTTAAGCTTCTTCCAAAATGCTGTTTTGTAAAACATCTCCTAAAGAAAGAGAATGATGTGTTTTTAAATTGTTTTACTGTCATCACCATCTGGTTAGAAAAGTTATTGATATTGTTCTCATTACTCATAAAGCTTTATAAAGAGCAAATGTGTCCTTTGACAAAAAGTGAAATAAATAGAAGTTATACCTAGCACACTCAATGAGAGCTCAGACGTTGCTTTCTGTTCTTTCCACGTTAACTTACTTCAGTTCTGCAGGAAGCATGGCAACAGGAAAAAATGGCAATTCTTGTGCAATAAGAAAATTCAGACATGATTATGTGTGAAAGATTGGACGAACATAGCAAACAAAAAAGGATGATTGATGTAGGCTCTGTATCTTTGAGGGTAGCATGTCTTACATACAACAGGAGATTTTGTGTGTTCTTATTGCACAAAATCTTTTTTCCCATTATGCAGCATTCAAATGCTTTGAAATACCACAGCCTTCAAACAAAAATGTTGCAAAGAAAAATACATAGAAACCTTTTCTGAAAGCTTCCTTTTTTTTTATGATGTACATACCATATGAACTTTAACACTGCTGCACATTAACACTTGCAGAATAGGTTTCAGTTGCTTCAGGGTGCTGCAATATTTCTACAGTAAAGAGACTTAATTTTCCAAACATGCTATTGGGTCAAGTTGTCCTTTTGCAAACCATATTGTTTTATGTACAGTACAGATGGTTATCATGGCTAGGTGAGCTGTTTGGTTGGTTGGTTGCTTCTGTATTTTCTGCACTTCTTTGCATAGCTGCTAGGAATAACTTATCAAAGTTCATACATAGACATGAACTGGAGAAGTGTCTGTCTTTTTTTTTTTTTTTTTTTAGGAAACTAACTAGCAAGGTAATGTTACTACCATTGGATGGAATGGTTTGTCCCAGATCACCCAAGTCTGAGGAAGAAGTGGAATCCGAAGCTGGCTATTATAAAGCCTTATATAAAATGCACAAACACAAAATCGGAAATTCAGAGTCCTAGATAAATCCTAGGTTTATGTGGTCCAGTATGTGTTCTCTAATAGTGGACAAAATCAAATGCAGGTGGCAACAACAGGCATGGTGTATCCTTAGAATATTCTTCAATCCACAGATATTATGTTGCTCAGAGGGAGCTGGGGTGTTTGTATGGTTTGAAGTTTGATTATTTTTTCATGTAATTTGCTCTGGCTCCTCTTGAGCCTATGTAAACTTTTAGCATACCATGGCAGGACATTTCACACACTAATTACGTGCAAAGGACCACTGCCTTCTGTTGCCTGCAACCTACCTTCTGCTGACCTCATTTCACGGCACCTAGTGCCATATTAGAATGATTCTTATCCATGGTGGTTGGGGTTTATAACTGTTCCATACATCTTGCCAGGGTTGTATCTGTTTAGAGCTGACTGTCTTTCTTGCCCTTCGCCCTTTGGCAATTGTGCGGGACCGGTCTGTATGCAGTGTTTAAAATGCCATTGCCCTGTGGACTTATATAGTGCCACAGTTAGTGTTTTTTTTTTGTTGTTGTTGTTTTTTTTTTTTTTGTTTTTTTTTTTTTTTTTCTTTTGTGATCCTTTTTCAGTAATTACTGAACAACTGGCTAGCTTTTTTGACTGTTTCTGGGAAGTCAGGTAATCTCAGCTGATGCTTGCATGCTCAGAAGCTCAAAACTCTGGTTCATAAAAGAGAATAGCCAGTCTGGATCATCACGGATGTGAAATTAGGATTTTTTCCCCTGTATGCATCATTTTACATTTATCTGTGCTGGATTTTATCTCCCAGTTAGTTGCTGAGGCACTCAGTCCCATAAGATATTTATGCAATTCTGCACTCTTCCTCATTTTTGCTCCCTGAATAATTTGGTATCCTTGAAGTATTTACACACTTTTTTTTATGCAGTCTGATGCATTGGCTGTTGGTGTCCAGGTTTTGGCAGCAGGGGGCTACAGGTGTCTCTGCAGTGTGTGGAGAATGCCCTGGGGGAATTGCGGCCTTTGGAGAGCCCCTGCAGGAACAGGGAGAGGTGTGAGAAGCAAGGAACATGTTATGGACTGGCTGTACTGGGCACTGGTGCTGCTACATGTGGGGAGGTCAAGGAGTTGGGAATGGAAGAGCGAAGCTGGGAAAAAGGGAGGGTCAGCTGGTATTTTAGTTTTCATCTTTGTTTCTCACCATCTAAACCTCTTTCAGTAGGCAATACATTCAATTATTTTTCCTCAAGTTGTGTCTGTTTTGCCTGCAGTGGTCACTGGTGAGTGATCTCCTGTCTTTATCTTGACCTATGAGCTCTTTCATCTCATTTTCTCCCCCTGCCCTGTTGAGGAGGTGAAGTGGGAGGGCAGCTGTGTGGGCATCTGGCAACTGAGTGCAGTGGGCTGTCTGGCACCGGCACAGACTGTGGAAATCTGGTGACTTCTCTCTGCTGCAAAAACTATTTACTCCTACTTTGTTTCCCATCTTTGTCCAAATATATGCATACATATATACACCTTTCTTATCTCAGGGCTACTGAATAGCCTGGAGAGCTTATGGTGCAGAAACTCGCATCTCCCTTATTTATTCATTCCTGTTTATTTATTTTTTATTTTTTCTGAAGTACTTTCAAGAAGGTTCGTGAGGTAGGATTTTGCCTTCTTATTATATAAAGTCGTATGGATGTGTCACCAGTATACTATCTATTCTAAGTTATACTCATTATCCTCTACCCACTAAATCTGTTCTGCAGTACTCTTTCTGCTATTTAGTATGGATGGCAGGGTTTTTACTGCTTTATAATTTGCCATATCTCCTCTTGAGCTGTTTTAAAACCAGTGTCACATTTGTGGGTGTCTAATCCTCAGGTCCAACAGAGTCACAGTGTGATGAGAGTGGATGTACAGACACACAGCTACTCCTGCAACGTGTGTTACAAAATGAAGCATACTCTACTGAATTTAGTACACTTTTTTTTTTTTTTTTTTTTTCCGTAGATTTCCTTTCATTGCAAAATATGTTCATGTTTTATTGAAAAACACAGAAGTGCAATGTTTTTGAAATAATCAACTTTGTGAGTGAGTAGGATGTTTTCAGTGGAAGGAGAAGTGTTGCTTTTACAAGAATACTTGTAAAAATAATTATATTTATAATATCTAATCTTATATAATAATTATTATTAATAATGTAATCTTTTAATTATCTTTGATACTTTTAGGCTCTTTCAAATAAATGAAGTCTGCCAAGGAATTCCAAAATTACTAAGGAGGGAGGAGAGGATAGGTGAAAAGCAAACAGACTGAGGCAATCACAAAGGCACTTTTTCATCTGAAATGTGAATTAAAAAACAAGAGCAGTGTCATGTAACGCTGATTTTTTCCTATATTTTCCTGTAATAAATCCACTCTGGAAATTGGTGATTATGAGTTTCTTAAAAAGCAAATGCAATGAACAGGTGTGATGCAAGACATTATAAAGGATGAAGACTGGTTATTCAGAGGTTTAGTGACACTTATGGATTCCTGAGGCAAAAGGTTTATAATAGGAAGTATATGTGATATCTTAGTTATGTAATTAAGTTCAATGTTTACAGTTTATGGCATGGGAAAACATCAGGACATATTTCAGGTATTTTAGTTTACATGTGTAATTTTTGCAATAAGATATGACATTCAAATGGATACATATCTTTCCATTTATGATGGCATAGCTCAGTATATAAGAGATGCAAGATATGTATTCTAGTCTAATTTTGCTTGATAGAGGCAAAATGGAAATTATAAATAGGTATAAATTATTGTATGCATTTAAAATTTTCTGGAGTAAGTGTTGATCCTGTAAAAATATTTTGTCAGATTTTAGGAACAGTCTGTATGTTTATAGCATAGTTTGAAACACAACCCTTTATTTTATTTTATTTTATTTTATTTTATTTTATTTTATTTTATTTTATTTTATTTTATTTTATTTTATTTTATTTTATTTTATTTTATTTTATTTTATTTTATTTTTCCCAAGAGGGAGACATCTCTTTTGAGTTAAGAGATATCAGATGATCACAGAATCCAGGAATAATCTGTATTAAAGATGAATGGTGATCTAAATCCTACTGGCTTGCCTTCCACCTTACTTGCTATGATTTAGCTACCACACTGACAACCTTCTCAGCAAGTGCCAACACTATGCTGTGCAGACAGGATCAAATTCAAGGTCTTTCTGGGGATGAGTGCCTTGCAGAATCATCTGCGTTACCTTCTTCTAGTGGTTTCCAGTCATGGTAGCTAGACTGCTGGTTTCACGATACACACAAAACAGTTTAAAGCATGTGTTCTACAAATGCTATGTGAGAAATAGCCTCTGCTGGAAACCAAGGCCACTAGAACAAATTTTAGATGTTATAGCAGTACCACAGAGAAAGATACTGCGTTAGAGCAATGGTGTATGGTGCAGAGTTGAAAGAAAGAATGGAAAAGGGTCACAGGCAAACAGTGACGCCTTTGTTCTAAAAGGTTAAGATAAAACAAACAACTAGAGATCAAGACAGTTAAAAACCACTGCATTTAAACTCCCTGAAAATGGCAACTGAGCTCATGGATTTCCTTCAGGAAGAAAAAAAAAGGGAAGAAAGTAGATAGGTGAATGAAGTATGTTGGCATGATTTGGTTTTAATTCAAAAACAGATCGAACATTTAGATATATTTATTTATTTACAGAACTAAAAAAAATAAAAAATAAAAATCCTTCCATGAGTCTTAATGAATGAATGACTGGTTACCCACAATTTTATGTCCTGCAAACTCCCTCAAAAAGCTCTCTGGTCTCCCATTAGGCCTATAACTGCTTTTCTTTGTGTGTTTGTTTGGCTAAGAGCAACACATGGCATGGCTGCTTTGGAGCTACTCATGGTTGACTGATCATCTCATTGCTCCCCTTTAGCTGATGAGTGAAATGAGAACAGCTTAAGTCTGAATTCTCCCTGCTCTCTTTTGTCAGGGCACTAGTTAGTTGCAGTTCTCTATTCAGTCATTTGTGTTCACAAAGTTGAAAGTTAAATTGGTGAAACCTTAACCACATCAAATTTGATTGAAATGGCCTAGCTAATTGAAGAACTATTGCAGGGAGAGTGAAGGACTGACAAATGATGATGGACAAACAGGGAGTGGGATAGGTATGGTTTGCTTCTTCAGTAAAGCTGGAGAAAGCTAAAAGACTTTAGAAGTGCTTTTCACTCTGTTATGTAGTCTCTGAAATAGTATAACCATAATGAAAATAATTATCCTAGAAATGGATGTTGTTTTGAGAATCCTTATACAAATCCTTATATCTTCTAAGTATACAGTTATGTTTTGCTCTTTTGAGACACTTACTTGGTCCTCATTATCCTACATATTTAATTTAGAACAATGCTGTTGAGCAGAATAGATCTAAAAAACTTAACATTTATCTTCTTGTTATAGTTCTGTGCCATAAACAGCAGCAGTTGTTTTGGAATATAATCCATCTGGATTTCTCCTGAGTATTTCACAGCTGTGTGGATTTTTTTTTCCTGCAGAGAGGTTGCAAGGATGTACTGGGTCTGGCTGGAATGTTAACTTTCCCTGCAGCAGCCCATACAGTGCTGTGCTCTGCACGTGTAGCTAGAACAGCAGTGTTATCACACCAGTGTTGTGTCTGCTGCTGAGCAGTGCTGGCACAGCATTGGGCCTCTCTCTAACCCTCCTAGGGGGTGGGCAAAAAAAAATGAGAAGAGAACCATCACCAGAGCAGCTGACCTAAACCAACCAAAGGGATATTCCATACCATATGATGTCACACTCAGCAATAAAAGGTGGAAAAAGGAAGAAGAGGGGAGGGGTGTGCTCTCATTGTGAAAACATCAGTCCTCCTCCCGAACATGTGTTGAGGCCCTGCTTCAAGGATGTGGTCAAGCATCGCTCATTTGTGGGAAGTAGAGAGTAAATTCTTTCCTCTGCACTTCCACATAGACTTTATTTTTTTTTATTTTTTTTTTTCTCCCTTTTTTCCCTTTCCCACTCCCTTTTCCTTTTTTTTTTTTTTTTTTTTCCCCTTTAGTTAAATGGTTTAGTTAATAATAATCTTTCCTTTATTATTATCATTATTATCATTATTATCACTATTACCCTTTAATTAAATTATCCTTATCTCAACCCATGAGTTGTTCATTACTTCTTCCCCTCCTCATCTAAGGAGCGGGAGTGAGAGAGCAGTTGTGGTGTTTAGCTGCCTAGCACGGTAAAACCACCACAAAGGAAAACCTTGGAGCTATGCAGCTGATGAATTTTATATCAACATATACTACCTCACATGTAAAAGCACAACATTGCAAAGAATGTATTTTGGGGTTTTGGAAACTATCTAAGCTGTCATCTTGACAGTTCAGAGAAATCCTGACAAACTCTTCTGATGCACCTGAAAAATATCATTAAAATCTAGTGCATGAGACAGATATTCAGTTACTCGGTATGCCTGGTTTACAAGAAGTTAATCTCAAAGTTACTTTTAAAGAAATGGATGTTAACTTTGGTGACAAGTGGATGTTAAAATCGCTAATCATAAACACATGGAAGAAATAGCGTGGGCCTGGCTGTTGGATTGTACAGCTGGTAATAAATAATCTCCCACAAATTTCCCAGTGGGTAAATATAGACAGTTCGTGGGCAAATATTTGGTAGGTTTGTTGTTCCTTATATTTCTCTGATATAGAAAAGGATTTACTCTACTAAACTCAGAATTGCAGCAGGAGCATGTAGTAGGGAGTTGGGTTCATTTTAAAGAGATTTTGATGACTATACACTCCTTTCACGAAGTGCTGCAGGGCCTCCATATTACTGGTTTTATTATTATTATTTTTTTTTTCCATAGCATAATTGAAAATATTTTCAATACAGGTACCTGGGTTGAGCTACAGGTTTTATAAAGAAAAGTTAACTGCAAATAATACCTGAACAATAATATTGCTTTTAATGCTCCACATGCTCTTGCATAGTGGCAATGCAGAAATTATATGATATATGATATATAAGCAGTGGCATCCTGAAAGAAACATGACTACAAAATAGTGCTGTGTTTTGTCTTTTCATGGCAAATTTAGTTAGCTTCAATTTATTATTATTTTTAATACCAGGTTCTGGCCTGTTAGGTTATATTAATTACAATGTAGAATGGTATGTTATCAAACCTCTTCTGCAGTCATGATATGTTTGTATTTCCTGTGGATTAAAAATGCATATTAAATATAGTAGGAACATGCAGTGTAAATATCTTCAGTTTGATTTTTATTTAAGAGCCTCAAAATTTTTTCAAACTGTCAAAGCCCACGTATAGCAAACAATACGTGAGAACTTGAGTATAACTGAGCTGAATTCCCTCCTCTGTTATAAAAAAAGCTGAGCAGGTGCTAGAACCAGGTGACCTCTAATGGTCCTTCCAAATCTAAATTATCCTCTGATTGTGATTTTCAAATTTAATGAAACTTACTCTCTGTCGTATTGAAGTTTATTAATAGAAACAAAAGGGCTTTGCATTGTGAGAAAGGATTATATCACTTGAAACAATGGTTATTATCTCCAGTTATACTAAACCTTGCAAGTCAGTAGGAAATATCATACTCAAGGCAGTTAGGACCATTGCTAAGAGAAAGAGTAAAGGCTGACTTGGCATTTACTGCAAAGAACGTTATAGCATCTAAAGTGATTTTTGTTAACATTCAAAAATGTGGACAGTTCTGCAGCCAGCAATTTTTGTAGATGACCATGGAATATTGTGGGTCAGAGTCAGCTGGAAGTGTGACAGTCACATGTGATTGGGTGATACAATGTGAGGACTTCAGAGAATGTATCCTCCTGGCTTTTTGACACAAATTCCAAAGGCATTACACCTTCAAACTGTGAAACTTTCAAAGGTCAAGTATCTGCAAAAACAAAGCACTTGTCATTGGTTAAATTACTTCAGTGAGCACAGATTAATACTGTCAGTAAAACTGGAATGATGGTAATTATAGTACTGAAGAAAGTTTACTTGAGTATTCACTCTGCCAAACACCAAAGCACTTGATTTACATTATCTGCATATAGAATATTTTATGAAGTATCTAATGAAAAGCACAGGAATTTTGCAGTTTGGCAGTAGGAAAGTCAGCAAGGTAGAAGACTGTGCAGTAGTTGTTCAGTGATAAGAGGCAGGTGAACTTGAACTCAGATTCACCTGCTGGAAGGAGGCAGATGAATATATAACCAGGGATGATATATGGATGGAAGCATTTTTGGCTGCTTCTGGAAATGATATGGGAAATTTCAAACTAAAATCAATTTTACATTGCAAGAAGACAATAGAAGGCAGAAGGGATCCATGGTACGGGAAGGGGGAACATTGAGCTGGGGTTCATAATCAATTAGTAACCCAGTATAAATACATTTAGCATTTCTGTGGCAAGATAGATACTAACTGAATCACTGACTTTGTATTTAACTATTAAGTATTAATTGAACTGCTGATTTATCATTTAGGAGGATGTAGGATAGGCAATGCTGCAGTTAAGATGGAGTGAAGGTGAAGTAGCTGCTTATCTCTGGGTCGGTTTTAGGAGGCAGCTCCCCAGCAGGACAGCTGCAGGGCACGGACAGCCTGCCCACTCATCTCTGAGCTGGTTTTGGAACTGGCTGGTAGCAGGGATGATAAGCAAGATTGCGTGTACAAAATGGAAGTACAGAAGGGAAGTAAGAATAGCTTATAGTGAAAGATTTAACTAAGATAATTTTTTTGTATATTCAAGCAAAAATAATATTAGTTAATGACACATATAAGGTGACAATATTCTAATAGCTGATGAGAGAATATTCTAATAGTTGATGGCTTTTCAATCTAGAGAAAAATGCAAGCATAAAAAGTTCCAGCAGTCATAACATAATGACAGATATGCTTGGAACGACACCCAGGAGCACATTCAGAGCTGTGCCACTAGCTAATTTACCCCTGAGAACAATCTACCTAGGTGTGTGGTGAATAATTTGCTATTATCCAAAATCAGGAAAAACTGTTATTTAATCCTGCATTGTTAAGTGAATCTATAAAATACTGGGGCCAACTCCATTCACAAGGTAAAATAATTTGTAAGTAAAATGCAGTCATATGACATATGCTGTTTATTGCTCATTTCTGAACTACAGTAGCATTACATGGTCTTTATTTTTCCCTCAAGTCAGCTAAGTTAATCATTATTGTCGCTAAATCTGAAATTCTCTACATTGGTATAGGAAATGGAAAGATTTTATATAAGTGATGAACATTGTAGCTGTCAAGATTTTTTTTCTCAGATAGCTGGTAGGTATTTGTATTTCAGCATATGTACTTTTGGGGCTACATATGTCAAATTTCTACTCACCTCAAGAAAAGAGAGTCCTGTCCACCATTTTGTAATGCCACTAGATATTGTTGAGATCAGATTAGATCAGGTACTGCTGTGTGCTTACCAAAAAGGCCAATGTGTGCATTTAATTTTGTCTTTGTGTGTCCTTTGTGCTAGGTGGTTCTTCCAATGACGACAGCTCATCATTGAAATGCTTTTCAATGGGGTCTGGGCAGAAAGTATTTCCAGGAGTGCAGTTTTCAAACACAATTAAATTTTGACTCCACAGAAAAATGAAAGTCCTGGCAAGTGTTTTATTGGCATCCTCATTAAAATTGCTAGGTGTGAGTTTACTGTCCAAGAAAGAGCAAAATATCACAGACTGTACGAATTCAGACTTTTTCAATATGTTTTTTTCTTTTTCTAGGAATACCCTTTCATTCAGTTTCGAATTTGCACTTATGTTAGGTGGAAGTATACATTCCAGAGGCATGTGTTGATATTACTGAAGAAAAGCACTGGAAGGCTTCGTTGCTTCATTCTGATTCCCTTTTTCTCTTTCTTTTTCTTTTTCTTTTTCTTTTTCTTTTTCTTTTTCTTTTTCTTTTTCTTTTTCTTTTTCTTTTTCTTTTTCTTTTTCTTCTTCTTCTTCTTCTTCTTCTTCTTCTTCTTCTTCTTCTTTTCTTTTTCTTTTTCTTTTTCTTTTTCTTTTTCTTTTTCTTTTTCTTTTTCTTTTTCTTTTTCTTTTTCTTTTTCTTTTTCTTTTTCTTTTTCTTTTTCTTTTTCTTTTCAAATTTTATGAAGAAATGAAATGATAGTTTACCTGCTACATTTCAAGTGATACAAAATCAGTAACCAGAATCACTGGTAAGAGATCACAAGGCATGTTAGCACATTCTGTTTGAGCAGTCTGAGTAGCTGACTAGGGGATATGCTTGCACAGTATATCCCTCTGGATGTCAGGCATCCAAAATGATGCATGGTTCCAGCTATGTGTAGAAAGTAGATCAGTAGCTTCTTGAGAATAAATTTTGTATAATAAAAAATCTAAAACAAACAAAAAAATAAAGAAAGGAAATGGCATAGATATCACTAAGTCAGTGGCACAGGAGGACATGGCACCAATGATTTCTCAGTAGTTTTCCAAGAACTACTTTTTGCAAAATTAATTGCAGATAGTAATTTAGTCCCTGCAGTAAACAAAACAAAACATTGGATTTCTGCAGGTGAAGAGATCCAAGTTTTGTCAAATGGGTAAAATAAGATAAACAGACTTGGAAGCTAAGGGGAGAGGGACTATCCAGACTGGCTGAAACTAGAACTCGTCATGAAACTATATGCCTATTTTGTGAAGGTTGTATAGGAATTGAGGAGTTTCCCGGTATTTATTCTTAGCAATGTTTAACTAATTTCCAACATATTTGTCAAGTAACTTTACTTTTTTATTAGTTTTCGGGGTATGAAGCCGTATTTCTGCTGATGTAAAATAATGTATTTGACAGGTACACCCTGAACAATTGAGTGGATCAATTGTGTAGCTATGAAGGACCTATACAGCTGTAGGACAAATTAAACTTTACTCTAGTTATATAGAATCAGGTGATACCACTGGAGTTGAAGTTTGTTTTGAAACAGATATAACTCACTGATACAGTGAGAAACAAACTGGGCACCCAGCATCAAGAGTTGTATGCCCTTTGCATGATGCAAAACGTATTTTCTCTCACACCAAGGCAGAAGAAAAAAATTACCAGTTTTACATACAAGGTATTAATCTTACACATGTTCCTCTTCACATGAACTTTAACTTGACTTGTGTATGCTATTGCCAGTCATTACCTTCCTTTAGGTCACTTTTATTTAACCAAAAGTGTTACAGCTAATCCTTGCTTATTGAAAGAAGGCATCTTAAATCATCTCTCATCTAGGCTTTCATCCTTTTAGATACATCACCCATATTCTGTAATATACAACATCGGTATGTAATATGTGAAAGATTTGCTTGTGGTAAAAGGTCAAGAAAAAAATTTTTTTTTTAGCAATTGACATAAAGAGTTTGAGGTGAAATATTTTTCAAGGTATTTTGTTTCACACTTGAAGTCACATTGTGATATACAGTAATCAATAAAGACCATGATGATAATCATTTCATTGTGCAAATATCAGTGCTTATGAACATTACCGATAAATCTTCCTTTGGCTGCACAGGCTTCATTAGCTGTGGTTACAAAACAGAATATTTTATTCTTACTAGCATTTTCTATTTCAATCTGAAATTATAAGTCTGTAAACATTTTTAATTTAAAGTAGACAGATATGTAATGCATTTTTTCCAACTGATAAGACAGTACGGAAATATGTAAGTTGCAAATTTTGCTCTAAGCACAATATCATCTCATAAGTATGTTATTATTTTTATTTTACTTTGGAGGAAGCTAATGTCAAGCATTCACCATGTTTGAGAAACTTTGATTCTCTGAATATTCTTTGAGATTTGAGATACATACTAATTGTGGAAGTAATCATAAAGAAGGTCATTCAAGTGTACAGAACACCAGTCAGCTTCAAAAAGAACCAAGATGTTTAAGTAGAGCTGTTGAGTGAATGTAGTGGCAATGCATTTCTATTTGTAGAGAGACGGGAATTTGGCAAAAAGCTTCACTGTGTTCTTGACAAAAGGATATCAAGAAACTCACCAGAAACTGATTTTTTTTTCTTTGATGTTGATTAGTTTAGTTCATTCTTAGACTTGCATGCATTTTCCTCATTGAAAATTAAAATGAATTTACTAAAGTTTCACGATGGTCTTTTGAACACTGTAGGAGTTGCAAGGGTTAAGATGGCACTGTCAGTCTGACATTGGCTGTTTAAAAACCTAATAGTGTGGCTGTTGGTCCTGTCACTATGAAAAAGTGCATACATGAGGAATTGACTTGATATTGGCTCCTTATTGCAAACTCTGTAATGACAAATTGCTAATGAGTAGACTGGTGAGAAATCCCCTGTTTTTCTCTTTATAATATCTTGAGCTTTCTAGTATAATTTAATTTAAACTATTATTTAAGATGCCATCACTGCAAGACAATTGGTCTTTACGAACCATTCAAGGCAGTTGTGTGTGGAATAAGCTGGTTAGATTATTAGTGTGATTTCTACCATAAGTTTCTTCTTGTATTTGCTTATAAAAGTCTCAGTTACATATTCCTGAAACTTTCCACGCCTTTCAGCTAAATGAGTTGACACTAAGCAAAGATACTAAATAATGTAGAAAATGCTGGTTGTGTTATGCATTTATAAACCAGAAAGCACTAATAACTTTACCCAGATATTTTGATACCTATATAATAAATAAAATAAAATTAATTTTATTCTACTTTATTTTGTAGATTTTTCTGAAAAAAAAAAAGAAAAGAAGAGAACTACGTTCAGTGAGCTTTCTGCATAAGATGGCATTAAGGATTGAAATGAACTTTGGAAAAACATTTAAAGTGGCCTGGCAAGAGAAGGTAAGAAGTGAATTGATATTTAATTTAATTTAATTTAATTTAATTTTTATGATTTTATTTTATTTTATTTATTTTATGTTTACCTGATGCAAAACTGTAAAAGCAAAATGGTAGAAAGACATAACACTCCATGGGAGAAAGATGGTATAGCCTCACTCTGATGATTTACAGAGACTGTGAAATGGTACAGCCAAAAGCCGTGGAGCATTTGCTCTTAGTTTAAGGAGCAGTAATTCAGAATTAATATTGTAGGTATGTTGAGAGAGCGGGGGAAGGACCCAACTGTAATGCAATGCTTGTGTTTGTGTTTATGACTTAAACTGGTGGGGAAAACCTCTTTTTTGCTTGAGGCTGAAATGGGAGTTGAACCTACACCAGTACAGCTTATGAAAGGTATCATATGTTCATTGAAATAGTTAGCATTTTTATCAGTCCATTATGGAAGAATTATGAGAGTCAATGATTGGTAGGCTACTAGAGGAGATGGTTGTATGAAACACCTTTAGCATAAGGTTACTTTCTAATAAATCTGTACATTGTTATTAGTTTGTTTCCATAACAGTATTGGAAATACACATTTGGAACTAAAAATTACTCAGTTACAATGTCTTTAGTTTGTTAAAAATGAAAGGAATACCATATTACATAATTGCTCTAAACCTATAGCATTATACCTTTATATTTTATGTCTCTGTCTCAAAATTCTAGTTAGAATTAGTGCTGTTTAATGATAGCAAAAAATAGTCATTGTGAGGTATGGGACAACATAGCTTCAGCCCTCTTCATTTTCTCATTGTAGTCTTGATTCACATGATGAAATTGCTGCATATTTACATGAAGCTGTGAATACAGATAGAGGAAAAAGGCTTCAGCCATGCTGTGATTTTTTTTTCTTCAATATTCTATTTTGTTTTATTGTATTGTTGGCAAAAAAATGACACTGTCAAAACCAAAACTCTTGTGAGGATGTATCAACAGCATTTTCATTGAAAAAAATTCTCAGAACTTTAATGAATCCAGCATTTAACTTCTGGTCAACACAGAAGAGCTTTTACACTTTAATTGAGAACCAGAGGTTTATCAATTATGGAACAATTCCCTTTCTCCTATTCTGGTACAATAGGTATATTAAGATCTCAAAAAAAATCACAGGACAAAAATATTTCCTTTTCAGCTTTAATAGAGAGTTGTCTGTAGATGCAGATACCAAATCAGGATCATGAAATGGCCATACATTGAAATAAAAACAAATAATTCAGTTTAAATATTAGTAAGATTGTCATGCAAGACCTGAGCAAACTGGACTCTACTAATACTTAGGTCTGATATAGATTGAGTTACTACTCCCTTTACTAGTGTTGGAGATCTACTCACTTCGTCTGACATGCATTTAGGCAATTTACATCTGAAGTCTCAATTGCATCCAGAAGCACAGAGGTTAAATAGCCAGAGTCTGCAGCAGGCACGCCTCAGCACAGGTCAGGCAGGGTATGGTAGGAAGAAAGTGCTCCTGCTCTCAGAGCAGTGAAGTAATAGGCTGAAATTCAGCCCTAAATAGTGAGGGGAGATTGAATGCGAGGAGAATATTGTTTCATATCTATAGGCTGAGATTCCATCTCATCTAACTTGAGACTTCTGCAATACAGATATCTGTATCTTAGCTGGGTTTCTTTTGAACTTGCTGTAGAGAAATAGGCACTTACAGGGAGTGATTCATCAGACCTACTTTTTCTTTTTTTTTCTTTAAGATGAGATTCAGTGACTCTATTGTATCATTTTGAACCGGGTGAATTGACAGATTTTGCCCCCTAGGAAGTAAAGATATTTCAAGCTGTGTTCTTCTGTATTGTTTTTTTCTTTTGATGAATAATTTGAGTTTAAGCAACCTACTGTTCTCTTCTTGTTTGAACTAGAATTTTCGAAGTAGGCTAACTATTTGAATCTGTAATGGTCGGTTTTATGAATAACCTAACCTGTATTTGCGAATTTTGTGGTTTTAGTTTATGAATGTGAAATGGTCTAGCTTGTTAAACTCTTCTTCACTGAGACTGATGAAGGAGTATGACAGTGATCAAAAATTATGTTGGAGTTTAAGCCAAAAGTTACTACTTATTATCAACTAGAATAAAATCTCATGCAATCAGTCTCCTGAAATTTGTACATCAGCAGTTTATGACAAAACCAAAGTGGTATCTCATGTATTAGACTATTTCTCTTTTTCCTCAGTACTGGTTATACAAGAGTATTTACATTACCTCAAGCATTCCCATAAATAGACTTGATGCCCAAATTATTGTAATGCCAAGAAATTTTCCACCTTTTTCATCTTTGTCATAATTATCTAACACATGATGTATCTAACATCTTCACTTCTGGCAAGAATTCTTTCGAGTGCTGTCGACTGCTTCATTCTCAAAGTTTGTATTTTGAAAAAATGATTTTATTGTTCAGCTATTTAGAATGAAACCTATCAGATACAATTAATAAATGACTCAAACTTGTTACAGTATGCTAAACACTAAATGATGTTCAGATTACTTTTTATTTTACTGATTCTTGGAAAATCAGACTTTTTGTTTTGAATTCCTTAAATCTGGCTTATGCCACATTTCAATAGCAATTCACTGGAACACATCATATCTTCGGGTATTTATTCAGTGGATTAGGTATCACTATACCGGGTGTACTGATGCCCAAATCAAAATTCATGTAAATTATGATTCCTGCTAACATCTGGATGATTCTTGTTGACTTCAGTTTTTCTCTGATAGCTTGTCCAGAAGACGTTGTCTAGAGCAATGTATCATTTTCAGTTTAATGCATTGCTAGCTATTTGTTAAGGCAATAGGCTAGGACACAAAAAGGCTGTATGAATATACTTGCACTGTCCCTAAAGGAATACTTGGGAATATTTTTTGAGCTTAAATACATAACATCAAAAGAAATAAAAAGGCGTATGCATGCTGAAAGCTCATCCGATTTGTTCTGTCCTGCTGTGGCACCGGCAATTCTTATGTGCCAATGCAGCACTAGAGCTTCCCTCCAGGTCTGTGGTTCTGTATGCCAGCTACATATACCAAAGGGAACCTGATGCAGCAAAGAGTGTCAGGGGATGCCTGTGTGTCTTTTCACAGCTGCAGCTTGGCACTGTATCCTCTCCTCTGAGTCCAAGCCCATTGTGCTGGAGAAAAGGGAGCACTGCTCCATGCAGCTTACATCTGTGCTATTCCTACTAAGTGTATATCTATGGAGAGGTCATTTAAATTTGAGGAAACACACTTAAATCCCCGAGTCTTCTTTTGCAACTATCAACTCTAATCCGATCTCTAAGTTATTTTTTTTCATCCTTAATTTTTTTCCCCACCCTGTTAACTTATTGTTTACATTTGTTTATTTTGGTAGTGGTTTGAGGCCAGAATTGAGCGTTTTGTTTCTCTGCAGTGTGTCACATAAATGTATGCTATATACATGAGTACATATACCAGCTCAATTGTGTTTATTATTTTTCTTTCCCTAACCAGAGTAACACTGTGATCTCCTTGGTATTTTTTATTTCTGAGCTGAATATACTAGGAAAGAATGACCAAACGCTCATGTCTATAGAACACTACTTTACTAAAGGCACGAGAGCTGCAGAGAGGTTTCCTGGTGAGGAAAGCTGAGAGGAGTTTAATTAACCAGCTGGAGAAAACTGCAAGAGGATAAAACATATCTTGTGGCAGATAGAAAGTGAGCAAGATCGATTTGTTTGCACAGGCAGTATCACCCGCAGAGTATCACTGTTCACATGGAGAAGGGGGCCTTGTTCCTATTGATCAGATCCATAAAGGGAGAGACCAAAACCCCATGGATAGTACAGAGATGAATGGACACTTAAGAATAAGATGTGTCTGTGACCTTTAACAAAATCTCAAGACCTTCTGAGATTTTCATATCATTTTTATATGATGATTCAAGTGTTGCTTTTTTTTTTTTTTTTTTAAACTAATAGGAGCAGAGAAAGTCTGGGAACATATCTTGTTCATGTGGAAATACACAAAAACATTAAAAAAGGAGGAGTAGGGAAGTAAATAAAATGAACAGTAATGCATTAAATTCATCTTAGAAAAGTGGTAATGACTGTCCCTTTACAAAATGATGCAGACAGTAAAATTTAGATGCTTAAGTATCTTTTTTTGTTAAGAGACAGAATTCTGTTTATTAGTGTTAACTGTTTTGGTAAAACATACTATGAATGCCTTCATGCAGTGCAAAATTGCACTGTTTATTTTGCAGTTTCTGGTGGCTGTAAGCAGAGTCTATTTATTCACTAGCATTAATATTAAAGATCTGAAATACGTTGAGTTATTTATGTAACTATTTTTATGTAGGTAGATAGTTTGTCAAAAAATTAACTAGAGAATGCTTTTACTTGGGAAACTTACTGATTTGTTCTTCATTCATTCTCCAGAAGATAAACCCTATGACTAATAATGGAAATCTCAGATGAGATATTTTGAGGAAAGAAAAAAATTTTCAGCAGTGAAACAAGCCAGTTCCTGACAGCCAGTAGATGTCATTCTCTCTCTATTTTAATACCAGTTCCTCCTTTTCTCGTATTTTTCCAATCTGCAAATTGCAGGTGGAGAATGGGGGGAAACATTTATGTTTCACTTTCTTCTGATCAATGCACAACTTTATATCTTTCTCTTTAGTAATTTAAGGTGTCAGAGTGTGAAATTGGAACTTCTTGATGCAACTGAGGCTGATAAGCTATTGTCTTTCAGTCACTCATCCATTAGTTCTATTTTATTTATTTATTTGTTTGTGCATGGGGGTTGTAAGTTTTGCACTGTACATGATTTTCCTTTCGTTTCTTTTTTTCCTTCTTTTTTCTTTTTTTTTTTTTTTTCTTTCTTTCTTTCTTTTTTTTTTTTCTTTATGGCTTCCTTTTTCTTTGTAAGCAGATTTGCTTGATACTGTTCATGTCGCTCTTTTTCTTTCACTTCTGAAGACGTTGAGGCCAAATGCAAGAAGAGGGTTGTAACCCTGGGGAGACATATGTACTGCTGTGCAGAGTCACGTAAGAGAACTGTCTGGCACCACGTGGAAACAGAGGTTTGATATATTTTTTTCCTCAATACCCATATTGTTAGCTGGAGCCCAAACACAGAGCCCTGCTGGCAAATGTAGCAAATACAAAGAGTTTCAGCTACAACAGGGATTTTGCAGTCTTGCTAAACTAAGCAATTTAAAGTTAGTCACTTCATTTCCAACCACAGATGAACAATTGGCTGTTTTGAGGACAGTGTGGGCAGAGGGGCAAAACACTGAGGCCTTAAGGAGACTGAATTGCTCTACTTCTTAAAAGCTTGCAACACTGTGTTGCACTGAAAGTAGGAGGAAACCAGCTGAGCAATTCCTTCCATGGCTGGAGGACTACAGTCACCAGGACTATCAAGCTGACAGTTTTAAATATACTGAGCTATTATTTTTGCTCTTTGGCAGCCTCTGTTTCACTCTGTCCTGTTCTGTCGCACAGGGACCCCATGTGTTTTGTTAGCCACTGAGCTGAGGCAGATGCGTTCCCTAGTGTGCTGACTCTGCTTCAGCGCACAGCTGACGACCTGTGCTCCCAGAAGAGCAGTGAGTTTAGCCCTAACTGTCTCAGCGCAAAAATATCCAATTTTCTGCAGTATCAATAACAGGAATATGACCAGATGAAAGGCGGGTTTAGCAGGTGGATTTCAGATAGGAGAATGTTAACTGGGTTTACAGCAGTAAGGTTTTAAATGAGGGTGGACGAATACAGGAGCTATAAAATCCACATAAGGATACATTATTTGAAGCATTTCTGTCTCACATCTTCTCAATGAGCTTACAGTATATTTTACTGTTATACTGAAAATGTTATGTTAAGTGGCAATCTTATTATCTTGGTCTTATTAATGCTACTTAAGTTTGTTTCCTGGCAGTCACTGCAGTGTGATTAGGTGACCGATGTCTGAATGTATTCATCTGCCAGTGCTTGGAAGGAATCTGATGTTCTTTATGTGTTCTGGGTAATATATGCAAGGAATAACAGTTATGCTGGTCTGAGTCCACCTGTTTCTACTGCACTTGAGGCTCTGTGGCAACCCACACTGGTTTCCCACATAGGTTAATACCACACTTGTACCACACTGGTACCACACACCCTTACTGGAAAACATTAAACACAGCAGAGTTCCATTACCTCTGGATCTTGCAGATGTGAACTTAGATAATTTTTCATCATTACAAACTAGCATCTCAAGCAAATCAGGAATTAAACCTAATAGGACAAGGTAAACCGCAAGTGGTCACGCTACTGTGTGTCTTAGCATATATATTATATTAATGGCAAAAAAAATAAAAATACTGTTATAGAATTCCTATCACAGTAAAGTGCTAATGTAGTTGTGGAAGGAAAAGGAGTAATAAATCCATGGCTGGCAAGAGATACAAAAGCAAGGAAAAGTGATTTTGTGGTTACTGACCAGCAAAATATCTGTCTACTGAACATTATATCATCATCTCAGTACTGTTTGCATAGCTGAGAAAATCAGTTACATAAGCAAGTAAAGTAAACAGCCTACTCACTTCTGTCTGTCTAAAGAGGAACAAACAAATAAAGTAGCTAAGTGGGGAAGTTAAAATAAAATAAAGAAAATAAAGATACTAAGAATAGAAGGAATCAAGTGCTAGTCAGATTAAATCTATTTGTATTGCTACGAGGATGAGCATGCAAACAATCACTCACAACCTGACAAAGAAACAAAGAAAAAGACTCAGAAAATGGGGATTTTGGCAAAGGGTCTAAAGGACAAAATATATTAAAGCTCAGTTGGATGGACAAAGTGCAAAGCTTTTGTTGTTCTGTGGTAAGCATCAGTATACCTTTTGCTGAATTCTGCACATTTTTACTCAGAGCACCAAAAATAATGAAATTGCGTCTTACCTTCTAAGCTGTGACTCACTTCACTAAAGGGTCATTGCCCAGACAATCTGAATGTGCCCAGCAGACAAAGAATACCAAAGGGGAACAGAAATTTACATCATGTCTGTGTCATGACAAAGGAAAATGTAAAGATCTCAGCTTCTCGGGAGATGCTAATAGGGATCCTTTCAATCTTTGCCAAAAGAACATTATTCAGAATTCATGCTGGTACGTGATTTGTGACTATGATTTGTGCTTCAGTACTTTGCATGTCTACTCATGGCCTGGACTACCATGCATTCCACTGCTGAATGGATATAGAAAATGACTTGAGAAATAGAAGAGCAAAGACAGGTCTTGAAAGTGCAAAGCGAAGCCAGAGGATCTTGTAATAATTTCCTAATTCCGCTTCTTTTCAACCACATGAATCATGCCATGCAACACAGAACGTGTGCAGCCTCAGGGATGAGGGAAGGGATGACATGAAGGTACTTCTGCTTTAATCTGCCACCTAATCCCATAAAAAAGGCAGGGGAAATTGGAGTCACGGAAATTGGCACAGTGTGACTGCGATGGTATCAAAGCAGTCTTTAGTGAAAAACGTAAGAACTAGTTGCTCAGAGTGAGGATGACTGATCAGCTACTTTTTCACAAAATAGTGAACTTGACATCTCAGCAGGCCCCATCATCTTCTCATTGCACCTCCTGCATTCTCCCATTTCTGTAAGGACCGTCAAGACATCAGTGTTAAAGATTTGTCTGCTCTTTATACCCATGGCTCAGTTCAGTCTGAAACAACTTAAAAGGGAAGAAAAAAAAAACAAAACCCAAAAAACAAAACACCCTGCAGTAGGCTTCCTCAGAAAGCTGTTTTCCTGCAGAATCTGCTGCACTTGGATTTCTTTTACCTCTGAGGAAGGGCCACAGGGATAGAAAGAGGCTGGAGAGAAGGACTGCTGGCTGCCCTTATCCCTTTCCCTCTTTGACTTTTCATTGAGTTTACTCTAAAGTGGACTTCACAGGTTTTTAGTTATGCTCAATTTGTTCTCTTCTGTATGTATGGGAGTGTCTGCAATGATTCTAGAGGAAAACAACCTATTAATGTCTCCCAGTATGTACTTTAATAATCGTGTCTGATGATTCTAGTAAGGAAAAAATGAGTTAGTGCCTTCATTTGCGCTGGGAATGTGATCCAACTTTTCTTTCTGTCTAGGGCTCTTACTGCAATAATTAGTTCACCTAGACAATTTGCAAATTTGAAATGATGATATTTTGCAATTCTTTCTTTGCTGTTATCTTTTTTCCTTAGGCAGGCAGGGAACATCTGTCATCAACTGTGGATAAAGCTTTTACAAATAGATTGCACTGTCCTGCTGTGCACGTTGGCTCATATCTTAGTTTCAGATGCTTTGTGGTCTGCAGGTCCTACTCCTCCAAAGCTAGTGGTTTCTGAAAGCACAGAGAATTAACCTTTATTCCTTTCTCTTCTTCTGTTTCTGGCTGTAATGTAGACTGGTTGTAATCTTTATATAAAATATGCTTTGACACAGGACTTTCATTGTTTGATCTGTGTCGCAAAATCAAAGCAAACCTTCTGTTTGCTTTCCCCCCTCATTCTACTCCCCGCTTTTTCAAATACAATTGATCTAATTTGAATTGTTATGGAAAAAATGAAGTGATCAGCTAAAATGTGATTATATCTGATGAAGATCTTGTCCGTTCTAAAGTGTTTGTTTCCATTTCAACATAGACGTGATATATTCTGCTTCCTCAAATTAAATTTTTTCTTTCTTATCCATGAGTAGTGAGACTGAATCACTATTGTATGTGTCCTGTGGTGACACAGTAGATTACTGTGAGGGCCATTTTCCTCATTGCAGTTTACTCAATGAAAGTCAGAACCACATACGCAACTATTTTTTGTTTGTTTTTCCATTCAAAGGCGTCTTCTGGAGTAAATGGTCTCTTCTGAATACAATACGTGTCATGCTGCCTAGCTTCACCATGCCTTATATAACTCTGTAACAAATAAAAATAATCAAAAAGACAAAAAGACATCTACTCACATTTTCATGTTTTGCCGTTTACTAGATTGTTATTTACTAGCAGTCAAGGAAATTTTATACATTTCTGTGTTGGCTTTTCTAAGCTTTTGATGACTTGTTAGAATTATAATTTCAGTGGGCCAAAAGTATATGATTTTGGGGGTAATAACTTATTATTATTTTAAGTAAAGTTTAAATGTGACACGAATAATTTTGAAATACTCCTTAAAATTGCTCTCCTTCAGTTATTTGGAAAATATAAAGAATAAACAATTTATGCTCTGGTTTTCTTTGTTTCATTTCAAAGCTGACCTGTAATCTGTTAGCATTTTAGTTTTATTGTGCAGGATTTATACCCAAAATGTCAATTGCAATAAACAAACTTTGTTTGGTCCATTTCTTGTGTGGTGAAAAATGCAGTAGCATTCTGTGGTTCTTTCCTTTTTAGTGGTATTTTTTGGCTATATATTAGTAATGTGAATAAATTGATACCATTTGCATGCTCGGCTTAGAAAAATGCAAAGTCTGGATATTAACATTAATTCTGTATAAAATAAAATAAATAAATAATATAAAATAAAATATATAATATAAAATAAATATTCATGTAATTAGCTTATATGTAGCTACACATAATACAATAGCAGCAATCACCAAAAGTGATTGGAGTGTTTTCATCAAATTCAGCGATGAACGTGAGATGAGGAATATTGTCAGGTGGAATGTGCTCCTTGGGTACCTTGTGACAGCTGTTCAAGGTGGCTGTGCAAACCATTGAGGTCATTCAGATCTGCCTGCTAAAACCTTGCTTTCCTCTTGTCTAGTGCATTGCTCTTCAGGAAAGCATGTGAAAAGCTTTCCCCCTTTCAGAAGTCTTTTAGATCTTTCTGGTGTTTGAAGGCATACCTATACGTGGCACAGAACAGCGAAGTACTAATCTGCTTGTACAATTTTCATTATAGAAACAAGCCAGATGAATTAGTCACAGATTTTCCCTGTGTGCTGTGATGCTACCTGGAATCTTCCTTCTTCCTTTTTATAACAGTTAAGGCACTAATGCTAGTATCTTTCTGATGTTCCATTTTAAATTACTGCTTTCTGATTCTTAAATTCTGTCTGAAAGTTCAGTAGGATTCAGCATTCATCTCCAGTCCTTAACAACTGTGTCATGTGTAACAGTGCACAGCAACATCTGTCCAAAAGATCTTGCTGATTCGTAGGGGTGCTGGTTCCTAATGCATAGTTTGCAAAATACAGCATTGTTATTTGCCACATGTATTCAGTTATCTTACACTGTACTACAGTAGTTTAAACTGCAAGCCTAGCTCTGCAGACAAGATACCATGTGTGGAGATGGACAATCCCATGGGGCTTTCCCTACAGTGTTGTTGTCTGAGGAAAAACCCTGATGTTCGGCACTTGGAGTGACAGGAATTTTTGCCTAAAACAGCTAATTTGTTTATCAGCTTCCAATGCAAAATTCCAAGCATTTTACAGAGAAAAAAATCCTGAGCAAGGGGATTTGGTAGAGATGTTCGAACATGTCTAAAAATATAGCACAAATGAAATACTTAGTTGATATATACAGCTGTTCCATCTTGGGAAGAAGAGAGAAGTGCTCTATCCAAGGTAGTCTGCTGCAAGTGGACATTACTGCAGGAGTTATTACAATATTTGTTATGTTATGGCTGTTAAACTCTGCTGTGAAATAACATCTGAGCATCTGGTATCTGGATTTTATTATTTCTCTCTTGGTATCTGTTTTCTGGACAGTTTTGTTGCTTTGCAAGAAGGTGCATGTGAGATATGTATTGCCATCTGCAGAAGGGATCAGATTAAGGGAAGAAAGAATCAGCTCCTCAGTAATGCACTGCAAGACCTGTGTATGTTGTCCTGTTACCCAGAAGCAGCATAACTGTGGCAGTCGAGGACTGTTTATGGTGCTTTAACAAACAGGAGGAGCTGGAAGCCATCGTGCGGCAGGGAGGCTACGACTTGGTTGCCATCACGGAGACGTGGTGGGACCAGTCTCATGACTGGAGTGCTGCAATGCCTGGCTATAAGCTCTATAGAAGGGACAGGCAGCATAGAAGGGGTGCTGGTGTGGCTCTCTATATTAGAGAGTCTTTCGAGGTTGTAGAACTCGAGGTTGGGAATGACAAGGTCGAGTCCCTTTGGGTTAGGATCGGCAGGGACAACAAGGCTAGTGTCCTGGTCGGGGTCTGCTATAGACCGCCGAACCAGGATGAGGAGACGGATGAGGAATTCTACAGGCAGCTGACAGAGGTTGCAAAATCATCAGCTCTTGTACTCGTGGGGGACTTCAACTTCCCTGACATATCCTGGAAGCACAACACAGCCCTGAGAAAGCAGTCTAGGAGGTTTCTGGAGAGCGTGGAAGATAGCTTCCTGACGCAGCTGGTTAGTGAGCCTACCAGGGGAGGTGCCCCGCTAGACCTTCTCTTCACAAACAGAGAAGGACTGGTGGAGGACGTGATCGTCGGGAGCTGTCTAGGGCAGAGTGACCACGCAATGGTGGAGTTCACTATTCTTGGCGAGGCCAGGAAGGGGACCAGTAAAACCGCTGTATTGGACTTTCGGAGGGCTGACTTTGAGCTGCTCAGGACACTGGTTGGTGGAGTCCCTTGGGAGGCGGTTCTGAAGGGCAGAGGGGTCCAGGAAGGCTGGGCGCTCTTCAAGAGGGAAGTCTTAATGGCGCAGGAACGGTCTGTTCCCACGTGCCCAAAGACGAGCTGGCGGGGAAGAAGACCGGCCTGGCTCAACAGAGAATTGTGGCTTGATCTTAGGAGGAAAAAGAGGGTTTATAAGCTTTGGAAAAGTGGGCAGGCCACTAAGGAGGACTTTAAAGAAGTAGCGAGGCTGTGCAGGGACAAAATTAGGAAGGCCAAAGCTCATCTGGAGCTCAATCTGGCTACTGCCGTTAAAGATAACAAAAAACGTTTCTATAAATACATCAACACAAAAAGGAGGACTAAGGAGAATCTCCATCCTTTACTGGATGCGGGGGGAAACTTAGTTACAAGAGATGAGGAAAAGGCGGAGGTGCTCAATGCCTTCTTTGCCTCAGTCTTTAGCGGCAATACCGGATGTTCTCTGGATACCCAGTACCCTGAGCTGGTGGAAGGGGATGGGGAGCAGGATGTGGCCCTCATTATCCATGAAGAACTGGTTGGTGACCTACTACGGCACTTAGATGTGCACAAGTCGATGGGGCCGGATGGGATCCACCCAAGGGTACTGAGGGAACTGGCAGAGGAGCTGGCCAAGCCACTGTCCATCATTTATCAACAGTCCTGGCTATCGGGGGAGGTCCCAATCGACTGGCGGCTAGCAAACGTGACGCCCATCTACAAGAAGGGCCGGAGGGCTGACCCAGGAAACTACAGGCCTGTCAGTTTGACCTCAGTGCCAGGAAAGCTCATGGAGCAGATCCTCCTGAGAGTCATCATGCAGCACTTGAAGGGGAAGCAGGCGATCAGGCCCAGTCAGCATGGCTTTATGAAAGGCAGGTCATGCCTGACGAACCTGATCTCCTTCTATGACAGAGTGACGCGCTGGGTGGATGAGGGAAAGGCTGTGGATGTGGTCTACCTTGACTTCAGCAAGGCTTTTGACACCGTCTCCCACAGCATTCTCCTCAAGAAACTGGCTGCTCTCGGCTTGGACTGGCGCACGCTTCGTTGGGTTAGAAACTGGCTGGATAGCCGGGCCCAAAGAGTCGTGGTGAATGGAGCCAAGTCCAGTTGGAGGCCAGTCACTAGTGGCGTCCCCCAGGGCTCGGTGCTGGGGCCGGTCCTCTTTAATATCTTCATCGATGATCTGGACGAGGGCATCGAGTGCACCCTCAGTAAGTTCGCAGATGACACCAAGTTAGGTGCGTGTGTCGATCTGCCTGAGGGTAGGAAAGCTCTGCAGGAGGATCTGGATAGGCTGGACCGATGGGCTGAGGTCAACTGCATGAAGTTTAACAAGGCCAAGTGCCGGGTCCTGCACCTGGGGCGCAATAACCCCAAGCAGAGCTACAGGCTGGGAGAGGAATGGTTGGAAAGCTGCCAGGCAGAGAAGGACCTGGGAGTGATGGTGGATAGTCGGCTGAATATGAGCCAGCAGTGTGCTCAGGTGGCCAAGAAGGCCAACGGCATCCTGGCTTGTATTAGGAACAGCGTGACCAGCAGGGCTAGGGAGGTGATCGTCCCCCTGTACTCAGCTCTGGTGAGGCCGCACCTCGAGTACTGTGTTCAGTTTTGGGCCCCTCGCTACAAGAAGGACATCGAGGTGCTTGAGCGGGTGCAGAGAAGGGCGACGAAGCTGGTGAGGGGCCTGGAGAACGAGTCCTACGAGGAGCGGCTGAGGGAGCTGGGCTTGTTCAGCCTGGAGAAGAGGAGGCTCAGGGGCGACCTTATCGCTCTTTTTAGGTACCTCAAGGGAGGCTGTAGCGAGGTGGGGGTTGGCCTGTTCTCCCACGTGCCTGGTGACAGGACGAGGGGGAATGGGTTTAAGTTGAGCCAGGGGAGTTTTAGGCTAGATGTTAGGAAGAACTTCTTCACTGAAAGGGTTGTGAGGCATTGGAACAGGCTGCCCAGGGAAGTGGTGGAGTCACCATCCTTGGAAGTCTTCAAAAAAACGTTTAGATGTAGAGCTTAGGGATATGGTTTAGTGGAGGGCTGTTAGCGTTAGGTTGGAGGTTGGACTCGATGACCTTGAGGTCTCTTCCAACCTAGAAAATTCTGTGATTCTGTAACAGATTTTAAAATGCTCCAGAATCAGCAGTGCACAAAGGATATTTCAAATACATCGTGACTGAGTTCTGACACTTTGCTCATAAAGCACATGAGGATGGAGGCTGTGATCCAGGTAGGAAACTGAAGGAATTGGTAACAGAATTGCAAAGGAGTTCTTGAACAGGCAATGAGTGAGCATCCATGCTGTACTCAGGCAGATCTGCCATGGTTGCAGGGAGCAGGCCGATCAGATGGGTCACTTCTGAAAGTTCTGAAGAAACAAGATACGTGACTAGTTGTGTTTGCCTTCAGCATATATGACATTAATAACAGCTGCCAAAGAATTTACTTTTTGGCATATTGGAAACAATAAGATCAATTCAGAAAGTTTTCTCACCAGAAACCATGAAAAATATAAAATGAGATATAAAATTTTTATATTCACTTATCTAGAGGCAGTAATATCTTTCAATTTCATCTTGTTCTACAGTGTGGGAATATGAAAAAATGCTAGTTGCTCTTTCAAGGTGAGAGGCTCTTGATTTGGATGAAATCTTTAGCTGTATTTATAGAGAAATGTATTAATTTCCAATTAGAATCAGATTATAGCTTCTTTCATTGTTTTCCGCTCTCAGAATTCTGAAGAATTTTAAATCTTAAGCAATTATTTCTTCTCATCCAGTGTTTGTTTATTTTCCTAAAGCAAAACAGAATGAGAAACCATGTGATACGTCAACATGCATATTTAATTCAAAGACTACATGTTCTTGCTTGACTAAAACTAACCAACACAAAACATATTAAGAAAATACATTTTTCTGTATTTTACCAATGCTGAATTTTCGGTAGGATTTCAGCAAGAATCCCTTTGAATGCTCCTCAGTAACTGCAAAAATGGCTGTTCTTCCAGGGGCCAAGAAAGTATGGCATTTGTTGCATTTGATCAAATGCAACCTCCAAAGAAAGATTTTACTGTTATGCTTAATCTTTTTTGTCTTTCTTGAATGATCTGTCAATTGTTACTTAATGGTGTTTCATGCCTGTAGAATCCAGTTCATAGAAAAGCAGGCAAGTTTAAGTGCCCAAGAATTTGGGAATGTTTCTTATACAGAAACCGTTACAGTACTACCTGGAATTACAAAATCCAGAAAAAATCTGTGCAGTGAGAGTACCATAAAATTTGCCTAGATGATGATGTATAAATCATGAATCATATATAGAGAGGGCATTTCCATTTCTACAGCAGGTATGTAATAAAAGTTCTTGCAAAGTTAGACAAAAGTAGTTGTTTTTCTGAACTGAAGTAGTTGTTTTTCTGAACTGAAAATACAGTGTGGTTAAAATCTTGGGTTCTTACCCGTTCTATGGTATGGTATCTTACCCGTTTTATGGTATTTCAAGGTTCAGGTGAGAGAACTAGGAGTGAAGAATTTGGGCCTGTAAACCAACAGATAAAAATGTGTCTGATTTAAAGAGATTTTTTTTAAAGAGATTTTTTTTTTTTAAAGCTATATTCTGTGTGTTAGTTGGCAGATTGGCTGGCTGTATCTAACTCATCTAACTTTTCATCAAATTGTCATGATGTCTCTATATAGACCAAGAGTTTAAAACTCACATAGGTGGATGAAATAAGTGCATAAAACAATGTGAATATGAGTGGAAAGATGATGTCAGATGGAAAGATGAGGTTATTTGTCTACGAATTATGAAAATTTTCAGTCCTATTTTGGAGTATGTAAATCAGCTACTTGTGGATGTAGTTTTATGGATATGTCTTTCAAAAGGCATGAAATAACAATAATCTCCATTTATAATGTACTGTCTGTTTTCAAAAGTAAACATAAAAAATACAAACAGATCCGTGAAGAGAAAAAAAAAATCTACTATGAGGTGAAGATATTTTTTTTTCCCATTTCTTCGAATGAGAATATTTTTAAAGGTATCTTCTAATATTCTTCAAGTTTGTCCTTTCTAGTCACTATTAGCAGGTGTACTAACAGCTGTTAGGAACTGTGATTCCCATTCTCCTCTAGTCAGTCTAAAAACTGTGTATTTTATAAAAATATGAGGATATGTCCTGCCTCTCCAAAACCTCTTTGAATCTTTTGTTTGTCAGTCTAGCAGGGGTCATTCAAATCCAAATACACATGGGCAGTAATTTTTCTCTGTAATGAAAGGAGAAACTCCCACGAGAGGAATGGAGAGATCTCATGGGCTCCCTGAACACAGGACTGGAAAACAGTTTATCTGATTCCTGAGGGATTTCATCAGCAAAAGTCTCTCTCACATTTCCATTTGCTTCTCTGCCTTTACCAGGAACATGTAGGCACAGTTCCCAGAAAGTCAAGTCCAGCCATTGGAGCACTCAGAAGAGGGAATAGAATGAGCACTTTGCAGTTGTCTCCTCTGCCCAATAGCCGAATGAACAAATTCTTCTTCCTTCCTCTCCTGTTGTTGATGAGGTTACCCGATTACTCACCTGTGCTTGTAAGAACTTTCTGGACTACTCGAAGACGGAACATATATGCCTAAAGTGCTTGCTGAATAACCGATGACTAAGGAGAGATCTTGCTAGAAGGAAGAGTCTGGAGGAAAGTAACAGAAAACCCATCTTGATTTTCCTGGGCTAGGTTTAAAGCTTATATTTTGGGCAGAGGATGATTACTTATCATGATCTGGAGAGGGATGTTTAGCTCAGAGACAGGACATCAGCTAATACAAGTAATATTCAAGAAAACTATCTCGTAGTTGTTCACTTGAGCAGTATTTATGAATGACTGTCTATTTAAATAATTTCTGTTTTACTGCACATTGTTACAGCTCCTGCATTCTGATAATGATGGTATGCTAATATGAGTTAGCTGCTCGTATAAGCTGCTTATAAGTGCTCATATAAGCTGCTCATAAGTGTTGTGGGGTGGGGAGAAGTTAGTGGGGAACATACTCATCGTGTAGATGGTTTTTACTGTGTGTGACAATTAACAGTGCTTTAGTCCAGAAGTTAAAAAGAAAAAAAAATGAATCCCCCAGTCCTTTTAAATTGTTATTACAGCTTCAAGGGGCACATGAGAAAGAAGGCTCCTCCTTTTGTGCATAAAGATTCTCAAAACTTCTTGGGGTTTTGAACTCTCTGAGCTGCTATGAAGTCTAAAAAAAGAATGCTTTTGGTGCAGAGGAGATAAACAAAATTGGGGAGGATATTAATAACCTGTGACTAAATGCTAAGTGGGTTATGATTCTGACACATTTAGATTAGGTAGACATTTAAGATATAAGCATTGTCAGTCTAATTATTGCAAAATAATTACAACTGTTGAAGGTGAAGCTCAGGAAGTGTGAAGTGCATTCAAGAATTGCAGTTCCCAGGAGATGTGATTAGCTCACAATCACCTTCCTTAGAGTTCTTCTAGGAGATGTTTTGTGTAAGAAAAGAAAGGTCTGGCAGATAAACAGTGGTTTCATCTGAGTTACAAATTATTACAGGCTGATTGATCTGAGTAGAAAACTGTCCAACAAATCAAGAATCAGATCTTTTTGCATGGAAAATTGTAGGGAAGCATTAGATATTTACCTGGAAATTGGGACAAAATAATAGTCTGCAGTGCAATGCACAGAAGTGTACATCAGTGATTGTGTTCACTTCTTGGTTTGTAAAACACAGCTGCATAAACCTTTTTATGCAAGCCTGTGTTTTTGCCTGTGTGAACTTGATATTGTTCTTCTCTTTCTGCATAATGTGCCTGTGTGTAAAATTTGTAATTGCTCACATTTTTTTTTTTTCCTCTTTCTTGGAATTGCAGTCTTTTAGAATATTTGGGATGATGTCAAGTATGGTAACCTGTCAAACTCACTTCTGTTCTTAAAGCTGTGACAGAAAGTCTCTGAAGTAAAGTCCTCCTCATGTGGGGATGGTCTGGGGGGCCGCTAGCACATTTGAAATATTGACCATAAAGCCTTCATGTACTGTTAAGAAGTCACCCCAGCACATTTTTTAGGCATTGGCAGACACTTACCCTAGATCTTTTGCCTAGAGGGAGGAGACATTTGCAGCCAAGCAAGTCTCTAGTATTTCTTGAAAGAGGAGAAAAGAGAAGCAATGGGGATTCAGGGGGTTTAGGAGATGGGGAAGTGGAATTCTAATTAGGAATTCCCATTGCACAGGGAATTTTTCTCTTTGTTGCTAGTCTTGTAACTAAGTGTGATTTAATGTGAATTTGGAAAGCTTAATGCTGCCCTCCTGGAAGTTACACCACCTCATGGGAGACTACCTCCCATCACAGGATGTGGGAGTGGGATGGGTTACACAAAATGAGGAATGTGGCAGGAGACAATAATGATCTCCCTTATTTGCATTAGAGTTCTCAGAGTTCTTTTAGAGTTCTTTTGTATATTTTTCCTAAAATATACAAAAATGCAAGGTGGTAAAAAATTAATACTTCTGCAAATCAAAAATGACTTTCTGAGGTGACTCAGCATTAAATTCTACACAAAATTTTCCATTCAGGATGAGTACAAGTGCAAAGCATGCCATGAAGGTCCATGCACTTCAGTCAAACTCTGTGCTATGAGCTGCCAGATGAATCAAGAGAGAATGTGTATGTGCTTCATAAATTTTAAGAGAATATAAATTATACAGGATGTATGTGTGAAAGGTTTTAATTTTTGCATATAACTTCATGGTATTGTAAGCCTCTCCTTACAAACACCTCCTCTACCTTATCTCTGTTCTGAATAGAAAGCATAAAACCCTTGTAAATGGTATCTCTGTTGATTTAGCTGAATACAAAAAGAAAAATACTGCAGGTATGTGTTAAGACAATCCAAGTTCAACCGGTCCTTTAGCTATGTGTGAAGGTAAGAATAAGGCTGGTCTCCGGAAATACTTGTTTGCTAACTCTGGTTCAGACTTTTTTTTTTTTGGTTGTCTCCAGAAACAGCATCTTATTCTCTGTGTTCAAAAAATAATTCTCTATATAATCTGTGAATGTCCACTAAAGTCTAAAAAGGACTCTTTGGACTGTTTAATATTGGTAAAGGTATATTAAACAAAATGTTAATTTTAGTCTAAAATTGGGCTATCAATCAGTTGTAAGTACCCTGTGCTTTTTCCTTGTTTGATTAGGTGGTTCATGTCTGAACCCGGCAGTTACAAGGTTATTTCATTTCTTCTGACAGAATTATTTTTTGCATGAAGAAGGTTGTTATCCTCTCTGGGGACCAGTTTTCATGAGATACTCTGTGATGAGCAGAGATGTGTTAGATATAAAGACCTGGACAGATTGGAGAGCTGGACGATCACCAACCACATGAAGTTTAACAAAGGCAAGTGTTGGGTCCTGCACCTGGGACGGGGCAGCACTTGTACATACAGACTTGGTGACAAGATGCTGGAGAGCAGCCCTGCAGAGAGGAAACTGGGGGTTGTGGTTGACAGCAAGCTGAATATGAGCCAGCTGTGTGCCCTGGCAGCCAGGAAGGCCAACCGTATCCTGGGGTGCATCAAGCACGGCATCACTAGGCGGTCAAGGGAGGTGATTGTCCTGCTCTACTCTGCGCTGGTGCGGCCTCACCTCGAGTACTGTGTGCAGTTCTGGGCACCACAGTACAAAAAGGACATTGAACTGTTGGAGAGTGTCCAGAGGAGGGTGACAAAGATGGTGAAGGGCCTAGAGGGGAAGATGTATGAGGAGCGGCTGAGGGCACAGGGCCTGTGCAGCCTGGAGAAGAGGAGGCTGAGGGGGGACCTCATCATGGTCTAAAACTTCCTCGTGAAGGGGAGTGGGGAGGCAGGTGACCTATTCTCTGTAAACACCAGTGACAGGACCCGCGGGAACGGTGTTAAGCTGAGGCAGGGGAAGTTTAGGCTGGACATCAGGAAGAGGTTCTTTACCAAGAGGGTGTTTACACACTGGAACAGGCTCCCCAGGGACGTAGTCACTGCACCAAGCCTGTCTGAATTTAAGAAGCGATTGGATTGTGCCCTTAGTCACATGGTCTAAACTTTTGGGCAGACCTGTGTGGTGCCAGGAGTTGGACTTGATGATCCTTGTGGGTCCCTTCCAACTCGGGATATTCTACGATTCTATGACCCCCAGCTTACGAGCTGTGTCTGGAAAAAGCATGTTCAGAAGCTGGAAAAAACTTCATGGGTCAGTAAGTCACACTGCCTTTGTAGTTTCATAAACTGCAGATCAAACCTAGCAAGAGTTAGTTTTTTTGTCTTGACTCCTTTATTTGGAAAGGTATTTCCAAAGGAATGTCATTGGTTAGAAATGGTTAGCAATCTCGTTCTAATTTCCAATCTAAGGGAAGTCACAGTTTATATGCATTTCTTCATTTCCCAACACTGGCCTTTATTTAAAATTGTTTCAACTCCTAGTGTTAACCCTGCAGTGCATTTATGGAGAACAGTCATATTCTTTGATGAGCTTTTCCAAGTTTCTTCTGATATAATAGTTTCTTTATTTCTCTGACAGTAACATCCCTTCCCTTCCCTTCCCTTCCCTTCCCTTCCCTTCCCTTCCCTTCCCTTCCCTTCCCTTCCCTTCCCTTCCCTTCCCTTCCCTTCCCTTCCCTTCCCTTCCCTTCCCTTCCCTTCCCTTCCCTTCCCTTCCCTTCCCTTCCCATGCATATTGCATTCTCACTTAACTTTAAAAGTATGAATAACCAGAGCTGTACTCAGCATTCCAGATATTTTGACAACGATTAATATTTTCCAGTCACTCCTGGAAATTCCTGGCTTGATTCTAGCTTCTCGTTTCCTTCTTTGCAGTTGCATCACATTGGTGCCTCATCCTGTGACTGGTGACTAATATGGCTGGGTTTCTCTTCTCTCTGATACTTGCAATTGATGAGCTCATAACTCCTGGCAAAATCTTCTGTTATTAGTGCTTTAGTGAGCTGGATGGTATCAAGAACTGAATATGTAAGAGCTGGCTCTGTTGTGTTAGTTACCTAGAAAATGTTCCTAATTTTGCTTGTAATAGCTTTGTAGGACTTTTCAGTTACTTTATTTATAAATCTGGGGGAAAGAGAGGGATTATAGTTGTCTGCTGTCTTAGCTAGGGATCAAGTTAGTAAATTGCATCAAAAACGATGAGAGTGAGAATTCGTAAACTCCTGAGCTGCAGCACAGGTAAAGAGAATTACTGAAAAAAGTGTCACAGTACCATAGGTGTGCTCATTTGTATGAGGTACATGGCTCTTGAGAATCTTGAGATGCTAGAAGGGAGGAACCTCCTTTATGAGGCCTCCCACAGAGGTGGCCACAAGTGAATTGTGAATCTCTGAGCTTCTTCTAAGCTTCAAGGAAATTTTAGAGTTTTAATTACAGCAGTTTATGAAAGCTTATGATTTGGGACAAAATAGTTACTGTTTTGTGTCTATATCCCAATGAAACACATGAAGATAAATAGGGATATTAGTTTCTGGGTAGAGCCCTCGTTTTTTTTTTGTTACAGTACCTTTTGAACTTTAGAAGAGTGGAAGAAAAGCAGAACTGATGAATATTAATGAGTTTGGCCTGTGCCCCTGTTGAATACTGGGAGACACAGCCACTGGAGTAGAAAAATAGAGGCAGTTGGTGGGCAAGAAAAATGATAAAGGTAATAAAAGAGTAAGATCTATAAAAACATTTTATCCTGCTATATTTAAGTTAGGTTTTCAGGAATATATCGGCAGGCATTTGTCATATCAACATTACCTGCAGCAAGAACATCAGTGAAAATTCAGTCATGCCTCTACAAACCTCACCTAAGGACTTTGTGAACTTTTTATTTACTAAGAATTCCCTCTACCGTGCTGCACAAATGACTATATTTGTCCTATAACTTACAAACACAAGAGAGAAGAATGATTGAGCAATGTTCATTTAATTTATTGTTGGTAGCTGCCTTAATTTCCCCAGACCATTATATCATGCTGTTTAGTAGGCATTTGCACAGCACTGTATATTTAAAAGTCCTTTAGGTTATAATTTCAAAAATAAAGTGCACAGCCAGAGGAGAAAAAATGTAAAAAGAAGAAATAAGATTGACAACCAGAGTAAGATCTAATATATATATATTTTAATTATTTAAATTTTCAAGGTCAGAGATTTTATTTTTTCAAAAAGTAAGTGTCTAAAGACTGTAAGTTCTACATGGAAACAGGAGTAGATTATGAGGGGCAGATAATTTCAAATACTGAACCTGGCAAATGATACTGTAATGTATGATGTAAATGATAGCAAGTGGAAACTTTTTGAAGGGTTGTTGATTTTAATTCTGAAACTCATCGCTTTATTAAAACTAAGATACAAAGCACTTTCTTGAAAAGGGTGTATGTACTTTTCCTACAAATCATCTCCTGTCTACGCAGAAATACTAATTTTCACTTCAAAATATGAAGAGTAGGCAAAAGGTTTGGGACTAAGTAATTCTAATTATACAGTATTAGAACATTTTTAACTATTTAAAGTTTGGGTAAAAGTCTCAAAAAGCTTTATCTACCGTGAGGTTGTGCTTGTCTTCTTTATGTTCGGCCTACTGTCATTTCTCTTTCATGTTGTCATTTATTACCTTCATAATTATTCCTTCCATTGTTTATACAGCTGATTTAAAATTTCAGTTCATAAATTTGTGAGATGGATGACTGCCTCTAATTTTGGTTCTGTCTTCTCAGAGGTTTTTCAGATGAACCCACTGAGACATAACTCACAGACTGCACAATTTTGGAATAAGAATCATTTTGTTCTTATTTTATCTCACCTTCCTCTTTTTTTCCTTTCATTCTTTGTAAACTTTCTGGTGCCTTAGAAAAATGAACGAACCTGTATAGTTCATAATCAGAGCAACTAGCACTGTTCCTGCACATACAAATTTAATGTGACGGTTATTTATTTAGATAGAAAAAATATTTACTGGGAATAAAGGCACATATTTACTGTGAATTAAGGCACAAACATTGTGGTTGTAGACCTCAAGGATGCAGGCTGATAGCACATCCTTTTCTCCTCTCTTCAGCACAACTTCTTCCTTTTTCTTTTGACTTAGAACACCTACCCCAGTGCATATGTGGGTCAGTTAACTTCGGCTCATTAGGCGCAAAACTGTACAGCAAACGGAGGGCCACAACCATCTCTTCCCTTCTCTTACTGCTGCAGGGTAATGGTCTAATAGTCTCTGGGACAGGGTATAAAACAGAGTAGGAGAGGGCAAGGAAAAACTGGCTCCATAAGGTGACATAGAAAACAATGCATGAAGTCATCACAGCAGTCTTGGTGCATCATGTTTTTGAAATCAGATGTTTAGATCAAAGTATTACTACTGTATTAGAGTATCTGTCGTCAGTAATCAGTAGTCTGTATGACAGAATGGCCAAAGTATATGCGTTATTTAATAAGTGTCTGTTTTCTCAAACTAGGCAGCTGTTTTTTTGTTTGCTTTTTTTTTGTTTGTTTGTTTTTTGTTTGCTTTTTTTTTTTTTTTTTTAATTAGAAAAATACTAGTTCTGTCATTCATTATCCTGGGAATCAGCCTGAAACAAATCAGAATGTATGGTTCCACACTAAAATGCTGAAATATCACAGGAGCCTAAGAGACTGTTAAAACATGGAAACTAAGGCAAGATGAGCAACAGGAGACAAAGTATTTATGTCAACATTAATGTAAACAAAACTCCCCCATATTTAAGGGCTGGTTACGAGATAGTTCCTTTAGATGAAAGAGGAATAAACCATTGAAAAGGATGATACTTTAAAGAAATGATTGATAGGATAGAAGAAAGGGACAGTCATTTTTGGTGGTTGCAACAGGAAAATAAGTTGATACATTAATGGAATAAATAATAAATGTAATCAGTTATTTTGTGTAATATACAGTTCCAGACAGTTAGTGAAAGTAGATCAGGGCATATAAGCCAGAAGGAGACAATAATACATAAAGAAATCCAGAGGAGGGACAGATCACAGTGGGGTTTAATTGCTTTAATATTGATTAGATAACCTGTTAGGTATTTTGGAGGGAATATGCATTTCTAAAGGTAAACCGGAAAGTTCTTTAACTGGTTTCTTGATCAGTCCCAGTGGTCAAACACAAATGTATTTGTATTATCCAGAGGAATGAAAATTATGTTTAAATACAGTACAATTAGGGTGCAGATGCCATGTGTTAGTAATCAATATACTGTGAAAAAGAATGTGAAACTTATGGCTTGATGTTAAGGCTTGATGGCATGGATGTTAAGAGTCTATGATATTCTCTTAAAGTAATGAGATGTGGAAATGCAGAATATCTTTGAAATCTATGTGTGTATGTGACACATGAAAAACAGGTGGAAGTGGCCATTTGCCGAGGCGATCGGCTCCGGGGCAGACGCGTTCTGCAGCGGAGCGGGGGATTGGGCCAGGCAGGGCTAATTTTTTCCGGCATCGAGCCTACTTGAGGGAGCCGCCAGGACCCGGCAGCCCTCGTGAGGGAGGCTGACGAGGCGAAGGCGGAGCCAGCAGCGCCCCCTCCCCAGCCATTCAAAAGCTGCCCCTAGGGAGCGCGAGCGACCAGGAGCGCGGCGAACAGGGTGGGCAAACAGGGCGTGGCGCGTCAGAAGGGAGTGGCGCGGCAGTTCGCGCAGGCAGGGCGCGCAGGAAGGGCAGAGCGCTCCCCCTACACACAAACAACACCTCGTTAACAACAGCCGTAACTAGGCGATAATGGTCGCCACCAGGCACGGCGCGCTCTCCAGAAAGTCGGTACACACGCAGACCGACTACCCGTTAAAAAATGCCGCAGTTCAGGTCACCGGATGCAGGGAGTGTCTGAGCCTGTTGCTGCCATCGGCGGGAGGCAGAGAAACTGCGTGTGTGAGGTGCGAGCAGGTGGATGACCTGGTCCGCATGGTGGCGGAGCTCAAGGAGGAGGTGGAGAGGTTGAGGGCCATCAGGGAGTGTGAGCGGGAGATAGACTTCTGGAGTAACTCCCTGCAGGGCCTCAAGGGGAGGTGCCGAGGTGAGACTCCTCAAATGGGGGCGGACCCCCCGCGCTGTCCCTGTCGGGCAGAGGGAGGGGATCTGGGAGCTGAGGAGGAATGGAAACAGGTCCCTGCTCGACATCGCAGGCGATGCTCTCCCCTTCCGGCCCCACCTTCCCAGGTGCCCTTACACAACAGGTTTGAGGCCCTAGAGATTGAGAGGCCGGTGTGTGAGGAAGAGGTAGCAAATGTTCCCAGGAGGATGCCTGGGGCGAGGAGGTCAACTCCGCGCCTCAGGACTGCCTCCACCAAGAAAGACAGGAGGGTTATTGTTGTTGGTGACTCGATTCTTAGGGGAACAGAGGGCCCTATTTGTCGGCCTGACCCTACCCGTAGGGAAGTCTGCTGTCTCCCTGGGGCCAGGGTCAGGGACGTTGCCAGGAAGCTTCCTAACCTGGTACGCCCCTCTGACTATTACCCCCTTTTGATAGTCCAGGCGGGCAGTGATAACATCGAAGAGAGAAGCCTCAAGGCTATCAAAAGGGACTTTAGGGGACTGGGTCGGTTAGTGGATGGAGCGGGAGTGCAGGTGGTGTTTTCGTCCATCCCTATGGTGGCAGGGAGGGGTTCAGAGAGGACACGGAAAGCCCACCTGTTAAACACGTGGCTCCGGGACTGGTGCCAACGCAGAAATCTTGGGTTTTTTGATCATGGGGCACTTTACTCAGCACCTGGCCTGATGGCCGCAGACGGGTCCCTATCTTTTAGGGGAAAAAGGATCCTGGGCCAGGAACTGGCAAGGCTCATTGAGAGGGCTTTAAACTAGGTAGGAAGGGGGATGGGGCTGAGGCTAGGATTGTTGGGGCTGTGCCAGGGGGAACAATGGCAAGGCCGGAGGATAAGGCAATGGCCCAGCTGAAGTGCATCTACACCAATGCACGCAGCATGGGTAACAAACAGGAGGAGCTGGAAGCCATCGTGCAGCAGGCAGGCTACGACTTGGTTGCCATCACGGAGACGTGGTGGGACCAGTCTCATGACTGGAGTGCTGCAATGCCTGGCTATAAGCTCTATAGAAGGGACAGGCAGCATAGAAGGGGTGCTGGTGTGGCTCTCTATATTAGAGAGTCTTTCGAGGTTGTAGAACTCGAGGTTGGGAATGACAAGGTCGAGTCCCTTTGGGTTAGGATCGGCAGGGACAACAAGGCTAGTGTCCTGGTCGGGGTCTGCTATAGACCGCCGAACCAGGATGAGGAGACGGATGAGGAATTCTACAGGCAGCTGACAGAGGTTGCAAAATCATCAGCTCTTGTACTCGTGGGGGACTTCAACTTCCCTGACATATCCTGGAAGCACAACACAGCCCTGAGAAAGCAGTCTAGGAGGTTTCTGGAGAGCGTGGAAGATAGCTTCCTGATGCAGCTGGTTAGTGAGCCTACCAGGGGAGGTGCCCCGCTAGACCTTCTCTTCACAAACAGAGAAGGACTGGTGGAGGACGTGATCGTTGGGAGCTGCCTCGGGCAGAGTGACCACGCAATGGTGGAGTTCACTATTCTTGGCGAGGCCAGGAAGGGGACCAGTAAAACCGCTGTACTGGACTTTCGGAGGGCTGACTTTGAGCTGCTCAGGACACTGGTTGGTGGAGTCCCTTGGGAGGCGGTTCTGAAGGGCAGAGGGGTCCAGGAAGGCTGGGCGCTCTTCAAGAGGGAAGTCTTAATGGCGCAGGAACCGTCTGTCCCCACGTGCCCAAAGACGAGCTGGCGGGGAAGAAGACCGGCCTGGCTCAACAGAGAATTGTGGCTTGATCTTAGGAGGAAAAAGAGGGTTTATAAGCTTTGGAAAAGTGGGCAGGCCACTAAGGAGGACTTTAAAGAAGTAGCGAGGCTGTGCAGGGACAAAATTAGGAAGGCCAAAGCTCATCTGGAGCTCAATCTGGCTACTGCCGTTAAAGATAACAAAAAACGTTTCTATAAATACATCAACACAAAAAGGAGGACTAAGGAGAATCTCCATCCTTTACTGGATGCGGGGGGAAACTTAGTTACAAGAGATGAGGAAAAGGCGGAGGTGCTCAATGCCTTCTTTGCCTCAGTCTTTAGCGGCAATACCGGATGTTCTCTGGATACTCAGTACCATGAGCTGGTGGAAGGGGATGGGGAGCAGGATGTGGCCCTCATTATCCATGAAGAACTGGTTGGTGACCTACTACGGCACTTAGATGTGCACAAGTCGATGGGGCCGGATGGGATCCACCCAAGGGTACTGAGGGAACTGGCAGAGGAGCTGGCCAAGCCACTGTCCATCATTTATCAGCAGTCCTGGCTATCGGGGGAGGTCCCAATCGACTGGCGGCTATCAAACGTGACGCCCATCTACAAGAAGGGCCGGAGGGCAGACCTGGGAAACTACAGGCCTGTCAGTTTGACCTCAGTGCCAGGAAAGCTCATGGAGCAGATCCTCCTTAGAGTCATCACGCAGCACTTGCAGGGGAAGCAGGCGATCAGGCCCAGTCAGCATGGCTTTATGAAAGGCAGGTCATGCCTGACGAACCTGATCTCCTTCTATGACAGAGTGACGCGCTGGGTGGATGAGGGAAAGGCTGTGGATGTGGTCTACCTTGACTTCAGCAAGGCTTTTGACACCGTCTCCCACAGCATTCTCCTCAAGAAACTGGCTGCTCTCGGCTTGGACTGGCGCACGCTTCGTTGGGTTAGAAACTGGCTGGATAGCCGGGCCCAAAGAGTCGTGGTGAATGGAGCCAAGTCCAGTTGGAGGCCAGTCACTAGTGGCGTCCCCCAGGGCTCGGTGCTGGGGCTGGTCCTCTTTAATATCTTCATCGATGATCTGGACGAGGGCATCGAGTGCACCCTCAGTAAGTTCGCAGATGACACCAAGTTAGGTGCGTGTGTCGATCTGCTTGAGGGTAGGAAAGCTCTGCAGGAGGATCTGGATAGGCTGGACCGATGGGCTGAGGTCAACTGCATGAAGTTCAACAAGGCCAAGTGCCGGGTCCTGCACCTGGGGCGCAACAACCCCAAGCAGAGCTACAGGCTGGGAGAGGAATGGTTGGAGAGCTGCCAGGCAGAGAAGGACCTGGGAGTGATGGTGGATAGTCGGCTGAATATGAGCCAGCAGTGTGCTCAGGTGGCCAAGAAGGCCAACAGCATCCTGGCTTGTATCAGGAACGGTGTGACCAGCAGGGCTAGGGAGGTGATCGTCCCCCTGTACTCAGCTCTGGTGAGGCCGCACCTCGAGTACTGTGTTCAGTTTTGGGCCCCTCGCTACAAGAAGGACATCGAGGTGCTCGAGCGGGTGCAGAGAAGGGCGACGAAGCTGGTGAGGGGCCTGGAGAACAAGTCCTACGAGGAGCGGCTGAGGGAGCTGGGCTTGTTCAGCCTGGAGAAGAGGAGGCTCAGGGGCGACCTTATCGCTCTCTATGGGTACCTCAAGGGAGGCTGTAGCGAGGTGGGGGTTGGCCTGTTCTCCCATGTGCCTGGTGACAGGACGAGGGGGAATGGGCTTAAGTTGAGCCAGGGGAGTTTTAGGTTAGATGTTAGGAAGAACTTCTTCACTGAAAGGGTTGTGAGGCACTGGAACAGGCTGCCCAGAGAAGTGGTGGAGTCACCATCCCTGGAAGTCTTTAAAAGACATTTAGATGTAGAGCTTAGGGATATGGTTTAGTGGAGGGCTGTTAGCGTTAGGTTGGAGGTTGGACTCGATGACCTTGAGGTCTCTTCCAACCTAGAAAATTCTGTGATTCTGTGATTCCAGACGAATAGTCTGTAAAACAAGGAGGGAACCATAACTACACTTGTTGATCAAAATAAAAAGCAGGCATAAAACAATGTAATATTTTTGTAATATATGTACATCATTGGTTTCGATAGTACATTCTTGGGAGATAGTAGTATTTATTACTCTCTGTGTGTGTATATGCATATAAATAAAATGCAGAACTTGATCTGTTTTTAGCTTGGACAACTTCTGCTCTTATTTCAAGTCCAAGCAAAGAACTGTGTGCCAAATAATTTCTTTAATTATTCCAAAACTACTTGCTGACCTTATAGAAGAATTCTGCTCTTTAAATAATTTAAGACATGTAGCCATTTATTTTATATTAATATGTATACATGTAATAAGTATATATTTATGCACACACATTTATATTTAGTTATTTGGATTTCATGATAGCCTCTTTTATTATTATTATTATTATTTTATTATTATTATTTTTCTGGATTCACTATCATAATTTCCAAGGTGATACTCTTTGATACAAACCAACTTGCTGGATTCTCCAGAAACTTCCAACAGGAATACAGTTGGTGCTAATTCCTCTTCCCTCCATCACAAAGTAGATGTTACTGTCAGATAGTTTTATTCTTTCCCATTTGGAACTGAATTCAAACTTCTGGAATAGAGCTCGAAGGAGTTCCTGAAATCCTTCATTACAAGTCTCCCGAAGCAGCGTTGTTTCTGTGGAGTACCTTTAAAGACATCATGTAATAGGAATTTTCATTTTAAATACATGACACTTTAGAAACTATTAAGACACTATTAATAACAGGGAAGCTTGCCATTGGATTCCTTTCATTAAGATTATATGTGAATTGTGTAAAATAAGTAGTAAAAGAAAGTTTAAAAAGGCAGTGAAATGAATCAACCCCTATGTTTTAACAGTCATTAGGGAAGGTAATACAAGTATTTTTAAGAGAATAGTACAAAGTCTTATGTGTTAGGGAACTATACGGCATCATAAAGATCTGGATTGGAGAGAGTTATAACAGGTGATTTGTTGGGGCATGTATTAGAGATGAAAGTTTGCTTATTGAAGTGCTGATAACTGATACTCAAAGTGATGGATATGAACATGGGAACAAATTATTTCTGGAGTATAATTATCCTCTCATCAGAATGATTTTTTTTTTTCTTTGATGTCCCTTGAAGCTCAGACGTGTCTTTCTTCTTGAGCTTGAAGTTATATTTTCAGTCTCACATTCAGTAAACTTTCTTAAGCTTGTTCCAAATCAAATTGAGTGGATCTGTTTTAGACCTGAATGCCTGCTCTTCCTAGGGAGTGCCCCAATACGTGGGTTATACAGGCAACTGACATTGCTGTTTAACCAGATAACTTCAAAACAAAAACTTTGCTAAAGCCAGCACAACACTCTGAATTTTTCTCTTTAAATGAAAATATGGTATTGTTCTGATCTTGATGCAGACTTCATTGTCACTGGATACATCCACACTTGGACAAACTTCTAAGTGGCATAGTACCTTGTATTACACAAGGAGGTACATTCCTAACAACTTCTTACATGAATTCTGGAAACAATTCCCTTTGTTGTGCAGACATCTATTGAATCAAATGAAAGGGCTGTTAGAAGTATGAAGTTTGAGAACAATCTTTCTATCAAGTAGTCTGCTTTGCTTAAAGTTAGCAGAATTAATTGCTGGTTGCAGCAAAATGCATCAGCAAAACTTCCAGTACCCTTTTGTTAGCATTCAGCACTTCACATTTAAAACGGCAACTCAAGTTGCACTTGAATGAGATAGCACTAAATTGTGAGGAGCTGTTGATGCCCTCAGGGGTAGAGAGGCCTTGCAGAGAGTTCCTGACAAATTAGAGAGCTGGGAAATCACCAACAATATGAAGTTTAACAGGAGCAAGTGTCGTATTTGGCATCTGGGATGAGTTTGGCACAGACTACGGACAAGAGACTGGAGAGCAGCCTTGTGGAAAGGTATCTGGGGGGTTCTGTCTGACAGTGAGCTGAGCATGAGCCAGCTGCGGGACCTGGCAGCCAGGAGGGCCAACCTTGTCCTGGGGTGCATCAGGCACGGTGCTGCTGGACGGTTGAGAGAGGGGAGTGTCCCACTCTGCTCTGCACTGCTGCGTAGTGCAGCAAGTTTTCGGCATTGCTGTATTAGGAGGACATAAAACTATTAGACAGCATCCAAAGGAGGGCTACAAAGATGGTGAATGGTCTGGAGGGCAGGACATATGAGGAGCGTCTGGTTTGGTTGGCCTGGAGCAGAGCAGGCCGAGGGGAGGCCTCATGGTGGCCTGCAGCTCCCTCATGAGGAGGCGCTGAGCTCTGCTCTCTGGGGACAGCGACAGGACCTGAAGGAACAGCATGGAGCTGGGACAGGGGAGGGTCAGGCTGGGGGTTAGGGAAAGGTTCTGCACTGAGGGGTGGTTGGGCCCTGGGACAGGCTCCTCAGGGCAGTGGTCACAGCCCTGAGCCTGCCAGAGATCAAGAAGTGTTTGGACAGTGCTCTCAGCCACATGGTCTGTTTTTTTTTTTTTTTTTTTTTTTTGGGTGGTCCTGTGTGAAGCCAGGAGTTAGTTGGACTTGATGATCCTTGTGGGTCCCTTCTTGGGATATTCGGTGATTCTGTGATTCAAGTTGGTGTCATCTGAACCACTGAAGTCTTTCTGTTTTAGATGGTTATTTTGAAATTGAGCAACATGGATGGGAGTGCGGGCTTGGGATCACTCAAACAACAGAATTGTTTATTCCTTTGCTGCATTCAGAACAATGCCTTGGAGAAAGAAGTTCTTGGCCATATCAGTGGGCTATTTTCCCCTCTGTGTGGAAGTAGCTGAAATATCTAACATGAGTATTTAGGAAAGTCCATTCTTCTGTGCAGTGCGCCAGATGGTAGTTTTGGATGACCTCCAATGGCCCACTCTCTGGAGTCACTAAGTAATTATTGAAACCAATAATTAAACCAGTAAGCCACAGTATATCAATTAATGCTTGAAGAGCTCCTCAAGAAAATCCTTCATACAAAATATTCTTTTGCTTATTAACTGCAAGGATAAATTTTCTTCTTTAATTAAGTTGAATGCATACTTTTCTTAGGAAGAATGCTAAGTATTCGTTTATTTTCCTTTCTAATTTTAATTGTAACGTGTAGAAGCTTGTAATAAATATGTTCACCTGGTAAATGCTTTGTTTTCACTTTCTCTATTTTGAAACAACATAGGGAAACTGTAGCTCTTTCTGGTGACCTGGGCCAGATTCTTGTCTTCAGCAAAACATTATGGCACCAGTTAAACCAACAGAATGATGTCAGTTTACTGTGAGAATCCAGAATTAAGTAAGTACTTTCAAAATCATTATTTATTTATTTATTTGTTTGTTTCTCCTTAAAAGCAAACGAGAGTGGAACATGTAATTCTTTTCCTCTGAATTTTCTTTCACACAGGATTTTAGACTTTGCAGAGTTTCTTCTTTTGGAATAAAGCCACATTGCATGTGATACCTTGTGAAACACAACGTTTCACTTTTGAGTTTTGATTCCTCTCTTTTAATTACATATGAGAATAAGTCTAGTAAATTTAATTCTTATGCTTGTGACAAAACAGCTCCAGCTGTTAGTTAGGAACGTGCTGGCAGGCCTGCCTCAGGAAGCAGGGGTGCTCCATGATGTTGCTTGCTGTTTTAGATGGACATCTGGATGCTTCCTGACTGCAGAAAACTTGTTCTATAGTTCTAGTCTCCCGTTTGCCCCTCACCTGTCTCTCAGTACAAATCCTGGAGTCTTGGTTTCCTCTTGATGTAGGACCAGAACTATAAGGTGCACTGTAGGCATCATTGCATATGCACTCAACAGGCAAGAAGTTGCTCGGACTATATATTAAATTAAAGCCATTGGTAAAATTAGTCTGATTAGGCCAGACTACACAAATGAAGGAAAATGTAGTCAGCTCTACCACTGTGCTGTATCTCTGCCACTTGTGGTCATAATAGCATGTACATGCTTATAACATTTTCAAAACTTTATGTGCTTTTCAGTCATGTCTCATTGCTTCTTGGCAAATTTTAAATAAAATCCTCCAGGTTTTTCTGTATATTTTATTCTCTATCTTCAAGACTGTTCCTGAAGTTGTATAATTATTCTGACTGTTCTGAACGAAAAAGGTGCTAAAAGAAATAAGTCAGAAATTTATTTTGCCATCTGCAGTGAAACTGGTTACTGAGGTTATTTGATTTTCGTTTATATTAGACCGGGAACTTAGATCAAAGATCGTAAGACATTATAATGCCAGAATACAAGTAATGGAAAAATAAAGAATACAATGAATATCTTGAATTCATTGAACCTAATTCAGATCTATGTCCTCTTTGCTATCATACTTTCATTTAAAAACACTTAATATATGATAATTTTAAAATATATGTTACCACACAATAGACTTTTCTATAAGTCGAAATATATAGAGAGATATATTTTTCAAAATCAACAGCAGGATCGAAAGCTGTAACTTATGGTTGTTCAAGCCAGTACTGACCATTACGATCACAGAATCACAGAATTGTAGGGGTTGGAAGGGACCTCAAGAGATCATCCGGTCCAACTCCCCTGCTGTTGGGGGCTGCATTTTCCCGGCAGGGAAGCTGGAATAGTCAGTCTGCAGACTTCTGTCACGTATGCTGTAATTCCCCATCTAGTTTTCAGTTACTTTTTATGGTACATTTTATTCAAAACCATAATAATTTTTTCTCTACCCTGCATCATTTTATAGCTTCTCTACCTTTCCTAAACTTTCTCTGCTTGCATCTTGCAAGTGTAAAGTGTTTGAACTGATAGAATGGCAGCTACTTTAGGATGCAGTCAGTGGAATAATAAAAGGATTGTAAAACTCGATTCATTCCATTTTATAAGAGTACATGATGTTTTTGAGAGGGAAAGTGCTTCTATTCAGTGTCAGTCACTGATATTTCCACAGTGCATTCTTTGGGGGGAAGTAAAGGCAACAACAAAAAAGGAGATGAACAAGACTTGCATCTTCTGCATGACATCTGGTAATATCCCCTTTAAATCTCAGACAAGACTCTGTTTGAAGCCTGTGCCTGTCTATCAGAACATATGGATATATACAACACCCTGATGGTTCCATGAAATGTCTTGAATACAACATGCATTCAGAACATTCAGAGGCATTTTATTAGTCAACAGCTTTACATTAAAACACTTGAAGAGCAGACTCTACGATCTGTGAGGTGGGTTCTGCGAGTGATTTGAGGAGGTGACAACTCCAGACTTCTATTATTTGGATAATTCTTCATAGAATTTGAATTTTTTCCCCCTATTTTTTTTTTTCCCCTAACTAAATATGAGCTTATTCTTAAGACTGCCATCTATTGCTTTTAGCAGTAACTATGAGATCAGGTGGTTTCCCCAGCTCTGGAGAAGAATGACTCAGTAGGGAGCTTATACTGAAATTGCACACTAGCTAAAAGCTATTAAACTTACAGGAAACAGTCTCTCACCACATGATGACCTGTGAAACATGCACACTAAGTGCCCTGCTTTTTATTTACACCAAAGGTAGTTTGTACCTCATTGCCTAAGTACAGTGTGCGCTCATTTAAAACAAGCCCTTGTGTTCTGGATGTGCAATATGGCTTTTGAGCAAACGAGAATTAGGCTCTCAAGGTTTGACTCAGTCCTTTCTGAACACTGTGGGGAGATAAATTCACCTGCTGAATGCAGGAAAAAAAGTGGTCTTAATATTAGTAAAACATTAGGGTGCCTGTGTAGGTCAGTGCAAACAGCCCCCATGGTAATTATAACAAACCCTTCCTATGTTAAAGAATGATTCCAATTATTTCATGCTGTACAACATTTCTCCTCAAAAACATCTGTTTTCAAAATAGTTGTGTTATTGTCCACTGTAGGTAAATGTTTAGTTTCCATAATTGTCCTTCAGTAGTTTATTAGCACAATGGACTTTTGGAATCAGCTCACTTCATTTCATATTGTGCTTTTATAAGGGGTTGAAAGAGCTCCTGAAATCAATGCAAGGTTTTATTCAGTCTGTAAGAGCAACATACCTGCTTCTAGCCAAACCAGTTTTCCTTCACTTTGGGAAAGTGACTGGCAAATCCAATTTAGCATTTTTATCAAATATTATTGCAAGGATCCATGTTATTAGTAGTTCTCTTTATTAATTTTTCTCTTTTTCTATGCCTTTTCAATCTTTTGGCTAAAGGTTTTAAGTTTTTCCAATTTATGGGGAAGGAGAGGTTGGCAAGCCACAAGTAGCAACAGCTGATGGGAAAGCATATGAGCAGTGGCATGACAATTAGTGCCCAACCAGACTGCACGCTTAGGGTGGTAAGGGAGAGATTACTATCTCCCTATGCACAGTAAATTCACATGCTTTGAGTGTTTTTTGGCTTAGCTTTTTAAAAAGTAGCTGGATCTTACATGCCTTGAATAAGTTTCTGTAACTGTAACAATGGGACTCTTTAAATTGGGTGATCCTTTTCAATCTTGGTTTCCTAAGTCACTTGTGACTTCAGTCTTCTGCACTACTCCTGCATAACGTTCAGCAAGCTCTGAATAACAAGGTAGAAGGGGTTGTCTTTGTGCTCAACTAGATAATTGAAATGCATATCTATATGTCATGACTGAGGCATTCTCTCCAATAGTACTAAAGTCCCTTTAAATTCCCCTGAAGAAAACACTGACAGGGAAATGCAAAACTTTATATATATAGTTTGCTTCCTTAAATGATATGAGAGGTGTTATTCACAAATCGGAGATGGATACCTGGAAAGACACATTTCTGAATTAACAATAGAGGAAAGAATGTAATTACATAAGGCAAATATTGCAAGCTTCTAAGTCAGGTTTTGGTATTTTTTTTTTCCTCTTGCAGATTAAATAAAGAGATAGAAACACAGACAAAGTGGAAAATGTTTAGCAGTCTCTGCAAGGAATTTGGAACAAGATACTTCAATGTCATTGTAAATGTAATTAGTGCACTTCAGAGAAGTTTGTGGTACATCTCAAAGGAACAGTAACAAAACACTAAAAAGAAAATAGGAGAGATTCCAAGTTATATTTAAAAAACAGGAAGGCTGTGAAATGGAAGACTCAAAAAGCAGTAAATGCTAATGCTGAGGCTACCCTTGAGACTTAAGTTTGCCCCACTCAGGGCATAAATGTTATACTTTCCAATTACTAGGCTACATATATATATATGTGTATATATATACATATATATATTTTTTTTTATGAGACCTATGACTTGTTCAGCTTACAAGATAAATAATAATATCAATTGTACAATATTTATTTTTATTTTTAGCATCAAATGGGACATTGAGTCATGTAGATAAAAGTTGCCTAAAGAGCCAACCAAATTTATCTGCCTAATTTTGAAAACTGATGACTTGATTTTCCTTATAAAAAAAAAAAAAAAAAAAAGATATTTTATAATTTTTTGTCTGTCCTGAGAAGTCTTCCTCAATTCTTCTACCTTAATTTTTCTTTGGCTCTTTTCTCTCAGCAATATCTTCCTCAAAACTCGTGCTTATCTGCCATGTATCTGGTAGCACTGGGGAGATGACAGTCCTGTCTGAGCATAGTAAACTGTGACAAAATGGATCATGCTCTCTGGAGCAATGAAATTCAGATAGAGCATAGTAACCAAACCTTAATATCTTTTACTTATGCTATATGAAATGAGAATTTTCAAGTCCTGACATTTGAATTGGTGACTGTATAAAATTCAGAAGACTTATTAGCATCTCTATATTTTTTCCAATCCTTAGTCTTGAACATGCAGATACAATAACGCGACAACAAAACAGTATTCAAATTTTTCATTTTGACCTTGGCAAGCAACTTGTTTTCTGGTTTCAGGAAAGACTGAATTACTTTTTTTCTGAAATATGAAGATCCATAAATAAACAGGTATATCTGTAGGTTTGAGAGGTATCTGGCAGGAGTATAAATGCAAAAGTTAAGTTAACTTTAAAAATTAAAGTTAAGCAAACTTAAAATTGACTAGAAAGCAAACTTCTAACATAGTGCCCAGCACCCTTAATAGTAGATATCATTGTGGTGTTGCTCATAATAAAATATTCAATTTTAAAGTACTTCTGAAAGCATCAGCAGGAACAGTTCCCCTGTAAAGGTGAATCTGATTAATGCAGGACACCTTTATTACTCAAGCTTTATGCACATATGTCAGTGTGAACACTGAACTTCAAACAGGGAATGCAGAAGACCAGCAGTCATCCCTCAAGTGTATTATGTTTGGTAGAATTCTGAATAGGGGACTGACGTCTCCTTAAGCAAACTGACAATCTAGAACAGGGGAATGAGTATTGATATATGAAAATTTACAGAAGAGACAGTTATTTTTGAATTTTCTTCACATTTTGCTTTGGCCCATGTTGCTCCAGCTATTTGATGTTTCTTGCCATATCTTCTTTTTCTGGCTAGCTTTGGATGTGAGGAAACGTTTGACAAATTACATGTTTTAGAAACTACATCCTTATGCTAACATGGAAATAACATTTGAGTTGCAGAAGCTGGTTTGTAGTTAGCTCTGACATTCAAGATTTACATTTCAACTGCTCAAATTATATTTCTTATGAAATCTTCATGATAATGGGTATTTTTGTTGACAAAATAAAAATGTATTGCATTCTGTTTTGAAAAATTATGATGAGTGGATTAGGTTTTTCTATGCAACAGTTGAAAAAAGTCAAATATCTTTAAATTCAGTCTGCTCTCCTTTGCAAGAAGTTTCCTTTTGTTCTTAAAATTTGAATGCCTACACCATGTAACACAAAAACAGTTAAAAATTATCCTTCTTTGTTGTTTAAATTATTATTCCATTTTCCATTGCTTTTCTTACTTTGATACTTTGCTGAAATGTTTGTTGATTTTACTGGTAGCTTCAGTGTAACACGTTGTCCAGTTTGAGCTGATAATTTAAGATTTTATGTTAAGTTTGTCCAGGTGCTGTCTACTTTATTATGTTTCATTTTGCTGACACTTCCTGGTGTGAAGATTTTCCCTGGTTGTAAATCAAAGTGTATGTAGAATTCGCCTGGTACATATTTTGTGAGAGCTGTTTGTGAAAATTTGATGTAGCTGTCTGATTAACCTAAACTTGCTGGCTAGAATCCTGTCCAGCTAATATATATTATATATATATTTGTACATTTATATTTATTTATAAATATACATATATATTTATATTTTTATATTTATACACACACACATAATATATATAATGTATATATAAATATATATAATTATATATATAGTATATATATAATTCAATATATATATATATATTTACCTTGAATCCCCTACCTTTCAGTTGCTGTTTCAGTATCTTGGGTTCTGAGGGTGGATTTCTTTTTGTCTCTTCTTGCAATTCTTTTCACTTTTGTTAAATTTTATTTTTTTTTTTATTTTTTTTTGGCAATGTTTTGTTAAAGTTCATGTTTTCTGCTGCTTGTTTCTTTTCCACATGGCTTCATATGTCTTTCTTTATCTAGATTTCTCTGACTAGAAGACACCTATATTTGTTAAGGCACTTGTTAGTTCTGTCACTAAGACTGGACTTTGACGTATTAGTGCTGCTTTCTCATTAAATATCTCTATCTTGTAGTAGGTGAACAATCTTCTACATTTCCTGTTAAAACTGGAGCTTTTTAATGTTGTCCATGCCGAGTCTGCTGCTACTTTTCTTGGTCTTTTTCATTTTTAAAAATATGTTAAATTTCATATGCTTTGTTGCATTAGAAAATAGCTGGGTAGCCAGATCCAAAGAGTCATGGTGAATGGAGTTAAATGCAGCTGGAGGCTGGTCACTAGTGGAGTCTCCCAGGTCTCAGTACTGGGGCCAGTCCTCTTTAATGTCTTTATTGATGATCTGGACGAGGGCATCAAGTGCACCCTCAGTAAGTTCGCAGATGACACCAAGTTAGGTGCGTGTGTCGATCTGCTTGAGGGTAGGAAGGCTCTGCAGGAGGATCTGGATAGGCTGCACTGATGGGCTGAGGTCAACTGCATGAAGTTCAACAAGGCCAAGTGCCGGGTCCTGCACCTGGGGCACAACAACCCCAAGCAGAGCTACAGGCTGGGAGATGAGTGGTTGGAGAGCTGCCAGGCAGAGAAGGACCTGGGAGTGATTGTTGATAGTCGGCTGAATATGAGCCAGCAGTGTGCCTAGGGGGCCAAGAAGGCCAACGGCATCCTGGCTTGCATAAGCAGCAGTGTGGCCAGCAGGGCTAGGGAAGTGATTGTCCCCCTGTACTCAGCTCTGGTGAGGCCGTACCTCGAATATTGTGTTCAGTTTTGGGCCCCTCGCTACAAGAAGGACATTGAGGTGCTCGAGAGAGTCCGGGGAAGGGCAATGAAGCTGGTGAGGGATCTGGAGAACAAGTCCTACGAGGAGCGGCTGAGGGAGCTGGGCTTGTTCAGCCTGGAGAAGAGGAGGCTCAGGGGCGACCTTATCGCTCTCTACAGGTACCTCAAAGGAGGCTGTAGCGAGGTGGGGGTTGGCCTGTTCTCCCACGTGCCTGGTGACAGGACGAGGGGGAATGGGCTTAAGTTGAGCCAGGGGAGGTTTAGGTTAGATGTTAGGAAGAACTTCTTTACTGAAAGGGTTGTGAGGCATTGGAACAGGCTGCCCAGGGAAGTGGTGGAGTCACCATCCCTGGAGGTCTTTAAAAGACATTTAGATGTAGAGCTTAGGGATATGGTTTAGTGGAGGACTTGTTAGTGTTCGATGATTCTGTGATTCAAGTGAAAAGCTGAAAAGTTAACACATTTCAAATGTGGTAAAAATTGTAAGGTTTGATAATGCTATGTACCATTTTCCCTATTCCATGAAAAGTTGATGTAAATATACTTCTAATACATGCAGAGTCTGTCTGGTTCCAGGAAACAACATCCAAAGAGTTATGATTTACTTTATGGCAAAGACTAAGTTGGAATGATGCCACTGCTCTTTGCTGCACTTTGTAATGCTTACATGAGACAGACAAAAAAAATAGTCATTATTTATAGGGAAATCACACAGTAAATACTGTTCAACACAGCTCAGTTACTATGAACATTTTTGCTCTGTAAATCACCAACTGCAAATTACTCTAAATGACACTGAAATAGTGAAGAAGTTAAAAATATGACATCATTTATGTAAATCTCTGAAATACTTATAATATACTGGGCACTATAAGATTTCTGCTGGGATCTCTATTTTAGCTGTGGATTTTGGTTCACTGTCAATAAAGAAGAAAGTTTATTGTATAAGGATGTAACATAAAATGTTGGTACGGAAACAGCCTTTTAGATTAGCTGATTATTTTCTAGAGGATTGTAAGAGGTATAGAAAATAGGAAATTATATGTACTTACAGATATACGTGCAACCTCTTAAAGAGTGAACTACGGGATGTTGCTGTAGAATTATTTCTTACTGCTCAGTGATCCTAGTAGTTAATTCCACAGGGGTAAAGTTTCCCTGATTTCGATAAGATATTTGGATACCTGTTAAGATATTTGGAATGAAATTTTTCTAAGATACGGTCTGAGACTTTTGGTTTGGAAGGGCAACCTTAATTATATCCCTCTGTACCATAGCATAATAGAGTAATTTAAGTTGGGTAAGACATCTGGAGGTCTGTACACCAGTCCTTGCTCAAAGCAGTTCAGAGTAGTTCATGTTCCTCATAATCTTGGTCATTAGCATTCTGAGTATCTCCAAGCATGAAGTGCTACAACCTCTCAGGATTTGCCTGAACACTTCAATGATTAATTTTTCCCCTCGATCTGTAATCAGAATTTTGCTTGTATATATGTCTTTGTTTACATATATATATATACCTGCACTGCTGCAGATTACATATACATCCCAGCTACCACAGGCCTTTGTTATCAGTGAGAGGTTGAGACCCTCTGTGGATCCCATCACTTTCTGGGGCAATGTGGGGAATTTGCTTCGTAATAGAATGAATACAGTTAATACTCCATGGTCATTGTTCCTTCACTCTAGTTCTGATTGCTAGCACACTTTTTTCTCTGCATCCTCTCTTAATTAACTAAAAATACCTACTTAAACTCTTATCCAATAAATTTGGCCTGAGGCATATTAGTATAACTGACTAGCTTTGAGAAGAACTTACAGAAATGTGTAGAAGGCAGAAGCATCATCTTTCCTGGAGAGCTGTAGCTGTTAGGAATATGAGTTTTTATCCATTGCTTCAGTTTGGCTTCCTAAAGTTTCTCAACAAGCTCCTCAAGAAAAGTTGAAGTTTAGTGGCATCTGCATGGATTTTTGGAAAAATGCCGTAGCAACTAGCACTGCACCAGAGACTGCTTTTATGATTAGGCATTAGATTCTTGATTCATGACACACTTACCAGTCTGGATGAAGTTAAAGAGAATATTTGGTTACAAATGGGCAGGACTCTTTTAATCATTGGCTTCGAAACAACCGTTTGATGTCCACTGAATTTAGAGTAATTAGTTTCATGATATGTGCACAATGCTGAGGAAATCTGGGGAAGCTTGTGTTTACCAGCAAAACCAAATATTCTGTTCCCCTGCTGAGCTCAGTGAAACCTGGATCTGAATAGTTCTTCAAAAACAGACACTTTCAGAAAGTCTTGTTTACTTACAAGGTTTCTTCACCTTCTGCAGGTCCTTCCTCCACCTCCCTGTACCTGTCTTCCAAATCAAAACAAGCAGAGTCTACTAACCAGCACTTTTCTTTCTGTACACCTTCAGAAATTTGTTTTGCCAAGTTTAAGCATTATTTATGATTTAAAATACAAACTGTATATAGTATTTTTAGGATTTGGGGGCAATATTAACACTGCTGAGCACTCTACTTTGTTAGCTACCAGAAGACCTTAGGGTATTGTATTTCAATAAGCTTTGCACAATGGATTGTGAAAAATTATGCAACTGTAAAGTCTCTTTCTTCAGAAACTACGTATCTGATGGATGATTTACAGGTCACCTTTCTGCTTGCTATGATTTTTTTTTTTCTGCTTGCTTATATAGTGTAAATATAACTCCTGCTATGCCCAGATACCTCTCATTTCTATACATCGTTAATGGTGTCTATCAGTACATATTATTCAATAGAGAAGGTAAATCCAAATGTAGGTTACTCAAAATGCTTTACTATCTCACTGAAGTCTGTCTTATCCTTGATTTAGTATTAGAAACAAATATAAAGCAACCAACCAAACAAAAACAAGAGACACCTTCTTTCTAATGAAAATAGCCCTATTTTGAAGGGGAACATTTTCTCCCACGTATAACTAAGGAGTTACATATCTGTGGATTTTTATATAATACCATGGCACATCTCTCCAAAGGGTCTTCTGTTGGTAACAAAAAAAGCAGAGGCAACAAAGAGTACATGAGGGAGAGAAAAAAAGACTTGGTTATTCTGTACTTGCTATCCTGTTTGTCACTGCATTTTTTTTTACCTGCTTCTTTTTGTTTTTTATTCATATTTTCTTTTTCTGTGACTTCTTTCCTCACAGTCTAAATTTTCTACAGATATGCATTTTTCTGCTTTACTACTTTTGTTTGACTTTTCCCTGCTCATCCTTACTTTCCCAGGTTTATGCATCTCCTCCCATTTCTTGGTCTTTTGCTCTCTCCCCTGCTGTTTCATCTGTTCATCCTGTACCTTCATGAAGATTTCTCTGCTTCTGCTTTAAACACTTCTCTTTGAACCCTGTAAAATGTGTCTCTTCCAGAACTTCTCTCTGCTGAGTAAATGTCTTTTCCTTTCTTGAGTAATCTCATGCCTCATTTCTCATTTCTTCCCCTCCCTTCCTTTTAATCAGATGATGTTTTTTTTTTTCATTGTAGCTCAAAGAAATTGATGTATGGTAAGAGAAAGAGATTAGTAGATATCTAAGAAGGGGACAGTGACCTGCCATTTAGTAACAGTCTTGCTCATGTAAAGAGTGGATTATTTGAAAAAAGCAGCAGGTTGGAGTTCAGACATAGAACTTCTGGGTTATGGAAAATCCCAACTATTAGAATTTCCTTTTGCTCCATACTGGAGAAAATGTCAAAATTATGGCATCGCATTTAACTGAAGTTTTTGAAGTTGTCACTGGGATATTCAAACATCTTTGAACAGCTTTCTTTGGAAAGGTCATATTATCCTTTTTTGATATTGTGCCTTGCTTTCACTTTGTTACATGCACAAGTTAAAAGGATGAAGCTGAACAAAACCCTTCGACCTAACTGTTACTGGATGAGGTTCCCAGCTGGCTTTGTAAATGTGAACCAGACCCATTTCCTTATTATGCACTATGAAAATTAATGCATAACTGTTGCCTCTGGGTATTTAAAGAAACTGCTGTTAACACTAGAATAAGCATCAGAGGGTACTAGACTCACAGATATTTAAGCCTCGCTCTGAGCAGATCCAATGTTCCTAAATTTAGAGAGAGGGGAAGGTACAAGGGTTAAATGACCTAACATGTGCTGGTTAAGTGCAGTATGAGCTTTGTGTCATTGGGCAGATAGAGGCTGCATTCCTTGTGTCTTGATTAGACTTTTTTTTGTTCATCAAACAAACAGATGAAAAAGAGACAAATAATACCTCTTTATATTTCACAGGTCTGAAAAGAAACAGTCAGCACCTACATATATATATATATATGTATATTATATATACACCCATGAGGATGTCAGAAATTTTCTGATGAGTTCCTGTAGAGTAGAGGACATTAGGCAGTAGACACGAATGGAGATGTTAATAGCCAACAGTCATAGTTTCTGGACCATGTTCTTAATGAAATTTATTTTCAATACTCCCTGAAACAGGTAACAGTAATCTTTAGCAATGATGATCCCAAATCTCCCTGCAAGATTGTCAGCAAGTAGACCTACATCAGAGATCTCATCAGAAAAACTCACATTTAATTTTTCTGTTTACTACAATTGAATATAACTAGCAGGATATCCATATTACCTTGTTTTGTTTAACTGTATTTGAAAATAATAGATACTTGTTTCTGCTAACAGCATTTATATGATATATCTTTAAAAAAAGATAAGTATAAATTGAAATCCAGTATAAGGGCATAGAAAGATAAAAGATATCCACAGAGAGAACAGGTTCTGTACATTTATTTATTTATTTTTAATTGTGAAACATGATAATTGTATATGCAGTTCACACTGCACTTTTCCTTTTCATTAGTATTCTGGGTGGTCAGGATGTGCCAGCTAAATACAGGCATCCTATGGGAGCTTGCAGTAGTCATAGCAACTGGGTTGCAGTTTCAAAAAAACTGTGTAGTGGAGGTCTGCCATATCTGAAAGCACAAGTTGTTCTGTAGAGTATAGGCTTGCTGATTAGTCAATGTGTTTCTTAAAGAAGAGTAAAAATGATTCAGTAAATGAAGAAAACTCTATGACTCTTTTCAGTCAGTTTTACATGACCAACAAATTTCTGGTAGTTTTAAGAGTTATAAATCTGGCTTCCTGTTACACCTACCAGGCGCTCAGTATTAGATCCAATCGTATTGGATAGTAGCAACGATGGGTAGGATCACCAATAGCTCCTATAAGTCATGAGAGCAATGTTAATGAGATTTACTGTGCGGCAGTATTAGACATTACAGTCTCTAAAGACTCTGATGGTTGAGTGGCTAACTGAAATCACTGAAAATCTTAAAAGGTCATTGGAATGTGATCTGGGTTAGACATGATGAAATATAGGGAAGATGGAGAAGAGATTTCATTTTAACATTCAGTAAGATTTAAGTACCTAATGCCTTTGAATTTATCTGAAAGTCCCAACTGCAATGCTGTCCATTTTCTCAACCATTGTTTATGATGTTCAAAATAAAATCACAAACCACTAGAATTAATTGAGTTGGATGTAGAGAAAAATCCTTATTAAGAGGAGAATATGAAATAAGTGTCATGACGAAGACAAAACATTCTGGCCTACTTAAGAATTATTCATAAAAAATTAGAAAATTCATGAATATCTTCACCTTCTAGTGAAAATTTAAATGGTAAAATGGATTATGACATCAATCAGAGTCAGCAGGTGACTGAAATCCTTACTGACTCAGAAGATAAAACTGTAAAAATACTTGATCATACATGGAAAGATGAGAACAAAATACTCAAGATTCTAAAGAATAATTTCAGAAGAGATCTGAACTCCCATGTTTAAGGAAAGTTACAAGTCGGTATAGTAGTTTGTTTCCTGTCCCAGATGACAACGACAAATTTAGAAATTTATCAAATCAGAGAAAATATAGTTCAAAAATGAAGGATAACTATTAGCTTAGTCAACTGTGTCAAATGCACAATTTGTCAAAGATTAAAGAAAAACATATATATGATATCCAAAAGCATTTATTTTCATCTGAAAATTTTACGTATTACAAAGAATATTACAAAGGAAATACAAAACCTGAATATTTTGTTTTTCACGGCCAAATGTCCAATTTCCAAATCACTCAAAAAGTTATTTATATATATATATATAAATATACAATATATATAAATGTTTTGTATATATGCAATATATACATCATAGCTCTGCATCTGATAGAGGTTTACTCTTTGAATCTAGTAGAGTGATTGTAAGTTTTGTTGTACCCTGTAACTGAGAAACTACAGTCTGCATGAAGGAATGAAATATAAACTGCAGTTGAAAATACACCTAGCACTTTCTGTCCCGTCCACCAAAAGACAGCAAGTGGATTTTCCTTAAAAATTTGCAAGATATTTAAAAAAGATCATTAATTAAAGAACTTGACGTTCTGCAGAAGAAAGTTCATACTGGCCTGCTAGAGTTCTGGTCAACAAAAAGCAAACTACATTTATATGAGGTTTAAATCAAAACAATTATATGAATCTGAAAACCATCTCCTTCTTGCTGACATGCAGGGACTGCCTGATGTTTTGGAACATTTGCGCAGGTTCCAAAACACAATGTGCCAGAATGAGTTTTTGAATTCAGTGAGTGATTTAGCTGGGGCACTTCAAGGAGTCATAGTCTTCCTCAGACCAGCTAAGAACAATTCTGTAGTTTTGCTGCCCAGTTTCTGCCTGGTAAACCAGGCTGGGTTTGCATTTATATTTGATTTAGCCTTCTGATTTAGCTCATTCTCTGTCTTTCTCCTATGGCTTAAAGCTGAATTAGTGCTCTGGAAGTCTTATGATTTCAGTATGAGTAGTATCAAGATACTAAGTCCAAACCTTATTTGCCATAATAAATCATGTAAATGTTAAAAAAATAAAATATCTTATTTTCCAAAAGGTAAATAGAAGTGGTTTTCCACTAAGTTGAACCAACCTATTTATTTATTTATTTATTTTGTACAGAGGGCTGAGAAACCTGAAGTGTCATTGCTAAAGGCTGGTTTAACATCTAAAGCACTGACAAATTTAGTGAAAGCACAATAAAATGCAGTTCATTTAAGTTGAAATAATGTGATGGGGTTTTTGACTTTGATTAGCTAAAGATGAGAATATTGTAAATATCCTTCAGCTTCATAAGAGCCATCTTCCTTAAAAAATAATTCTTCTCCTTGTTTTTCTTCAGGTAAATAGTCTGTCTAATTTCTAGGTGGAAGAATTCTTCCTTTCTAATGCAATCTATAATGAATAGTGCTGCTTTTAAATTCTGTCTTACAACTTGGGTTTTGTTTGTAGTAGATGCTTGAAACTTTTGAACACAGTTTCAAAAGAGCAAGAAGCAGAATTTCAGATATGAAATTTAATCTTGTGAATACTGTACTGGAGCTTAACAGCCATTTGAAAACACTAACAATCATGTTTATTTATATGGCTAACGAGTCAAAATGCAATTTCTAAAAACAACTTCTTGATGATATGATCTGGAGGCCCGAGATACCCTTAAAATTGGCAGGAGACATTGAGTCAGTAAAGCTTTGAGTATATGCTTAACAATATATCCCAGCGACTCCTTCAAGCTCCAAAAGTGAAACAAATCTTTTGCATTTATTCTAAAAAAAATTAAAAAAAAAAAAAAATTAACAGTATTTAGTTTTATACAAAGATTGATCTGTATATGCTTCTATACTTTGTTCTGTACCTCTTTGTTGTGTAAGGAACAATGTGACTACTTATTCATCTTTTTAAATTATCTCCACAGTAGATGATTAGTTAAATTTGCATTGTGTGAGTTTCATCTGTCTAATTTATGCATTAAGGTAGTTTCTGAGTACAGAAAACAAATGAGGGCAGACACTGCTGATAGGGTTGTTACCAACCAGATGCTATGGAATTAAAAATATATTTTCAATATTCCTACAGCTATAACTCCCCAACACTCCCATTAACTAATGCTTGAATAGAACGCATGCTCACATGCTAATTATGCTTTTCCCATGAGGTATGTCCCAGCAACCCCATTTTAATTTTTTGCCATAGTCAGAACTTCTCTCTCTGTGCCTCTGTTCATGATAATAATTAGATTTTTATTACATACATTTTATATACGATTACATATTTTAATATATTTCCACATATATATGTATTTAATACATGTAGTTACATATTGCTTGTATTTTATATGTAATACAATATAATTTTCAGTAGACAAAAGTGTCTTATTTTCTGCACATAAATAATAAAACTTTAAAAAATCCTTGCATATGGTCTGGATATTGTAAGATTTTATAAGAGCTACTAGACAACTTCACGCTAAAGTTGTAAGTAAGCACATAAGTAAAGAAAATATACTGTGTGCCAATGTGTATTTTAAGAAAATTATGCTTACTGTTTCATTATTGTAGCTATCATTAAAACAACAGAAGATTGCTTCTGCTATTTGGAAATCCAATGGATGTTAGAATATCTTCAGAGATGAGAGTCACAACTAATTCATTTCCTGTAGAAATAATTAAAACTGCCACCAAATAATGCTTTGACTTCTCAATTAGTTCCATCTTTCTGAGTTTCCTTTGTAATTATGTTTAGTGTTTCTTATTTTATTTTTTTTCTTTCTCAAGAGTCATAATCCAACCCTGAAATCTGACATCCTCACACTGACACAGAAATGTTTGCTCTACAACTGTTGTGTAATGAAATCTGGGACAAAATATGAAGAAAGTTAATTAGCCATTAATGTTCACTATCCAAAGCTAATTCAAATTGCCTCTTTTCATCAGATCCCAGATCCTGTAAAGAAAAAATATTATTTTTTTCTAGACATCAGGTACTTGTGCAAAAGATTTTCTGATTAATTAGTCCCATCTCTAATGTTTACACCCAAGATAATTAAAGAGTAATGCCATAAAGATACAGCCATATAAAATGAAGAGTTTTCTAAAGGTATACTTTTGCACAGTAACATGAAACGAAGAGTTTACTCATGAAGATGCACTTACTTACGTGTAAAAGAATTCATGGCCATGAGATGTTAAAATGCTGTTCATAGGTATATCATCTGATGATTCTACTCTATGATTCTGTCATTGTAGCAAACTAAACCTTTTTGTTACTGTTTTAAGATACATTCAGATTCTTTTAATTATAACATGAAAAAGCTTTTGCTATTGGTAGCATAATACTACCTGTTCGGACAGAAAATGCCATTAGTTATGTCAGTCTCTACTGCTACCTCCCTTTAAAGGCTGGCGAGCAAAAACACAGTTCTACAGTCCCAGTCCTGCAAGTCTTGCCTGGCTTCTTTGTTTCTCTCCTACTCTGTGTACTAAAATATAAAGTGACTGAGCAGAGAGAAGCTGGATTTATGACATTTCATCATATTTCCACAATCAAGATATATGTAGAACAAAGCCAGAACCTGGAGAAAATTTGAGGCATTACATGCGGCTGTAGCTTTCTATCCGTTGCCTAAGTGCCTACTGTCAGGAACAAATGGAGTTTAGCAATATTCATGGTATACTCACCTTATTCAGTAACTGACTTCTCTGCAGTAATGTGACAAATATCAGACATACGATGACCACAGGGTTTGTTACAAAGCTATATATGGCTATTTCTACTGACTTTGTGTCCTGTTCACAGGTTACTTATGCCACTGATTGGATAAAGCAGTGAATTGTATCAGTGAATTTATGTTCAGAGGAAAAAAAATAGTGTAAATAAGGAAAAATATGATGTTTAAGAACCCAGAAGTAGGAAAGGGTAACAAAATGTATTTCTGCTTAAGGAAAATTAATTCTTAAATAATAATCTAACAAATCAGAATGAACTGCAGAAAAACAATAAACAAAAATATGTTGTGCAAAATCAAACTAGGATGTTTCTCCTTGTGTGTGTTGTATGCCTGCCTAACTTACCCATTTTCCATATTTATTATTATCAAAACTGTAGATAAAAACACAAAATATATAACTTAAAATTCTGAACATATATAAGATAGAAAGAAAGAACATATTAAGACATTACTTTATCAGTTACATGTATTTTAAAATAGCATCTACCAGCTCTAATGATTTACATTTACATTACACAAATTTGTACAATAACTCAGGAGTTACATTAAGAAACAAGGTGGTATGAAAATGCAAGTGATTTATTTTTATTTGACATAGTTGAAACTGCCTATTTTTTCTACAAGTTTTTCATTAAAATACGAAACAAGAATATGATCTTTCAGTATTTTAATAATGTTTACAGTTTTACAGGAGAAAAAATGACTATTTAGTTCAAGATTTTCAAAAAGGTGGTTCAATGTCTCAGTTATAATTAAAGGATCATTCTAAGGGTGATCAAACTCCTACATCATTCTTGAAAGACTACCACTAATTAGATTGCCAGAGTACCTCGAAATAAAATTAGGTGTTTGGTTTTGTATTTGAATCTGGCCAAGTTTTTCTTCATGACAACCTGTAAAGATTCAATCACATTTTCTCTGTATTTACTTGATAAGATTATTTTCTTATGTAGAATAACTGTAGAATTACCTCTATAATATAGGATTCCAAGGCTTTTTTTGGGGATTTTGTGCAGTTGTGATCCCCATATTACCACTGATCTAGCAAGACCACAAGCTATTCCTCCCCTCATTCTGTAGTAAAACCTCCCTAGGTGGTGATTACATTTTAGGGGTTTTGTTAGCTTCACTTAATTTATATGCTGAGTTTGCCTTTCCTCATCACTAAAGAATAATCTTATTCTCGTTCCTTTATCAGCCTCCATATGCTGTTCCTCAACCAGCATGTTCATGACATTCACTTTGCACCAGGGAAGAGAAGCATTTTCTTCTGAGTGTTATAGCATTTGTACTCAGAAATTCATCTTCAGGTTCTAGCTGTTTCTGAAGGATCAAAAGCAACATGGCCTGCTCTGTCCTTGCCTAAATACTGCAAAGATTGTCTAGCTTGCAATGCTATCATTAATGAAAGCCTCAAGCTACTTACATTCAAAGCCGTGTGCTCACTCCTAGCTAAAGGGTAGAGTGTTATTGCTAAATATGCTCAGAATGTGGTGATCAGGGAGAAATTTGACATCACATTAATAATAGAGGAGGCTTGTCAAACTTGAAGTAATGAGGTTTTTATTTCCTTTTTGCTGCCTTGAGAACACAAAGTGCAATGGCAATATCTTGGAGTTTAGATTGAAATCATGCTACTTGGAAAAGTCTGCATTAAACCTCAAAGGAGCTGCTGCTTTTAAACACATTGCTGTTCTTTGCAGTTTGGAAAAATATGCTTACCCACTCAGTTCAGATAAAACAACAGCTACAAATAGTTAATAAAATCTGAATATACATAAAGTAACTTTCAGATGTCAAACCATCATCTCTGTTGGATGAGAACTGTAAACAGAAAATGTTACAGGCCAGATTATGATGCCTTTGTTCATTTTGAAAAATAATATAAGTAGGTGATTTCTCAGTCTTGGGATTCACCCTGCCTATGTGTAACTGAAAGTTAGTGTATTTAGTCCAAGGGAACTGGCTGGACTGTACATACCAACTGAGATGTTTGTCCATTCCCAAGAGACTCAACAGACTGAATGCACGCAGGGAGCCTTAAATTAGGTGAATAAAATTAGGTGGAAGGACACACAACATAAATACTTTTTAATGTAGGTTGTCAATTCATTAATCACAATAATGTGCACAAAAATCATGTTGGTTCCAATGAAAAGTTTACTGTGAAGACTTTCAGGTGCAAACATTTCTGATTGGTAAACAAATGAGAACACACCGGCTTCCTTGAGGGACAGTAGTTCAGGAATTAGGGCATCTGTATAAGATGCAAACGATCACTTTTCTCCTTTTAATGATTGGTTAGTGTAAATCTTCATTATTACCTTGTATTGTGCTCTGGATGATTGTGGTATTTGTTCACAAACTTCTTTCCACTGTATTTTCATGGGTTAGTCACCTGCAGCAGACACTAACTTGTCCAGTTGTTCGAAAGGTCTGGGAGGCTGTTGGCCTGCATTGCCCCAGGAGCACTTTACTTTTAGTCAACTTTTCTGCCAGTATCCCAGGTCTTTCTCCACACAGCTGCTTTCCAGCTGGTCAGCTCCCAAGCCTGTACTGGTGCATGGGACTATTCCTTCCCAGGGGCAGGATTTTGCACTTCCATTTTTTGGATTACATGAGATTCTTGTTGGTCCCTTTCTCCAATCTGGAGATCCCTCTGAATAACAACACATCCACCTTGTGTATGTGTCATTCCCCCCAATTTGATATAATTTAATAAACAGATAGGAAACTCCATAAACACAGTGAGACCCAAATATCTGTTTTCAGACTATATGTACCATGGAAAATCCAGCTGCACAGATACTCTGCTGTTTTGACATTGTTGTGGATTTTCTGAAATTGAGAAGATAATTAAGATCACTGTCCAGGTGAAGACTACCTGGAGAAACACTCACAGTACCTAAATGATCAGGAATTCAAATCCCCTTGCTCTGGTGTCCTGGCCACTAGATCTGGTTGCTTTTGGAGAAAGCATTCTTCTGTTCCTGTGTGAAGCTCTACTAAATAGTTCTCACTAGATATATATAAGTTTTGCACTGGTACTTATGCTGATCGTGTTTAGATATCATGAGATGTAGTATGTCCAGCTTCACATTGTAGTTAAAAGAATCCTACTTATGATAACTCTAGGTATAGATTTTCACCATGTCTTTTTTACTCTTATTTAATTCCCACTCATGCAAGTGTATGACATTCCCCAATAATTTGACTTAATTTTTTGACTTAATACCTGCTGCAAATTCAGCAACTAGTGTTAAAGTCACATGGAGTTCCATCTTAGAGGGGCCTTTATTCATCAGCAATTTTCTTTCCAGGTAACAACTGCTGTGACTGTTACAGAAGTGAAATAGAAGAAAAGAAAGGGATGCTCTGAAAGGAACTGCTCTTTGTGATACATTTAAGTTGGGAAACACATTTATATATTTAAGGAAAGTAAATATGGAAAAATATGAGCTGATTGAGACAGGTTTTAGATTACAAAAAAAGAAAAAAAAATCTAGGAAGAGACAAACTAATTTAAGTGAATAGCACAGAAAAGTACGAGCGAATATTCAAGGACAACTAGGTAGAACAAAACTGCAGGGTTAGGTTAATTGGTATGGGTGGGAAGTCTTCCTATCAGGTTTAAGCAGTGAGTGCATCTAAATAATGATGAGAAAATTGAGTCAGTGTGTACACAATATTTAGGTACCATGATGATTGCATTTCTGCTTAAATGGAAAATCTATCTAACAGAAATAATTTTCCTATTTATGCACATGTGCATGAAGAAGAGAACATCTAGAATTAAATCTGAAGGAAAGCTCATGAGCTCCTGTCTGGTGTCTTCAACTTTAATAAAAGAGGATGGCCATCCAGTATTTCTGGGCTGCTTATATTCCAATTTTTTTCTGTTTTTTCACCTAAGAGAACTCCTTGTGGCTTCCTCAGATAGAGCACAAAATAGAAGCTCTGTCAGACTTATTAGGAGTGTTTTTAAACTTTATTTTAAATGAGCAGTACTTTTATTTCCATTAGATTTTCAATAATTGCTTTACAAGCAATGCTTTGACTTACATTTTATGAAGTCAAATGATTTAAATTATAGCTGTAAAGCACTAAGATTTACAAATTTTAATTATGTATAGCAGACAAAACCATCATTATCCAACTATTAAGGTGTTAATTATTAATTTTTAATCAAAAACAAACTACTTGCTCTGTAATTAAATCTGTAATCTAGATTGTTCTAGTATATCTTTATATTTCTTAAGATTTCAAGTCCTAACTGGGTTTCAGTTGGCATAGTTCTATTAAAATCACTTGTTTCTCTGGAATGTGTAATTAATGAATATGCAAGCCTCTATCACGTCTCTTTTCCATTGACTAACTTTGCAGTAATTTCTTTCACTTGACCAAGGTACATGTATATGAACAGCTCGGTCTAATATTTTTTATATTTTTGGAGTTTCTCTACTGATCAATGAAAAACACATCTTAGCAGAAGGATTTTCTGTGAAACTTGATGGAATTAATCATCTGTGAATGTCAGTGAGTGCAATGGATGCATAAATCATTCCAAATATTTTCAGAAACTTCCTTGAATAGATTCTAAAAATGAGAATGGTTCTAAGAAAACTGTAGTGGGTCCACAGATTCGCAGTGATTCTTTCCTGTTTTCAAAGTTCACTGCGCCAACCAGGGGAATATAAAATATGCACAGATATATATGTAATGCATGCATGTGCACACACACACCTGCCTACCTACCTAACTCCCACCTCACTGCTCCTAGTCCAACCAAACAGACATTTTTTCCAGAGGTTTTAGTAAAAAGGTCACTTAAGTAGACTATTCATAAATAGTATTGCCAGAAAAATACATCAGACATAGAAATAGAGTAAACCAAATAAATTATACAAAATGTTTTTAAAAACTATTTTGGAGTTCTGTAGGAAATCTTGAATGGTCAGTTCCTCCAAAAGTTGAGTTAAAAAATAAAAAAAAAAAAGAGCTCATATCTGTAAAAGTGCTGATTATTTATGAAACCTGATATAAACATATCATGCAATGCAAACAAAATGTATCACAACAGGAGGCACCCTAGCGACTATCCATATGTTTACCTCCCACATATGAGACTGTATGTTTAAGGAAGTAAACAAAATATATGTGGAATAGTGGTTATGAAAAAACATTACTTTCTCAAAAACATGTCTTTTGCATAATGTCTCGCTGAGCAAATATAAATAAAATTGGCTTCATGCTGTATGTACTCCACACAACTGAAGGAACTCTGAATTATAAACAAAAACTATAACTGGTTATCCAAAATTTTAAATACGGGGACTTATTAAAATTTCTTAAACATTCAATATTGTGGAAATTGAAATGAAATTCATATGCATGCAAAATCTATTTTACATCTAATAAATTAGGTATAAGCTCTCATTATACCATCTCCAGACAAAATTGGTCATAACTCACTATATATATCTGTAGTCTGCTTTCATGGATATAAGATTAATGTAATGGATGTAAACAGAATTTGTCATTTGGAAGCAGGAACAGTAATATACTTGATAAGCATTACTGATCAAAAAAATAGTATTGTGCTTTTTTCTTTCTTTTCTTTTTTTTTTTTTTCCTTTAATTTAAGATGAATGTTTTGTCCTGATGCCAGTCTCAATGCTTTGCCAAGGGGCAGCATGTGTCTTGTATTCTGAAGGTTGGCTTCTACATCAACAGGAAAGCAGTGACTTGAAGTACTGGTGTATTTTCAGTACAAAATTTAATTTACTTACTGTCTCCTGGGACAGGAGCCTCAAAAATATCCAGGGAATTTTATTTAGAAAATTCAGCCCCATAGGAATGGTAGGCTCCCAGGGAGAGATTCTTCATTAAACTATGTAAGAACAGTGCACAGTAGTAACTACAAGTCTGAATATTTGGCCACAAATGAAGAAAAAATAATGTGGAAAGAAATAAGCATTAAGCTGTGACACAGACATTACAGTACTGTGTTGTACAAAGAAATGTCTACAAAGTATGATTTGGGGTGATCTTAAAAGGGAGTAGCCCCTACACAGTTCCCCCTGATGCAAAACTCTGAGGAAAAGCAGAGAACTAAGTAAGGATAGCTTAGTTCATTTATACCATTTACTTCAGTTGTACCTTCTACCCTGGCTTTTTATACTATTAAGAAGGAAATAGGAGCCTCATTATTTTCAAATGGAACCCCTTCAGCAGAAATCTTGAAACTGAGTTTTGTAGGAGTCTCCAGTGTCTTTAAGCGGTTTTGAGGAAACTGCTGTGCATGAACCACTGTTACATGAACCTGTGTTCCCAGCCTCAGAAGTGAGGTGAGTCATCTTCTGGCTTATCCCTAGGATGACTTCAGTGTCTATCAGTATGTCATCAAACTGTCTTCCAGCTTTCTACCCTCCTCCTTCTATTTGATTGCAAGTCTTACCTCATAAAAGCATGTACTGTTTCCCATTCTGAAGAATGTATGAGTTATTTTGTGGATTCATGATTAAGTTTTTATATGTAACTGCTAGTGCCACTCTTCAGAGAGGAGAGAATACCAGTTTCTTTTGTAACCGAATTGAACACCTTTTTCCCATTTATAATTTGTACACCATGGTTATATTTATAAGAAGTTATTCACAGTGTGCAGACTAGTTACAGATATGATGTTATTCTTCTTTTTCCTTGCTTCAGTAAATCCAGCCAGTATGATAAGTGTATATATATATATATATATATATGTATGTATGTGTATCTCAAAATACTGTCACAGCAGAGCTACATTATGTTGTGGGTTTTCCCATTACACTTGGCAAGATTGTAGGTCTGTATTTTCTGTAATAAGGATTTGATTTCCTCTGTGTGCTGTTTGGCCATTCTGTGTTAGTACCAGTATGTATAACTAGTACTATAGATGATTTCTCTTTTTCTTGGAAGCCCAACTTGAAACCATTATTAGCTGAAGAAAGATTATGTTGGTAGTACCACAGTAATTTGTTTATGAAACTCTGTCACATACACAATAATGAAAATATTATATAATCACTGGACTTTTTCGTATTATTTAAAAATATTTTTTCCTTCTTTAAGGTTTAAATTGCACTCTAAATAAGCCCATTCTAATTCAGGAATTTGGAACTAGAACTTTCACTGAAGAATGGGTGAGTCAATTCCTAATCATATCCAGTAAGTTCATATTGTGGAATAAACTAAAAATTCAAATTAACAGAAACAGTTTAAAATTCATTAAGATTCAGCAAAAGTAAGAACCAGTATGATCACAAGCAACATTTCTTTTGTGTTTGTTTGCCAAGTTGTGCAAGACTGCATTTGGGAAAAAAAAAAAAAAAACAAAACATTTTGCTGGCTAATATGTTAGAAGATCATAACTAAATGTTTGCACATCCTCTTGCTGCAATGTTGATGAATCAGTGTTAGCATTAATTAAAATGCTTGCATAATTTTAATTCATGAAAGCCAAAATTTTGTTTTGAGCATGTTTTGCATAAACAAATTTTCTTGACTTTTGGTGATCTTTGTGTTTGTTTCACTGTCATGGTGTTACTACTAGTAGTAGATATAACACATTCCTTTAGGTAGTTCTGTCTGTGAAAAGATTAGAAAGTTCAATGAGGGTTCGCTATTACAGCTCCTGTGCTTTCATTTTACAAGACGTTATGTTTCATAGATTGCTATTTTGCTCGTATATGATCCATAGAGTTAACAGATGAGCATTTGAAACTCCTCTTAGGTCCTCTGTGCTAGAGGAATCTGTATTCACAAAATCCCAACCTTAGCCAGACTTTACTAGTTTAGTCTTAATAAGTTAGCAGGTTATCAGAAGGCAAGCTATGAAACATGAGCAAGGTTTCTGCCTATTTTATCATTCTGATTAAAAAAACAACAAACAAAAACAAACAACAACAACAACAAAACAACAGACCATATACTGTGTATTCTCCAAGGCCAATGTGAAAACGAGTCTTTTCACACAGAAGTGTTGCTAAGCAAAAAATGTCTAGAAACAGAAAACACTTCTGGGTGCAAACCCAGTCTTATTTTCATATTCTTGAATGATGTCAGTTAGGTGAGATTTAATACATCTGTAAGAAATATAGAAAGTAAGTTTTCCTTATCTCTGCTTTTATGATCCAACCCAGACTTTCGGGGCTTGCTGGTGTCTTCACTTTCTTAAGTTCATGTTCTCTCTTGACTTGAACTTTCAACATCTTTTTCACTAACAAAGTGAGAAGCTTTCTCAAAGTTCTTAGCATTCAGGATGTTTGGACCTTTAACCACTTCTAAGGCTAGTCAATGCTAGAGGAAAGCAGAATGAAGCAATATGCTAACACTGTAACTACACTTCATATGCAATTTTGATTGACTGTGTTGAGTCAATGTCAGTATATGCAATCAAAGCTTTTAAGTTGATAAACCATCACCTGTACAGTATGTACAAAATAATTATTTACATTACACTGACAGTTCAAAGTATCTGCAGAAATCCGTGGTTTGCAGCAGCTTTTAAACGGGTAATGGCATTAACTCAACTCATTCTGATATAGGTGGGAGTAAGGAAATCAGATGGAATAGGACTTTTGAAGTCTCAGGGAATGTGAAAATCCAGTGTGTAACCTGAGCATTTAGTGCTTAGTATTTTGAATGCATTCAGTCAGTCACCAGAAAGTGTTCCAAACATGCTAAAAGCTGTTCTAAGACTTAGTTTCTGTATGAGATATATTACATATTGACTTGTATGTGTCCTGTACCATAGCTCTGGTGGTAGGGAACTTTTTAAGTGTGTGTTTATGATGATCCCACTGAATAATACTAAACCTGTGATGTTCATGCAGTAGAGCCATTGAAAGATTTAACCTTACTGTGATCAATGCAAATCCTCCTGTAATACGTTCTCTTTGTCAGATCTCTTTCCTACCCTGAAAACATTCTCTCTTCCACTCTGGATTATTAGTCTGTGCTGCTGTCATCTTCACTTGGATTCTTATTATCTGATAGAATTTGGATGCAATAAGCCTTCTCAAATTAAGGCATTACTCTTTGAACATGTATCTTGAAATAATGAATGATTTCTTCATAATAAGGGTCAAGAAAACAAAGAGTGCTTAAAAGGGCATATTTATAGTATGAGTTATTGAGAATGTAATGAACTGCAAAGTCATGGTGCCTTGGAAGCCAGATTTCCCAAATTCATGTTTTGTAATTAGAGAACAAATCCCTTCTTCCATTATTATTATCAGACATAATTTCTGCTTTCACTAGATCTTTTCATAGCACTTATATTTCCTGAGTAATGCACAAAACTCACGGCAGATTAGCGTTGCCAGCTGATTTATTAAGTTTGGCCTTTTTTCTTCATAACTTTTATCTCAGCGGGCTAATGAAGAACCAAAATGATTAGTTCATACATTCAGCTTTGCCAGTAAAACCAGTACATCTATCCCATTACAAAGAGTATGTGTCAAAATGAGTAAAAGCAACTTAATGGGATGAAAGATAGACTGCAACCTGGTGTGGCCATAGGACATGCATACTAAAATCTTTGTGAGCCTGAAAGCCACATCCCTTTGAAACCTCCCATCTAAATCCCTTTAGAGATGGGGATTTCTGGGAATGGTTCACAGGTGAGCTGACTGTTACTCCCCTGTCCTCCAGTGCAGGATGTGGTCTGGCTGTGGGCACAGCTGGCATCCAGGCTGACACAGCGATACTGGTCTCCGTACTCTCTGTGAGTGGGCAGTGGGAGTTACAGCAGTCCCTCAAATATAGTACAATATGAATTAGTAGTGGGAACAATTACTTTTATGGAAGCATAGAAAACATTTTTATCTATCTTTAGGTAGCTACTGTGTCTAGAAGGAAAAAGACAAGAGATGACTCAAGGAGACAAACAGGTAATTAAAAAAATGGGGATGGGTAGGGGGTTGACCTGTCCAAAAGGCAAGTAACCAACCCCAAAACCACAAGTACAGAACAGAGATCTCTTTCTGAAATTTCTATGCTAAATTGATATTTAGAGCAATATCTAAAGAAAAGAAAAGCAGGAAAACAACAATAACTACAAATCAGGATGGATTTATATTCTTTCCCCATTACCTGCCCATCAGTTGTGAGACCACTACACCAAAATAGTATCTTGGAAGAAGTGCAGATGAGCAGTTAAAATGTCTTGGGTCTTGTCAATATTAATGTGTAACAGAGTTCTGTAACAAATGTTCATAGAATCATAGAATATCCCGAGCTGGAAGGGACCCATAAGGATCATCGAGACCAACTCCTGTTACAAAGGCAGAGTACAATAAGAACAGTTAAACAGGAATGAACTTGTTTGAAAAGAGCTTGAAAGACATAGTGGTGGCTGCAAGCCATTTTGTAGCTGTTTAAGACAGCATATCACACGTCAACAACAGTGTTTTAGATGGTGCTGCTGAAAAAAGTATGTAAATCTGGTGGAGGTTGGAACATTCTCCTTGTTTTTTACATAAACTTGAGAATTTTTGGAAGATCCTGAAGGTGAGGAGGAGGAAAGTAGCGTAACTGCACTAGTGGGTGATGGATGGTTAGTTATAAAGCCCAGTGCCTATAGGCCACTCTCTCAGATTCTCTGTAGTACCTGTGGCTAAAGAAGATGGCAGTGCCATGTTTTCAGCATGTGTTCCTCATTCACTTCTTTTAGCCACCATCAGACAAAAATGTGTTAAGAAGTCTTTAGTTAAGCTGCAGGCAGTATAATTCCTGACAAGCAATTAAGACCTCTGATAAAAATATGTTTAAGATATGTTTATTTGAATAAATACATATCAGCTTCCACAGAAATGTACTGAGTACTGCAGAGGACAACATCAAACATTTCTGAGCATGTCTGGAGAAATGAATGGGATGCTGCTGGGGCAGGGCAGGGGTGGTTGTTTCTGCCAGTGGGGAAATGTTCAAACAATATTTGGAAAAAGAGGTCTGTGTGTAAAGAAGTATCCTTTCACCCTTTAATTTGCTTCTCTTTCAGAATAGAAGGCAACAGTAAGCTCTTTAATATTTTTTCCACTCATATGTTTGTGTTTAATACACAAAGGGTAGATTTCCATTTAGTATTTTTGTGGCACACCATTGGAAAACAAATGTATGCAATTCAAATGTACTTCATTGGCTCTCCTTTGGCTTCTTTCCTTCCAATTAAATAGGAAAACAAGTAAACAATAGGTCTCGCTGGCAACTCAGTGTCTCATAGCTTTTTGCTTTTCCATATGCAAATTCCCACCAAAAATCAAAGTATCCTGCACTTTGTTCCTGTTGGTTTAAGTGACTAGGACAAACTGTGTGAAGGAACCTTGCCATTACTATTCCTATTTAGCTTTGTGGAGTTTCAAATGATATCAAAAACCAAGTTTGTTCCTTTTCTTTTCAATAACTTTTTTTTTTCATTGTGGCTGTTGGTGTGCTAGGAAGAGCCATTAATTTGGCAGGGTAGCATCTTCTTTTTAATCTCTGAACATTGTCACCTTCTCCAATTTAACAGAGAGTAGAAAACAGCTTTCTCTCCTAGCAGCTGTAACTAATTTAGGTCTTTACTTTTCTCTGTGGATCCTCAGTCAAAGTGCAAGTTTTGCTATAGTCAGTATTGTGCTTGTTTACATTTACTTCAGTTCTGGGAGAATGAGGAGGTTTGGTTGGGTTTGGTTTTCCCCAGGAAAGGAGTCCTCCAAAGTAGAGGAGCCAAAAGCATTAGCTAAGTGATTAGTCAGAATTGCTACTGACCAGTGTCTCCATTACGGAGCAAACTTGTGGATGTGCTCATGTACTTTTGTACAGCTGATTTCTCTCAGATGCATTCTTTCAGCCCTCTCTCATTGGCGATGCACTCTTGCATCTTCTCCCCTCCCCTCATCTCAGCAGTAGCAAATATGCCAATATTAATTGATTTTAACTATTGCAGTACTCCTGAGCATATGAGTAGCGTAACTGCCAGGAGTTGTAAAGGTAAGTAAAGTAACTCCTTTATGTGTTTTAATGCCTTTCCTTTTAATATATCCAGTTGGCTTCTATCAGGGACAAGTATTCAGGAAGATGGATTTTTGGACTGATCAGATATAATAGTTCTTTTACTTTCATGTAATGTGAAAAATAATTCATGGTTTGTGGTTTCATCACAAAGCAAATGAATGTTTTCCATTTTCTTTCTATTTGCTAAAGATAAAGCCAAAATGTTGCTAATATTTAGAAAAATATTGTTCTTGCTTGTTTTTTCCCTTCTTATTTGAGGGAAGGGTTTGAGGTGAATCTATTTTTTTTTTCTTTTGTAATTTTCTGTAACTAAAACCACTGTGAAAATTTTCAGATTTGTAAAAAGCAGGGTTGGTACTATATAAAAGGTACAGTGCTTGGGAGTACTGTGAAGTGTGAAACCAAGAATGCCAAAAAGAAAAATATTTCATACATTTGAAACACACATTTGTGCTTGATAGGTAGAAATGAATTGTTTCACAAAGCATCGCGTCTTTTTATTTGCAAGTGAAATGTATGTGGGTGACAGAAGTTTCACAGTTATGATGTGAAATCCAGAAGCCTTTAAAATGTGCTTTGAACAAGGAAACCTTTGCAACTCAAAAAGACACAGCAGGCAGAGGATATTTTGTAAATCCGGTGTGTTGGCCAAATGATTTTAGTGACCTTTGTTTTGCCCAGTTTATGTGTATGACTAGGCCATATACCTGCAGTTAATTGTGCCTACACTGATCAGCAGCTTCCAATTAGAGAGAGAAATGAAATAGCTGTATCTCCTGATGTTCCTAGGCAAGGTGATTAACTCACGTCCCTGAGCGAGACCCTGGAAAATCAGACTGTATGCCTGTTTTTCTAATTGTTGATCTGGCTGACTGACAGGCAAGAAAAAAGTCTAATCTTTCTTGCCCTTATTTCTTATGTTGTAACTAAACTGAAAATGGAAGTGTTTTTAACCTTCAGTTTAGAAGATTAAATTACTGTTCAGTAAGTTGAACTTCTGCCACCTCCTTTTTCTCTGTTATCACTTAGTCACCTTGAAGGCAATCAGTTCTTGTACAAGAAGTTCTAGTCTTAGTGTGATAACTGACATTGTAAAATTGCTTAGGAAAATACTATTGCTGAAATAAATGGTGAACTTCTCTTTCTGTTATCCTTTACACAAGCAAATACCTGCTAACCCACTAATCTGTGTCTGCATCAGGGAAACCTGCTCTCAGTAAAGACAAAGGTTGTTTACATTCCTGGGAACATGTCAGCTTTTTACAATTCTATCTCAATGAGAAATTTCCTTTAGAGAAGTTCTGAAATAAGCTGCTACCAAAATGGGCCTTGCAAAAAGATACAGCCTTTAAAATGAAAATTATCGGATTGTAAATGTTTAGGATGTGAAAGGAAATTAACATAAGAAGTGTTTTGTTCATTAAAATTCAAAACCTGTGCAAGTATTGGAAATCTTTACCCACTTTCCTGATGACTATATATGAAAGCTCATACTTTTTAATTTGTTTGCTGGCAAAAACCACCCCTTTAATTATGATTTTAAGATATGATGTTATACAATTGATGTTATTACAGAAAACTCTGGTACATGTTGATGAACTAGAAAATGGATATAAATGGTGTCACCTTTAACAAATGCTTTCCAAAGTAAAAAGCAATAGCTACATGATTGATGCAATCAAGCTTTTCCAATATAAAGGTGTTTTTAACAAGATCTGAGGGTCTAAAATTGACAGAGCTATAATTAAAGTTCTGCATGCTGATCTACTGTGGTACACACACAACTCTGTTGTTAAGTCTGCTCTACCACAAAGGCAAAGAAATACACTCCAAAATCTTTTTTCCTTAGTTTTCAGAGGCTCTTCACCTTTGGTATCTATGAAGAAAATAGTGTTTACAGTTTGATAAGGTTTCTTTATCTCATCTTTCTACAAATTTCTATCCTGCTGTCTCATTCCCTAGCTTGCAGAAACATAATTTTTCTACTATGCCCGTTTCCTTATTCAGCATAAATAATCATTTTATTTACAGTCATCTAACTTCATTTATATTAGGAATTAATAAAATATACCTCCAGGCTGTCTTCTCTCTAGCTAGAACAAAAAAGCAGACTAGCTTCAGCTCCTAATGAATCTTTCCTTATTTGGGGAAATACACAGAGCAGTTGACTAAAATTCCATTAAAATATTAGATATTCATTAACACTGCAAGTGCAAGTGTAATATGTTTAAATGCAGAATGGAAGACAGGGTGGGTAAATGAAAAATGAATGAGCACTTACAAAAATGATTGTGCTCATTTCAAAAACTCTAAAGGTTACTCTGGAAGAATTTCAAATGTTATGACCACAAGCACCCCTTAATTTTCAATACTGTGGCCTCTCATAGTTGTGAACTAATAACAGGGAAACCCAGTGTCACAATAGCACCATTGTATCCTGAGCACCGTATCACTACATATTCCTCTGCATGGTTGTTTTTGCTCCAAGTTTGTTGTTTCAATAGTATTTTTAATTTGTTCTATATTTTTCTAAACTGTCTAGTTAACATCTATTTTTAAGATTTAAAGATTATTTTTAGCTAAACAAATTCCTGAAATATCATTTCTACATTCTTCCCCAACTTTAAGCATCAAACCAGTTACTTGTATTTCTATGCATTCATTTATAGCTTTTCCCTTCATAATAAATACTACATTTACATAATGACTCTAGCTGAAACTCTCCTGGATATACTGCTAAGACTTAAGCTTGCCTTTCCATACAGTGATGACCTTTTTCTTTCAGAATTGGATACTTATTCTTTTGTTCCTGGCTGAGCCTTTGACCAGATAGTGAAAGGTTATAATTTAAAAAATAACAAAATGCTGCCATTCTCTTTCCCAGTCCCTTACAGCTGCTTAGAAAAAAATTGGTGACTGTCAGAGAGGGGAAGTGAAGGGACAGAGTGCTGATGAGTTAGGGAAAAAATGGTTTGTGTAATAAAGTTGGGTTTAATGAATTTCCTTACTGAAAATACAATAAAGAAAAAGTATTTTTATGCAGTTTTGACATGTTTAGGTCAAAAAAACTGAACGGATGTTTTTCTGTCTGCCCTATCAATGGCAAATATCTATTCCCTTTTCATCAAACTTTTTTTTGCAGTTTCTCTTGGATTAAAAGGGATAATATAAGGTGAATAATGAAGTAAGGGAAGGTGGGAATAATGGAGGTGGGAAGGCTTACTATGTAGCTTGCCAGAATCCAACAAAATGGAGAGATGGAATGTGAAGACTGGATCAGATTAGAATTTATAGACAAAACATTTGCACAGAAGAAAGTGAGTTTTAATCTTCATTTGTGATTTTGGGCAAGAAAAGTGGAAATTTTATGGTAATATATTGCTGAAATACTGAGGGACAACACCAGGGAGTTCTGAGAGGAAAACTTAGGAATCACAAAATATAGTTGTCATTTCTTACCAGCGGGTACCATAGTGCCTACTATTTATACTATATATATACTTGTACTATATATATGTGTGTGTACTGTTATAAGTTGCCCCCTTAATTAATTTTCAGAGAGCATTGCATTAATAATAGAAAGGAATTTATTGAGTAAGCAACAGCAAGCAAAACAGCGCTGGGCGGCCGGGGAGTCTCGGCTCCACCAATGGCGCGCACCTCACCCCCGCCAGGGTCCCTTTTTATATCTTGGTAATTCCGGGATTACGCAGCACATCCTGGTATATTCTGCGACTGCGCGCACTGTTGCTAGGGGGTCGTCTCTGTCCCTCTGGTGGTCGTGAAGATGAAGGCCGTAGTCTTCCTCCGCGTTGTGGTTCAACTTCTTTTTTTTATTTGGTCATGTTGGCCCAGCGTGAGACAGGAATGCAGGATGTTGATACACTAGTTTAGCAACTTATCAGGAGATGGTTACATGAACTTTGCAGCAGTGTCTTTGAACAAAAGAGGCAACTGAGATGCAGAAGGAGAGAAGGGGAGGGGGTTCTCTTTTTTGTTACATTAAGCAAAAGAATTTTCATAGTGTCTAGCCAAGTATTATACATCTTACTTCAGCAGGGAGCTTTTGCAACTCCTGCTCCTCAAACGGAACTCCTTGTTTTATAATACAAAAGACAATGAACAAACATTTATTGTGTATTACATGTACTATATATATATACGTACGCGCGCACACACACACACACACATATGTAAAAGCCCAGGAATCTTTGGCTTTGAAAAAATGTAGTAAAAATGTTCATATTGATGTGAGGGGAGAGTGAATGTGAATGCAGGGTTACCAAATACCATCAGGAAAAAGGCTCTAGAAGTGCTGTGTTGCTAACATTGAAAGTAGAAGGTGATTGGGATCCTAACATGTCTACCCGCAATTTCTCAGGAAAACCGGCTCTGAAACAAAGATAGTGACTAAAGCCTCGTTACTCACCAGGGTGGGACAAAATAGGGCGATAAATCTCTGCTGGCTCTAAAGTACATCCAAAACCAATGTGCTTCTAATAAGAATCCTGAAGGTGTGGGGTGGGGCTTGAAACTGGTGCCCTTTGTCCTCCTTGTCACTGGCAGCAATCCCAAACACAACACCGGGCTGGAGATGTCATTTGGCCTGGGTGCTCAGCAGACTGCTGCCACTTGGCGTAGTGCTTGTGGGCATGAGAGTGTGCCCCCAGTGAGTGTCTCATCTAAGAGACTGAAATCAGATTTACTTAGAAATAAATGAATCCTTCCTTCATATGATGAATGTCATAGAGGTGGCTTGTTTCTAAGTTGTGATGTTATTTCCTGCTGGGCAAGGTGGCTGTCACTATGTCTGCGGGAGTTTTTAAGGTGTGACAGCAGTGGCTATGTCACAATGGGCAACTGGTGGGCTTATAAAGGGCAGCGGGGCTGGGGCAGGCCCAAAGCTGGGAGCAGGCTCCTGAGGTGAGGAAGGGAAGGGAGGGGAAGAGAAGGAGATGTGGGGACTGACACCCCTGCCTGTGGCTGCAAACTCACCTCATCACTCGGTCCCTCAGGGTCACTAGAGGAGCATCTGCTGAGGCCATGGTTTGGGGAGTGCTGATCATCAACTGGCATTTAGTCACCACGTCCACCACATTGTGTCCAGACATGCCGGAGGAGGGTGAGTGAGAGCTAAGTAACCACACAGCTGCCTGGCGAGGAGCAAGGGGTCACTGTGGGAAACAAGGTAAGTGGAGTAGTCTGCCCCAGCCCAGGCTTTGGCCAGGCTTGTGGCATGGGCCACATCTTCTCGTGTAGGAAATTTGTCCTTGTAATACTCATACACTGAATAACCGGGAATGTTCAAAGTTTGTTCAAGGAAAACAGTCAGGTTTAATTAATTCAACACATGAGAACAAAAATTATGAAATAATCTTCTGCATATTCTTTGTTCTGGAGACAAGATTTGCTTGCAATATTGAAAACATGGTTTATTTAATGCAGGACCTTGGTATTTTTATGTGACAGTTTAACCAAACATCCTAAGGTTGGAAATGGAAAGGTTTCAAATAATTAAGTTTAATTACTTAAGCATCATTTAATCAAAATAATCTTCCATGATAATAATTATCATTGTCAGTCCTTTTCTCACACATACTTAAATATTTCATATATTAATATCAACCTTGATTACTGTACTTATTGACAGCTACAAGCTGCTGCATTGCAGTTGCTGAGGTTGTGCTATCTGAACAGCTTGAAATGAGCTTATTTGGGTACTGGAAGCCAGTGAAATGCTGGAAGCATGGTGGTTTGTATGGGTTAATATAACCCATTAAGAAGCATGATAAATTAGTCTCTGTGGAGTTTTGTGCTATCACAGTTTGCTTCTGGAAGCTGAGGTAGAGTGTTTCAAGTTGCCTTGGCTGGAGAGCTACAATGATAATGTACCTCATTAATTCCAAGTCTGGAATAATTCCTCAAGAATTAGCACAGCTATTTAGATGAAAAAAAAAAAAAAAAAAAACAAAAACAAAACCAACAAAACAAACAGTTGTAGTGAGGAAACCATTCAGTTTTGCTCAGATTCTTAGGGAAGATTGCTGAAGCTGCTCTCAGACAGCACAGCTGAGACACAAGTTCAAAACAGGCAATTTTTGTTTTATGATAACTACTCCTACATCTAGCTTTGATCCCACTCTGAGCCCCACATCTGGAATGTAACATGGCTTCAAGGCTCTGAGACCTTCAGAAAGGACTCCCAGTGTCCCTGGGTAACACAGGAAAAAAAAAAAATCTGGTCTTGGTAATACTGTTCCAAATAATTATTAAAATGGCATAGGGATAGCAGTTATTATGGGTTAAAGTTTGGCCTACTGACAATCAAGATTTTATATTATTATTTTCCATTGTGAAAAGAAACTCGGCACAAGCAGGGACTGAGCAGTATAGCAGAGTGATGTACATATACAGGAGCGTTAGTCACTTTTGACTTTATTCTGTGTCTATAAAAGACACAGATGTTCATAAGCAATTTGGGAGCATAAGACTTACATTTAAGGTAAAAAACAAAACAAACAGCACAGCTACAGCTTCATCCCTTTTTGATGCAAAAATGAATCTCCAAACTTTACTAGACTAAACTGGAGTTTGGGCCTGAAGCATAATTAGTTATTCAACATGTTCCTTAAATATGTAGAAGTGAAAGCTCTGTTTAACCTTGCCATCTCAGGTAATGTATTTATTTGTCACTGCATTAAATACCCAAAGATGGAAGATCTGTCTTAGTAAACACTCCTGAAAGACTATGATCAGCAAGGGTGATGGGACCAATATGAAATTTAGTCCTGGCTATTTCTCTGTAGATAATAATAATAAACACTGTCTTTCTCTCAGGTATCACATAGTAAAAGTTTGTAAAAGTTGAGGTTATTAGTGAGCTGTTATCTATATTGGCATTAGGGTAAATTAATCCTTGCTGCAGTAACACAGAACACTTACAGGCTACTGATGTCAACAAAATAATCTTGTATGCAAACAGGGTCTGGACAACTTGTATTCTCCTTATTAAAAAATTGCAGAAATATCTGATGTGTCGTGCTTGGTTCTGAATGTTTCCTCAGAACCTCTCAGAACCCAACCTGCTTCACGGCACTGGCTGTCTGTTCTTTTGACTTGTTCTATCTCCAGTGCATAAATGAACTGGTTCCCTGATAAAAAGTTAACCTCCCATTCCACAGACAGGAAAATGAATCTGAATTTTTCACACAAATCTGATTTTGTGTGAACTGTTCAGTAATATTTATTCACATGATTTTATCTAATCATAGTTCTAGATCATTCACAAATTGATAGAAGTGCCATCTTCTGAACCATCTTCTTGGTGCCTGATGTGGTCCAGTGACCATACTGATGCTCAGTGGCAATAATCAAGTGGCATTTTTGTCAGTAAGGGAAAAGTAAAGGTAAAATTCTGAGATTATTTTTTCAAGCAGAACTCAAGATACAGCATCAATTCTACCAGTCTGCAGCTCAGAATGACTTTCATTGTACTGAGCATGCTCTGACTCTGTTTTGCTCCTCAAAGCATTAGCTCGACATGAGATATTCTTCTTCTGTCACTTCAGATCCAGTGTTTGGTAGCATTTTCTCCTGCAGTCTCTATAACAGGAAACATATTTGACTGTTTTGGACTTTTATTGGAATTTAAACGTCTTCAATTGATCAAGTTTGTTTACAAAGTACTTTCACAAATATAACCTTATTTTACCCATGTAAGAATATTCTTTATGTTTTGTGTGTCTCTTTTCAAATCCTGAACCACATGTCACAGTACCACAACAATGTCTTTTCATATCTGAACATAAAGTTAACAAAAATTGTATAACTTGCTGCTAATATACCTGTTTAACAAGACATTTCTTTAAATGAAGTGCAGGCTTACTGCTTGGAGGCAATACAAGTAGTATTGCAGGCAATACAGGAATAGTGTAACATTATCCAAACTATCTTAAACACCAGAAAAAATCATTTTCTGTTAATATCAGAGACCATATAAATATGCATTAATTTTAAGCCTCAACACTAAATTATCAATTTTTTCAGCTACGATTTTCCAGCTAATGAGCAAAATCAATTTTGATCATACTCTTACAAAATAGTTCATGTTTATTTAAGTAAGCACTAAAACACTCTCAGTTTTCTGTGATTTTTTTTTTTTTTTAAGCTGTGAAAGTTGACAAAAACAGCTCTGTTTCTTGAGTAGACTGCAATACTTGAGTAGATTTTCCCTTTCTTAAATCTGCACTCACAGAGGCACAAACAGCAGTGCTCCCTGGCTCGGCTCTGGGCAGCGGCGGGTCCCTTTGGAGCCGGCTGTTACTTATCTAACATGGAGCAGCTGCTAGACTCTGTTCACAGAGGCCACCCCTGCAGCCCCCAGCTACCCAAACATTGCCACATAAACCCCATACACACAAAGAGAGTGAGTTAGTGACAGCAAAGCAGAGGTTGTTTGTTGAAGTTGTCAGTGATTGCATACACATGGAAACACCACAAAGGGCTTCTTGGGTTGCTAATGCTCAAATGCTTGTGACTGTTAGATTTTAAGATGGGAAACAGGGAATCCTGGACATTACCAAGATGCTAAAGGAATAGGGATTGCTAACATTTCAGCAGAGAAGGAGAACAAGAGGGAAGCAGCTGGCATCTGCCTTGGTGCAGAACAAGCTTTTACTCTGCTGGTTGAGAAACAGCGAGCTCAGTTCCTCACATAGCAGCTGTAGCAGACTAGTTTACATCCACTCTGATTTTTTATTTTTATTTTATTTTATTTTTTTGAGGATATGCCCAACTTCCCTCCCCTTCTCTTTACTATACTGCAATTAATCAATATTTGAAACAGCACTAAATCCCGGGGGGGGGGGGGGGGGGGGGGGGCAGTTAAGCCTGCATTCCACTCTGTCATAGCAGCTTTACCATGTTAGTACTTCATTTCAAGAGTTTCTCATAAAAATATTGCAATAAAAGTATCCAGTCATTCAACAGAGAAGGAAGACTATACAGTAATTTCCTTGGAGAAGCTTTTTATATTAGAGCTGTCAAGATTCATTGGCATGAATGGAATGATGGTGGCTCAGGTATCCACTAGATAGGAATAGTAATAGTAGGAGCAAAAAAATTATGCCACTCTTCTCCTTTGTGTGTGTTTTAAAGAAACTGCGAAGAAATAAAATAATGCATGCATCCTGAAACAGTCATGCTTCTGGGGATGGCTGAGTTTAGGAAACTTAGATGCTTTTCATCTCTTCCTAGTATGTATTATGATCAACAAATCCAGAATTAATAGTGATTCAGAGAAAACAAATACCTAAAGTAATTATCCTACCTATTCCATGACTGTATTTTCTATTTTGTTCTTGTTTTGTATGTAGTTTTTGTACTGTTTGCATTCTAGTTAACTTCCAGTCTCTAGAAAGAAACGTCTTTAATATTCAGAAAAAGGGAAGATGAAAAATATATACACACCCAAAAGATTAATTCCTGCACCAAAAATCCTTGTCGATTCCAGTCACATTAGGCCCCTTTTAGATGTGGAAGGGCTGTCACTCACTCTGCACTGTAGCCTGGTATTTGAAAGCTTCTTGCTTGCCTCTTGACATCTCTCACTGTTTGACTTGTTCAGATTTATTTCCTTCACAATAACATGTGGCACTGAGGAACTCATTCTTTTCTTACCTATACTCAACTTAAGCCATTTAACTCCTGGTTTTCAGTGGAATCTGCTTCATTTTCTTTTTTTTTCCTCAGTGATGAAGTGTTATTTTCACATTGGAAGACTTGAACGTTTAAATAATACTAAGTCTTGATGCATGTTGTTTAAAAAAACAAACAAAAACAACCACAAGCAAGTAGGATACTTTCAGTTTTCCCTGCAATGCGATATTAAACGGGAAGTCTTATTGTGCAACCTTTTTTAGAAAATGCTAATGAAGATTAATTCTCTGGTAAAATATACAATTTCCAAATTATCAGGCAGAAAATTCCTTTAGTTTGATCTATCTAGCTATGCACGCTCTCCCCTGTTTTTTTGAAGCATCATTACAAAACGTTCAGCATAAAAATACATAAAGCTCTAGTCACCAAACAGGATTGTTTTGTTCTTTCACTGCACTGGTCTGACAACGTACAGAAAGGATGGCCCAAGCTGCAGTACACTCAGAATTGAACACTCCCAGCTTTATTGCCCAACTCAATGACAGCCTTATGCAGCCTTGGACAAATCGCTCGTTATCTCTCTGTTGCCTTCTCAGTTGAACAATGTGTCACTTAGTCATTGAGTCACATTAATTGCTATAGTGCCTGCTAACAAAAGGGATTACGTACCTTTAAAAGAGATGGCACTTGCTTCTACATCTCTGATACTAATTTTCTTCTTCATATGTTATTTATATCACAGCCATGTGTCAGGTAATTCACTCCCTAATGTACTCCCTAATACAGAATCACAGAATGGTTTGGGTTATAAGGAGCCTTGAAGACCATCCAGACCTCCCTGCCACGGGCAGGAACACCTCCTAACATCCCAGCCCCATTCAGCCTGGCCTTGAGCACCACTAGGGATAGGGCACCCACAGCTTCTCTCGGCAGCCTGGGCCAGGGCCTCACCGCCCTCTGAGTGAACAATTTCTTCCTTATATCTAATCCAAAGCTACCCTTTATAAGTTTAAATCCATTACCCCTTGTCATATCGCTGTAATCCCTGACAAAGAGTCCCTCTCCAGCTTTCCTGTAGGACCCATTAGGTACTGGAAGGCCACTGTAAGGTCTCCCTCGAGTCTTCTCTTCAGGTTGAACAACCCCAACTCCCTCAGCCTGTCTCTCATAGGAGAGGTGCTCCAGCCTCAGCTGGAGCAAATAAAAGCAAATAAAAAGCAATCAGCTCAGCAAATAAAAGCAATTTGCTAGCCAAACAATTAAGAAGTAAATAAAAGCCCATAAGTATATTCTTCTAAAAGCTCATGAGCAGCCTGTTACACTTCAATCTGAACAAAGAGGAGCTAAAGTTCCTCTTCTGCACAGATAAGGAGGGGTGGTTTCCCAGGAGGTCTCATTACACTGGATTTATTCAGTATTAGTCATTTATATTTCTTAAGCAGATCTTTTGCTGGATGTAGAAATGTCAGTGACAATAGGCATAGCAAACCAGGGGAGATTTCAGCAATATCATGCCTACTTAATCTTGGTCGGTGCTCCAGAACTGCATATCTGCTGGGGCAATAATAAGATTAAGAAAGAATTTTTTGTGTAGAAAATACCTATCCACAAATGTAGAGTCTAATGCAGTATAATTAGACTCTGAAAATCCTGTAAATATAATGATAATTTAACCACTATGGAAGTAAACATAGGAAGATAATGATTTTGTGCTATCAGCTCCCATTTTTTGATATGAAACAATACGCCATTTTAGACAGTTCTGTTAAGCCAAGAGAACACCACAGCCCACAAAGATGCAAACATGTATGGTAGATAAAGTATTTGTGTGGTTTTAATGCCTACCCAGAAGGCCCATCTGAGACAGACACGGTGCTCTGCCAGGGATCATATAAACAAAATTTTAGAAATTATTTCTGTTTCTTTACAAAAGAGGATGACCCCTGTTCTTTGAAGATGTCATCAAACATTAGTTATTATATAAAGGCAATGATCCTGTAGCAGTTTAAAAGCTAATAATTGATAAAGGAAGATTTCAAGGCAGACTTCTTTGCTACAGGCAAGAGACTGCAAACTTCATTCATTCATGCTGTGCCCACCTCAACAAGCTCAAGAAGATTTCTGGCTTTCTATAGTTGACGTAGTGGCTCTTTAATACACAGCTGGGAAGCTACCAGAAGTGATTTGAATCAATTAGTCTTCCTTTCTGTAGTATGAGATATTTGAATTTCATGCACTAGTTTCTGAACTAAATGCAATCAATGATTTATTTGGACTAAATTATTGTTCCCTACACTGATTTTGGACTCCCTTGAGTAGTTTACTGAGGAGGTACTGACTATTAAGTTTCAGGTACGGAAACAAGATTTTTCTTATTTTGGAATGAGCCACAAAGCTGAGCTTTGAGCTGAAAGGAAGGACACTTGGATTTTTATATTTTGCTTTACAATTTTTTTGTTGTTGTTGTTAAATTGCTTACTGGTGTGTTAGAGAGGTGAAGTCTTTTTATGTCCTTTTTGAAGATGCTGCATGTGGACATAGACATTTATGTACACATATTGTGACTCTTGGCATTTATTGGGTAAGACCATTTGGGTCAGCATATCTACATTCACAGCAAATCTGCAGTGGGCAGAAAGGAAAGCAAAGGTACCTGCCCTGCATTGCTCTGGCTGCATTATATAAGTGTGGTCCCTCAGCTTGGAGCTGCTCTAAATTTTATCAGCTGTGCAGGCTCTTGCACACCAAGTAGCTTTTCATTTTCCTATTTATCCAGTATCTGTGAGAATTCAAGCATGAAGTATAGAGTTCAAGCATGGTTCTGTGTCACCTGGGTATTCACTCTACAAGGCAGAGAAAATGCAATCATCCAATTTAGCCATTAAGGATGTTTTGCAGAAGTGTGACAAGGGAGCATGACCATTTTAACTTTTCAATGAGCAAGTGTAAAAAAATTCTGGTTGTATCATCTAGTATTCTCACCATTTTAAAGTCTAAAACATATTCTAATATTACTTATTGTATTTCTTCATTAGACAGAAAGATGATTCTCTTAACAACTATACTTCTGAATGATTTTAAGACCTCTGTCATCTTGCTAAGATAATAAAAGTATATCGGAACAAAAAAGTCATGCATAGACAAAGTTCTTGTACCCTACTCTGAGCAAACCAAGAAGTGAAAATAGAACAAAATAGATTTATCTCAAGCAAAAGGATCAATAGTCCTGTGATTATCCCCTTCCCTTTCTCACTGTTCAGCCTCAATTGACTTTTGTTAGCAGGAAGAACTGAAGTGCTTTTATACATATAGACAATAAAGTGTACAGGTGCTGGCCTGTGAGGACAAATGTTGGTTGTTTTCTTATGATGCTCTGAAATGATATCCCCTAGGCTTAGGCAGGCAGTGCTGACAAACTGGTTTGAGCTGGAACTTCTCCTTACTGTGTCCATAGAACCAATTAACAAGTAATGCACAGGGATGAAAACAGGGGGCTTTCATCCTCTTGTGGGTCAGTAATTGTCCAAAAGAGATAAATGTGTTTAATTTTGTCCCTGAAGCCTGTGACAATGATATTATGGTATTAGAGGCCATTTCTCTCTTACATTGAATTAATAAATAAAAATCACTTTAAAACAGGATGAAAAGGCTATGTGGTTTAAATACCTTCTGATTGCAGTTGTGTATGGCTGTGTCCCAAATTAAAGAACTGTTTTTCATTCAGTACCTCTACTGTTTGATGATGAAGCCTCATGGACTGCATTTCAATTGCTTCTATTACAGTGTGCTGGCTAGGCGGATGTTTCTTGCGGATTCAATAGGAGTGAGTAGGGTCCAGGTTCTCAAAACCGCTCAGAATGCTGTGGGCTCTAATTGTCCCTCTGTGTGCTTTTGAAAGCCTGGTTTCAGTATGCAATTCTGTCTGCTTTCTTTCTGCACCTCCCTCCACTTGCTGAGCTGTGAAAGCCTATGGAGTGGAAGCACTATTTTTTTGTTTGTTTGTTTGTTTGTTTGTTTTGTTTTTTAAATCAGGATTAGAATGAACTTTGCTCGTGACACTAATGATGTTTCAGGGGGAATCTCCCCCCTCTCTACTTTTAAGATGATGCTAGTGTAGCATTGACTTGCTTTAAGAGAGAAGACAAATCTTCAGGTGATATTTGCACTGTAAAGCACTGGGAGTATCTGTCAGAATATATTTGACACAAGCAATCCCCGTAGCTGAGTTAAAGAACAGTGTAGGGAATCGCAGGCCAGTAAACTGAAGACTGTTTAAGTGTTTCCAGCTGAGAGTTAATATTAGCTGAGGATTTAGTGCCATGAAAGACTAGCAAAATGCAACATGTGGAGCAACAAAAGATAACAATTCAGTGAGGTCTGAATTCAGACATTTTCTGATCTAGAAGCGTTCTGTCACTCTAAGAATATAAACCCCTAGAGTAATGAAGAAGCAGTGGAGAAACATAAAATGTTAAGATGTATGCTTGGAAGCAAATTCTATTCTAGAAAATTCTATTGTGTTCCAGCTATTACTGAACTAGTGGCAATTATGAGAAAGGGTAAACTAGCTGAAGAATCTTGCAAGATACATGTATATTCTGTCTCCTCTAAAGGTGACAGATTCTTTACTGCAAGTAAGGCTACTAGGTTTCAATACCACATTTATCCTTGTAGAATAAATTCTCCCTTTCCTAAGAACAGAAATTATGATGTGGAGCATGAAAATTCTTTTGCCTGAAAATAACAGTGTTTGTCAATTTATTAAAGATAAATAAAACGTTATTACCTTTTTCATTTGCCCAGAATCCTTATTTATTTATTTATTTATTTATTTATTTATTTATTTATTTATTTATTTTGACTGTGGTAGTGAGAAACTTACAGACCAAGTCTTACAACTCCAGAAAGAAGATATTATTTACTAATGTATTTAATAACAGTCAGATATATTTTTGATGTTCCAGAACTGAAACAATCCTTAAACTTGAGCACCTGCTTAAGAAAGAGTGCTATCAATCTCTGCTCTGGTATTAATTTGGAGGAAAAAAAAAAGCCTTTCAGAATTGTCAAGTAGATGCTTGTAACCAAGTATTGATGATTGCTAAATACACTTGAAAATAATCAAGCAAAAAAGGCCCCTAAAGGGCTTTTCTAAGCAGGAAATTATGTCCTCATTTAAAATAGCGGCTCAAATATGCTTGTGTTGCTCCTGCAGAGAGAGAATTAAGGCAGAACTGTCATGATAAATGTGACTATCTGGTCAAAATATTTGATTCTGTGACCAGATCTTTGCATGACCGTAGTTTAATCTATTCCTGTCAAAAGTCTATGAAGAGGGTCTCCTTACAAAAGCTGCCTGTTGCAGTCAGAATCTGTTGTAATGAAGTCCAAGAATTTGTAACACTAGTCATCTTTCCTATCTGTCAGTGAGATGTACTAACATCTTTTTCTTATTTGATACCCGTGAAAGAGTTTTGTCTCATGTGAAACAAAATCGGATGCATCTTGTATTGGTGATTCCAGCTGTCATGCTTTGCCTGTGCTGGAAGAATATCAGTTTTCCCCAGTGTATTCATCTCAGAGCATTTTCAAGGAGAATAAAATACTCTAAGAGTAAGCAAACTACAGTTACAGTTTAGAGAAATGTTCTCAAGACAACTGAGGAATGGGAGATGGAAAATGTAATGCATTCTTATAGAGGTTATTACCAGAAACTTGAGGTTTTAGTAATCAGGTAGTAGACAGGAGAGTGCAGTTTTCCCTTTTTTATTCTGGAAATTCAATTCCATGAGGACTCACTGAGTGCCAGATGGAGTTACTGTGATTTTATAGTATCTGAGGAACAAGTCGTGTTGGTTTACAGTCAGTCACTGTTTCAGTGGTGGTGCTCAGCCTTGAAATCATCCCTCAGTTCATGTGCTTACTAACTAAGAACACTTTTGAGAATGTCTTCTTTGTTGTGGCAGCTCTGCTGGTCAGGGAAGTGCTCTCTCTTCAGCAATATCTCCCTTCCTCAGAAAGATGGGATGAAAAAACTTTAGATTAAAACTGCTTTTGTTTTCTTTCTCTATCTTCAATGCCCAAAGTGAAAACTGCCTTTGACTGCTGGACAAGACTTTTTAGATAGAAAGAGCCCTGGAGCTGGCAGCTGGAAAGCACCTGAGTCGCTGTGTGCCTTTACCAAGATACACCTGCTTTTAAAAACTCAGTCCCCTCTAAAAGAGCAATATAGGGGGCAGGCCTTTTATCTCCTTGTTAGGCATTATCATTATGTTGCCATAAAAGCTCCCAGTGTGCACAGGTTTGCTCTCAATGTCCAAGAAGGTGCCCTTTTAAAAATGTATTTATTTTTTATTCCCTGTGACATGATATAACTTTCTGTGATTGCAAAATGCGTAGAAAATGGCCCAAAGACTGTCTGGAGAGGAGAGCCTGGAGATGGCCCTGGATGACTACTCAGCAAATGAGAGAACATCACTTCTCAGGAAATGATCAGGTTGAAAATTAAGCAGCCAAATAGCATGATAGCTGTGGAGCTAGCCAGAGAAAGAGCCAGGCTTGTGGGCCACAAACAGTATATAAATTCAACGAGAACATCCAGTATGCATTTTTTTTTCCTGCTCTGTCTATCAAGACTTCTTTCTTACTCATCTTCATTTAATAGGAACGGCCTTAGAAATGTTGCAGTGTAAAAACCAAGACACCTTCAGTCCCATTTCATCAGTCTAGCTGGTAAAGTTAGCATGTAGTAAATGGAGGGGAATGTTATAGGAATCATGGTATGCAGAATTCCTGATTGTGGAAATGCTTAGTGTGCACTTTGCATGGCATGTAATTCACTTTGCTATTGGTATTGCTATTGGTTATTGGTAGTGAGCAATAGCCAGGAAAAGGCTTAGTGGGCAGCAAAACAATATCACTGATCTCTGCTCTGAATCATACATCGTCTACCCAATACACTCTAAAGATTACGTCTAAAGAGGCAATGTACCCTGCCAATATTTAAAACATGCAGGAAAGACAGAATTCTCAGTAGCAGTGGGCTTCCTGATGTTTTAATTTATATGCATCAAGTAAGCAAGCACTAGCACTGAAATGTAACGGCAGCAGTAGAATATGCTGTTCTGGAAATAAATCCTTTGCAGTGACCATTAGGCCCACATGGTCTTCAAGCAGTCTGTATGCAGTTGTGCAAGGAAACAGATGTTGTGAACTATAGAAATCCCAAGCACTTCATCTGCTTCTCTTTAAGGCATTACAAAGAAATTGATGCAGACTACAAAGATAAGTTCTTCAGCATTTCTGCTATATCCAGGTCTTTGGCATAATTAAATCAGTGAGGCTCCATTTTTGCCATGAAGCTAGGACAATTGCCTTTACTTTATATTGCCTTCGCACCACATATAAAGGAAGTCAATGAATGTAAAGTAGCATAATAGATTTGATTGGTGATTACATCACCAATATATAGTATAGGCATAATATATGAATCGCACCAAAGTGATCTGTATTCCTCAGTTTTCAAGATGCCTTGCTGCATGAAAGAAATAGAAATGTTGCAGAAAAAGTACCAACCTGAAGAGGAAATAAAGATGTGAAAAAATGAGGAAAACATGGAAAAGTGGAGAAAAGAGAAGATTCTTTTAAATGGATGTTAATCCATGTAAATTTGTGTAGGAAAAGACTAGATTAAAACAAAACAAAACAAAACAAAAAACCAGTTCCTTGCTATGTATAGGTTATTGTTTGAAAAACTCCAGCAGACATTGGCATATATGAAATTGACTTCAGAGAATATTGACTTGGCTTAATTTATTTGTGTTATATCTGTAATTGAAATGGGGATGATGAACTTCACATGCTAATTCTCCTAAGGGCCCATAGCAAAAGCAATTATTCAGTTTTGAAATTATACGTTAATATAAATTTTTAGCACTGCCTTCAGATGACATTGGTTGATAATTATCTGTTTCATATAATACAGTTGTAAAGCATAACTCGACTGAAAACATAATGATCTCTGTTCTTCCATTATTTTCTTAGAACTTCTCCAGATAAAATGTTTTAATATAAATATCAGAAAGTTTAAAAGAATTAAAAGTAATTTTCATAGATCCTACTTTTAGCCTGAAGTTGTGGAAACTCAGATAATTATCGTCCTGAGGCACCCCAAATAGAAAATCGGGATTTTTGCAGATCGTTAGTCTATGTTGCTTGAGTTGCAAACAGGCATTGCTGCTAAAATATGGAACGATGACCAATGTCTGGTAAAGTGCTGATAAATCTTCAGTATTTTTACAATTTTTACCTTATGTTACTGCTTAGAATGTTAACTAAGTTTAAAAACAAATTATAATCAAATGTACCTTTGTGGGGTTTTATGAAAAGTATACTTAATGAACATATATCAGAAGTAAATGCAGAAAAGCGGAATAACCTAATTTGTCAATTCCAGTCAGTGGGTCATGAAGGCAGTCCTTTATCTTTGAGCATTTGCATTCACAAACACAAATGAAACTTTTATCTCTGTATCTTCTCAGTTAGGAAGAGCTCCTTGCTCTCTGTAGGCTGTCTTATTTTTGGCCATCGCAGAGCTGCCCACTGCTGCTGAGAGCCATGGGAGCTGTGGTGGTACCAAGTCAAAGGCTGAGGCTTTACTGAGGGAATGGAGGATGCGGAGCCATGGCCAATGCTGCCAAGTCAGGTGGCAGATGGCATCAATGCATATGTCCTTGCTATTAGTCTCTTTTTAAAGGGAAAAGGGAAGAACAAGAAAACTAGGCATTTGTACGCTATAAAAATATATCTAAACTGACCACAATTTCTGCATTTGTAAGATACCATACGCTTTGCTCATGCAGCACATAAATAATCGACTTCTGTCAGCAGTGTCATGGCAATACAGGTGGTTTGTCCAGGGACTTAGAGACACTAAGTTGAATACTGGAAGGGCTGGAAGGAGGGACAAGTCATTCTTTAAATACTCTGAAATACTGTCATTTTGTCAACTTGTTTGTTACAAGTTCATACTGTCAGCACCTATAAAAAGATGGGAATTGAACTCTGCCACACAATTTAATACAATTTGTCTGAAGGCAGTGTGACTTCCCAAAGCCCTGCAAGAGGGAAACTTTTCTCATCTTTTACTCATACACTGACATCCTGGTGGTGGAGCTTGTTCTTTGTTACTATTGAAACAGTGTTTAAACAATTCTGAAGTAATGAGAATGTGATTCTTTTTTTTTTTTCAGTGAAGCCTCTTCCTTCATAGAAATGTTTTTATATGGCTTACTCTTTTTCTTCAGGGAAACTTTTGATTTTCTGTGGAGTGGTTGCATTCAGTGGTATTCTCCATTTCCTAGGAGAATGCAATCATATTCTAATATTCTTGTAATTGTCCTCATCATTTATTTATTTATTTTTCTTTCTGAGAGGTTCCTGGAAGTATCTGTCAAAGCTTGTTCTTTCAGATCTTGTGAGGTCCAGGTTTTCCTTGAGAAGCCATCTATATATCTATGGTACATATCCCATGATGCAGTTATATTCTCTTATATTTAAAGTCCAGTTGTATATCATGGGAAATACACTATAATTTTGTCTAGTCTCTAGGGGTAATCAGGGCTACAGATGCTGAAAGCACCATTCCCACGGATTCATATACTGTAAGTTCCTGATGATATTGAGAAAACCAAACAAAATTAAATGCATTTGAATTAAATTGAAAGATTTTGGGGCAGAATAAATTATATCTGCCTTTGTTCCGTTCCCACACATAAAGGAGAGGTGCTTCAGAACACACAATATTTTATGACCTTGTCTGAATGAGTCTGTATTTGAATTTCTTTTAAGTGGAAAACCCAAGCCCTCCTCCATGATGTCCAGAACAACATTTACTATCATTTTCCTATTGCAGAGTTGACAGCCAATATTGACAAAACAGAGGCACTATGCATACGTAACATATAAAGCTCTTTCTTCACTTTTCAATGACCAAAGTACTTATCAGTACTTATACACTGATCTGAAATATGCCAAATTCTGGGGCTGTTAGGTTTCTAGTTCTGTCCGGTTTTTGCTTTCTGTGCAGGCTGTTAAAATAAATGACAATAGCAGATTTCATGAAGATTTCCTCTGTTTATATCTTGCTCTGAAAAATGTTTTCTCTCTTAAGATGAGTGTAAGATAGGAGCATATCAACCCATTTATAGGTTACCTGTGTGGTAACTCAAAGAAAGTAAAATTAATTTGTTTTGAATTTTAACTTTTTAGGCTAGTATGGTGTTAGCTGTTATATTTAAATGCTTATCATAATAAATACTTCTTGCCTAATAATTCCTGATTGCACTTGACTTTTAGCTTTACCTTTCCTTGATTAGAAGGACAGCTTCATCAAGTCAAAAATAGGAGGCACAAACAAAATTATCATAAACTTAATTTCTTTAAGGGAAGGGAAGAAGTAATAGGGGCTGGCAGGTGGAAGAGAGAGGAAAACCTGTGACTGTCTTTGATGCTTGCAAAAAGAACTAAATTTTCCTGATATTTAATGCTTCTCCGGTTAGCACAATTTATGAACAGATTCCTGTTACTTGTTGTCGTAAAATTACTATAAGTGTCTGAACATAATCCTGTTGTGGAACTGTATGAACTGTCAATGAATTGAACTCCAGAAGGCTGGAAAGTCCATGAAAGACCCTCAAGAAATTCAGTGACATTCAATAGACTTTGTCTTATACAAGGTATTCTGTACTATAGTACATCATAAGTACGGGTAATTTTTTTAAAGGAATTTTTAAGAGAAATTTTGGAGATAATAGAATGCATTGCATTATTTTCTATTGCTTTTCCTTCAAGAAAAACCTAACATTTGCTGTAAGTTTACCAACATAGCTGTTTTTGAGCTCCATGTATGAAAATTCTCCGTGTTCTTTTATTGTTTTGGTGGGTTATCTGAACATATTGTAAAATATGTGAGAACTAGAAAAAAAAGTATTTCATCAACCCCTCATGTGCTTGCCTACATATCCTTAAGTGATTTAAAAAAAAATAATGAATTAAAATGGAGTCAATGCATTATCAACTGGTAGATTTTAAGGGACAAACTGCCAGTTGTGAGGAATCTTTAAAGTAAAAAACAAACAAACAAACAAACAAACAAACAAAAAAAAAAAACAAAAAAAAAACCTGTGTTTTTCTTTAGACTGTCAAAACCTGTTTTGAACAGACATTCAGATAAATCTTGCTCATATTAAGCATCTATGGTTATTTAACTAAAATGTATGGGCTATCCATTTGCCCTTTTCCAGCAATGGTCTAAAATACATTACAAATGCTTGCCTCCCACTCTTTTTCTGAACATTTTTTTTTTTTCTCCAGCTGGAGGGAGAATTATCCAAAGAGAATAAATTAGTTCAAGGGGGAAAGAAAGCCCCCAGCCTCATTTATTATGGCACCTCAAAGTCATTTGTGCATACTATTTTTCTGCAAGTTAATGAAACATATAATTAGAATTCTCTTTTTTGATGGTTTTTGGGTTTTAAATGTGTAGTGCATGCACTGTGCAAGCAGAACAGTTAAGTGGAACTGTACTGCTGCTCAGAATTGGAGCAATTAGCATGCTAAGCATACTTTTAGGTTGTTTCTGTTTCAAAGTGCTTGTATCTAAAGCTGTCTTTGATGATACACATTGCTTTGGTTTGAAACTATCTGAACTTTACGATAGACAATAGTGACATTTTCATTTTTCTGTCCTTTTCCTCTCCTATTATGAGAATGAAGAAAACAGAATATTTTATAAGCAGACAACATAATTTGTCCTGCTTAATATTCTTACATTTTTATCATATGTAGCAAAGAAAATTTAATTTCTAAAACTTATGATGTAAAAGCTCTCTTGAATGCAATTATTATGCTATAAGGTTTTCATGTAAATGAATATGCTAAGGTAGTGCAGACTCTGAAAAACAGAGTACTATCCTGCAGCACCCCCTTGAAAAAAGGGTATATGAGTAAAACAAAACAGAGAGGTTCACAGACATTTCCATATGTGCTTATAAAATAAGGATACCCAAAAGTGGTTGAAAATGGCCATATTAAAATCCAGTCCTTTTGGAAACTAGAATCATTTCAAAAAAAGGATTACAAATAAAAGCAATTATCTTACACTCTGAAAATTTGCCATGATGACTATTATCATTGAAGAAAGAATCTGTATTAAGAATTACATCTGCTTTGGCAAGGCTTTGAGGGTCGTATAAGCATCAGAAGATGCTTAAAACTTTGTGATCAGATAGATGGCAGCAAGTAAAGCTTACAGGAGATCGTGATATCTGTCCAGGTGCTGTCAGAATGGCTATAAAAGAAGTCTATCATTCAAGTAACCTAGGAAGATGGTAGAGTGGAAGCAATGTTTTCACCTGAATCCCATCAGAATTAAATGACACTAGAGAGGAGCAAAGGGCTAAAAAGAGCTTTGCGTGAAAGTGAATAATTGCTTTTGTGTAGGTGAAAGGGGCATGTTGTTGAGGAAGGGATATAAACAGAGTGCTGAGGTGACTGGGTTTGTGTGGGGACTTCTGACATTTATTCATTTATTTTGTTGAAAAGCTCTGGAGCAGTAGTGTATGAATAAAAAGATTGTATGGCTAAAACAGGTGAATAGGTTTAGTTGTGAAAACAGGTGTAATAGCTAATGGACCTATAGAAGGAGGAATAACATGCGTAAGAAGCAGCTATGTAAGAATCACAGAATCACAGAATCACAGAATTTCTAGGTTGGAAGAGACCTCAAGATCATCGAGTCCAACCTCTGACCTAACGCTAGCAGTCCCCACTAAACCATTTCCCTAAGCTCTACATCTAAACGTCTTTTGAAGACTTCCAGGGATGGTGACTCCACCACTTCCCTGGGCAGCCTGTTCCAATGCCTCACAACCCTTTCAGTGAAGAAGTTCTTCCTAAGATCCAACCTAAAACTCCCCTGGCTCAACTTAAGCCCATTCCCCCTTGTCCTGTCACCAGGCACATGGGAGAACAGACCAACCCCCACCTCGCTACAGCCTCCCTCGAGGTACCTGTAGAGAGCGATAAGGTCGCCCCTGAGCCTCCTCTTCTCCAGGCTGAACAAGCCCAGCTCCCTCAGCCGCTCCTCGTAGGACTTGTTCTCCAGGCCCCTCACCAGCTTCGTCGCCCTTCTCTGCACCCGCTCAAGCACCTCGATGTCCTTCTTGTAGCGAGGGGCCCAAAACTGAACACAGTACTCGAGGTGCGGCCTCACCAGAGCTGAGTACAGGAAGATAAAGGGAGCGCAGGTTTCTGGTAAAGAGAGTGGAGGGTTTGGGTTAATACTCAACTTTTTTTCTGGGCTAAAATTCAGGCTTCCTCATCAGAGGGTAGTAGAGTTTTAGGCATAATTCAGTTGGTAACATTATCTATGTGTGCTTTACAAAATTGAATTTTATTTGGCTAAAAGGAGACTGGATTGCTGGGTTCATAAGCAAAACCCTCAAGTGCTACTGCTCAGTACCAGTGGAACTGGCAATTCCACTCTCAGAAGAGGAAAAGATATTTCTAAAGCTCAGTTTAACTCTGTGCTGCATCATGAGGAATTTATGACAATATGAGGTGCAAGAATCTTTGGATCTGTAGCTGCGAAGTTTTGAAATGGATGGTAAGTCTAGTCCTGTGGGTTGTCTAGCCAGCTGTTTATTAAGACAAACATTTATGTAGGTTTTCAGAATTAAGGTTGCAAGGAAGTACCTAAGAAATTCAGAGTAAACTTAGCAGGTAATACAACAGAATGCTTCAATACATTCTGATGCCACGTGTTCTTATTCCAGTTGAGTTATGACTATTTTCTATTGGGTGATTTTAGAGGAGGAGAACCTAATCCAAATAATTAGAATGTATGTATACATAAAATACGGTTTTATTGTATTAGTAAATCTACATGGGGAAAGAGGCTTTTCCTGAAACTAGAAATGTTCTTTATTTCAATGCAAACTCAAAGCAGTCTTTGTCAATATCTGCTGCTGCAGACCTGCAGGTACTTCCCAGGAGCTTGCAATTGGTAGATGTAAGCTGCTTTTGCTAAATACCCAGCAGTATGCCCAGGAGTACAGTCCCTTATTGTTTCACTTCTTTCAGTCTCAATTTTGATTAAATTTCCCAAGGAGTGGTACAGAGGAGGAAGGGAACAGACACTTGCCTGTATTATTACTGTTCAGAGAAATGTTTTATTCAAAGTAATACTTTTTGTCTTCTGATGAGAAAAATAATTAGAAATGGAAATCCAGTTTCTCTCTGATGCTTTACTTGGAGCCTCTTTACTGGAGAAATGGATATATAATGAATGTAACCTAATCAGCAAACTGGAGACCTGGAAAATCACTAAAATTTTCTCAGTAGTTTAGAAATTACTTTTGAGCTATCTTTCTGAGGAAAACCTCCTGTTTTTCAAAAACACTATTCTGGTCACTTAGGCAGCTTCTACTAGAAATAAAGACAAGAAGAATGAAAGGAAGAAATGGAAAAATTAAGAACAATCACAATAGCGAAAAATATCAGTAAGAGTGTAGAGTTTTGATCCCCCTTGCCTTGCTTGCTCAGCATAGACAGACAGACAGATGAAATGTCTGTCATTCAGGCAAAGACTGAAGCAATAGTGAAGGCAGCACATTATCACCTGTTGCTCTTTGGCCATCCATCCTGTTATGCTTCATGTATAAATAAGGAGGGCCAGATGGTACTCTCATATTGCTTTTCTGTTGTCTAGTTAGAGTTTGTAGCTTCTTACACAAATTGAAAACTTGTCTATAATTTTGTTCTTGCACTCAGGAACTATCCTTTGTAATTTTTAAAATACAGTTAGTACAGTTGGTTTGTAATCTTAATATACAGTTTGATGATAACCTTCTAGTGTCTATACTGCAAAGCCAAGTTGTAAAGGAAAGGAATCAGAAAGGGCTTCTTTCACTCTCTTCCTCCCTTCCAGTCTCTTAGATGCTTACCATACTGGAACTGTGTCTGACTGGCCTTGACTAGCACTAAAGTTTGTCGAAACTTCAAATGAGCATGTATGTTCACAAGCTGATAACGCTTGCCCAAGTAAGCCACGTTGCATTGTGTTGTGCTGTAAAAAGAACCATAAATGAATGAATTGCTCCTCAACATGAAATGTGTTGGGCTGTTAAAAGCCGTGAACTTTTCATATGTACTCACACATAATTTGGTGGCATTTTATGTGGATTTAGGAAAAAAAATAAATCCTATGTTAACCACATGGAGGGACAAAGCTTAACCCCTAGGGAGGAAGAGGAAAAGGGGCACTTGGAAATGCTCAATGACTCCTCTGTGGTCTCCCATCAGAAAGGATGGGTCTTGTGAGGATAGGTAACATGCTGCTGAGTGAGCTTTAAATGGTAAGTGCAAGCTACAGCGGTAAGACCCAGTGTGTTATGTCAAGATGAGCCCCTAAGGGGGGGAGTGGTTTAAAACAAACAAACAAACAAACAAACAAAAAAACGCACTTCTGATGGATGCCTGTATTCATCAGTCCTTGAAATATTCTTGGCTCTACTGTAGATAAATATCTAAATATAAAAAAGTATATAAATAAAAAAGTTTCCTTTCTCAAGAAAGGAGACTTTTTGGCAGAAACCCTTTCTGCTGTTTTGATTTCTATTGCTAAAATTTTGCATCTTTCAATATTATTCCTACAATGTGAATCTGCCCATTAAATCTTACTTTTTAGAGAATTAAATTCTACTTCTGTTCAACAAATCAAAACTATATCAAGAATTTTGCTTTATTGTCTCATAATCTCAGTTCAAATATAGATACCAGTGAGTAAACACAAGCAAAGATCTGTCATGTGGTACTCATTGCCCTTGGTCTATGTATGAGATTCTAATTTCTTCACTTAATATTTTCTAAAATGAGCCAGAAAAATGATTTTACTGGGCTTGCAGGGAGGTTGTGCTTCTTGAAATGTCATTATGCGTTAGGTTTACCATTTCTCACAGCTCTAATTAAATACCCTTCTTCATTAATGTATTTCCAATCATTGATCTACTTTTTTTTTGTTTTGCCAGTTAAAGTATTTTATCATCCTTGTTATTTTATCCTTGCCGTTGAATAAAGTCACAGACCATCCAAAAATTACATATTTCATTATTTTATTTTATTTTTTAGCGTTGATGTAGAGTACTAACCTCCATGGCTCCTCAGTAATAGTCCATTTTTGTAAAAGTTGATTTTATTTTTTTTAACTAGATATTATCCAAAATATCTCTGTCCTTCAACTCTTATTTCAAATGTCTTATCTAATTTTGTAGCCATCTACACTGAATGCCAACAAAAGCTTTGTAATTTTCAGTGGCTAAGTTCCTTGTAATCCTTCCTGCATCATCTTAAATTATTTGAAGTGCTGCTTAGCATTGTGTCATCAGCAATTTTGTACCTCTTTCATTGATTCTGTCAGCTAAATTGTTTCTATAGAGAGCATCAGGACATACAATAGACTAGAAAAAGAGACCAGCTTAAGAGTGTTATCTAAACATTCATCCCTAAAGAGGATACATACAGGTTTACTAATACTTTTGGTCCAGATTAACTGCAAATCTTAGTAGTGTTTCCAAGCAAATGTTTTGAAGGACAGAAGCAACTCGGTCATTCTTGAGAAATTTATCATTGTGATATAGCAGTGATTAGACAATGGACTCAGTGTTTCAGCATGCCTGTAATATGCAGCATGGTAACTCCTCTAGGTTAATATATCTGAGCGAATTATTTAGTGTAAACAGTATTCAGTGTTACATGCTTTTTTCTATTCAGACTTTCTGTGGGAATTGATACTGATTTTTCACAAATACAGAGATTATTTTAAGTACTCATGAAAACATATATGATGTGTGTTCAACAAAGTAACTTCTAAATAGCTGTGGTATTTTGCCAATTTAAGTTACGCCAGAGGGTTCTCTTCCCTTCCTCCTGTAGTTTCATAGCTTTTAAGGAATAGCTAGTACAGTAGCTATTCTATTAGAACACAGAGAAATGTAAGTTCAATATGAGGGAAGATTAACAGCAATAACTGGGAAAAAAAAAAAAAAAAAAGAAACTCCCTCACAACCCCTCTCTCCCAAAATGAAAACAGTTGTGTGTGAGGAGGTTTTCAGGAAATTTTCTTTTGGAGTAGACCAAGAAAACCTCCAATGTAAGCTCTTGTGTTGTTGAGGGACAGCCTGGTAGACCGCCATAGAGTTTGGAACCCATCCCACAAACTCCTTATTAGGCAAGCTGCCACAGAGCAAAAGTTTAATTTGTTTCTTTACAGAATGGCAATATTGCATCTGAACTTAAGATATACAAATAGCACAAGGGCATTACCTTACTATCAGGCCATAGCTGGAGCTATTCATATCAGCTACTTTTTGGTTTCTTAAATGCATACAATGTACTAGGGATTATCTGTATTTGCATACCCTTCTCATCAGATGACCATTGAGATGCTTGTGCTTAGCTGCTAGCTATTCAGCTAGAAATAATTTACCTCACCTTCTCATCCCTAATTTTATTTTGATGCTTGTTCTTGCAATTCCTAATCAGGCCAAGAATAATTTATGAAATATAGCAAGGGGCCTGAACAACAATGAATAGTATTTACAAGGATCAGAACTACAGAGACTACAAACCAAAAAATGACAACTTTATGAAGAAAAAAAAATGAAGTAATGGGACATTCCTGAGGGCCTCAGCTAATTAATGGTTTTCTAATAAACTCCAGTTTGTAAACTCACTGAGTGTATCTATGTAACAAAATGGAATGGAAAGATACTTAAGTTAGTCTTTCTGGAAGACAATTTATTGGAAATAAGTGATATTTTTTCCAAAATCTCAGACTTAATTACTAGTGTTCATAGGACAGTCTGGCTTAAAATTGTGTTAACCTGTGCTTTTGTTTTACCTTGGCAAATAAAAGTCCCAAACAAAAGGCAGAACTGAAATCTTTCCCCTTGCCTTTTTAGAGTGACTAGGCCATTTTCTCTGTTCTAATAGACAGTTGGCTCCAATAGACCTGCGCAGAATTACATCTAGGAAGTAACAAGAGTTTCAAAGAAAACACCATACTTAAGTATTTAATGGTTCATTTATCCCTTGACCTTTGTCTGAAGCAGTCAATAAGGAGGCAAATTACTGTCAATGATACCAGGCCATTATAAGAAATTTCTTTCATACTTCAGTTTTCCCTGGGTATATTTTATTGACTTTCTCAAGCAAATACCAGTTAATATAAGCCAAGGGAAATAGCTTTTAGCTATAAAGTAACCGTCCTTAGTGTTAAAAATTAACTGCCCAGTTCCCAAACAGAATAATAGAATGAAAGAAGAGACTAGCTCAGCATTCTTGTGTTTAAACTTTTCAGATTATACACTCAGTTGAAGACTTCCGCTTGTTTCAGATTGAGAGTATTTTTTATTAATATTTCAGTTCATGTTAGGCTAAGTTTTTTTTTCTTTTTTTCTCTTTCTCTTTCTCCCCCTCCCATCCTCCCACTCTTTCTGTCTCTCTCTTCCCCCTAAATGCCGATATGAAAGCTTAAGGAGTTTTAAAACTGCTTTAGCTCCTCCTGTGGTATAGGGACCAGATTTTTTTTTTTTTTTTAATCAGTAGCCAAAGGCAAGCAATTTTCTTTAAAAAAAAATACCTGTTTCAGCTTTCAGACAGCTTTCTGGGAGGTGAACTCCCAGAAAAAAAAAAGACATGCAAGGGACAGACATGTTCTTTTTAGTTTTCTGTTGAAGCTCTTCCCAAGTCATTGTTATTATTTGCATTTCTGTCTGCATTCTTTCTTCTAATCTTAGTTTCAAGATTGCTTTTCATTGCTAAGAACTACCTTGCTTCTTCATCCTGTTATGTCCAGATCAGTTTTACTCTAGGATACATTGGGAAGATTCTCCAGACATGGAGAATTGTATGCATGTACTTATGATGTATGTAGGCTATGGTTAATGTATCAGGTAGGATAGTTTAATAGCACTGGATCTAGAAAGCAAAACGTTGGTTATTGAGGACCCATGTACACGTTATGCATGTCTGGGGGCCTCACCTTGACCTCAGTGTCATTCGTGTCCTAAACTGGATGTTATATGAAGTGTGTGTTCCTTGAGGCATGTTGTCTTATTTAATTTCCTGATAAAGAACTCTAGTTTGTGCACTCAGAGAACTCTGCAGTGCACATCAAAGTATGGTAAATTGCAATAACTAGAAGTGTTTGTTTTAGAACATTCCTGAATCAAACTGATGTGGATGCAGCAATGGATTTGCTGTGTATTTGTTGATGTTTGTGCCTCTGAGGTCATAGTTTTTGCTCCAGTAAGATTAAATTTCTGCTAACGCTACCGCTATCTTTATATTGCTTATATAACAATACAGCTTTATCTCAGATGATAATTTTTTCTGCTCTTGTTTCTAAACATCTTGGCTCAAATTATCCTGTTGGCTCATTTCATTTGACAAAATTCAATTCATTGCTTACAGTCCAATGTGTGTCATCACTCATTGGATGGTAATCCATGTGAATGTGAGATGCTATATCAGGCAGTTGTCATTATTTTCTGTAATGCTCTTTGAATTTTAGTCTGCTGTCCCAGCTTTACTCTGAAGTATGTAGTTGAAAAGATGTTCCTTGGTTTAATTAGGTCAGGTAGGGCTTTGACAGGGTTCATTAAAGTCCGTGAAGCTGCTAATTGATATTGGTGGGATTTAGACAGAACCTCAGACTTGCGCGGGTCACCTATAGTTTCCCTGCCTGAGAAAAGTTATGTATTCAATGTCTGTGATGTTATCTGTGTTCTGATCACCTTGCTAATTATGTTCTTTTGTCCATTAATACTGTATCGTTTACTCTAGTTAAACTAAAAGAATCAGCATGACTAGAGATAGCAAAATTACTTGATGATAATTTATTACTTTCCCTGTATAGCATCTTTTTTCTTTTGTCTTTTCTTTTGGTAATACTTTGTACTTTGCACTCTAGAAAGTTTTCTGAAAAGTACTTTTTTTTTGAAAGTCAGATTTCAAAAACCACAGGAACAGTGTCACTCAGTTTACAGGATATCTTTCCAGTTTAAATATTTTGATAAGGAATTAGGCTTAGATTAACCTTCCCTCATATAGAAACCCAGCACAAAAACCGTTGCTTCTCCTGTCCAATTCACCTTTTATTGTCTGAGTGTTGCCATTGAGTAACTGTAAGTTTCTAGTTGTCCTGTATCTGTTTCCTATTCATGAAATCATTTTATTGACCACTGGTTCACTTCCTTTGTTTTTGCTATTCTGTCATCTTTAGAGAAATAGTTAATCAAAAATAGAGAAATGTTGACAGTGTATCAATTTATATTTTTTTTAAAGAATGAATACTGGCTAGAGTAAACATATTTCAGTACGTCGTATGACATATTTCATATGTCAGTACATGTAACATATTACCTGGGTGCTCACACACCACATCTGGCTGCACTTCTAGTAGCCTACAGCCTGCTCTATCCACCAAGCGGACCAATAAAGAAAGTGGAAAAATAAGGAATTTGGATTTAGTTTTGCCTATCATGTCATTCTTTATTTTTTTCTGACACTGCATAGGTCGCTTAAAAGTTCTTGTGTTGGTTGGTTGTTACTAATAGTTTTGTTTTAATAGGGACTATTAGGGACCTTGCTGGGAATAGGTATTGCTAATACACAGGTGTGCACCTTTACTTAATTGAAGTACATAGCACACAAGTGTATACTATTCAAGCTGCATGTGTTGTCCCAATTAATTACATTCATTAGCTTTCTAAGCACACTATTTAAGCTTACTTTTCTCAAAATATGTTTAGACAGAAAGCTAGGAATTCCTGGGGCACTGTTTTTATTTTAGTAGGAGACTTTACAAAGCCTACTATGGCTGATTACTTTTACCCTTGGGTTGTGATGCTACAGGGATTTTAGAGGAGAGGTGGCTTCTCTCAGCGGCATCTGTTGCACAGGTGCGCAGGCAGAGTTGGTATCATGCTTTCTAGAGAGATGTAATTTTCAGGCTGGTGCAGAAGCGAGATGAGAGAAGATACTCTTGCTGTTGTTGCTGCTGAGGGTCACAGCCAGTTTACCACTTGGGCCATTAGCAGGTGAGCAGAGGGAGCAGTAACAGCTCAGAAGCTCCATGCCATCAATCTGGGAGAGTCTGAAAGCCTAGTAATGGCTGGTAGAGACAGATCCTTTCATGCCTTTTTCCAAGAGATGTCAGGTTAGCCTGTAGGCTGGCACTTCAATGAAACTTTTGGAAAGGGACTCTCTTCTGATTATTTTTTTGTTTTGTTTTTTAAATATTTTTTTAACACAACCTAATACAGCAGCATCTTACCCCATGCCAAGGACCCCAAGAAGTATCTCAGTACAAGTGAGGATATAATAATATACCTGCTTTCTAGGCTAGCTGAGGTGGCTTGTTATTGTGGGAAGTAGCTTCTATCTGCATTAACATTAAAACCCCGGCTTATTAAAAGTTCGTATGCCTTGTTAGGACTGATATGCTTTATAATACAATGAATGCAAGAATAAAACCCCTCTTAAATCAGTATTAAACCAGTGGAGAATGATTTTTTTATTATTATTATTTATTTATTTTGGTCTGCAGCTGCTGTCTCTGTATAGGCTCTCCTGTCTGTTCCTGTAAACCTAGTAAATACTGTATTAAATATGTGTCTGGAAGACATGAATATTTGCCGGTGCTATAAGATTTCATGTCACCTTCCTAGCTAGCGTTCACTTCCTTTGACCATAAGTGGGTATGGTTTGTTCTCCACTCACATAGAAAACTCCTACTCTAGGGCAATGTATCATAACCCTGTATCATAGCAGTATGTTCTGATCCTAGATTCTTTTTGGTTTTATCAGCAGTAGTCACGAGGAGGGAGAGTACATTTTGAACATGTGTGGACTCATTTAAGGAACATTACTTCTTTAGGTACTGTAGCAGTAATTTATACTATTAATGATTCAACACTGGGAAATAAGTTCCCCAAATTGTAGTTGGAAAGCAAGAGGAAATTGACTGCTCAAGATCTTTTAATAGATCAGTTATCAGATTAGCAGTCTGTTAGCAGCCTGGACTATCATGAGCAGGAACCTACGCACAATATGAGCTGTCAATTATTTTTAGAAACAGAAAATGAAGCAAAAGATAGAATAGTATTTATGTTCTCAAATAGCGCTAGTTACCTTACAATACTGGAACTATGCTCCATCAACACCGATTTCAAGTCTTCAGAAAAAAGATTATATGTGATTTATTAATTTCACATCATATTTTGGTGTGACTAGAATAAAGCATGGGGTTATACCGATTAATTTTTGGGGAATGACTCAAACCATGTCTTCAACAAGTGAACTGATATGTTGCCAAATACCTGAAGTACTTGATACAGTCTATGAACTGAAGTTGGAATTGGAGGCTTGTAATTACTATGTACAGAAGGTAAAACAGACTCCCTCATACTGTTTGTGTGTTCCTGTGTTCTCAGACTTGAAACTATCTCTGTAAAGGACTGCAAGTTCAGTAATAATTTTTGCCTAACTCAGAAGTTGCTGTTGACCCCTATTTCTGGGAATTTAATCTCACAAGCCTCTTGGGTTTCATCCTAACTAGTCAGTCTTGGCTATTCCCTGCAGATAATGAAAAACATTATGAAGCATTTATAACTTTTTTTTTTTTCTCTGCTACAGTCATTATGGAAAATCAATTTATTAAGCACTTGCACAAGTAATATGAAAGCACTTAAGTTGCTCACAGTTAACTTTGAGAGTGACTTTTGATCTGCTGGGAACTGTATTGAACGTATCACATTTTGGTAGGTATAAGAAATATTCCTTAGACTATGTGGTAACCTGCTTTACTTCTGTTTCCTTACCAGATAGCTGAGATTATTTTACCACAAAGCAATTCTGAAATAGAACAAACTGAGTAAGAAGCATAAAAGCTGTAAAGATTATTTTGAAGAAATTCTACAAAAGTTTACTTCTTAAAAACCTTCTTGCTTATATACTATCATTCATGTTCCCCCAGCATGTGGCAGAACATTTCCCACAGTAATGTGTTAGTAATTCTTGTTTGCTTCTAAGCAGTGGTCAGATTTGATGTGCACTGACATAAGTGCACATCAATATAAGTGCACATAATATGCAGCTATGTGTGCAGTTAAGCAATGCCTAAAAAGTCAATTTGCTGTGCTAGTTTACAGATGGATGTTCTTCCTATATTAATAAAGGCAACTGATAGGAAAGAATAAGACTGAAATCATAGAATCATAGAATCATAGAATATCCTGAGTTGGAAGGGACCCTTAAGGATCATCAAGTCCAACTCTTGACACCGCACAGGTCTACCCAAAAGTTCAGACCATGTGACTAAGTGCACAGTCCAATCTCTTCTTAAATTCAGACAGGCTCGGTGCAGTGACCACTTCCCTGGGGAGCCTGTTCCAGTGTGCAACCACCCTCTCTGTGAAGAACCCCCTCCTGATGTCAAGCCTAAATTTCCCCTGCCTCAGCTTAACCCCGTTCCCACGGGTCCTGTCACTGGTGTTAATGGAGAAAAGGTCTCCTGCCTCTCGACACCCCCTTACGAGGAAGTTGTAGACTGTGATGAGGTCTCCCCTCAGCCTCCTCTTCTCCAGGCTGAACAGGCCCAGTGATCTCAGCCGTTCTTCGTACGTCTTCCCCTCCAGGCCTTTCACCATCTTCGTAGCCCTCCTCTGGACACTCTCCAACAGTTTCATGTCCTTTTTATACTGTGGTGCCCAGAACTGCACACAGTGGTGTACTTTGTTTCTTCAGCCTCCGGTGGGTGTTTTCGTTTTGGGCTACTCAGAGGTTTTCTAGAACTCTTCAAATGATTAAAAAAAAAAAAAAAAAAAAGTATTTGAAATTGCTACAGACTGGGAATATAGTTAAAGGAATGAATTAGATACCCGGCTATCCTTTTAAGGACAAATATGACTAAGGTATTTGATGGAAAATCAAAACAGATGAAAGACTTGTGGACTGTTCTATTGCATGAGAAACAGAGCCTGAAGGATAAAATTTGTGTTCACTTGCTTTTAAAATGAATTTTGAAGGATAGTTTTGTTGCTTTTTTGTTCTGAAAAGTTCTTCAATGAGAACTTTGTGAAAGTAGAATATTTTTATTTTTATTTTATTTTTTTTGAATATGTAATATTCAGTCTAACATGAAGATAGAGTTGAATCATAAAACACTAAATGTGGAATGCACCTTGTGGCAAGACAACATGTACTGCAGCAATGCAAATGGTTATCAGGGTAGTAGGTCATGATTAAGGATAGTATTAATTTTGTTAATGGACCCAAGTGTCCATTCTAAAATTATGGAGAAAACCAGTCTCAGTGTGCACAGATTGGTGTCAAAGGCTGAGGCAGTAATATTGATGCCTACCTATCTTTTAATCTATCTGAGATGTGATTTGGGACAAAGATGTGAAATAAAAATTTGGTAGAAGGTAGATGCTTCTCTGTACGTTTTAGCTGTTGACTCTGATCCTTGCAGTGAAGTGTTAGCATAGGCAGTGTTGTAGAGCGTGAATAAAGGAGGTAGAAGTTATAGGTGAGGCCTACTCCTGAATGACAAAGCTTTGACTTGTGTTGAACTAATGTCAGCTGGTTCACTTTTGTTCTGTCACTTTGCCACAAGTCCCCAGATTAAGTCCATGGAGGACCATGTGCAGTATTCAGTCAATAACCCAGCAAAAATGTGTTTTCTTTCCAAAGCAACATTCGTCTGGTGTCGTATCAGGAGGTCTGAATTCATTGAAATATTTTATGTGATGGCTTAATGACTGCTGAATCCTTCACTGAAGGTCAATATGAAAAATCTTAACTCGGAGGGAGGAAAAACTGATTAAGCACCAGTACCATTTTGCTGTGTTGCCTCTAGCGACTGTATTAGCCACTTTCTGTGACTGACAATGTAATTATCGTATTAATGATTTATTTTCCTAGAATTAGGAGATCATTTTGATCCTGAATGGCTGTAGATAATACTCTTTAAAATACCATATAATTTAAGCCTTTGCACTGAGAATTTGGTTGCTGTAAGTAACTGTAACTTTATGGAATAAGAGAAATAGCTGAGTAATTTTCTGTGTATGTATGTACACATTAATGGAAATCAGCTACTATTTTTGCAGTCTGTTACTGTATTCTCAAACTTGCCAACACATACATATAGAAGTATATTAAGAAAAAAGACACAGCATTTACTGATGGCAGTATACTTTCATGATTTGTAAAGTACTTATTTACAGAGGATTTTAGAAAAATCTTTTTCTTTCACTTTCCTATATGAGATATTAGTACTAACTAACAGCTGCTTTTCGGCACTTTATTGTTAGTTGTTAATTGAAATAAAAACAGCATTACTGGGGAAATAAAAATTGAAAAAAATATCTTTAGAACAAACACCTAAGTATTAGATAAGTATGTTAGACATAGGGAGAAATATCTAACTTCTAGATAGCTGTGGTATTTTGCCACTTGAAGTTGCACTGGGGAGTTCTCTCTCTCCTGTGGCTTTGTAATTTTTTTTTTTTTTTTTTTTAGAATAGCCTGCCTATAGAATATACATGTAGGAAAAACTCAAGGTTTTTTTTTTTCTTTTTTTTTTTTTTTTTTTTAAATATGTTGATTTCTTGTATTCTTGACTGGTGTTCATTTAGCAACAAAATATGTTAGAAGTAACCTGTCTGGAAGAGGAATATAAAATTGCAGTTTGCACTAAGTATTTATTTGTCACTTAGTCACGTGGTCTAAAACTTTGGGCAGACCTGTGTGGTGCCAGTAGTTGGACTTGATGATCCTTTTGGGTCCCTTCCAACTCGGGATATTCTATGATTCGGACTCCTCTTCTGGGTTGGAAATTACTTAATTCTTTAACTTGTCCATTGAACAAACTAAAACTTCTGGTATGAATTTGTGTGAGTAAATATTTACTTGAGATTGTAAGGAAGGGACTGAAATGGACTCCTCTAAGGAGACATGCCCGTGATGCCTCTAGCAGGGAAACCAGAGAAACGATTTACATCCTGGGACAAGGGTAGGATGTGGGGATATGAAATGATTAAAGTTGATGCCCAAGGCATTCAATTCACCCTCTACTTCTTGATAATTTATTATTTTCTGGTGAAACTGGGGGCAAAGAAAGATCTCCCGTGGATTGCATCTTGCTGGAAGACATCTGATTAGAGCTTTCATTTCCTGTTAGCTGTTAGGTAACTAACAAGTACATTCTCTTGGTAGGTGTTTTCCAAACTGTAATGGTATTATAGTTCAGTCAGTCAGTGATTGAAAAAATCTGGCATGAGACTCATTTCATTACGATAGGCTTAGAAGAAATTAAATGAGAGATGTCAGCTTTCACTGAAATATGTAAAATATGCATGTGCATACTGAATTTAGTAAGTATAAAAATTTAAGCAGGTCAAATGGAAATAACATCTTTTGATGCTTGTATTAATGGTCTTTAACTACTTTCAGGTATGGCACTGACTTTCTGACAGACTGTCTAACACAGTTAAACATAGAGTTCAGGATGATATGTTTGTAACATGTGACTCATGGTTGTTAAATGTCTGTTCTCTTGATGCATTCTTGCTTTGGACACTGGTATTAATACAGTTCTATTTAATATCAGTAAAATCACATTGATCTCCTCCTGTTTGATACTGTCATGTTGGCTAATTTGATTTAATTTCTGACACGTCTTAGAGAGATTTGCCAAACATTTATCTCCTGTTCATAGCTCTTGAAATGAGGCAGGTCAGTAAGCAGCTCCTGCTGAGGACGGCCATGTGACTTAAGCTGCCGGTGTCAGGATCTGTCTCCATCAAGACTCCAGACTGCTCTCTATACTGATTAACTATCCAAAAGGGTGCAGTAACTGCATGCAAAGGAGGGAAAGAAAGAAAAAAAAATCTCCACCTAAATCAGGTGCTGCATGCATTATAACAAGAAGCATAATCTGTTTCTTAAGCAGTCTGCGGTCTAGAATGGTAGAGCAGGAAGAGCTGGCTGCTATCTCCTACTTAGTAGCAATGAATGCAGTTAATTATCAGTTTCTTTCACCCAGGATATAGATTGCAGCAGTCAGCTGTGACCAGAATTTAGTTGGTTAGTTTATACCAAGCATCTGCCAGTATGGCACTTAAAGAAATGAAATGGATTTCTGCTCTGGGGCAGCTGAATTTCACATACCTTAGAATATATAGTGTATTGTATTCATGTGGTCATGGTGCAGAAGACAGAACAGAAGGTCATGCAGCTGCAAATCATATAATATAAGTTGTCCTTTACAGAAAACTGCTGTTTTACCTAATCACCTGATATTCATTTAAATGTTTTTTTTTTTCTCCCAGTGGGTGAGCAAGAAAATAAATGAAGAATGAAATACAGGTGTTCAGATATATATGGCTCATTAATTAGGTGTACAGTAACAACTCTGAATGTGTTTCAAATGTGCAAATAACAATTTAAACTGCGGACTGCATTTTAAAACCATTTCCTGCTCTTTATATGTGACAGTTTTCTGTTCTAGATTGTAGAACTTTGATTACTGAATTAAACATTTTTAAAAACCTCTGTTCTTCTCACTTCTGAACAGCGCACCTGAATATTTTTTCTATTTTAATTATTTAATGAGCTCTACTGAAAATGTAACATGGCTCTTTGACTCCGAATGATTGGATTCATATTTTAATCCAAGTTTTAGTTAGAAGTTACTTTTTGAATTTTGACAAGAAAATTTGAGTAGGCATCTGAGCCTGTGGAAGGAAAAAAAGGATTAAATGAGAAGGTCAGAGAAATCTCATTAAGTCTTCAAGCCTGAAACACTGACTAGCTTTAAGTAGTCTGAATTTGGCCATAAAATCTCCATCCAGTTTAGGTGACTCAAAAAGTGCTTTCAAATGTAGAGGAGACTGCATGTTTCTGAGTGTGAGTAGAGGGTTAGGTATGTACCCAGTACTCTCACTGAAATAATTTAATTATTTCACTGGCATGGAAATCATTTAATTATGTCATCAATTGTAGTGATGCCTTTGCAGTCACTGTATCCTCAGTAGTAGCGCTGTACTTTGCAATGTGTCTATTACTTACAGTATGGTTCTGTATGTGGATATACTTTTCTTTCATATATTAAATGCCTGTATTATGGAGATTGCTTTATTTTATCAGGTAAACATAGCTATTATATTACCTCATTAATTCATTTATGTTTATATGTTTCTCTTCCACCAGGCAGAAATGTAGTTATATAGAAAGGTTTAAAGATATCTTCTAAAATATTGCCAGTGTTCTCATAAAGCTTACTATAACTTGTGTTCAGTTATGTGATAAAGACACAGAGCTGTAGGCTCCAGGATTGACCTTAAAATTTGGATGTCTTCGTTTTGATAAGAATAGATATCCACATCTGAGCCAGACACTCTTATGTAAAAAGTGTTGTTTGATAAAGTTCTAACACATGTACAGTAAATTAAGAAAAAAAAATCCTTCTTTTTGTAGAGTGAAAAAGTAGTGGGTGACGTCCATGTGTGAATACAAGCATCTGTTTTTGGGCATGAATGACTAGATTTCCATTGACTTTGCTTAGAGCTTAAAGCAGTGAAGTCAAGTGTGGTATGTGTATTTCTGTAGTGTTATTTCTTCTATTGGGTTTACATTTCAATATACATATAAATAATGAATTTTCAGATCTTGTATAACTTATATGTATTATCTCCTATGCTATATTTCCTTTGTATATATTTTGTTTTAAGTTTCATTGGGTATGCTCAAGTAAGACAAGTGTAATGAAAAACAATTGTATTAAAACTCAGTAAATATAGGAAAAAGTTGAAAAAAAAAGTATTAAACCAATGTACTAAAACCACTTGTGTAAAAACTATATACGTATGAATTTGAAAATAACAGTCTAAATAACTGTTAAAAAAGATATATATCTACAAAAATATAAAGCATCCTAATTATAAATTGATACTAAAAAATCCAAGTGTATTATAGAACTTTGAAAAAAATATAAAAAGCCAAGGTTAATGTGTAAAAATTTCAACTGTATTAAAAATAAGACTATATATTGAAAAAAAGAATCACCGTTAAATGTGGGTGGGTAAAAATGCACCTGTGTAAAAACCATGCCCTGTAAAAACTCAATTACAAAAGCTAGCCATGTAAAAAGCCAACCTTGCAAAAACAGCCACGTAAATGTCTGGCCAAACAAGTGCCAGGCTGTAAAAAATGCCAGGCAAGAAAATCCAACCCTATAAAATCCAGCATTATAAAAACACAAATGTACAAAACTCAATCCTTCTAACTCCCTGCCATGTCAAAACCTGGCTGTGTAAAAACCCAACCTTTGAAAACCCAGCCTTATAAAACCCCAATGTGGCAATACCCAGATTTATAAAAATTCAGACGTAAAAGCTCAACCCTGCAAAACACAGCCTTATTAAAAGCCAGACATAGGGAAAATAAACAAACAAACAAAAAACCTTGAAAACCCAGGCATATGAAAACCAAAAGTTGCAAAACTCAGTCCTATAAAATCAATCCTTGAAAACCTAGCCATGACAAAATCCAGCTGTTTAAAAACTCAGCTGGGCAAAACCTAGCCTGCCAAATCCAAACCATATAAAAAGCCAGTCAACAACCATAGAAGCACCCCACCTTAAAATAACCCATCCATGTTTTTTTTAAAAAAAGGCAAAACCCAGCTCAAGGGGAGAGGACCTTGCAAAGCCCAGGCTTGTAAAAACACTGAAATAAAAAAATGAGCCACAAGAATACCTAGTCTAAAAAAATTCAGCCTTATGAAAGTCCAGACATGAAAACCTAGCCACATAAAAACCTGACCTTGTAAAACCCAGCCTTATAAAATCTAGACCTTGAAAACTGAGCTGTGTAAAAACCCAACTGGTCAAAAGGCAGTCATGTAAAAACCCATCCTTACATAACCCCAGCCTTATAAGAACTCAGATATATAAAAACTCAACCTTTTAAAAAACAGTCAAAAACAAACAAACAAACAAAAAAAAACAACAACACACACAAAAAATCTTTAAGATGTATAAAAACTCAGCCATGGACTAAGCCAGCCCTATAAAATCCAACCTTACAAATTTCAGCCATATGAAAAATCCAGCCATTAAAAGCCCAGACATATAAAAATCCAGCCTTTGAAAAATTCCAGCCTTATAAAAACCCAGACATAAAGAAACCTATATATAAATATGTATAATTCCACTGCCCCATTTGGAAACCCAGTCCTAGAAAAACTGAGCCATGTAAAAACCCAAGTGTGTTAAAACCCAACCTTTGAAAACCCTGTCGAATAAAAACCCCAACCCTACAAACAACTTGGTGGCTAAAAAGCCAGCTGTGTATTAACCCAAACTTTTGAAAGGCAGCCATATAAAACCACACCTGGCAAAAGCTAGCTTTAAAAAAACAACAAACAAACAAAAAAACACATACCTTTTAAAACCCAGTCTTTAAAAACCCAAACCCTATAAAAAGCCCAGCTGTATAAAAATCCAAACGTGCAAAATTTGGCCTTATCAAAACCCAGCAATGTAAAAATGTCAGCCTTATAAAAACCCATATAAAAAAAAAAAAACAGCTGTTTGAAAAGCCAGCCTTATAAAGACCCAGTTGAAGGAAAACCCAGCCACATAACTACCCAGTCTTGAAAAACTCAGCTGCACGAAATCCACCCTTGAAAACCCAGACCTGTTATAATCCATCAGTGCAAAACCTGAGCTGGGCAAAACCTCAGCCCTACAAAAATAGAAATACCGTGTAAAAACCCAACCCGGCAAATCTCAGCCTTATAAAAACCTACTATATAAACACCCAGCCATGCAAAACCCCAAATTTCCAAAAGCCATTCTTACAAAAAACAAGTGTTAAAAAACCTGGATGTATTAAAAAACAACTGTTTAAAGCCCCATCTTAAAATCACCCAGATGTCTAAAAACCCAACCTGACAAAACTGAGGCTTATAAAAACAGAACTCTGTAAAACCCAGTCTTATAAAACAAACAAATAAACAACAAACAGCCGTGTGAAACCCCAGCCATATAGAAAGTCACCTCTGTAAAATCCAACTTTGCAAAACCTGACCACATAAAAACCTAGCTGCATAAAAACTCAGCATTGCAAATGCTAGCTATTATCAAAAACAAGCTGTATAACATTCCAACCTTGCAAATCCCAGCTGCATAAAATGCCAGCCATATAAAAAGCCAATCTTGAAAAAGCCCAGCCATGCAAAAAAAAAAACAACAAACAACTGCATGTAACCCTGCCTTGCAAATCCTAGCCGTAAGAAACTAAGATGTGTTAAAAACTGGCTGCATATAAACCCATCCGTTTAATGAGCCAACTTTGCAAATCCCAGCCATGTTGAAACTCAACCTTGCAAAATCTAGCTGTAAAAAGAAACCCCAGCCGAGTAAAAACAACAACAAAAAAAGCACACACACACACACACAAAAAACACAAAACAAAAAAACATGTAAAATGCAGCCATATAAAATTCCAGCTATTTAAAACCCCAGCTGAATAAATCCCTAGCCCTGTGAACAACCGGCTGGATAAAAAGCCAGATGTGTATTAACCCAGCCTTTTGAAAGGTAGCTATATAAAACCCCAGCTGAATTAAACACAGTCTGCTAAAAACCCCACCTTGCAAAAATCAGCCTTGTAAAATCCCAGGCCTCTAAAATCCCTGGGATCCTGAAAAAAAAAAACAAACAACAACTGTTTAAACACTAGTCTTTAAAAACGCAAACCTAGCTTGAGTTTTTATCAAAGCCCAGCTGCGTAATAATCCAAACGTGCAAAATTCAGCCTTATAAAAACCTTACAAATCTCCACCTATTAAAAACCCAACCATGTAAAACCCAGTCTTAAGAACAGCAGTGTTAAAGCTGAGCCATATGGAAAGCCAGGCCTATAAAATCCAACCTTGCCAAATCCGATGACATAAACATCTAGACACATGAAAACTCATCCTTGCAAATCCTAGCTATATTGAATCCAAGCTGTGTCAAATCAACCTGTATAAGAATGCAACCTCCTAATTCCCAGCCTCATAAAGATCCAGCGGCATAAATACCCAACTTTGCAAAGCCCAGCCCTAAAAAACATGCAGCCATGTAGAAAAAGAAACAACCTTGCAAATCCTAGCCTTACATCACCCAAGACATAAAGAAACCCAGATTTATAAAAATCTGACTTTCGAAAATCCAGTCTTAAAAAAAATAATCCATATAAAACCCCAGCCTTGCAATTCCTAGCCATATCCAAACCAAGGCATATGGCAATGCAACGTTACTAACCCCAGCTGCATAAAAACCCTGCCTTAGAAAATCCCAGCCTTAGAAAAACCCAATCATATCAAAAGCAAACCTTGAAAAAACCCAGCTGTGTAAAAACCTAGCCTTGCAAATCTCAGCTGTAAAAAACCTACAAAACTGCCCACATTTAAACCCAGTAATTTAACCAGCCAACCTTGCAAATTACAGCCATGTAAAAACCCAGCCAAAAAAAAACAACCAACCAAACAAAAAAAAGCAAAAACAAAAAACACAACCTTGCAAAACTCAGCCATGTAAATGCCCAGCTGTGTAAGGACCCGGCTATAGAAATAGCAACTGTAGGAAAAAAGAAATTACAGTGAAAACAAACTATATTATAAAGCAGTGGTGTTATTAAAAGCAACCATATTAAGTCTCCTTGTGTAAAAAGCATCCATGCAAAATTGAGCCGTGTTAAATCCCTGCCTTCAAAATCTAACCCTATCAATAGAGACTGGAGAAAAAATGAAGCTGTAGGAGAAACTAACTGTAGTAAAATCCAAATAAATAGAAGCCAACTGTATCTAAAAAACAAAAGTATAAGGGCTACTATTATAATAACTGTTAAGCAATTGAGGTATGTATAACCAACCATATGAAGCAACTTCAGTATAAAAATACATGAAATATATACATATACCAAATATTTAAGAAAATGGAAAATATTTAAAAGTATTAAAAAGCATTAAAAGAACCAACTGTATTAAAAAACAGAGCATTTATAGAAGAAGGAGATTAAAAATTAGTGTTATACCCAACCATATTAAAACGCAACCATAAGAACAGCCATGTTGACATGGAGAAAGGAAACCGTAATAAAATTCAGTAGTGTTTAAGCCACTTGTAAGAAGAGTAATCATGCAAAATCCAACCAAATTAAAAAATCTACCCTCTAAAACCAGTCATATGAACAGCAACTGGAGAAAGAAGAACCTGTAGGAAAACCCAACTATATTAAAACCAATGGGATATAAATTAAAAAAAAAAAAAGATAAAAATAAAATAATACAAATTAAAATTATATATTAAATAAAAGCTAACAGAAAAGATAACAATAATTTAAAATACTTTTAAACAACCAATTTATATAAAACCAAGGACATAAAACAATCTAAGTATCAAAATAGGTATCCAAATACCTAAAAGTATTTCAGTATATCATTGAAAAAATAATGAGTGTAAAAAAAAAAAAGATAAAGTATATGTGTGTATATATATATATTAAAATAATACTCACTGTTTAAAGAAACTGAATGAAGAAACAGATGTATTGAATGCCAAACATGTTAAAACCACTTCTGTAAACACCAACCTTGCAAAATCCAACCATATTAAAACCCAATGGTATGAAAACCTACTGCATATGCAAAACAAAAGTATAAATGCTAACTTTATAATTAATGTCTGCATTAAACAACCAAGGAAAATAAACCCAATGTGTAGAACAGCCTAATTTTACAAATACATATAAAAACTAATTATGGTTGGAAAATGTAAAAGTAAAAACAATGTAAATAAACAGTGAATAAGCAGAGTATGTAAAAACAAACAAACAAAACCCAATAAATTATAAAAATGTGTGTTAAAACCAATTGTATTAAACACCAACCATAGAAAAGAACACTGTAAAAAATGTGTACAGAAAAATAGAATAAAAGAGGAAATGGAATAAAAGAGAAAAAAATACCTTAATGAAAAGTGTGGTATAAAAATCCAGTATTATAACATACCAACCATATTAAGTACTATTTTTTTCCCCACTTTTTTTAAAAACAACTGAATTACAAAACAACCCTCATAAGGGTGTGCAAAAAACAGCCATGCAAAATCTTCTTGTATTAGAACCCAAGTTTCTAAAAAACAACGATAGGTAGGCACAAAGTTTAAATGTAAGGAATGTAAGGGATGATCTATATTAATCTGTATCAGAGACAAACCATAGAAAAAGTACTGTGTATAGAAGAAATAGTATTTTACCTCAATATTTTTAAATTCAACTTGTATTAACATCAACAGTATCAAAAAAGTGCAGAAAAAACAGCCATGGTAAAACTGCATTACATTAAAGCAACTTGTGTGAAAAGCACCCATGTAGAATCCAACTGCATTAAAATGCAGTCATCTAAAAAACAACCATAGAAATGCTCACAGTTGATAAAAAAGAAACTATAGTAAAAATGAACCATAGTAAAACCCAATGAAATTAAATTCAAGGCCACCTGGATAGTAGAAATATATATGTATATGAAAGTTAACAGTCTGAATAACAATTGATTAAAAAAAATAAAACATGGTTTATACATACAACTATACAAATTGTCAAATTAAAGAAATAGCCAAAAAGCCAAATTATTTTAAAAAATTGAAAAAAAAAATAAATAAAGCAACAGAGTGAAAAATGCACTTTTGAAAAACAAAAACAAAACAAAGCAAAACCAACCAACCAAACAAAAAAACAAACTTGAAAAATCCAAGTATATTATAAAACCAACCCTTTTAAAACCATCCATAGGAATAGCAACTAGAGAAATAAGGTAATGGTAGTAAAACTGAAGTGTTTTAAAACCAAACTGTAAGAAAAGACAACCATAGTAAAGATGAAATGTACTAAAACAGAACAAAACAAAAATAAGAAGTATAAATGACAACTATATTAAGCAGGCATGGTATTTAAAAATAACACAGAATACCAAAGCTGTAAAACTACCAACCTTATTAATAGGATATGTGTTTGAAATATATTTAAAATATATACTTAATGTATAAAAACAATATATATTTCATTTGCTGTTGATTTCTATTTTTCTGTGATAGTTGCAAGGCATAAAGTAAATTAAAGGAGGTTAATTCAATCTTCAACTCATGGCTTTCAGTAGGCTTTTAAAAATCCATCCACAAGCCACTGTATTCCCTAAATTCTGTCAGTCCTGCCATTACACTTCCACTTCATCAATGCCAATCTCACATCCCCTCTGCAGAAGAAACACCAAACGAGGGTAGGAAGTCAGTTGTGTGTGTTGCACGCAGCAGTGGTAGGGCTGCCTTTGCCTAGCAGCTGTCACACCTTCAGTCCTAGCCTGACTGAAGGCGGTAGCACGGTCACCTAGCTGATTTAGCACCCTTCATCTGTGGAAGTACTCTGATGAGCAACTTTCATTAAAATCTTTACACGTGCATGTTCAAAAGCACTGAACTTGTGCCATTTTGAGATGGCTGCCATTTTCTAACATGGGTGTTGCCAACACAAGAGGTTAGGAGGTGGAGTTAGGAAAGGAACTTCGTCAAATGATCTCGGGACGCAAAGAAGAGGAGAAGCCTTTACAGAACAAACCCTTCTGTCAGGGATATTGGTTCACTGATTTGATTACAAAGGAAGACTAGAGAAATAGCTTAACTAGCCTAAAGTTAACATGTACAAATCATTCTCTGAATTCCTGCTAATTTGCGCTTTCTCAGCCCCGCTCTGTTCTCAGCTGCAGCAAGGGCTGGCCGAGCTGCCCTGGAGCTGGGATGTGGGGTGGTCGTGGCTGGGCAGATCTCTGCCTCTGGCTCAGCTTTCAACAACAATTTTCTTGACTGTTAGGTAAAATTGAAGGTGACAATGAAGTAAGAAAAAAAAATCTGTAACCTGAGCAAATATAATGGAAGTCACTCGTCACAACCTATGTAGACACCTGATACCATTTTTAAATAGTAACTCCTCAGCAGAGCCATGCTTTCTCCAAGAAGTTACTTTTTAAGACAGAAGCAGGACATGTCATTTCAGATGACATAAAGTACTGTAACATTTAATTTAACTTCTAAAACTCAATTTATCAGGACACTAACCCTTCACATTAATGGACTTTGCCAACAGAAGGCAGGGTTCCTGTACTGACAAATACAGGATGTGTGGGGAATAAATTCCATAGTGCCCTGTCATGAAGTTCAGTCATGTCAAATATATTGTTTTCCTTAGCTTGCTGTGACTGTAACTTAGGAGCTGGTAGAGAATAATGGAAATAAAGCATGGTCACCTTCCCCTTTCTCAGCAGCCCTGCTTGCAGTCTGCTGACATAACAGGGACAATCTGACTCGTGGGGGACATTTGGGAGTAGGCAAAAATATAGGCTACACATTTGGTGTTACGTCACTGTCTTTGAAAAGAGACGTGGTTTTGTTTTGTTTTGTTTTGTTTTCCTTTATTGCTGCATTACTGCCTTCAGTGAGAGCAAATACCCTATTTGCTTCCCATTCTACCACAGAGGTGTGTTACCTGTTACATTTCTGTTTTCTAAATAAGTCTCAGGCGTACTGTATTCTGGTTACTTAAAAACACAAAATGTCCCTGTGGAGAGGACAATTACTTTCTCAAAGCAACAACTAGATGGTTGCATATGTACTTTCTCTATATTATTTCTGTACCAAGATTGCCAGGTTTAAAAATCCAAATATTTTTGATTAGTTTTCTTCATGGTACAAATCTCTCTCTGTTTCTGTAATTCTCCCTGTATTCTAATGCATCATGTAAGTGATGGCAGTGGGGGCTCTGAGCAGTTTGGAAGGGCTTGGCCCAGGTAGGCTGTGGTGCCTTCATCAATGGAAATACTGAAACCCAGCTGGACTCTGGGCAACTTGCTCCAGCTGTTCCTGCCTGAGCAGGTGGTATAGGGCTCCAGAGCTTACTGCCAACCTCAACTATTTTGTAATTTTGTTTTTAAATCATTGTTTTGTCAGCTTGGGTTCCTGAGAGGCAACTTTATGCAACTTTATGGCTGAGGGTTTGTACCTAGATAGTGCAAGGTCAGGAGGGTTCCTAACTGTGTGGCTGGCTGGAGGCTCTTTTTTCACGTACATGGTTCTCCCTGCCCTCCTCCAACGATAGAATTTGGTTAGAACTAATCCCAGATTTTGAAAACCAGGATTCTAGTTTCCAGGACAACCCTACTGTTTTGCATACTCTGTATGCAAAGAACATTTTCTAAGCTGTGGTGCCCCACCTGTGGCATCATGATGAAGGTGCTCTTTCACCTTGCCTGCCAAGCAGATGAATTGCTTGATGTACCCATCTTCCTGTACTTCTACTTGAGTCAAGACGATCACTGACATTTTTCTCTATGCATAGAACAACTCACAGTTATTTTACCAAGTAAATTTCCATTTTAAAACCTTTTCCGTGCACTGAAAAGGAGTGGAGTTTTGCTTAAGGACTTAAACTTTGGCATTACCAAATGAGAAACAAGACATCGAACAATTTATTATGCTTTGCTGAACATTTTGCTGAAGTTTATGTTAAGAACAGTGCATATTTTTTACTTTTTTTTTTTTTTTTCTTTTCACCAAAATTTGGAAGCCGAATATATACTTGATATACCATAATGAGAGAATTTCTTTTCTTTTTCTTTTCTTTTTTTTTTTTTTTTTTCTCTCCTTGTGTGTAGTAATGTCATGGGCTTAATAAATCTTATCTGTTACCCTCAAAAAGGCAGTAATTGAGCCATTGAGCTAACACATTTCTTCTTCACCTGGAGGTAGTAGTAGAACAAATCAGAGGGAAAGCAGTGCAGCATATATAAGAACATAGTAATAGTCAAGTTAAGAAAAAAAAAAAGGTTGTCACCACCTGTACTGCAAAATAATCTTTTTTTTTCTGTGGAAGGCTTAAAATGACTTTAATCCATACATGGCTACTGGTTTCCTACATATGAAAATGGCAATTAATATTATGGAGTGTATGAAATTGTAGGGGAGTAAAAGTCATGTTATGCCATGTGCTCTCAATGTGATACTCTGAACAAGCCCTGTACGCTCTGATACATTCAATTTGCGCTTCAATATAGGAGTTCTGCTCTGCGGAAGGGTGCTCTATGGGAGATGATGCTCTATGAGAGCATCTATGTGAGAGGGCGCTCTATGATGTGAGAAATATTTGCTTCAGAAGAAATTACTCCAAAATTAAATTAAGTATGATAAAAACAATTTACCGTGATACTATTTATCAGTAACTTGGTGATAGGGGCAGCAGCTGCAAGAATGGGTATAAGGCATGTGAGACAGTGCTAGGGGAATGGCTCTGTAAACTGACACTGCAAGGTGCAACCAATGGTAGTTCTTTACTTAGATGATACTAATTATGAAGTGCTGTAAAAAAATACAAAAAAGTTTCTTCAATACGGACCAGACATATTAATCTAGAACATAGTTCCTGTCTGAATTATAAAAAAAATCAACACTGTATTTTAGGGGGAAACAAAGAAAACTGCTTTGGGAAAATTCACTGTGAATTTGGGGGATTTGATTTTTAATTTGGTTTATGTGAAAGCCTACGCAATGATTGCTTCTTACCTTTACCTAAAGTCGAGGAGGGTCTCGAGTATTTCCAGTTTAATCCCATGACAGCATTTGTTTCATTTAATAATGAAGTGGTAATAGTAGAATTTGAACATATTCCAAGAGAACAGTAAGTACATTTTTGATTTGTAAATATTTTTCTAAAGATGATCAAGATAATGCTTCAGCAAGGACTAACATGAGTTATATGCTTAAACCTGACTGTACTAAGCAAAGAGAATAGCTCTCAAGTTAGACATATGCTGTAGAGCTACTCTCAAAGAAAATTCTTTTTAAAATCAGGGTTATTGCTGCTCATACCACAGCAGTCTTCACAAAATCACACTCAAAAACTATTCAAACCATGAGTCTAATCCATCATCTTCTGACTGGCATTAAGAGGAAAAAAAAAAAACAGAAACATTTTTTTCATCTCTCACTTTAGTAAATTTGATAGCTGTATCAGGGAATAACAAGAGCCATGTATCTCAAATGACGTGTTCATGAAGTTGACAAATTCAGAGCTAAATATGCCAATTTGAAAGCTTAAATGCCTTTTTCATGGATATAAATATTCATTGAGTTACATGCATGTATTCAAAAGGAGGAATATAATAGAACTTGAAAGTGAGTTCATTGCAGCTCTCACTTGTGGCAACTGACTTAGTGTGAGCCTGGGTCAGTGCTGACTGAGATTCTTCAGAGTGCTGCAGACTCTAATATACTTTGTAAATAAATGTTTTAATCTAGTTGCAGTGGGCAAATAGCCATCACAGAAATGAGCATCTGTATGGAGTAATTGCTAGGTATATGCCATTTCCAATGCACAGGGCAAAAAACGAGTATAAATGGAGACTGTAATTTTCTTTCTGGTGCAAGTGTATTAGTTACAGGTTGCAGTTCAGGTATGATGAACCCTAGTCTCAGGACAGTTTGCAGAGTTGTTCCCAGGGGCTGTAAATTCACTCTGAAACAAAGATTATATGAGAGTAAGGGGAACAGTACATAGCAAACAGCAACAGAAGCCCTGAGCAGATGAAGGCTGATATTTTTCTTGGCAAGTCCTCCTTGGAAAGAGGCAGAGTCACTGAGTAAAACAGTGAAACTCAGCTCTGAACTGAATCTACTTTTCTTCTCTCCCTTTGGGTATACATGTAACTTGAAGACAGTTAGTCATAGACAAGCAAACACTCCTGGGAGGAATTTTATTCTTACAGCAAGCAACATATGTTGAATAGAAACAATTGCTTACATTATTTAGAGTATTTTCTGTCTTGTAATAATAATAATAATAATAAAACTGTAACAATGAATAAAATCCGTTTTGCACTGGATTTGAAGAACATGAAGTGTTTTACTGAGAATGGATGTACATGTGCTTTCCTCATCCCACCCTTTTAATAGTTCACTAGGTGCAGTAGGTGAAGTCCTAAAACTGTGCGATGGAGGGGGCTGCACAGATACCAGCAGTTTCCTAAGCTCCCTTAGTCCTTCTGGAGACTTTCTGGACTATGCAGTCTGCAGAGTATTCTGCCAATGGCCCTAGGAGCCTAACCGAGGACAGCAAGAACTCAAGTCTATGTATAGAATCCCAAAAGAGTGTTTTAGGGAGAAACACTTGTCACACCTGAAAAACGAGTATAGCTTACCCTCCTGTTGGGCTTTGGCTGATGGGCCTTGCAGGAGTGCTGCTGAGCACCGCCAGTACCTTCTCTCATCTCTGCTCCTGAGGCACTGTTACTCAAGATTATCTTTTTATGGTTCAATGTATGCCATTGGTTTCTAGGCCAAAGGCATTGGAGTATTTTTTAAAGCACATTTAGCTCTTCTGGGAATCTCCTAATTGCACACATGGTCCTTCTTAAAAATGGCATTTATTTACAGGGCATGCTGTTTTCCTCTATCTGCTCACAAACCATATGTTGCAAAGCAAGTATTAGGAAATGTTTCAGAAAGCCATGACTTATCCATGGGAATATGCCTGAAACTAGACCATGCAAAAGTGCATTTTTCCATTTGCCATTAGGTGCTCTAAGACCCTTGATCTGCAAAACTACCTGGTAGGTAGCTGCCTACTGATGGTTAGGACCTAGTCTTTTTTCTTTGCTGTAATTTTACATTGTGAATTCTTTGGCTTCTGGCAATATTCAGTGTGTAACTCCTTGTAGTTTTTTGCAAGAGTGGCAACTTTCAAGAAAAGGAGAAGAAATTTAGTTTAAGCACAAATGTCATTTTTTTCAATATTGTTCTTTTGATGCTATCTGTTTTGTGCTGATTCATTTTGTATGTTTTGAAAATCCTCTTGATCAGAATACAGATAGAGTATTAGAAAGATTTTCTGAAGCACAGAAGAAAAATCATTTTTTTTTCTTGCACTACAGCTACTGTCTTATTTAATAATACTTATAATTGGTCTATTAGAATTCACTGTAAAATTCTGACTTAATTTTGCTTCTAAATTACCAAGGGTGGTCTTGGAAAAAGGCTATCTTTTATATCAAGGAAGTATCATTTGCATTTTCAACTGTAATATAAAATTAATTTAATTCCACTTCATTTCTTCATATAATTTTCTTTAAAATATAAGCTCATTTTTAATTATAAAGGAATAATATCTAGTAAAAACACACAGGACAATTCATCTCATGCCATTATATGTCTGTTTGTCAAAATTTTAATTAACTTAATATTTGATGATGCAAAATGACTTTTCTCTAGTTGGTTGATTTTGCAGCCTTTCGATTGTACAGAAATGCCTGTAGTATGCTTGCAAGACCAATTTATTGGCACAGGAAATTCATTTACTTATCAAATTAATGAGCAAGTGTGGCCTCTCTTCCTTGTGGAAAAGAGGCAAAGGGAAGATTTGTAAGTTTTGCTCATGTGAAAAATAAAGGGAAAATGTAGTATATCAGTTGCATGCTACAGAGATGCTAGAAAAAAAGTGAAATGTTTAAAAAGACAGAGAACTTGGAAACTGGCAAGATTCCTCCTCAAACTCTGTATTTCCAATGGGTTAAGAAAGTTAAAACTATCCCTTATCAAGGGACCTGGCTCTGCATGTGTCAGTGTAATGATGCATTCCTTGAAGCCTCAGCCACTTACACTTGAAGAGTAAGAGCCTTTGCTCCCTGCCAGGGAGAGCTGTCATTACTAGGCTAAGGATTTTTCTGTGCTAGCTAATGAAACCTCAGCCAGATTTTGCTAAGCTATGAACTGATAGCCACTGGTTTCTTCCTGTCATTTGTGTGTTGTGTTCCGTCAAAATACCAGCTGAATGCAGGAGGCTCCTACAGCATCATCAAGCTTCATCTTGTGTGAAGGGTGAAGGACATCATAGTACCCATACTTGGGTGCTGCAAAATGTCTAGAAGGAAACAGTTCCCACTTGAAAGTAGTCAGTCATTAAAATGTGATGATGTAGTGTCGTGGTGTGCACAACACTCACTAGTTTCTGAAAGTAATGCTGTAGATTCTGTGAAAAGGAAGTAGCACACTAAGTTAACTGTCAGCGAGTTTGCTGTTCAAGCATCATCACACAGATTTCACAGTGTGTTTCTGTGTATTTAACTTGGCGTACACCTTGGGAATGCTGCTGAGCATTTTGAAATGGTTTAGAGAAGACTTGACAACTGCAATACATTTTCCTAATTTTCACATCTATGGTCCCATAATACTCTCCAAACAGAGAAAGAGGAGAATTCTGTTACTACTATTGTTTATGTTACAGCCCTGAGGATTTGGCCTCAGTCAGGGCAGGCATTATGTTAAGCATCACACAAACAGACTTTTAGGAAGACCCTGTTGTGAAGAGGTTCCCATCTCAGTATGTAGGAAAGCACATATTATCTAATTCTTTACTGTTGGAATGGAGTGGTTCAGTTATTTTTCTCCCAGTCTTTTGAGTTTCATCCTGTCACAATCTATGCCTCAGTGCTGGTGTATATTTGCTCCTACTGAATATGGCCTGCAGGTGGATTCATTGAGCAAAGTAAAATTCAGTTTAAATGAAAAGAATCTTTGTAAGAATCAGTATTGTAGCTGATTACAACCCCTTGTTGGGTCTGTGCTTTCCATCCTCGCTGTCTTAAATAAAAAAATTACACAAATAATGTTCACTTTTGAAAAAAGCCATTCTTTCCTTTTCAAATTTCAAATCTCTGCCAGAAAGCTTAGTGAACTATTGTAGAAGTGGTGAATGTCCATGTATTAGTAATAACAACAGGGGCTTATTATCTTGTTTTCTTTTTTTTTTTTTTTTTTTTTTTCCCTGTTCCTTTTGTTTGTTTGTTTTTAATTTGGCAATACACCAAGATGTTTCTTCTCAATGAGAAAGAAAGAGTGAGACAGATGCACTGGCCGTGTGAGTGCAAATGGGAAGATTTCTCCAATGAAAGATAAAGTACTTGGGAAAAAGCATATTTGATTATGTGAACAGCAGATGCTTTGGCAGTGTTCCCTTTTAAGTATACCTGTGTCTGTTCAGAGGTTACTTGCCAAGAGGCAATATTACCTGGTGGCCTAGACAGTATGAAAATGGCATTTACTGGCCAACTGGCATACTGAGCCACACAGCATGGTTTTATGCATCAACTACCTCCATTTCCAATATTTGTTTTTTTCCTAAATCTTGATGGGGCCTCATTGGAGCTATCTAATCCCAACTGTAGTGAACCCTAAATGTTCCTATCTAGCACCACCCAACTGTAGAAATCATGCATGCATTAAAACCCTTCTGTGAGAGAAAATGTCCTTAAGCTAAGTCATCTGACAATATTCAGACTGACAGCTGTGAACCTCTGATGGTCCAAAGTTTAAATGTGAACTTTGGGACTTTATTACTTCACTTAATCAAGTGAAGGCAGATTGCTGTCACATAACAGCAAATTCTGTATTTACTTTCAAGTAGCTGAATACTATTACTAATATAAGAAATAATGATAGCATCTACTAATACAATTAATAAATTGAAGCTATACCAGTATTAGTGCTAATAGAAGCAGTGTTTTATCTTGGTGTGTAAGAAAAGTGTACTATTTCCAAAAAAATATCTCCAGATTGAATGTTTGCTGTTCTTGAAGGCTTGCCACTTGAAGGTTGTATCATTCATTTATTTGCGTATTTCTGCTAACTGTTGTTGCGTAAAGGAATGAGAGTTAAATAATTATTATTGACTGAGAAATACAACAATTTTTCAAGCATTATTTATGAATCTGCTAAAAATGTTTTTTATGGAATAACTATTTACAATACTCTTCCTAAAAATACAAGAAGTATCCAGTGCTCGTATATTTTTTTCTGAGGATTCTGAGCTGTATATGTAAATGGGTTTCTTTTCTAGGTTTTAGTCTACTTTTTTTTTTTTTTTGGAAACCGCAGACTGCTAGCTCACCCAGAAAATCATTTCTCTTCAGATGCTCTTACGTTTGTACGAAGTGCTTTCTCAATTGTAATTCTTCAGCAGTAACTGTGTGTTTGTATGTAGGCCATGTGCTATGCAGACAATTTTCAGACAGGCATAAGCTTCTGGTAGAGCAGAGCTGTAGGAAAGGAGAGAGCCTCAGGGGCTGCATTGCTCCCTACCCCACTAGCATCCCCAGAACAGCTCAGGAAGCACAGGAAGGCAGCAGAAGAATGTCAGTTCACCCCTTCTTCCACCTCACAGCAGTAGAGAAACCTTTATAGCTGATTTATAAAAATAGATCATGCTTAATTTCTTGCGTTTGTCTCTGTTGTATACTATTAGCATTGTTTGTGAACTGTTCTCAATATTGTATATATGAGTAACATCCTAAAATGGTTTGTGTGCTTATGCCTGAAGACATTCAGAAGTTTAACTGATATATACACGTTTTTTAATATAATAAGACATGCAAGATAGATTAATATGGATAAAAAAAAAGGTGCATAAAGTATTTCCAATAAAAGACAGCAGGCCAGAATAGTAACCATAAAACTGAATCAAGAATTGATAAATATATGGCAAGATCCTCCCAGGAAATTGACGGAATATATTATGAAACCGTTTTCTTGCTGCATCTTCTAAAGCATACTGGAATCTTACAGTGTTAAACCAAAGATAATAACCGTATTGATACAGGGGGCAGTATAGTCCATAAATACAAATGATGGTGAATGAGAATCATTTAAGGAAAAAAAAAGCAAGCATGCAAACTCTTCATGATAGGGGTGGTGTGGGGGCTGGAATAGGGAACATAGCTCAGTAATGTAAATATCAGCACAAAATGAGCACAAAAACACATACAAGAGACAGAAGTATGACAAAATTTCAGACTTCTTTACAGATTTTGAAGTTATTGTTTGTTTGGTTGATATTTGGTTATTGGTTGATGGTAAAATACTGCACTATCTTCTGTCCTTTTGAATGGCTTCAGTGAAAACTTCTGTAGCTATATGAATGGCCACTATGAGATTTCACTGCTCATCAAGCATATTTCCAGTAGTATTTCAGTCTTGGGTTCAGCTGCTAGCTAGTTGCGGTTAAAAGCTTCTTCTCCTTTTTTAGCTGCTACAAGTGTATTTTCTTTGTGATTATCAAAATATTTCCCCTGTGCTGCAAACAGAAATCACTCTTGTGTATCTCTCTCTCTCTCTGTCTCTTTTTTTTTTTTTTTTTTTTTTTTTTAATAAATACACTAACCAAATAAGCCTAAAAATTTAGTGCAGTTGTTGCATTGGCTGTTTTATGTGCTTTCTAATAACAGATTTACTGCTTACATCGGGCTTGTGTGGTTTTCATTAGATCAGCTCAAGCTTCTTAGCACATAAACCTTTTTTCATATTTCTGTCATTCTCATTTATTATAATGTGTGAAGGGGAAGGGAAGGTGGGGTCACATTGCAAAATATCATTTGTGTTAAAAAGAGGCTTCTGCATTTCTGCAGGATCCAGCTTCTACAAGCAACTTTGGGGTCTAGGGAAATAATATCCTATTTAGAAACATGATGTATAAATATGTTTTTTCTGTCCTTTTGCTGCAATACATCCTGTTTTAATGGCAAAACACCCTTTTTCTTTCTAAAGTAGATCCTATCTCTCTCTGTCTTCTACACTGTAGAGTTATTCTCTGTCACTATACCTGACAAGCTGTTTCCAGATCGCCTGATTCAAGGCTCATCTTCTGATTCAGATATGTGTTATCATCAACAGCAGAGTATCTGTTTTATGACCTCTATTTCATTTACCCCATGTCCCACTAGGTGTGTTGTGAGCTTGATTTTGACAATATCAATATTCAACCAAGTAAAATATTGTTGCATCTCCCAGACATGTAGTGGTTTTGATTGATAGTCTACTCATGCTTATAAAAGGCTGTTGTGACTTAAGCTGATGATTTGACATAGAGAATTCCTGTAAAATCTTAGATGTACTAAAAGTGGTTGTGTTGACTTACTCCATTGGAAAGACGAACGTTCTTAGAAGAGGTAGTCTTCTTGTGTCAAATTTCCAGGAAAATGCTCCAAGCTTTGTTCTTAAACAAGGTCACAGAGAAGAAATTATATGATTTTACTTATAGTGGGAATTTAGATTTTTTTTTTTTTTTTTACAGAAGTTGTTTATATATAACTTTAAAGCATAAATTTTTGTATATATGTAAAAATATCAGCACAAGTGAGATCTGTCAAATGTTTAGTTCCATAGTTCTCACTTCTTACTCAAGGAACCTTTCTCAATTCAGCCGATAGACTCTAAGAACATTAGTCATTTTTTAAGAATTGAAATTTCAGGAAAAAATATACTGTAATATACTGTGGGCTTCAGTGTTATGAAAAAGTAGTTTCTAGCACAATTTAGACGTGTTTTTTGTTTGTTTGTTTTTCCCTGCCTATTTCTAAATAAAACTTGGTAAACTTGAATCTTAGCCAAGTGCTCAGATGATTGCAGAAATTGTCTTCAGGCTTATGCAGATGTGACAGTGCTTATCTATAGAATGCACTTCTGGTGGTGTTTCTCCTGCTGTTTTCACTCAGGTGGAATTGTTGTGTGTTGGGTCAGATATAACAGAAGGATGGAGCTTTTTCTTTCTTCTTTTTTTCTTCCCAAGGTTCTGCTTCCTAGAACTAACCTTAAAAGCTTTGTTCTCAAACTTTCTATAGAAAACGAGAGATTACAATGAGGAAAAGATGATAAATTTATTCATCACAGTTTGATACCTCATACCGTAGTAACTCGCATAATGTAAGAAATCATGCTAACGAGAGCATATATGTGGGTAACTTCATGCTGTGATAACCCAACACTTAGCACATGTTCTGAAACAAAAGTTACGGTTAGTAGAAAATTATATAATTTCTGTCTTCTTCTAATTAGCTGGGTTTTCAGATGGGTGATGTAGAATACAGACCAAAATTGCACATTGAAACAGTGCCCTTGAACACTGGAGGAGTAGTGGTATTTTACTGTCATACTAAAGTCTTTGCGAGTATTGATATGAGAATGCATGACAGCAAAATGATTGGAATATTTTTATTTTGAAAAGCAGATTCCCAAGCAATTGCAAATGTTGCTTTATCGAACATTTTAAATGTATCTAATTTCTAATGCAAATTATCAAGGATGCCCTATTTACTCCGCTCCTGCCTTCTTAGCTTTTGATATTCTTTTCCAAATGTTTCTCAATAAGAGTTACATTTCAGAATGCAGTTAACAAAAAAGCAGCCTGAGACTCCAGAAGTGACACGTTGCTTCAGAGTTCCTTTCTTTTGTAGGACTGTCATTTTTAATCTGTCCACTTGACCCAACATGAAGCATTTAAAACTTGAAGAGTTTATCGTAACATAGTTGAGATTTTTTTGCATGTTGCTGAAGAATTGGATATCTGTAGAAAAATTGCAGCCTATCCCTTTCACCAAGGGATGTGAAAATGTTCAGCAATTATTCACTGAAATTACAGGATGGAAATGTTGCAAATACAAAGCCATCTCCAGAAGGTTCTGGATATGTTTTGTATTCCTCTATTTCCTTCTAATTTCAGGGACAGCTGAACTATTACCATTTTTAAAGTCTGTAAAGTGACTGAAGTTTTTTGCTGTCAGTTCCTGGTTGCTTCTTCATTTTCATTTTTTTGTGTGGCTGTGTTGCTTCATGTCCACTTTGGTTCCATGCTAAGCTGAGTTATTGCTGAAGCAATGAATTTATCCTATTTTCAACTCACTAGAATGATGTGGGCTCTGTTTCACTTTGGTGTATTGTACAACACAAGTTGATTGAATGACATGGTTCCATGGGGGAGCACAAGCACTGTGTTTCAACTTCACTGAAGGAAAATCTTACTTTATTTTTCACATTCTTCTCAAAAATAAGTTGTTCTGCGAGCAGTGGAATTAAGGAAACCTGTTTTTCAATGCCACTGTGACCCAACCTTTGTGTCTTACAGTCACCTTCTCTGACGCCTAATAAAATCAGAACTTCTATTTAAATGTTTTACTGTATCTGGCACTCCTAATGTCTATTTTAGGGAAGATCTTCTGGTGCTTAGGGAGGAGTAGAGTATTCTTGGGTTTCAGCCTTTGAAAAGAGAATTCTAGCATTTCCTCCATGCTATCTGGCTACCTGTTTTAATAAATAATGAGAAAGTTACTAGCTTTAGGATTTCCATTGCTATATTAAATTTGATTAAAAACAGCTAACAGGATAATGAGGGGTCATCTAATAGAGACAGACACAGATAACATGTTGACGCAAACCTTGTGCAGCTAGGTCTCTGTCATCAACAGAATTTATCCACACAGTACCATTAATAAAAGCTAAAGGGGAAAAAAAAGAAGTATTATTTTAAAATATGGAACAGAGAATAATTCATCTTATGGAACTGAGAAATAAGTGGAGGCACATCTTAAAAACTATGGTTTTACATATTGAAGTTCTTGGGAGCTGTGTCTATTGTGTGGGTGGACTCAGTTTCTAGAGAAGTCTGTGAGCAAAAATCCTTGGAGATCAAGATATTTGCAGTCTTATAGTGCAGTAGTTTTTACAGATGAGTACTTCCAGAAGTGCTTTGTAGGAAAAAAGGCTTTGCTTTAGAGAGAGAAGAGTATGCGAGCTATGTATAAATGTCTATGCATTGAAAGGGAAAGAGGTGCATCTGTAGTGTTTGGGGACTTAGTTTTGGTTCTGAAAAGGTCTGGATGCTGGTTTTAATCATTAAGAACCTTTGGGAGATCTCAGAGAAATAGCCTTTGCTTTCCATTGTGTGGTGAACAGAAGGAAAAAGAAGAGAAAATAAAAAAGGCAAATGAATGCTGCACAGAAGTTTGACTATAAAAAGTTAGATTTTTTGTGTGCTTTACTTTCAGATAGCTTTCTAAGTTGAAATAAATATTGTAATTTGTATTTTAAAGGCAGAAATACTGAGTTAAACAGCTACAGAGCTAGGGATAAAGCAAAGATGTGTTTTCTTGTCTGATGGCCTAAACCGTTCCCGTCACTGTCTACACAATACCTGACTACCTTTAATATGCTATTAAATGTAATAAAGTAAATAAGAGGCACATGTTCTAAACTTAGCTGTGACTTCTAGAATGTCGTATAAAGGTTGAGTCTGAAATCAAGGACAAATTATTTGACAGTAATAAAAACCAAAGATTTTTTTTTTTCTAGAAAAATGTGAAACAGGCCACTTATAACATTTATTGCCTCCCATTACCAGGAATAAAGATCTCATGATAAAAATATCATTGAAGTTGTTTTAGAGCAAGCATTGAGCAAGAGCAAGCTCTTTAGTTCATCAGTCTGTTTTCCCCGGTCACTATTACGTCACTATTACTGCTACTAAAATTATATATATATTTTTTTTCTAGAAGTTTCTACTTTCAGGAGTAGCTTTAAAGGTCATTAAAAGTACTCAAGCAATTGATTAGTAGTAATGCATTATGGAACAAGAAGACATTAAAAAGGAGCAAGAACAAGAAAGAGAAAAAGACGGAATTTTAAGAGGGAGCAACAGCAAAGCAATTATGGCATCTGCTCGAAAGCAGGAGATGGCATATTGTTCCATGGTACTAGCTCTGTAAACCAAGTAGTCACCACTATGGAACATTGTTACATCTGGTCATTCAGTCTGAAAAGGCTATGAATATGCCAACTAAGTAGTTGTTCCATATTATTTTAAATAAAAGCCGAAACAATCCTTTGCTAATACCTTTAAACCTCTAGAACTGTTCAAGGTTTAGTTGGTATTCATTCCTTAAATAATTTATGAGTAGCTATAAAATGTTGTTAATTGATCCAGTTGTAAATGAAGGACATAATTATTTAGTAGATAACTCAATCCTAGGAGTATTGTGATTTTCTTTTGTTGGTTTGTTTTCAAAGGAATGATGGGTTAATGAAATTGTTGCTTCAGTAACCATTGCGATATCTTTGAGTTTCATTCTGTAGACGTTCCTGACCCATATGAAAACATTTCTATGTTTATACAGCTATTGTCAAACTCAGTAACTACTGTTCTGCCTCAAAGTTTGTTGGAGAAGACAGAAAGAAGAACAGATATACAGAATGAATTGTGCTAATCAACAGAGAACACGGGCTGCATAGTCATTGCATAATTGTTATCGAGTACCTGTGGGAAATATTGGCTATTTACAACTCTGGTTTATAAAACTATAACTAAAAGAAACGTTGCCTGTTAGAGATGGAGTGAGTTCTTCACATAGGAAGGGAAAGCTGCTGTATCAGAACATGCCCTTAGAATCAGTCCCAGTGTTGCATCCTGCTAATCCAGAGCAAAATTGCAGTAATTCCCCAAACTTCTCTCTGTAACCTTTGTTTCTGCAAATCCTCACACTCTTTAGTACCTCAGTATCTTGCCCTGGGAAAGTCCACTTTCCCTGGGAAGGCCCACTGTAAAAGGGCCAAGCAGAGGCAATGTTAGGAGCAGAGACTGGAAGTCAAAGAAAAATGTGAATCAAGATGGGAAATGAGTGTTACTAAGATGAGCTGTTCTGCTGCTCATGGCTACCAGGAACTGTAGCTTCAAGTAGAACAGCATCAAGATTTCTTTCATTTCACAGCTACCCTCATAGAGCCTCCCATTGACCCCAGGAAGAAGGGCTCCTCTTTGCCCCTCATAATTGCCTTTCATATCCTCAGTAAAGGATTAATTCTGTAACGTATTTAGTGCAGAGTGGAGTATTCATGAATGAGAGTATTTTAGCAGGTTTTTCTCCTTTCCTTTCAAATGTAGCAGAATGACTATTTTACACAAAATCCCTCCAAGGATCTCTGGCAGAGATGTAGCCTTTTCTAGCCAGAACCTCTACTGCTGATTGTCTTTTTCTCCAATAATTCTAGCTAAGAACACTTGCGATGTCTGTTAGACACCACTGCAGCCAAGTGAAATAACTCTTCCCATTTGGCCAGTAGGAATATTTTAGTTGGGTTTCTAGTTGTCTGTTGTCTTGCAGTCTGGTGACATATTGCAGAGGACAGAATGAGAAAAAGCAGACATCAGTCTTTCATATTTACTGTTAAGCGTATGTTCAGTTTTTTGCAATATCTTGTCCAGAAATCTATGACATTTGGCAGTGTGGTTGATTCGCTCCATGTTATGAATGGAAATCACAGCATTAACCACCCTTTGCCATTGCTTAGGAGTACCTATCGTTTTATGTTACAGGGCTTGCAAAGTTATTTGGAATCATGCGCTAAATGAAGCAGGGTGACCATTTGTATCTAGAGTCTCACTGTCCGGGACTAGAAATAATTTTTTGACAAAAAAAAAAAAAAAAAAGTGGTGCATTTAATCATTAGCTTTAAAGGAAGGTGGCAGATTTGTGCTTAGCAGATCTATTTTATGAGGCAAAAGCAGTATGATCTTATTAAGGCTTCCTTTTGTTGCCTTATGTTGTATGCATAAACATTTTTAAACTGACCAGTTTGTAATAGACATAACATAGACCAAGTAGAATAAATAGACCAGTTTACCTTGTTTCTCTCAATTTTTTGCTCTGTTTATTTGGGCTTCATTTTTTTTCTGACAATTGTTTTAACATTTTGACAAGTTTTTACTTTTATTTATTTATTTATTTATTTATTAAGTTCCCCAAAGGAGCAGGTTGGCCTTTATTTTCAGCTAATTAAAAAAATCCTCAGCAGAAAAGCAACCTCAAAGCAATGATGTGTTTGTCTAACAGCCCAGAATCAAGTGTTCTGCCCCAGGGACAGTATACCTGAAATGTTGTTTGTGGTAGACACTGCTAGCACTGAACACTACTCCATACCCCTGTGAGACCCCCTCCTAGGAGACATGTCCTTTCTGCCACTTCTGGCATGACAAGTCTCTGTTGCATGCAGCACCTGTAAAACAAATTTGCATATCTGATACACTTTAGTCACAAGGTGAAAGCAAATATCTGAGTATATGCTTATTAGTAGCTATAAATAAAGGTACTAGAAAGATGATTCACTAGCCATTACCAGCTATTGCTGTAAGTGCTCAATGTAGAAAATGACTTGAAAAGAAAGATTTGTGTGAGATGGGATTAAACTAAAAAAAAAAAAAAAAGAAGTGATAACTACTGGAATCTTACTGGATTCATACTAAGAAAAATGCAGACTATGAAGATCCTAAATGTAAGATTTTTTCTGCTTTCATGTTTATATTTTGGACAACTGGAAATATAGCTAGATATTTTGTTTCTGAATAAACAAATTCTGACTGCAGTTTCTCTTAGTTTTAACACAATCCACACCCTTTTACATGTGATGTCATTCTCAACATTTTAAGTGGTTGCCCAGACGCTGTTGTTCCTTGTGAGCTGAGGCCATTTCTATTCACTGGAAAGCCTTGATAATTTTCACTGTTACTTCTCATGGCTTTCATTGTTGTTATTTATTTCTGTGGTACCAGAAAAACATAAAACTTACCAAGCAAATACAATAAGGATCTACTTCTGCTGATGGATCTTGCCCTAAAATTAGAAGCAACTTGAAATTTTAGGTCAGTTATAATTCGTTAATTTGTAAGAAAGCCATATACTCCTGAGCAACCTTCAGTTTGCTATGAGTATGTTAGTAGGCAGCCCAGCAGCTCTCATGCTCTGTGCTATGAGAGAAACCTTCACCTCCATGCAGCTCTATCCATCCCATTAGCTTGTTTTCCCTTCACTGTCCACACTACTATAGGAATTAAGTAGAGGCAATGACTCAGTGTAGTGTACTGAGTGTTAATGTTTACTAACAGTTGAAAGATAATGACTTGTTGAGGGTTCTACATTGCTGAGCATGATGAATACCTACATGATTTACATAGAGATATGGCATTATCTTACCTCGAGACCTGTAGTCTGTGTGGAAGGAGATCCTTGCAAAATGAAAGAACTCAACCCTTTTCCTTCTACTGTTGATTTATGCATTTGTGACTGTTACTATTTTTGAAACTATTGTGTGCTAATTCACTGGACAAAACATTATCCAAAACAATGAGTAGATTAGTTTTAGCTGGACTCCTCTATTAAATTAACTAGAAACTCTGGGCATTCACAATAGTATTTTTGAGATGGATACAGAGCTAATTTGACAAAACGTTTCAAAAGGAATGGCCAAGAATGAGCTACAGGAGCTCTTCAGGAATCAGTGTGGGAACTGTCTCATAATGTTTTTACTTGTAATTGTACTAGCAAAATGAGCAGTGGTCTCATGAAGTTTGCTGATGGCACGCATGTAACAGGCACTGCCAGCCTAGAAGAGGCCTGGCTGAGATGCCACACAGAGCAAGCTCTGCCTGATTTTCATTTGCTCTACTGAATATAAGGATACAATTTAGGAACACGTTATTTCATTTCACCACCTGAGAAGGCACTAGAAGCTTGATCACTCTGAACAATTTCCCATTAAATGAGGACTTTGCTAGCCCTGTAATAAACTAGACAAAGAGAGATCAATTCCAGATTCACCAGTGCTTTTACACAATCAGGCAGAAGTAACTAACAAAGTTAGAGATGACTAAAAACTTCAGTGTCAATACTATATGTTGTGTACTCTGGGAAAACTTTACCAGCCAGAAAAAATAAATATATTTTCTTATTATAGAAGAATCATGTCTAAATAAAACTCTAAAAATCTGCTTACCTCAAAAATGTCTGTTTTTGGAGTGAATTTTTGTTCATTATTCCTGTTCCATGTATTTTGATATAGTTTAGGTGGTAGAGAGGGCATATACAAATGTAATTATCAGCTTTCCATTTTTGCTTTACATCAACATATGCAAGAGCAGAATTTGTGCTGTGTAGTTCTACGTTTGATATCATTCAGAACAAAAGAAAGTAGAAGAGAGACAAAGAATGAAGAGGAGAATAAGTTAGAGCAACTGTTATCTTAAACAAATAGTTGAAATAAGGTATAAAACTGCACCACACTCATAATCATAGGGCACCTAGTAATCCATAAAGGTTTTTGTTTGTTTGTTTGTTTGTTTTGTTTGTTTGTTTTTTCCCCTATATTTTAAACCCTTTGGTGATATTTAGATTTGGGACTTTATTCTGATTCCACACTGAGTATGGATGATAATTGCATGTTCATGTCTGGAGTAAATTAATGGTAAATTAATGGTGTTGCTGAGGTCAGGTCATCTCCTAGGAGCTCCTAGTTAATTTCTGGTTTCTGTCCTCGGAGATTATTAAGAATTCTGTAGTAAAATTTTGCACTTAGTATCAAAGTTTTGCCAGTATGTACGTAAGTTTACCACTATCTACATATTATATTGGAAAACTGTCTTAGCAGAAACAAAGTTCTCCATTGGCAGAAAAGTCTTCTGATATGAAAACTGACAGTAACTCTTCAAAGCAACTAAGTTAAATAAACAAAAGGACTTCTGTTGCAGAAGAATTATAGGTGCATTGATAACAGGAATTCTGGTGACAAAGTCTTCTCAATTAGCAGCATCGAGTTATTTTTTGCCATTCTAACATGTCATTAAAAGTTTCTGGATTGGAGCATATGACCATTATAGTGATAATAGATACCTATTCCTTCCGAGGCAAAGTTTTATTTAGTTCATGGAAATCCTTAGAAAATTGGGTATGCATGTCTCTTTCTGGTGACATTTAATTTATGGGAGATAACATGGTGCCTGACAATGCAAAATGAGCTCACAGTATGTGACTGCTCACATTCTGGATGACCTTAATTTGCAGAAGTAATCACTCACTCACTTATGTTATTTATTTTCTTCCCTGAGCATGGAAGCTTAGTGGGCTATTTTATATATATTTTTTCTATATATCTATATCTATATAGACTGGAAATGTAACCTACAGCTTTGGAGACCCATAGTATTCTCTGAACAGAGAATAAACCCTCATGGGCTTCTAAAGGTCTCTATAATTGTTTCATAAAATCACTTTGTATTCCTATGCAGTACCTTCACCTTAAGTATTGAGTAATGTACCATTAAAAAAGACATAAAATGACCCACTGTCCCTCTCTTTGCCCATTTTTGGACCCTGAATTTTAGTTTCACAGTAGGTCAGTAACTTCCTGAAGCTCATTGTCAGTCCCTGCCTGAACCTTGCTTCCCAGCCCTTGTGGAAACTAAGGCTCCAGACATCTGCCCATTTAAAGACCTTTGTGAGAACAGGAATTAGACACAAGTAGTGTTTATAAAATGTTCTTCATTTTCAAAATATTCTACCAGGAGGTAGAACAGAGTTAGTAACAGACATTAGGCCTTCCTTTAGTTCTTTGCTCTTATACTCCTGCACAAAATGGCATTCATTTGAGGGAGATGAGGCCGCCCCTCCCTGCAGAGACAGCTCTGAGTCACAGTCACAAAAGTTCTGGTGCGCAGCAAGGGTGTGAATGCTGCATCAAGAAAGAGGTTTTACTTCAGCCTGCATTTTGAAAATGTGTTATACGTGCATTTAATCTCTTTGCCATTAATTCTGGCACAGTAGCTGTGTGGCCTTAAGACTACATTTTGTGATATCTAATTCATTGTCATAAAATTTAAAGTGATGATATTGTTCATATTAAATTATGACCTGTGTGCAAAGGACTATAAAAATTTAATTCTAGTTCAAAACGAACACCCATCCTGAGCCCTGCTCTGAGTGTACCCAGTTCATAACTTACAATTCAGTTTAATGATCTTCAGTCTATGCTAAAATACGTAATAAACATTTCATAATGATCCTTAATGAGTATGCCCTAAGTCCTCACTCCTCCCAATGCACTTCATGCCTTCCTCTATGTAATTTCATCTTGCTAATTTAGAACTATTTATCAACATCAATTTGAAATCTGATTCTGTCTTTCAAAGTGCTTTAACTCCTCTCACATTGGTATATATAACCTGCACATTTTTAAGCGTGGTCTTTTGTAAATATATCTGCATCCAATCTAAGTAGGAACATTCCCCAGAACTTGTCATGGGACAGATACTGCAGCACTTTAAATGTCAGCCTAGTTTTCTAGCAAATCATTGATGATTGGGCTTTGAGTGCATACTTTTCTGCATGATGAGGAATAACACTGAACAGTTCCATATCTCTGAGAACTGTGAGCACCGTTAAGGTGTACTTTAAGCGCAGCACTGCACTGACAAATAAAGTTTAAGGAGTTAAAACATTTTATTATTACACAAGAGTCCATGTTATATAGCTGAGACAGTGTTTATATGCCTACCTAGGCTTTGTGATTTATGTGATCCTTTGTACTTAAAATTTTAGTTTAGTTGAATGTTTGGTAAATTTTAAGGAACAGTTATTTACTGACTATTATTTCCTAGCATTGTGACATTCATGTCCTTATACTACTGCTTTTCCTTCTCTCTTTGTGTACAACTTATATGCAGTCAAAAATTTCTCTTACCAACTACTGTTGAAGGACAATTCAGAAAGGCAGAGGGAAGAGATTATATTGATAATGTGCAATTAAAAGGAAAAAAACAGTACCATTTATATATCTCCAATAACTGCCTCCTGTAATTAAGAGTTTGGATGCTCTCTGAAGCAGTAGCTATGCCTTGAGATTTCTCAAAGCATTTTACATGCATTTTGTGACAGTTTATGTATTGTGCTGAACATTGACTCCTTATCATAATAAACATTTAGCAGACAGATTTTTTTTTATACAAATTTGTTTTCTGCTATGCAGTCTATTTTGGGGTTGATGTATGAAGCATTTAGGAAGAAAGATTATTTTTATGAGTTTTACTGTCTCAACATTGCCAAAAAGGGATGAAAATTAGTCTTTCTTTCCCCAAATAAGCTGAACACATATGTCAGCAATACCATAAGGAGAATAAGTGAGCTCAAAACAACATTCATCATTACTGTTTTGTTTTGTTCTCCTAAAATCCTAATTTCTAGTCAGTATAATGAAGAGATTGTTTGTGACTATTTGCCAGTCTAATATTTGGAGAATTTTTATGTGTATTGATCAAATTCAGGTTTCAAAACATTCCCCATTTCACATAATTTTATTAAGCACAAAATGTATTTTGGCCTATGTTTTTTTTTTTTTGTTTGTTTATGTACTGTGTTGTTTTGTTTGGTATTGAGTTTCTTAGAAGACTTTGAAGAAACTTCTCTAGCAATTTTTGAGTTCTGAGACATTTCTTTTTCTTTTTTCCTTTTATTTTTTTTTCCCCACTTTTTGAATGCTTTCATTTCCATGGAACTTCCAGTGGTCCAGTCATTGACTGGATAAAGCTGAGAGTACTTGTAATTAGCTTTACACATGCTGTAGATGTTGCCAAGAATGTGAGTTTGCTTCTGAGAACATTTAGTGCCTCTGGCCACATGAAATTCTCTGAAATGAAGTCTGAGCTGTACATGGGTTGTATCACAGTGGGACCTGGGATGCCAGTGTGGGTACACACACCAGGCTCCTTTTCGTGGCTGGCAGAGGCAGCTGCAGCTAAGAATGACAGTAATTGTGGATTTATAAGCTGCTGGTAGATCGTTCTTTATTAGGCACAGTTCTGGGATTTATTCTTTAGAGCAGCTATCATTTTTCACACTTTTCTCGCAAGTACATACTCTTTACTGTAAGGTGGTTTAAGTGCTTAGGCTGCATTAAGGCCCAGATTTGGATCTCTCTCCCATTGGAGCAAATGAGTTCCAAAAGAGTAAATGGAATAATACTATGAAAATAGTTTTAGAAGCAGAATCAGCACTCATCAGCTAAGGTGTATTAAAAGTTTATGGGTCAGTAGTGGAAGTGTGGATCAGCAGAGTTTCACTGAAGATAATGAATCTACTGTGAGTTGGACTAGCTGAAGAGTTGGCCCTAGGTCACGCAAAAGTTTGATATATACATATCCTGCCTGAAGAATTTACAGTGCTTTGAAGCTTTATACTGTGAAGGATTTTACGTGGTTTAGCAGTAAGTACTTTTTCACCATGAATATGGTCCATGGGTCCAGATGGGATTCATCCCCGGGTGCTGAAAGAGCTGGCGGATGTCATCGCGGAACCTCTATCAATTATTTTTCAACGATCCTGGGAATTTGGAGAGGTCCCAGTAGACTGGAAGCTGGCAAATGTTGTGCCAATTTTCAAGAAGGGTCAGAAAGAAGACCCTAGCAATTACAGGCCTGTCAGTCTCACGTCAGTGCCTGGTAAAATCATGGAGAAGTTGGTTCTCGGACTCATTGAGGCGCACCTGGGGGACAAAGCAGTCATTGGTCCCTGCCAGCATGGGTTTGTGAAGGGTAGGTCCTGCCTAACTAACCTGATTTCCTTTTATGATAAGATCACCCGTATGGTGGACCAAGGGAAACCAGCTGATGTGATTTTTTTGGACTTCAGCAAGGCTTTTGACACGGTTTCCCATAGGATCCTACTGGACAAAATGTCCACCATACAGCTAAATAAAAACATCATACGATGGGTGAGCAATTGGCTAACGGGCAGGGCCCAAAGGGTTATGGTAAATGGAGCTGCGTCAGGCTGGCGGGCGGTCACCAGTGGGGTCCCTCAAGGCTCCATTTTAGGGCCGGTACTTTTCAATATTTTTATAAATGATCTGGATGTAGGAATAGAGGGTATTTTGAGCAAGTTTGCTGATGACACCAAACTTGGAGGAGTTGTGGACTCAAATGAGGGCGTAAAGGCCTTGCAGAGGGATCTGGACAGGTTGGAGAGCTGGGCGATCACCAACCGCATGAAGTTCAATAAGAGCAAGTGCCGGGTCCTGCACCTGGGACGGGGAAACCCTGGCTGCACGTACAGACTGGGCGATGAGACGCTGGAGAGCAGCCTAGAAGAGAGGGATCTGGGGGTTGTGGTAGACAGCAAGTTGAATATGAGCCAGCAGTGTGCCCTGGCAGCCAGGAGGGCCAATCGTATCCTGGGGTGCATCAAGAACGGCATCGCTAGTAGGTCAAGGGAGGTGATTGTCCCGCTCTACTCTGCGCTGGTGCGGCCTCACCTCGAGTACTGTGTGCAGTTCTGGGCACCACAGTATAAAAAGGACATGAAACTGTTGGAAAGTGTCCAGAGGAGGGCTACGAAGATGGTGAAAGGCCTTGAGGGGAAGACGTACGAGGAACGGCTGAGGTCACTGGGCCTGTTCAGCCTGGAGAAGAGGAGGCTGAGGGGAGACCTCATCGCAGTCTACAACTTCCTCGTAAGGGGTTGTCAAGAGGCAGGAGACCTTTTCTCCATTAACACCAGTGACAGGACCCGCGGGAACGGGGTTAAGCTGAGGCAGGGGAAATTTAGGCTGGACGTCAGGAGGGGGTTCTTCACAGAGAGGGTGGTTGCACACTGGAACAGGCTCCCCAGGGAAGTGGTCACTGCACCGAGCCTGTCTGAATTTAAGAAGAGATTGGACTGTGAACTTAGGCACATGGTCTGAACTTTTGGGTAGACCTGTGCGGTGTCGAGAGTTGGACTTGATGATCCTTAAGGGTCCCTTCCAACTCAGGATATTCAATGATTCTATGATTCTATGAATATCTGCAGTGGTTTGAAAGTTCATGACTTCTTCAAGTATCTAAACTTGCTTTAATGTGCTCCATGTTTCAGATTTTTTTTACTTTTAATATATATATATATACTTGTTTATTTTGAAAGCAGAAGAATGTGAATGAGAAAATACTTCATCATAACAATCTTGACATGTGTCAAATCCACTCAGGATTTGAACAAGTCAAGGTTTCAGTGTCTGTGATCATCTGGCAATATTGAACAATGTTCTTGTCTATTCTTGCTTTTCTTGTCAGTTGTGGCACTGTCAGTAGTGTGAAATACACCATGGAGGTCATGCTGTATAAAACTAAAGAGCATCTAAAAGCACCATCTACTTATTAATTCTTTATTCGGGAAAAAAATATGGCAAAACTCTGTTAAATGTCATAAGTTACTGATCTCATTGCAGTCATAAGATTTTAAATATTACTGTACTATTCCCTGTATGTTTTAGGAAAGCGTAGGTTGACCAAATAGTTCATTTAAGTATATATAATTTACTGTAATTAGGCTACTCCTGTTATATTTTAAAAGAGAATATGGACCATGTTTTGTATCTGGCGAGATTGAATTAATGTGTTGTGGTGTCTCTGAATGTGACAGAAATCAATACAGTGCTGCACAATGTGGCCAGTGCAAGATTTTGAGAACTTTTGGGAGCTATTCAACATTGGCAGTCTTTACTGTAGGCTATATGTATGTTCTTTTCACTTACAGCTTCATCTACGAGTCTGCTAAGTCTCTGTGGAAAGAGCAAGCAGAGGCAGAAGAGACTCAGTAGTCAGGAAATGTTATTCCTTGAGCCAGCCTTCACAAGCTATAAAATCTTCTGAGATGGAGATACAGAGAAATGATGGTCTGAATGTGACATAAGGAACAATATAAGGAAATATGTTTCCTACTTCTATCCCTAGTGCTTATTAATGTATTTCTCTAGAGTACCATTTACTGAAAACAATTTAAAGACCAAACAGGAAAGCAAATACAAAGTAATGCATATCAACAAATTAATCACAATAAGTGTTTTCAAATTATACTATACATGGTACAATACAAGCAGGGGACTTAGTTCAGTCCTGTAAACAGTAACGTATGAAATATGTGTCTAAGGGTGACTGGTTATACCCCTGCTTCCATGTGCTAAGAGGAGCCATACCAACATAGAATCATAGAATATCCCAAGTTGAAAGGGACCTATAAGGATCATAGAATTATAGAATATCCCGAGTTGGAAGGGACCCATAAGAATCATCAAGTCCAACTCCTGGCACCACACAGGTCTGCCCAAAAGTTTAGACCATGTGACTAAGGGCACAATCCAATCGCTTCTTAAATTCAGACAGGCTTGGTGCAGTGACTATGTCCCTGGGGAGCCTGTTCCAGTGTGCAAACACCCTCTCGGTGAAGAACCTCTTCCTGATGCCCAGCCTAAACTTCCCTCAGCTTAACCCCGTTCCTGCGGGTCCTGTCACTGGTGATTACAGAGGAAGTTGTAGACCACAATGAGGTCCTACAGTCCATATGGACTTGCTGAAGTCCATAACAATCACAGCAGCTGGTTTCCCTTCATCGACTAGATGGGTGATCTTGTCATAAAAGGAAATCAGATTTGTTAGGCAAGACCTACCCGTCATGAACCCATACTGGCTGGAACTAATGACTGCATTGTCCCTCAGGTGCACTTCAGTAACTTCAAGAATCATCTTCTCCATAATTTTACCAGGCACTGACATGAGACTTACAGGCCTGTAATTGCTAGAGTCTTCTTTCTTATCCTTCTTGAAAATCGGCACAACATTTGCCAGCTTCTAGTCTACTGGGACCTCTCCAGATTCCCAAGACCGTTGAAAAATAATTGAGAGGTCCCGCGACGACATCAGCCAGCTCTTTAAGCACCCTGGGATGAATCCCATCTGGACCCATGGACTTGTATGGATCCAGGTGGAGCAGCAAATCCCACACACATTCACGGTCGGTTGGGAGTTTGTCATTCCCACTGTCATGGTCCTCCAGCCTGGGTCCCGAAGCCCATCATCAGCATTGAAGGCAGAGGGGAAGAAGGCATTAAACGTCTCTGCTTTGCCTGTGTTGTTGTCTGTGAGGAGACCTTCCCCATCAAGTAGCGGACCTATGTTTTCTTTGGTTCTCCTTTTTCTCCTTTTTGGTTCACATATCTAAAGAAACCTTTTTTATTGTCTCCCACAGACATGGCCAGCTTCAACTCTAGTTGGGCCTTGGCCCCACAAATTTTCTCCCAACAAACACGAACAGCATCCCTGTATTCCTTCCTTGTCGCCTGACCCTCCTTCCGGCAGCTGTACACTTTCTTTTTTCACCTAAGCTCCAGTAGAAGATCCCTGGTCAGCCAGGCCAGCCTTCTGTCCTACCTGACTGATTTCCAATATTTTCGAATTGCCTGATCTTGTGCTTTTAGGAGGCAGTGTTTAAAGATTGACCAGCACTGATGGACGCCAATGCTTTCAAAAGCAGTTTCCCAGGGGACCTTGCTGACTAGTTCCCTGAGCAGCCTAAAGTCTGATTTCCCTATATCCAGGGCTGAAGTTTTGGTGTCAGTTTTCTTTCTGTCACCATAAATTCTAAACTCAACCACTTCGTGGTCACTATGACCAAGACAGCTGCCAATTGCCACGTCTTCCACAAGACCCTCTCTGTTCTCCAGCAACAGATCTAGGAGGGAACATTTCCTAGTTGGCTCCCTTAGCACCTGCACCAAGAAGTTATCATCTAGGTGCTTTACAAACCTGGACTTGCTCGTGTCAGCTGTGCAGTGATCCCAGTTGACATCTGAGAATCATAAATCCCTTATGTGCTTCAGCTGTAAAATATTATACCTTTTGTTGTTAAATAGTTGCTTTGTAGCTATGTACTGCAAAAGGTTTTTTTTTTTTTTTTTTTTTTTAAAATAAATAAAAGGCAATGTATAGTTGAAAAAAATGTTCTTTCTTGCCCTAACTTTCACCACGCTAATGGTTAAAGGATGTTAAAGGGATGTTTAAAGATGATATCTAGGTGTCTGCTATTTAGAAATACCTATTAACTTTGAAACCAAATTCTACTTATTTAGCCAAAAGTAGCTTTCTTCTTTATGTACACACATTAGTTTATTTGCTAAATGCGACATAAAGGCTGCATTGGTGGCAGCCAAAATTAAGGAGGATTTAAAAAATTTGCCTTATGATAAGTTGAAGAAGGATCAGGTCACTGCTGCATTCGCAAATGGTGCTGTGTAGAATGGACTTTGGCCAGAATTGGCAGTGTTTTCCTTCCAGTCCCACCATTTTTTATTTTTTTTTTTAAGGATACTTTTATGTAGTCAAACTATGGTGTAGTAGGAGGTGAAAGAGAAGAGCCCGCATGCACAGCTCAGCTCATACAGTGGCCAGTTGGCTCGCTATGCTGCCAGACAGCAAGCAGTAATGGTGCAGCATGGATGTGATTCCTGCTGCTGGTGCTGCTGCAAGGGCTGCAGGGTAGTGCCCTGACCCCAGGGTCAGAGCCAGCAGAACCTGCAGCACTTCTCTTCTGCAAGCCTAACACACAGAGAGCAAGTCCCATCTTATTTTCCCAGAAGTACTTGCAAACATTTAGGAAGCCAAGGGTTGAGGGCCATGTCCCTAAGGTTGCTGCACAACTTGCAGGTATTTTTGTAAACCTGGAAGTGGACACCACATTACACTTGGATTGTCTGCACATTTCGTAATTATGGGTAATGGGATAAATTGCATGTTAATACATGTAAGAAATAAAGGCAGGATATATTGCCTGTATAAATAACTACACACTTGAAAAAGGACTATGTTTGAAGATAAATTTAGGCCCAAACTGAAAAGGGACCCTGAACATGGTGGCACTGAGTTCTGCAGTAGACCTAAATCCTGGCTTCGTGTTGTGCACTTTCCTGTTTCCCTATACACAATATGCACTCCTGACTGCTAAGCCCAAGACCCATCATGTTAATTGGGGCACTACCTAAAACCACCTTGGAGAACAGTTCACAAATTGTTTGGGGGAGCTTGTTACAAGGAGGAAGTCTTGTTAGCTGCCCCTCAAGGCTTTGGCTCCTCCAATTCTCAGCACAGCCAGCTGCAGGGAAAGGCTGGGTTCAAAGGCACTGCTCCAATCCATTCCCCACCTTGTCATGAGTGCTTTTATCTGAGCTGCAAGGAGAAAATACTGTTTGGGGCTGCTCTGTCATTTTGAACTTTGGAGGCTGGTGAGAGTGACTGGGGACAGGCTGTGAAACCACACAGCAAATGGGAAGGGTTGGCCTAGGCCTGTCATTAACTTCACCAGTTTTTAAAACCATTTGCACCCTGTCCTTTTAAATACAGCATGGAAAGCGAGCTTTGTGGAGACAGTCCTCCTCTGCATAACACTTATCAGGAGGAAATGTTGGGATTCACTTCCTTCCTGTGTATTTATATTGAATATAGATTCAAATCTCTTCGTCTCAGAGATTATTCAATATTTAGCCAGCTGTTAAAGTTATCCTTAATTTACTTTAGACATTATTAAAGCTGCAGAGAGAATAGTGCCCTACAGATTAGGAAGAACACGGACTTCGGTGCAGACACCTACTTTCTTTGCAATAATGATGGCAGAAAAAGATGCTTTAATGCTGGAAGTCTCCAGCACATTCTGTATGCTTCTCCCAATAGTACTTCAGTACTCACAGTATAGCTGTATATTGCAAGGCTGGCCTCAGAAATATGACAGCAAGTCTCTCAAATCAGACACTGCACAATAGCTTCTCTCACACATTCAGCAGGGCTTTCTCGCATTTCTGGAGCTGTACCATGACTTCTTTCCTGTTCCAAATTCTACTCTGCAGACCATGAGGTCAGGCTGGTCTGTGAATGGAGCTAAAGAAGTGATAACATGCTGCAGCTGGTGACTTGCCACTTAGCAGACATAATTCTTACTAAAGGAACATCACCAAAATTTACATTCTTCCCACTCATCTCATCCATGGGGTGGAGTTTTGTTCAGAAAAACAGAAGCAACTTCAGGGACCTGCACTGTACGCTGTACGACCTAGATGGTGCACAGCACTAATGTAGTTAAGCCAAGAAGCCTTTTTTCTACCTCAGACTGTAATTATAGATCTTCTCCTGGTATTCGTAGTATTCTTAGTCAGACAGTGCTACTTCAGTCAGAGCAGTCAGGCTCGGAGTGCTAATTAAACCCATGTGACAAGTTGCAAGGCCAGGCTATTTGGTCAAGTGCTGTGTAATTTTTTTTTGAGGGAGTGGAAATGTGATAAAGCTGTAAGTATTGATCACCATAGATAAGCCTTGAATGGTCTCAGTGCAGACCAAGGAGAAGGCAGACATCATGCATATGCCACAGCAGCAGATATGGGAAGATATTTGAGAACTAACATTAACTCCGTTACTTATTTTCCAGTCACACGCCAAACTAGGCAGACTGTCAGCACAACTGAAAGCTGCTCCTGTGCTTTTGCTATAACCTCAAGCAACCTTCTCTGGCCCAGGTTAACAGCAAAATTAAATTCAGATCAGACATATTGAGTAAGAACAGCTGATGAGAGAGCATCACCACCTGAATGAGATCCTGGGTTATCTCTCATAGATATCTCATAGAGATATCTATGAGAGATATCTATTTACATAGATATCTCTCATAGATATCTATGTAAATACACATGGGGGAACCTGAAGATCTGACACTTACTTGTTTATTGGTGGAGTAAGAGGAGAGACCAGGGAGACCTCTCTGCTTGCCATACAAAAATTTACTTTTATCGTCAAGAACATGAACAGGCAGAGGGTTGAGAAACCTCATGAAAGTTTTAGTGTAGTTGATTCTATGGGCTTTCTGCTGCTGGTCAGACATGTAGGACTGTTTTGGGGGGAGGGGACACACAGAAGAAATAGGGGAGACAGAGAGCAGGAGCAACCAAAATCAGTGATGAGGTTCCGTAAGCAGATTTAATAGGTTAACTTGGTTTCAAATCATTGAGATCAACCAAGTCATCAAAATCACTACAAAGAAAATGGTCATAAAGGTCAGTTCGGCTACTATAAGATCAGTGCAACAAGAAATGGTGCTGAGCTGCAGCAATGGTGCTAGCCTCAGCAGCTTTTGTTAAATGAACTAAAATGGTCTGCAAAACTTCCTAACCACTGTCTTGCAGGAGTTGGCTGGTTATGTTGTCACAGACCTTCAAAGATTATATAAAAAGGACTGAAATCCTCAGTACAGGCATAACTCTATGGCTTCTGTGCAGGAAGGCAGAGGGGGGAGTGGAAGAGAGAGTGAAAAATGCTTTTTCACCTCTCTATGATTTTTGTAATGTTTCCTGGCATTCCAGTGATTTATAGGAATGGAAACAATCATCAGAAATTGGCAACAGTACAGGGGGAGTAAGCTGATGAAAGATGAAATTAATAGCAGTTGTATATGCTTAAGGGATCAATGATGTATTGGTGCTATTTCTTTTTCAATGTCATATACTCTGTTAGTGCAGTAGGTCAGATGATATCTAATGACACTGACCTATAATCTACTCTGTTTTCTCAGTGTCTTGCTGATATTTTATTGAGGGCTTGACTATGCTGCAGCTTAAAACAGAACTTTGCCAAGTGCAGGAAAAAGATACAAAAGACAATTTCTGGTGCTTTGTACAGAGAAAATGAGGCTGCTGGATTTAATCATTAGTCATAATCCTCTCAAACCAGTGGAGCTCAAAACAGCAGTGAGAGAAAATGTCAAAGACCTTGCCTTGGTAAAGGATTACAGTCATCATGTTATGTGTGAACCCACAGATCCAGCCCCTTCTCTTCAAACTCCCATTACCCGCTGGAGGAAGGGTCCATGGACCATGGCAGAGGAAAGTGCCACAGGCTCCAGACAGGGGTTGGTATTAGTGCTGCTTAACACTAAATGATGATGGTTGCTCTGCTACATGGTTCCATGCGTTTCTAGAGCATTTTTAGTGTAGGAGAATCCACTTGTCTTGTCAAATTGGATTAATTGCTCCGATGGGGTTATTTTCCTTCTTGCCAAAGAACTGTGCCTGGTTTTGGATCCTTCTCCTGCTTGATGGGCTGCATATGCTGTCTGATTCTCTTCCCTGGCCAGTCAGCTACTCCTGCTGTCTGATCCAGCCCTGCTGCTGTCAGATCCTGTTATTTTTATAATCAATTGCTTTCTTTCCCATTCTGTTTATGATATGGCATTTTCTATTTCTGTTGCCTGGTCTTGGGGCTCTCATATCATTTCTTGCTGCCTAATTTCAATATTGCCTAATACTGCAGCTGCCCCATCATTACATTTGCTGAGTTGTTACTGTCTAAGCGAGCAGCTGCATGTCCTTCTGTTTCCAAGTTCTAGCTGTCTGATCAGCTGATTTTGCCAAGATAGCCTGCTATGGTCTAATCCTATTGTCTGGCTCAGTAACTGTAGGACCAGTTCTTTTGCACAGATCTTCTGGTTGTTTAATTATATATTTCATATGTCATCTAGTTAATATTCTATTTTTAGGTTGTTCCAAGTATCCAGGTATCTTCCTCTCACTTCCTTTTGCCTTTCTTGTATTTAATTTCAGTATGCCCTAATCACACTTCATTTCTCCAATGAATTCGTATTTCCTTTCTGATTTCTTATCAGCTGCTCCTTAGCATCTATTTTTACTCTCACAGCTTCTGCTAGTCAAAGATTCTGATGTGTGAGCTGCTATTCTTGCAGCCCCATGTCTACCACCATCAATATAATCATCCCTATTGTCTGCTGCTTCTGCTGTCCAATCAGCAGTGATTTTTTTTTTTCTTTTGTACAGGCCTTCTATGATTTGATCAGTACTTTCTGCCACATGATTGCTCCTGGTTATCATTCCTACCAGACAATCATCACAAGGAACTCTCTTTCTCAGTCTTGGATAATTATCTGCTCTTGCTGTTTTGGTGACTGTTTATCCAGCCCACAGAGAGAACTTAAAACAATTGTTGGAAGCACATGTTTACGGCATATGCTGCAATAATGATAATGCTGGACTTTGAGGGGTTAGTATCCTGGAGTTAAATATATTAATGGGCAGTGTTAGCTAAAAGCTTTGCAGATAGCTGAATTTCACTGTGCAGTTGTCAATGCAAAAGTTTCCATCCTCTCCCTTCGGTTTTTCGTATTTTTCCCTTTCACACATTCCTTTGTGTATGTAGTAAATACATAATGGTTCTTCATTAAGCAAAATCATCAAAGACTAGACTTTCATCTAGCAATGCATGTTTCCTTCTATGTACTTACCCCCCAGCATTGCTAGACTGATTCCTGGTTCACTGCTGTATTGTAATATAAAATAATAGGACGATACTCAACTGATGTAAATTATCATTGTTAGTTGACTTCAGTGGACCCCAATAATTAGACAGTTCATACTCTCTGGAGAAGATGGATGCTGTGACTAAAGAGCACTGTCTCCTATTGCTGGCTGAGAAAAACAGATTGATTATCTTTGCTTTCCAGAAGAGGATTAGGTATTAGTTGAGGAGAACAAAAGAACGTTATAGACTTACTAAGAGCTTTAAAAGATATCAGACAAAGAGATGCATTTTTCACAGCCATACAGAAATGTGTGAAGTTTGATAAAGGGGCAAGCTACCTTTCCTTCCTAAAAGATCTCTTTCCCTGCATATATATGTGAGGAGAATGGCTGTGGTTACATTTTGTGCTTTACCTCTAAAGGTTTTAACTGCCTGGGTTACAATGCTGATTTATTATTGGAAAGTTAAAACCAACTTGAATTGCTAAATATGCCCTTTTCTTTTCCCGTATCAAACCAGTATGTCATAATCTGTCTCATCTTGTAGCTGCTTAGAGAAAAATTCTCTTCTGATCCAAAAGCAACAAAGGCCTGCACTACAAGAAAACATAAATCCCAGGGCTTTGTCTTAGGTAAAATCAAAGGAATTTATTTTCCCTGTTAGACCCTGCTGAACAAATGATAGCTAATACTTTTTTCTATTACTAGTTTTGGTTGTTTGTTTGTTTGTTTCTGAAAAAGAAGTCTTTGTCAAAAATTTCAAAGTTTTTCTTATGCCACTGACACAAAACAGTGCTTTAACTCAAATTGTTTTGAAATGCTTTATTGCAAAAAATGAACCCACTGTAAAGATTGATTTCTATGTTGATTTTATTAAACATTTTAAAATTCTTTGCAACTGACTTGTTCTTTGCAAGTTCTGCAAATAAAAAAATCTTACTGGGAAGCCTGTACCTAATTGAGAAGAGGGCCATGAAGGAAGGGTGAGAATACTCAAATAAAATAGTTTCATTATAGGTAACCAAGACCTAAAGATGATGCCACTTCTAGCAATAATAAAATAAAATAAAATAAAATAAAATAAAATAAAATAAAATAAAATAAAATAAAATAAAATAAAATAAAATAATCTTGCACTAAATCTGTGCAAACAGAAAGGAATTGTAGTGGCCAGATAGGTCGTTGCTGTAGTTTGGTACAAGTTTTCTTTCCCACAGAAGGAGAAACCTTCAGTTCATATGATGGCTTGGCCTTATCTTTACTTTTGGGATGTTAATACTTTTGCTGTGGCATGTCCTCCTTTGCCCTTGCCAGTCAAGTTTAGGCTGTCATCCGTAGCTTAAAATTAATGATTTTCACCAGGGAGGGCCTATTCTCTTTCATCTAGATCATGCACGTTTCATTGTGGAAGGCTTTTAGTCAGTTCGTGTTCAGCTTCCAGTTGCATAAATGTGAGTGTTTGGCTTTTAAACAGAGAATATTCTACAATTTGTTTACACCTTAGCCAGTGGTATTATTACTTTATAATTTTAATGTCCCTGTAGGCCAAGAATTAGAAATATTTTGTTGAGACTAAATTGTCAATCCGATATTCTCTTTTCCATAACTGCAAAACACATTTTTAATTATTCTTTTTTTTTCCCTTTTCCTCTGATCACGTACACATGTTTTCAGTACTTCCCCTTCTCTTTTCCCTCTGTTTTGGCCATCTCTTCCCTACCTCCAATAAAATCAATGAAAAATCAATGAAAATGTCCAACTATCTTCGTCTGCAGACTTTGTTTTTTTTTTTTTTGATCAAAGCCTAAGGATTTTTTTTCTGCTCTGCAATAAAGATAATAAAATGAAATCATCTTGGTATAAAACACTTCACTTGGTATAAAATTAGATTATAGTTTTTTTGAAAGTTTTTTTTAAACAGACTGGACAAAATATGTAGAAAAGTCATGCTGCTGCTTACTGCCATTAAAATAATGAATGGCCTCAATCGCAGGAAAACCATAGAGCAAAATATGCTCTCAACATCTCATCTTAAAAATAAATAAATAAATAAATACAACAAAAGACCAAACCTCGGTATCATTTATCAAAAGGCACAGAAGTTTTCACTTGAGATTATGGTATTTTAATGTTTTGTATGAAAAATTGTTATTTATTTTGGACTCTGTAGTGTCCAAGGGAAGAAGTAGTTAGAACTTTTCTGAATTTGGACAAATTTTCAAAGCTTTCTGTGTAAGAAGCAAGAAGTATTCTTCTTGACTATTTCCTTGACATTTTCAATACTTCAGGAAAGGGAACTAAGATTAAGTGACCTACATCTGTTGAAATTAACTCACCCTGGAGGGATGCAACGATCAGAGTTAACAGGTTTTGCAGTGGGAGGGCAGATGAAACAGCTTCCCAAAGTATCTTCCAGATTCCATTTTTTTTATTATTGTCTTCACCCTGAGGAAGAAGATTTATGAAATTTTAGAAAGAGCTACTCAATTGTCAGATAGTATCCCGACTGCTCGCATATTTACCCAAATATTTCTGATTTATTAAATCTGAAAAAATAGAAATATGTAAAAATGGGCAAAAATTTACTTTATGGCACATATATGTCCAAATTTGGAGAAATATTTGATTTTTTTTTTCTCCAGTGCATTGAGTAAAAGCATAAATTTTAGAAACATGAGCTGTACAGCACTGCGAAACTTTTTTTTTTTTTTCTTTTTTAAGGAAAAATATTTGTAAATATAAAATATGACTTTGTATTATTAGAATCTTTTCATATTGAAGCAGTAGCAAAACTAAATATTCTTCATTTATAGAATCCTTAACAGTAGAAAAGAATGTCACTCCATGCTTGTTTTATCATTCCCTAGCACTGACTTTGGCTGTGACAACTACACTAAATATTGCATCCACTGACACAGATAGCCTTCAAATATATACCTTAAATTCCAAAGCATACTACAGCAGGAAATCCAACTTCTTCATCCACTGTGATCTCGGTAGATTATAGACTCTTCTTGGCTTCTTCTTTATGCTCCTTTCTTACCAGTACAGCTCTAGTTAATTGAATTAATTCTGTCTGTCTTTCCATGCATACAGACATTTATTTAAGTGCACTGACACAATAGATTAATGACAATTCTTGTAGTGTATTTGTGTAAGGTAGAAATCAAGATTTTTCAAGATCAGCATTTCCAGGTATTGGGTGTTAAATTCTCATTGTAAAAAAAAACTTTAAAGTGTTTTGATTTTTTTTTTGTACTTGACATTCACTCTAAGGAAATGTAAAACAGAAAACCAGATGAATGATTGCATGGGTCTCTCTTTCCTGCTCAGTCTGCAGTCTTTGGACTTCACACCCATAATTTTACAATCATGATTTTTATGACTCTTCAGGTAAAGATGAATATTTCATATGTTAAATTTAATGGAGTACGATCCAGTTAAGAACAAGAGTTCAGATTGTCCATCTAGAATCCTGGTAAAATAAGTCCAACAAAGGATGCAGAGAATGCAATGAACTGAACCGTGTAGTTCCTTAAGAGGATAAAATAAATGAAAAATCATCTTCTACAGGTTTCTTCAAACACATAAAAAGCATTTGAAATTCCAAACAGAACTACAGAAAGCATTTCAGATCTGACTGTGCCTGCAAGTCTCTGTATTTCTCATTATCTCTTTAAATTCTTGTTAGACTATTTGAAAGCATGGGCAGCACTCACAACAGGATGCTGTCTGCTAATACTGCTGATAGTTATGAACACAGAATGCATTCATAGAAGATTTCAGAGTTTTTCATTGATCAGCACTATACTTAATTTTATAAATTCAGCATTCTGAACAAATTCACTTCTTCTTGTTATGCCTGCCTGGGCATTCATTTTTCATTAGATTAAGAAAATAGTGTAATTCATATAGTATGATGTTTGAGCTCTGAAGTTTCTTCATGAGCCTGATCCAGGACTATGATCTGATCATGAGAATGACAGATTTTTCCTTTGGCTTCACTGGTTTATTTAAAAGATTGATGGACCAACATAGACTTAGCACGACCTCTTCTAACAGCCAATAAGATATTAATTAATCAGAGGAGGAAAGCAGTATTTATCTGCTTAAAAGAATATCTTGAAGCAACTGTTTTCCATTAGAGAAGACGTATACCTGTATAAAATAATAATAATAATAATAAAATGCTGTTTATATTTAATGATCGATTTACAGTTTAATAAAGCCAGTGAGCCAAATACTGATCTCATTTATTCCACATTAATTAGGAATGGATACAATTAAGTCACTATAATAATCCAGAAAAATTGTTCCTTATGCATTTCAGAGGAAACATTTGTTGGAATGTACCTTTAAATTTGTAAATCAGTTTCTGATAGGCTTACTATGTCTAAATCTTTGCCTAATACCCACAGAAGTCACAATATAAAGTAATGATGAGGATTTGTTGAGCTCATTAATAATTACAAACACTTAGCAAGATAAGAAGGTGAAAAGAATTACAGATTTCTTTTGAGACTGTTCATGCTAAGTTCCTTATGAACAAGAAGGAAAAAAAAAAAAAAAAAGCAAACACCTTCATATTCTCTCTCTTTCATTTTATTTATTTTTTATTTAACTCAGCTAATTCAAAGTGAGGCTGTTAATTAACACCCAGAGTACAATCTTTAGTTACTGGATTAATTACAGAAGACTTGATGTGGGTTTTCAGTTCTCTTGGGATATTTTTAAATCTGATGGGCAGTAATACTGCCATCTGTTTTGTGAGCTGATGGTTAATTTACTGAAATCATTAAAATCTTGAAAACTACATTGCCTGCTATCAAGGTTCATAAACAGGTGCTTTTTAAAAAGTTAAATCTGTTTTTTCTCTGCTGTTCACATGTAAAACGACATTCAGTGTACCTCCCACACCTGTCATGGGGAAACAGCTGGTTTTGGAAAGCAAAATGAACAACGTGCCTATCTAGATCACATAAAATTTTCAGATAGCTAAATGAAAGGTACAGCTGTAGATCTTCATGTTACAGAAACTTTCCAGCAAATACAGTCTTTCAAATAGAAGTCTTTAAATACAGCTGTTCTAAAAAAGTTATCAATTTGCATCTGATGCTGGAAAAATTGATCAGAACTTGTTGTTGCTGTTCAACTCAGCATTCTCTGTAGCCTGAGAGGCTCATCTAAATTCATGTCTCTGTATAAATAAAATTAATCTGACTGGGATTACTGTTTACTGATTACTGTAACACATACTTATCAAGAATTGCCCTAAGGGGGAAAAAATACCTTAACTTGGACTAATTGTAGATTACTAAATCCTCTCTCATTCTGAAATAGAAGTATTTTCATTTCTTTTTAAAACCCTGTTGCATGAGATTTTCCATCTGTATTGCTGGCATGAACCTGACAGACCTGTAGAGATCCAAATCCTTTCCAGGCAAATTTGTATGTAGTGTTTAATTTAGAATTTTCAATTAATAGAATTGTCAAAATCTGGCTGACAGTCCCTTTAAGTACAGTTAGTTCAAACTATATGTTTCTTGGTTTGGGATCCTTCATCTTTCTGTTTCGCGTCATGTACTTTTCAGTGATCTCAGTGCTCTCCTATTTTTTCATCTTAGGATACATGCCTGTATATTAACATGTCATGAAGGTATTGTTTCCTCATTACTTCAACAAAAATCTTATATGGTTTATGTGAAAAGAATATTTTTTTTTAAAAGAAAATCTTTTGAAAGTCTTGTAAAGACCCTAAAGTTAAACCATGTTATGTTTCATAGTTTATTCATGTCTATGACTAGTATACTGTATCAGTGTCTGTTAGTCTGGAAAAGAAATTGGTATTTACCCATAGAAAAAGCAAAAAGGCAAAAAGGTGTGGTAACAAAACTGTCTGGCTTTCTATGGACTGAGCAAATCCAGAAAACTGACCAAAGGGGGAAAGACATGTACAGTACATGACTCAACATTTTCAGCCTGGTTGCAAGATTCAGTATTTCCTGAGATAATAGAGATATCTCCAGGAATCAATAAAGGGTAAGAAAAATAATAAGTCTGAGAAAAATATAATATTAAGTTCTGTAATCATACACATTTTTAATGTGCCTGTTACTTAAAATAACAGTTTTTACTTGCATCACACTTGAAAGAAATAAACCTTCCATACTGATGAATAAGAGGAAGGAAATCAATCATGAACTGCTCGGTACTGAAGCGGGTACTAAGCAGCTGTCTTACAGCCCCAGCCCAATATGGTGTTTTCAGATTCCACTTGAAGGAACAACTCAGAATGAAATGTATCTTTTCTGGTGTATTATATTTCAGTACCACTGCTGCAGTGTGAACATGCTTTCCCACCCCCAATAAAGATCTCTGAAGCTGTGTTATACCAGCTGGTGTGCTCAGTGCCTCAGTGCCCATTGACATGACAGAGAGAACTGCTGGTGAAAACAGCTTGACTGTGCAAGAGAAAGGAAAGTGTTTTTTTTTTTTTTTTTTTTTTTCTTCTCTTTGCTCTATCACTGTTTTAAGATTAATTTCAGGTCTGACCTTCAAAAGCTTAGATACCAAAAGCACATGTATTTTAGATATTGTTTGGGCAGAGTAAGACAGTTCCTCTTTGTACATTTCATAGAATCATAGAATATCCTGAGTTGGAAGGGACCCTTAAGGATCATCAAGTCCAACTCTTGACACCGCACAGGTCTACCCAAAAGTTCAGATCATGTGACTAAGTGCACAGTCCAATCTCTTCTTAAATTCAGACAGGCTCGGTGCAGTGACCACTTCCCTGGGGAGCCTGTTCCAGTGTGCAACTACCCTCTCTGTGAAGAACCCCCTCCTGATGTCAAGCCTAAACTTCCCCTGCCTCAGCTTAACCCCGTTCCCGCGGGTCCTGTCACTGGTGTTAATGGAGAAAAGGTCTCCTGCCTCGACACCCCCTTACGAGGAAGTTGTAGACTGTGATGAGGTCTCCCCTCAGCCTCCTCTTCTCCAGGCTGAACAGGCCCAGTGACCTCAGCCGTTCTTCATACGTCTTCCCCTCCAGGCCTTTCACCATCTTCGTAGCCCTCCTCTGGACACTCTCCAACAGTTTCATGTCCTTTTTATACTGTGGTGCCCAGAACTGCACGCAGTACTCAAGGTGAGGCCGCACCAGCGCAGAGTAGAGCGGGACAATCACCTCCCTTGACCTACTAGCGATGCCGTGCTTGATGCACCCCAGGACACGGTTGGCCCTCCTGGCTGCCAGGGCACACTGCTGGCTCATATTCAACTTGCTGTCTACCACAACCCCCAGATCCCTCTCTTTTAGGCTGCTCTCCAGCGTCTCATCGCCCAGTCTGTACATGCAGCCAGGGTTTCCCCGTCCCAGGTGCAGGACCCGGCACTTGCTCTTATTGAACTTCATGCGGTTGGTGATCGCCCAGCTCTCCAACCTATCCAGATCCCTCTGCAAGGCCTTTCCACCCTCATTCGAGTCCACAACTCCTCCAAGTTTGGTGTCATCAGCAAACTTGCTCAAAATACCTTCTATTCCTACATCCAGATCGTTTATAAAAATATTGAAAAGTACCGGTCCTAAAATGGAGCCTTGAGGGACCCCACTGGTGACCGCCCGCCAGCCTGACGCAGCCCCATTTACCATAACCCTTTGGGCCCTGCCCGTTAGCCAATTGCTCACCCATCATATGATGTTTTTATTTAGCTGTATGGTGGACATTTTGTCCAGTAGTATCCTATGGGAAACCGTGTCAAAAGCCTTGCTGAAGTCCAAAAAAATCACATCACCTCGTTTCCCTTGGTCCACCATACAGGTGATCTTATCATAAAAGGAAATCAGGTTAGTTAGGCAGGACCTACCCTTCACAAACCCATGCTGGCTGGGACCAATGACTGCTTTGTCCCCCAGGTGCGCCTCAGTAAGTTCGAGAACCATCTTCTCCATGATTTTACCAGGCACTGACGTGAGACTGACAGGCCTGTAATTGCTAGGGTCTTCTTTCTGACCCTTCTTGAAAATCGGCACAACATTTGCCAGCTTCCAGTCTACCGGGACCTCTCCAAATTCCCAGGATCGTTGAAAAATAATTGAGAGAGGTTCCGTGATGACGTCCGCCAGCTCTTTCAGCACCCGGGGATGAATCCCATCCGGACCCATGGACTTGTAGGGATCCAGGTGGAGTAGCAAATCCCGCACACGTTCAGGGTCGGTTGGGAGTTTGTCATCCCCACCGTCCCGGTCCTCCAGCTCAGGGCACCCTGGGTCCCAAAGCCCATCATCGGCATTGAAGACAGAGGCAAAGAAGGCGTTAAGCGTCTCTGCTTTGCCTATGTCATTGTCTGTGAGGAGACCTTCCCTATCAAGGAGCGGCCCTATGTATTCTTTAGTTCTCCTTTTTCCATTCACATATCTAAAAAAACCCTTTTTATTTTCTCTCACAGACACAGCCAGCTTCAACTCTAGGTGTGCTTTGGCCACACGAACTTTCTCCCTACAAACACGAACAGCATCCCTGTATTCTTTCCATGACACCTGGCCCTCCTTCCAGTAGCGAAACACTCTCTGTTTCCGCCTAATCTCCATTAGAATGTTCCTGGTCAGCCACGCCGGCCTCCTGCCCCGCCTGCCTGACTTGCGATATTTAGGAATTGCCTGATCTTGTGCTTCTAGGAGGCATCGCTCAAAGAATGACTAGCACTGGTGGACATCAAGGCCTTCAAGAGCAGTTTCCCAGGGGACCTTGCTGACTAGTTCCCTGAGCAGCCTGAAGTCCGCTTTCCCCATATCTAGGGATGAAGTTTTGGTGGCACTTTTCCTTCTGTCACCGTAAATTTTGAACTCAACCACTTCATGGTCGCTATGACTGAGGCGGCCACCAATCACCACATCTCCCACCAGACCCTCTCTGTTTTCTAGCAACAGGTCTAGGAGGGCACCTTTCCTAGTTGGCTCCATTAGCACCTGCACCAAGAAGTTATCATCTAGGTGCTTCATGAACCTCCTGGACTTGCTCGTGTCAGCCGTGTGGCACTCCCAGTTAACGTCTGGCAAGTTGAAGTCCCCCATAAGGACAAGGGGAGTTAATCTCGAGGCCTTTCTTAGTTCTGTAAAGAAGTATTTATCGGCGCTATCGTCCTGGCCAGGCGGTCTGTAATAGACTCCCACAATGACATCCCCTTTATTCGTTCGTCCCTTGATCCTTACCCAGAGGCTCTCAACTTTGCCATTGCCGACCTGAAGTTCCACACAGTCCAGCCCCTGCTTCACATACATCGCCACCCCACCACCTCGCCTACCCTGCCTGTCCCTCCTGAAGAGCCTGTAACCATCTATCGTAACACCCCAGTCACAGGACTCATCCCACCAGGTTTCGCTTATGCCGATGATGTCGTAGTTGCGGGACTGGGCCAGGACTTCTAGCTCATCCATTTTATTCCTCATACTGCGTGCGTTCATGTAGAAGCACTTCAGGTGCATCTCCTTACACTCAGCACCTTCTGGATCTGACTGAAGGACCTCACTGGCACACAGCCCCTCTGATTCTAGCGTACCATCCCTTAGGTCTTCACCGGCGTGCCTGGTTTTAGCCCCTTCCCCCTTCGACTCTAGTTTAAAGCCCTGTCTATCAGCCCTGCCAACTCCTGACCAAAGATCCTTACCCCTCTCCGAGAGAGGCGCATCCCATTCGGTGCCATCAGGCCCGGTGTAGCATAGACCTTCCCGTGATCAAAGAACCCAAAGTTCTGCCGGTCACACCAGTCTCGAAGCCACGAGTTTATGTGAACAGCACGCCTTTCAGCTTCGATCCCCCCTATCGGAAGGACAGAGGCAAACACAACCTGCGCCCCTGATCCTCTAAGCAGTCGCCCCAAATCCCTAAAGTCTCTTTTGATCGCCTTCGGACTTCTCGTTGCTACTTCATCGCTACCAGCCTGAAAGACCAGTAGCGGGTAGTAGTCAGTGGGCCGTACCAGGCACTTGACTTTCTTGGCAAAGTCTCTCACCCGAGCCCCAGGGAGGCAACAGACTTCTCTGCGGGTTGGGTCCGGTCAGCATATCGGTCCCTCTGTCCCTTTCAGAAGGGAGCCCCCCATAACAATAGCCCTTCTTTCTTTTTTGAAGGATGATGTGGCAATGCGATGTGTAGGTCGCCTTGTCTTAGGCGCCCCCTCCAACTGGGACGGGTTTTTATCTACTTTGTCATTCAGATTGTCTTGTTCTAGTCCTTCATATCGATTATTTAAGGGTAGATGAGAAGGTGAGGTGGGCAGAGAGAGGGCTCGCCTACCACCCCGAATAGGCACCTGCCTCCATTCCCCCCCTTGATCTAGGTCTCCTCCCATTGCCTGGCAGGAGGAGAGAACCTCCGTCTTCTGCATAACAGGAGACGCCTGTGCTGTGGCAGGCTCGTGAGCCTGCCTCAGAGAGGGTAGAGTGCACCTCCACCAGTCAATTTCCCTCTCTTATTCCCTGATGCTCCTGAGCCTGTTCACCTCCTCCCGGAGCTCCGCTACCTGGCTGAGCAGTTCTTCAACCTGGGCACACCTCCCACAGGCATACCCACCACTGCTGTCGGAGACCGACAGAAGGCTGGGGCACACTCTGCAGCCCAGGACCTGGACGGCTGCGTGTTTCCCCGAGCCCTCCGTCTGAGTAGCCACACTGGTGACTGTGGCTAGAGATGCCGCACGAGATGCGGAGGCCACGGTTTTCTGCCTGGTCGATACCATGGTCAGGTTCTGCGCAAGCAGGTTACAAGCACCGAAGGGAGAGGCAGCTGCAACAGAGCGATGATGGGCCCCCCCGCTTGCCCTGCCCACGCGAACTGCTGCGCAAACTGCCGTGCCTCGCCCTTCGACGTGCCACGCCCTGTTTGCCCGTCCTGTTCGCCGCGCTCCCTAGGGGCAACTTTTAAACAGCCTGGGACGGGGCGCTGCTGGCTCCGCCCGCGCCTCATCAGCCTCCCTCGCGAGGACTGCCGGACAAAAAGCCCTGTCCGCCTCGGTCCCCTGCTCCGCTGCAGAACACGTCTGCCCCGGAGCCGATCGCCTCAGCAATTTCACTGGGGAAAGCAATTTCCCCAAAATAAAACTTGTGAATGTACTGATTACCATTGAATGTGGTTTTTCCCCTCTTCTGCATAAAAAGCCAACCTTACTTTCCCTGTGGAAATTTCACCTAGTGTATGTATATATGCTGGTAATAGCAGCAGTCCGTGAACTCGCTAGAGAATATTCTCATGCAATTGCAATATTGACTAATATGTAAAGATAAAGACTGACCAGCAAATATTTGTTCTTTAATGAGTTTTCTTCTAAACCATCAGGTAGAAATTGTAAAAGTTAGAAATTGTGTAGCAGGAGTTAAGCTATCAATTTAACACACATTAATGCAAATACTGTACAAGAATTCATATAGCTAATTGTATTTGCATATCTGATAAACACTAGAAATACCTTCTCAGGAAGACAATTCTGCAACTAAACTCTTATGCATATTATTTCTGTCCTGAAACTTTGAAAACCATGAAATATGCACTGCTCCCATAGCCACCCACCACAACACTGATTCTGAATACTGTTTGATTTCACTGAAATCATAGAACAAGCATTGTTATTAAAACAACCTTTTACCTGGTTTACAAACTTCTGAGCTCTAACACACACATCCCGTAATGGAAAACATGGTCTTCTTCCTTGTAAACTCTCATTTCCTTAGTGAAATGGTAGTATACTATTTTCACTATCATTTCCGAAATCTGAATACTCATACAATAAATGTTTGTTTATGTCTCCTCAAGTCCTGATTGACTAAAGTTTTGATGACTCACTGTCTCAGTGTAGAGAACAAGAACTTGGTGCAGCGAGATGCTGCCTTGCCAGGACAATGTGCACCATTGCTCTCTCCCAGCTCAAACGAGAAGTTGTACATCCGCAGTGCAGTTTCATCGTCATAGAGTTACTTCTCCAAACAACAGTGAACTCAGAGCTTGAAGCAATGATTTAAGACCCCTTTTCTTTTATTGATCTTGAACCCCTTCCTTTATTTTATTATCTTATCTTATCTTATCTTATCTTATCTTATCTTATCTTATCTTATTCTATTCTATTTTTTTTTTTTTAATTTTGACTCTGTGTTTGGTGATTTCCTTTTTATCCCTGAAGGACAAATCACTGATGGGCAGGATGGAGTAGCAGGAGAAGAACTTGGAAGATGTCTTTCAGTTACTGTAGGGAAAATGACTGGCCTAGTGCTACTGCTGTCCTGAGGAGTTTTTTGAAAAAAAATAATTTAATATGCAGACTGTCAGGCTGGAGAATGTTAGATAATCTCTTCCTATGAAAACTTTTTTTGGAAATCGATATATAGCCATGATACGTTTTCTTTTTTCTGTCACTTAATTAAACTTTTCCAACTGATTCTAGTCATTTAAAAAATTGCATGTTTGTTTTGTTCTCCACATCTTCTCCCAGCCCATTTGTAATGTATTCTTTGTCAACCTTTTCTTTTTAAAATTTTTCAGCTGTGATGAAAATCTTTTAATTTTTTAGCAACATTACTAATATTTCCTCAGATTTTAACTTTTGGAGTTACTGCTGCCCTGTGTGAAAATATCCTTAGATGAGATACTATCACTTTGAGCTGTCTTTTGAGAGGCTGCTAGTGTTGGAAGGGAGGCATTTTATGGGATTAAGCAGAGAATCAATAGGATAAACATCTCTTTAGCTAGCATGTTTATTTTTATTTCCTGATCATATCTCTCTTTTTGAGAATTGCCTGTGGCAGTAAAAATGAAGCTCTAAGATTAATGTTCCAGCTGCCCTATAAACATTTTTCTAGGGTAAATTATAAAATAATAAGGAAATCACTGGTCTTAGAATCTCAAAGTAGCATCCATTTTAGGAACAGTGACTTTGGAACTCAACAGCAGAAAGTCTACATATGAAAAAGAAACAAATATAATATATTTGAAATTTAGATGGAGATTAGTCTTTGTGAGGTTTTGAATATAAACCATTCTGGATAAATCTGAGAAGCAGGATTATATTTAGTTAGCTGTTTTGGTAGGTGGGTGCCTTCCATTCAGCACAAGTCAAGAGTTGGGGAAATTTTCTTTGAGGCCTTTGGGAGTCACCTTGAGTAAGGAAGAAGTGAGAGGTAAATTGTCCTTTAACTCCGTCTGTAGGGATACATAAGTAAATATTGTATTAGGTTTTTTAACCAATATATTTATCAGCAGGTTTTCTCCACAACAGAAATTTAATCCACAGGAAACAGTGTCTTCCTTTATCTGTATCAATGAATCCTTAAGTGTTTTCCTAAAATGTTATTCTAGACTATTGGGCCTGATTTACTGACCATGGGAACTGTTCCAGTATTTCAGAATAACTGCAGAATAGCTGAAGAATAATAATGTAAATGTCAGCTTCTCTACATAGCCAAGACTGTATGACTTTCACAGAAATACTGAAGCAGCTATTTACATTATTTTTCTTTACACGTGCTGGCTTCTATGCTTTCTCGAAATACTGGAACTATTTCTTTCATCCATAAATGTTTAGTCCTGATTGGTCTCTAAAATAAGAGAGAAAACCCGCTAGGATGTGACTGCCTTTTTAATGTTTCTGTAACTTCTGTTGAAGGTCGTAAAGATTAGTGCCTGGGGGTTTAAACTTCTTTGAAGTTCTCCCTTATATGTGGTCTGAAAATCAGATTAAACCTATGTGAAAGTATCAATATTTCTCATAAATTATATTAAATAATAACATTTACATGTTTATTTTACGGGTTTTTGTATAACATTACATGAAAAAGAAATGTTAGTAGAAGAAGATATTGTGGAAAGCAGTTAACATAGATAAAGACACAAAGTCTGAGCTCTCCACATATGAAAACAATATGTAAGTAGAATGCTAAGTCCAGAACTTGGGCTCATTCTTTGGTCTAGATGAGTACTTTTCATGCTGAGCAATTCTGTTTTAATAGCCCCCCAAACCCTATCAGTGTATGTGTATCTTATCCAGACATCATAATGTGTGTTCCAAAGAATGTAAGATTATAATTATTGTAAAACTTATGGGATGTAATTTATGGGGAGAAACATAAATCTTGAAAATCAGGCCTCAATTTAGTACGCTATGTTGAAATTATTCACCTTAAGGGGGTGTGTAGATCCCAAACACAGGGGAATGATGTAATTTTTCATTTTTATGAAGTCAGAAAGATTCTGAAGCTAAAGCTAAGCAGGGAGAAATAGACTTGAGAGTTACTACAAAAGCTACTAATTTCTTAATGCATGGCAGAGAATCATAGTACTCTGTTTTATTTCAACGATTTTCTTAGTGGCCTTCTCAAAATTCCTTATGAAGCAAAGTGTGTGTGTGTGTCTCAGGGTTTTTATGGTTCAACTTTTTTTTACTATGTGCAGAATATATACTTTTTCGTTTGTCAAGCCATTGAGTCCTTTTCTTGCCTACAACTGCTTAGCATTAGAGAAGACAAACAATTCCAAACAAACAATTTATTGGCTTGCTTTACTTGCCCTGTACATAAAAATGTATTGCATTGTTTATATTTATTCAGTAAAAAATTCTGTATGAGCCAGACTGAGCCAGTGGGTTACTTACAAATTCAGTGTGTTCATTATGTATGATCTTATGCTTGAGCTGTTGTAATGGGTCACCTGAGTCACACTGTTCTGGTTTTATTGTTTCATTTCCATGATTGGATGCCATAAACTGTATATGTTGCTCTTCCAAGAATGAATTGTGTTAGGGGACTCGTTCTATTATCCATACTCAGTAAAATCTGCTACTCCAAAAGCACTAGGAGGCAGTTGTACCTGTGCCAGGGACTCCACGAAGGAGTCAAGATGCATTAAATTAGGTAGAGAAATGCCCAAGTAACTGATCAGATTTTAGCCTAAATTTGGTTCGCATGCTTTAGCTAAAACACCACTGAGAGCTGGTCCAGCAAGGAATGATTTGAAAGTAATCAGATCCACATCCGTAAACCTCATCATGTCAAACTATCACAAAGGGTGTCAAAATTGGCCATTTTATGATTATATCCTGCATAAAGGACACTGGACAGCAACACTGCTGCAGCCAGAACCAGCCTTGCTCCCAAGAGTCAACAGGACTTGCACACATTTTCAATGTGGAGGCTTAGTGATCACTATATATAAACATGGCTGTTGTTTGAATTTGGCTATTGCAAGTGCTTCCCTATATGATGAAAATAATGCATTGCTCTTGTTTTCTTTTTGTCCCAAATTGTGTCCTTGGTATCATTTGTAAATATCTCATGAGTCAGAATGAACACTAGGTTGAACTGAAAGTTTTTTAAAGTTACAGATTCCATTTTGGAAATGTTAGTCCAGTTCATTATGTGTGTGTGTATATATATATATATACATATACGAATATATAAATGTATATATAGAGAGAGAGAAAACTAGAAAATGTTGCACTTTATACTATATACTGTATCTGAATAACTCAGGGGAATATTAAGATTTAAATTCTTCATTTTTTTCCCAATGGGGAAAAGTCAGAAAACTCCTAGATATAAAAAATATAATGAAAAAAAAAATTAATTTCTTAAGGAAAAAAAAACCAACAACATTTTTCTATATATGTGTAGTGGGTTTACGTGGCAAGGTTTTGGTAGCAGGGGGCCATAGGGATGGTTTCTGTGAGAAAGATCTAGAAGCTGCTCCATGTTTGGGAAGGGCCCCATTGTTTTGCAGAGCTGAGCCAATAAGCGATGTTGTTTTGCGCCTCTGTGAGAGCATATTTAAGACAGGGAAAAAAACGCTGCACCAGACAGCAGCCAGGAGAGGGAAGGGAGTGAGAAACAGTCTTGCAGGTGCCAAGGTCAGTGTAGAAGGAGGGGGAGAGGTGCTCCAGGCGCCGGAGCAGAAGTCCCCTGCAGCCTGTGGTGAGGACCATGGTGAAGCAGGATGTCCCCCTGCAGCCCATGGAGTGCCACGGTGGAGCAGGTGGCCCTGCACTGATGGAGGCTGCCGCCTGTGGAAGACCCCTGCCGGAGCAGATTCCGGGCCGGAGCTGTAGCCCGTGGAGAGGAGCCCACGCGGGAGCAGGTGACCTGGCAGGAGCTGCTGCCCGTGGGGGAGCGAGGTTGGAGCAGTTTTCTCCCGAGGGATGGACCCCGTGGTACGGACCCATATCTGGAGCAGTTCTGGAAGAGCTGCTGCCTGTGGGAAGCACACGCCGGATCAGTTCATCAAGGACTGCATCCCGTGGGTGGGACCCCACAGCACAGGGGACGAGAGGGGACCGAGAAGGAGCGGCAGAGAAGAAGTGCTGTAGACTGACCATAACCCCCATTCCCCCGTTCCCCTGCGCCGCTTGGGGGGAGGAGGTGGAAGAGGGTGGATGGGGGGGGCGGTGCTTTTGCTTTCTTTCCTTTGTTTCTCACTTCTCTAGCTTGTTAGTAATGAGCAGTAAATCTTACTATCTTCTTATGCTGTCTGTTTTGCCCGTTACAATAATTATTGCGTGATTGTCTCGTCCTTATCTCAACCCTTGAGCCCTTTTCACATATTTTCTCCCCATTCCTCTTTGAGGAGGGGGAGTGAGAGAGCGGCTGTGGTGGAGCTTGGCTGCCCACTTGAGCGGAACCACGACACTAGCCTAGGAAAATATACCTTAACATAGAAAAGGTAATACCTACAAGTAAATTATGTTACTTTGGTGAAAAGGAGTTGTGATTTCTTTGTGCGTCTCTCATGTACATGAGAAGCCAGTCTTCATGACAAAAGTTTTGGAATTGCTGTCCTGGAATCCATTATTGTTATTATTGTTATTATTGTTATTATTGTTATCATTAAATAATTATTAAACCGCTCTCTCACTCCCCCTCCTTTAGATGAGGAGGGGGAGAAGTAAAGCAAAGAACAACTCACGGGTTGAGATAAGGATAATTTAATTAAAGGGAAATAATTATAATAATTAAATAAAGACTACCATGAACTAAACAATTTAACTAAGAGGAAGTAAAAGGGAAAGGGGAAAAAGGGAGGAAAACAAACAAACAAAATAAATGAAAGCTATATGGAAGTGCAGAGGAAAGAAATTACTCTCTACTTCCCACAAATGAGCGATGATTGACCACGTCCTTGAAGCAAGGCCTCAATGCACGCAGCCGGTGTTCGAGAGGAGGACCGACATCTTCTCAACGAGAGCCCACTCCTCCCCTCTTCTTCCTGTTTCCACCTTTTATTGCTGAGTGTGACACCACATGGTATGGAATATCCCTTTGATTGGTTTAGGTCAGCTGCCCTAGTGATGTTTCTCTCCTCACTTTTTGCCCACCCCCTAGGAGGGTTAGAGAAAGGCCCAATGCTGTGCCACTGCTGCTCAGCAGTAGACACAACACTGGTGTGATAACACTGCTGTTCCAGCTACAAGTACAGAGTACGGCACTGTATGGGCTGCTGCCGGGAAAGTTAACATTCCAGCCAGACCCAGTACAATTAATTATATTAATATTGAATAATAATAATAACAACAACAACAACAACAACAACAACAACATCATCATCATCATTATAAAACATGAGATATGATAAAGAAACTATAAATTTATCAGTTCTAAGGAGGTAAATACTTCAGGTGATTTTGTGATACAACATTATGTTGGATGTTTAATGTATTAATGTTGATTAATGTTAATGTTTTAATGTATAATATACAGCCTTCCATAATAGAATGAAAAAAGTGGAAGCTCACCTTGTCTGTCTTTTACCTCTTTACTGTCAGAAAAGAGAAGAAAATTTAAGAGTTCACACTGTAGTGCCAATGTATTTTAAAATGTTGCAAAGATTACACAAACAAAAAGTAAAAATATAAAAGCTTTAAAAAATGTATAAAGGTGTTCCTTCCTCATAGAATATAACCTCTTCAGAAATATTATAAAGGTAATTTAATTAACCTAGGAGACTAAGGTATTACAAAGAAAATAACCCGTTTAAGGTGATGATTTGCAGCAGTGTGTTGCTCTAAAGTATCCGAGGGTCTGTTTCCTGCAATTGGCTTCACTTTTATGCAAAAAAACTATATCCAAGAACAACTACTTAGATACAGTGTTGAGAAGAAATAAATGGAATTAAAAACACTCCTATTTGAAAATACAGCTATACTTCACTGGTTTTCTACTGATACCTAATTATTTTCTTCTGGTGGAGGAGGAGTAGATAAAGTTTCACCTTATTTTTGTATTGAAAGTACTGTGCAGTTTCTGTGAAGCTCTGAAAAAAAATAATTTTCTGATTTCTGATGAAAGGTCAAAGTTCCTTTAACTACTCATAGTACTGTAACTTATCGGTAAACAGTATTTTCAAAAGTATATAAAAATAAGTATTCCCATGGCATACTGGTGGATTAGGAGACAGAATAGTTCTGCTACAAGTAAAGTATTAAGAAATTATCTGGACAACCAAAATAGGAAAATGCTTGCAATTTTGACAGTAAAGCTTTGAACTAAAATTGAAATGCTCTTCTTTCACATCTATAGACACCAGGCCCTGAAATGAGGTAGGGCAAACTCCACCAAAGCAGACTCTTTACTAAAATGTCCCCCTTTCACAAAAGCTATTGCAGATGATGTTTGCTGTTTTGAAAATACCTTGCTGGTCTTGTATGGCATACTACAATCCTGAAATAAATGCCGTTGGCAGGGTCATCAGGAGGATTTCTCTAGTTCTGTATCCTTTTCCGAGCAGGGCCAACACAAAAGCTAGTGCAGGTTGCTCAGGAACTTTTCTCCTGTAGCTGTGAAGACCTTCAGGGACTGAGATCCCATAGCCTCTCGGGACAGACTGTGCCAGTGCTGAACCATCCTCATGGTGAAAATCCTCCTTTTCATTGCTGCAGCTTGTTCATTTGATCTTATTTGCTCAGAAGACTCTGGATGCCTATCAGGATGTTAAAGAGCACATTTTGCACCTCTTCCTTGTCCCTAGACTTCTCCTTTTCAGTCTCCACAAATGTAAATCTCTTCGGATATCTTTGTACTTTGTGTGCTACCCAGTGAGGATTTTTGTTGATCCTCTGCTGAACTCTCTCCAGTTTATCATGTACAAGACAGACAGCTTAAGGTACAGCTTCACAAGTGCCAAACAGACTGAGCTCTGTATTACAAATCCTAGGCAGTTCTGTTAAATTTCATCAAGAGTCAAGTCGGCTTTTTGACAATACCCCCCAAAAGAATGTAAACTAATAAACATTCTGTTAAAGCATTATCTGCTAACAAGTATCTGAGTTTATTAATAGAAAGGAATTATCCTTCAAGTTTTTATCACCAACTAAATCAATCTTTTGAATTTTGTTTTCTACTTAGCTACTTTTATTGATTTAATCATTATAGAATTCAGGCACTTCAACTTTTTGTCTCTTTGGAAAGGCAATTACAAAGAATATAATCTGCATAGGTTTAGAGACTATTTATAAATAAACACATCAGATTAAAAATGTGGGGGAAAAAAGGCAATTTGGTTAATGATAAAGATAAGCAATAGAATGAGCAGAGAAAAATTATAAATGATCTTCAAAGTTTTGTTTTGTTTATTTTTTAATCACCTTGACATTTTGGCCAGTAAGCTATATATAAAACAAATATACAGGAATTTTCACCATCTCTGTGGAGAAAGAGGGATAAGTTAGATTACCAGAAGACAGAAATAACTTTGAAAAGCTTTTGAGGAAGGAAATAATATTAAAAACAAACAAACAAACAAAAACACATAAAAATAATTTTAATAGCAGGGAATTTCTAGTTTTGCTAGCAAGAACACAAATCTAAGACTATGATCTTCTCTGTAAGAAATGCAGTGACAAAGCAGGTATAAACTGATGCAGCTCTTTTCTGACGCTTCATAGGCTAGTTCCATAGGCTAGCATTCATTGGACAACTACAAAAATCTTTAAATAAACTAATAAAGAAAATTTATTCTAAAAATAATTGAGTTATAAAAAAGGGGGTAGAAAACACATGCTGGATGTAAAAAAAATAATTACATTTTCAATATGTTTCAGGTTTTCCTGAATGAGGGATGAACAGACATAAAAAGAAATAAGCAGTATTCCACGGCAAATGTGTTCTATTAAATGCTAGGATGGAATCCATGATTGTGGCAGCCACGTATTGTGGAAGGCTGGGGAATTGTATTTGCAATTCTAAATGAACAAAATGCTTATAAAGCAATGCAAAAGCATCTTCTTTGCATCATGGCTGAGGTCAACTGCATGAAGTTCAACAAGGCCAAGTGCCGGGTCCTGCACCTGGGGCGCAATAACCCCAAGCAGAGCTACAGGCTGGGAGAGGAATGGTTGGAGAGCTGCCAGGCAGAGAAGGACCTGGGAGTGATGGTGGATAGTCGGCTGAATATGAGCCAGCAGTGTGCTCAGGTGGCCAAGAAGGCCAACAGCATCCTGGCTTGTATCAGGAACAGTGTGACCAGCAGGGCTAGGGAGGTGATCGTCCCCCTGTACTCAGCTCTGGTGAGGCCGCACCTCGAGTACTGTGTTCAGTTTTGGGCCCCTCGCTACAAGAAGGACATGGAGGTGCTTGAGCGGGTGCAGAGAAGGGCGACGAAGCTGGTGAGGGGCCTGGAGAACAAGTCCTACGAGGAGCGGCTGAGGGAGCTGGGCTTGTTCAGCCTGGAGAAGAGGAGGCTCAGGGGCGACCTTATCGCTCTCTATGGGTACCTCAAGGGAGGCTGTAGCGAGGTGGGGGTTGGTCTGTTCTCCCACGTGCCTGGTGACAGGACGAGGGGGAATGGGCTTAAGTTGAGCCAGGGGAGTTTTAGGTTAGATGTTAGGAAGAACTTCTTCACTGAAAGGGTTGTGAGGCATTGGAACAGGCTGCCCAGGGAAGTGGTGGAGTCACCATCCCTGGAAGTCTTCAAAAGACGTTTAGATGTAGAGCTTAGGGAAATGGTTTAGTGGGGACTGTTAGCGTTAGGTCAGAGGTTGGACTTGATGATCTTGAGGTCTCTTCCAACCTAGAAATTCTGTGATTCTGTGATTCTGTGATGTTAGGAAGTGTGAAGTGAAATGAGGACAAAATAGCTATAATTTTAAAAAGAGTGAAATAAAATAAAAACTATATAAAGTATAAGAAATAACTTCTAGAGATTATATTAGATCATAAAAAAGTAACAAAGAAAGATAAAATATTCATGATATACACAGAGATAGGTGGACAGAAGTACGATGTTTTAGTGAGATTTCAAATTTTATTGGACTTATGTGGCAAGGTTTTGGCTGTGAGCAAGCTGCAGAGGTAGTCTTTGTGCGAAGTGTCCAAAAGCTGCCCTGTATTAGAGAAAAGCCAGTTCCAGATGTCTATAAAAGGGATCTACCACTGGCCAAATCTGAACCAATGAGCAAAACCGGTTGTGCCTCTGGGAGAACAGATTTAAGAAAGGGGGAAAGGGGAAAATAAAATAATAATAATAATAATAAAATAATAAAAAAAATTAAAAAAGTTGTGCAATTGCAGCTCTAGAGAGTAAGACAATGTGAGACGACCAAGTCTGCTGACACTAAGGTCAGTGAAGAACAAGGGAAAGAAGATGCTCCAGGTGTAGAAGTTTGCCTGTGGCCTGTGGAAAGGCCCCTGGTGGAGCAGGCTGTTCCCCTGCAGCCAATGGGTCCCACATGGAGCATGCTGCAGCCCATGGAGAAGCCCCCCGTGGAGCATGTGGATGTGGCCTGGAGGAGGCTGCGGCCCGTGGAGAGCCCCCACAGGAGCAGGCCCCGGGCCGAAGCTGCAGCCCGTGGAGAGGAGCCCACGCAAGAGTACTGCATGGTAGTACTGCTGCACAAACCTATGCACCCTCTAGGCACTAGCAGCATGGAGATGGGGACACCCTGCCCCAGGGTCTGACCCCAGCAGCTGCACACGCAGCCCATAGACACCCATGCACACAGAACAGAACAGAAGAGACAGCCCTCATCTATGAAATATTTCTGAACAATTTTATTCAGAAGCCCCGTCCTCGGGACTGAAGCTGCCATCTGTGGGGAGCTCCCTGGTACTGGCAGCCTCACGTTGCTCTCGGTCTCCTGTGATGCAGCTGAAGGAGAAAGTCCTGCGTAGAGCCCGAAGGGCTATCCTGAAGTGGTAGGGCAATCGCCAGCGAGCCGCAGTGTGCGGGAGGGCAGCGGTGCCTGTGGGGGTCAGAGAGATGTACGTGAGGGGCTGGGCAGGCACTGGGCATGGTCCTGCCTGCCCCCGCCACCAAGGCTTTCCCTTGGGGAGGGAACAGTTGGACACGGACCGACCCTGTGCGTGAAGTGCTGCCAGCCTCCGTGCTGTGGGCTGGGATGGCTCCATACTTTAGGACATACCTGGCCTTTTCTCTGGCACTGCTTGGATGTGTGAGGAACGCTGTGCACTGCTTCTGTGCTTGGAGGAAACCTGCATGGGGAGAGAAAAACACAGCCCTGTGGGCCACTGTTTGGCCATGCTCTGGGCCCCGATGCCCCAGGCCAGATGGATAAGTGATGAGGGGCCTCGAGGCCCACCGGCAGGGGTCTGTGGCTTCCATGACTGTGGGACGAGGAAGGTATACCTTGCTTACCTCTTGCAGAAGGCCCCCAGCCAGGGGAGAAGGTGCTGCTTCTTCTTCCTCACATGCTGATGGGGTGAGAGGTGCTGCCCTGGCCTCCAACACAGGGTCCGCAGCCAGGGGAGAGGCTGAAGATTTTCCATTTTCAGGCATGCAGGCAGGGGGGAGCTCCTCGGGCCCAGGAACTGCGGCCATAAGAGCAGCTGAAGGCCCAGCATCTGCCTCACCAGATGGGGCAGGAGACGTGCTGGGCAGGACGTCATCTGCTTCTGCCACAGCTTCTCTCCTGGGGCTCTCTTCCCACTCTTCCTGAATGTCCTGCAGAGTGGTCTTACTCGTTGTGGAGCAAAGGTAGGGAAGGCGCTGGCCCGCAGTCCTCACTGCCATCTCCTGCCTGCCCGATGCACTGGGTGCAGTGCTGTCAGCTGCGTCACCGTCGTCTGCTGCCCAGATCCTTTGCAATCTTGGAATCCTCACGCTGCTCGGCCAGGACACGTTCCACCAGGACAACCGGCGGCCTTCCCTCTCCCCGCTCGGAATGGTCTGCATTGCTGGCCGAAAGGAGGAGCACCCATAGATATCCCAATTGATCTTGACCCGGTCTTTCAATGTCGATGGTCTTTCCTGGCTGTTTGTGGTAGGGCTGGGCATAGCAGCAGGCAGGGGAGAGGCTGAAGATTTTCCATCTTTGGCCATGCAGGCAGGGGGGAGCTCCTCGAGCCCAGGAACTGCGGCCATAAGAGCAGCTGAAGGCCCAGCATCTGCCTCACCAGATGGGGCAGGAGACGTGCTGGGCAGGACGTCGTCTGCTTCTGCCACAGCTTCTCTCCTGGGGCTCTCTTCCCACTCTTCCTGAATGTCCTGCAGAGTGGTCTTACTCGTTGTGGAGCAAAGGTAGGGAAGGCGCTGGCCCGCAGTCCTCACTGCCACCTCCTGCCTGCCCAATGCACTGGGTGCAGTGCTGTCAGCTGAGTCACCGTCATCTGCTGCCCAGATCCTTTGCAATCTTGGAATCCTTACGCTGCTCGGCCAGGACACGTTCCACCAGGACAACCGGCGGCCTTCCCTCTCCCCGCTCGGAATGGTCTGCATTGCTGGCCGAAAGGAGGAGCACCCATAGATATCCCAATTGATCTTGACCCGGTCTTTCAATGTCGATGGTCTTTCCTGGCTGTTTGTGGGAGGGTCAGGAATAGCAGCAGGCAGGGGAGAAGGCGAATTAGCATCTCTGGGTGCTGATGCACCCATAGGATTCTTGTCCCCCTCACTGGCAGGACCTGCAACCTGTGCAGAATCTGCTGGCTCAGCATTGGTTGGCCCTGACATGGCAAGAGATGCACTCTGTGCGTGGCTGACTGCCTCTCTGGCAGAATCTCTGCCAGTGCTGTGGGGTGAGCCAGGCCCCTGCTGGTGGGCTGCGTCTGGGTCCCAGTGAAGGTTCGAGGTGGCTTCCTTCTGCTGCCTCCCTCTTGATGGGTCCTTGGTAGCAGTGTCACTTTGCTCCTCCTCCTGCATCAAGTCCCTCTGTTCTTCCCTTGATGGTCCTGCAGCAGTGCTCTCCAGCTCCTCCAGATGCTCTGGCTCACTGTCCAGGACTGCCTGATACTGTGCCATGTCCCCACGGTGTGGGGTCTTGTCCTGAGGGCAGCAGGCAATGCTATCTGCCTGCGCTGCTGGGCCCGGTGCTGCTGCCAGGGAACATGGCTTGGAGGTCCCAGCAGCAGCTCTTGTGTCCTCTCGAGCATGGCCATCTTTTCGTCTCTGTGTTGCTGGCATCTTTTCAGTCTTGGTGGCCGGCACCTGGGCTGTCCTTGCAGGTGTTGCCAGACTGCTGGGAGGGGCGTAGTGCCTTTGTACCCTCAGCTGCACCCTGGGTCTTTGGCTCCTGGCTGCAGCATGGCTCGGGGTTAGCCTGTTGTCTTGCTCGGGTCTGGCCTGCAGAGGCGCCAGAATGGATGCTGGGGCTTGCAGGGCTGTCCCCCAGCTCTCAGCAATTGCTGCCATTTGCTGTTTTCTCACGTGTCCTTGAGGAGGTGGGATGACCTCGGGGAGTCTGACAGCCTTGGTGCTCGTGATGCGGTCGCTGCATGGCACAGAAGAGGTGGAGCCTGCTGTTGGCAGAGCGGGCAGCTGGGGGATATTTGAAGCTCCCACTGAATGCCAAGGTGTAGCTCTCAGTGTCGCTGCCTGCCTTGGCGGAGGCAGCAAGGCTGGTAGAGGATCTCTCCGTTTACTAGTGGCACTGCTGCCGGGCAGTGCCTGCCTCAGCTTCGGCCTGTCTGTCTGCAAGGGAAGCCAAGGAGAAAGGTCATGTTACCGTAGTCATTTCCCACCTGCCCACCTCCAGCACCTGCCCACCTGCCCCCTCCAGCACGTGCCACCTCCTTGTCAGCAGCTCCCAGGGCTTGGGAAGGCATCTGGCCCCATCTCACTTGGGCTCCCTACCTGTGTGCTCTTGTTCCGAGAGGCCTGTGACCTCTGTGGGCAGGGGAGCAGTGGCAGCCTCACCCTGTGGATGGACAAGGACGGGGTCTGGCTGCACGGCGGTCCTGCCTCTGACGGTTTGGGTCGCACCTGTGGGGAGAAGGAGGTGTGGGATGGTGGTGGCTGCGCTGCCACCAGCATCCCTTGTGGTGCCTGGACTCCCAGCCCCACCTCAGTGCCCCATCCTTCGGACAGAGTGCTGCCCGACCCACGCGAGTTGCAGCCATTCCAGGCCTCAGCTCTGCCCCAGAGAAACCCCTGGGGCATGAGAACCTGGGCCTGGACTGCAGACACTCAGGGCCAGGCCTTGCCACCTGGCACTCTCTCTCCTGTGTCTGCCCTCTCCCTCCCTCCCTGTCCCGCACCTGGTGGTGCTTCTGCACGCTCGGCAGCCCTTTGTTGGGCTGGGAGCGGGCCTTCGCCTCTTGCTCCTTCGGCATCTCTTTGTCCTCTCACAGAGACAAAGAAACAGGCACCCAGGGCAGCTGCTGCCTCCTGACGGCGCTGCACTCCTGGGAGTGAGCACTACGGGGGCTCGGGCCATATAAGTCACACCGTCACCATGGGGACGCTCGCCGTGTCACAATGGTCTTGTGGCCTCATGCTGCCCCATGTCACAAAGCCTGAGTGCTTGCTGTGGAGCCTCCTTGCTCCCGGCAGCCTACCGTCAAGACACCAGCTCACAGCAAGGTGGGGGTCAGGAGACACCTCTGGGCTGCTCTAGTCCAGGCCCGCTCTGTCATCGTGGCAGCCCTGTGCCGGACATTTCCCCAGAGGCGCTGTCATCATCTCTCACAGGCTCACTCTTGCCTGCACTGGGGCTGTTGGAAGTGCCTGGAACTACACTGTGCCTGGCACGGGGCAGCCCTTTATCTCCTCTCACAGAGGCCACCCTGTGGCCTCCCTGTTGACGGGGGTCTGCCTCACTAGATGTGTCAGGAGACATCCTGAGTGGGAGGGATGTCTTCTGCTTCTGCCACGGTTTCTTTCTTGGGGCTATCTATCTTCCCACTCTTCCTGAACCTGCTGCAGAGTGGCCTTACTGGCTGTGGGGCAAAGGTAGGGAAGGTGCTGACCCACGGCCCTCACTGCTATCTCCCAGGTGCCTGATGCACTTTTCTGTGATTCTGTGAAAATGGTTAGTGGGAATCATTATCTAGTTAAGAAAAGGGAAATGCCTCTCATTCAGTCCGAGTTTCCTGATCAGCTTTTGGAGCACAGAATAACTAAAATTCTGTACCTGGATTTCTTCCCTTATAAACAAAAACAAAACAAAACAAAACAAAACAAAGAAACAAACAAACAAAAGAACAAAAGTAGAGGAATGGATTTAGTGAGGAATTTTACCTTGTAACATAGAATATAACAGTAATTAGCAGAGCAAGTAAGTCTCATAACTGAATCCTGAACTTCAGAAACTGTTTCCTGTCACACAGACATGTACACTAGGACACAGCTTTTAATGCGGAACTCAAACTTTTATAAGGAGCAACATCAATAATTTCCAATAAAATGGAAACAGCTATGTTGAGTTTATGTGGTAAGGGTTTAGTAGCAGGAGGGCTGCAGAGTTGTCTTCTGTGAGCGGAGCCGAGAAGCTGCGCCATGTCAGAACAGAGCCAGCTCCAGCTGGTTCCAAAGGTGGACCCGCTGCTGAACAGAGCTGAGCCAGTAGGCGATGCTGGGTGGGCCTGTGGGAGAACAGAGTCAAGAGAGGGGGGGGGAAAAAAAAGCTGTGCAACAGCAGCACAGCAGCCGTGAGAGATGAGTGAGAAATAACCCTGCAGCCACCAAGGTCAGTGCAGCAGGAGGGCAGGAGGTGCTCCAGGAACAGAGGAGAAGTTCCTTGCTACTAGCTGTAGTGGGTTTACGTGGCAAGGTTTTGGTAGCAGGGGGCCATAGGGATGGTTTCTGTGAGAAAGATCTAGAAGCTGCCCCATGTTTGGGAAGGGCCCCATTGTTTTGCAGAGCTGAGCCAATAAGCGATGTTGTTTTGCGCCTCTGTGAGAGCATATTTAAGACAGGGAAAAAAACGCTGCACCAGACAGCAGCCAGGAGAGGGAAGGGAGTGAGAAACAGTCTTGCAGGTGCCAAGGTCAGTGTAGAAGGAGGGGGAGAGGTGCTCCAGGCGCCGGAGCAGAAGTCCCCTGCGGCCTGTGGTGAGGACCATGGTGAAGCAGGATGTCCCCCTGCAGCCCATGGAGTGCCACGGTGGAGCAGGTGGCCCTGCACTGATGGAGGCTGCCGCCTGTGGAAGACCCCTGCCGGAGCAGATTCCGGGCCGGAGCTCCTGGAGAGGAGCCCACGCGGGAGCAGGTGACCTGGCAGGAGCTGCTGCCCGTAGGGGAGCCAGGTTGGAGCAGTTTTCTCCCGAGGGATGGACCCCGTGGTACGGACCCATATCTGGAGCAGTTCTGGAAGAGCTGCTGCCTGTGGGAAGCACACGCCGGATCAGTTCATCAAGGACTGCATCCCGTGGGTGGGACCCCACAGCACAGGGGACGAGAGGGGACCGAGAAGGAGCGGCAGAGAAGAAGTGCTGTAGACTGACCATAACCCCCATTCCCCCGTTCCCCTGCGCCGCTTGGGGGGAGGAGGTGGAAGAGGGTGGATGGGGGGGGCGGTGCTTTTGCTTTCTTTCCTTTGTTTCTCACTTCTCTAGCTTGTTAGTAATGAGCAATAAATCTTACTATCTTCTTATGCTGTGTCTGTTTTGCCCGTTACAATAATTATTGCGTGATTGTCTCGTCCTTATCTCAACCCTTGAGCCCTTTTCACATATTTTCTCCCCATTCTTCTTTGAGGAGGGGGAGTGAGAGAGCGGCTGTGGTGGAGCTCGGCTGCCCACTCGAGCGGAACCACGACAATATGAAGAAAAGATGTATACTTTACTTAAAATCCATCAAATACGGAGCCTACATTTTTATTCTTCATGTCAAATTTTATTATCTTTCTAAAGAATGAGCTATTCTATGTCCTCTTACGTTTATCACTGTCTGAACTTAGAGCAGGCAACTGCTCTTGGATTTTGTTGAGACATTGACAAAAATCTCATTCATTTCAAAAGTTAACAAAGAATTTTTCTTGATGCAGTAACTTGGATAATTAGAATTTAAAATGATTACTAATGCTTAATAAAAGGCAATGCTAAAATCCAAATCTGTGAGAGGACTATTGAAACAAAATGTAAATGTAAGAGATTTTCTACATATTTCTTTTAAATCAATATGTTGTCAAAACAAATATACCCATCCTTCTGTAAGCTGTATATAACAGTTTACAGGCTGAGTATCCTAATTCAAGAAAGAAGCCATGTATGCTTCCCTTAAAAAACTGTTTCCTTACATGACCTGGAGAAAATCTCCTTTAGCTTCTTCCTTTATAAACTGTGTTTTGTCTTAATAGGCTGGACCTGAATTCAAGAAAATTAATCCTGAATTTATATTTACCTACCAGCTTTCAGGTTTCATTCAAATTATTGAAAACCAGAGAAACATGCACTTATACTCCTTATATTGACTATTCTTTTCTGGCTGACACAAAATACTGAGTTGGATCAGATTTTGGAGAGAATCAATACAATATTTTTATGATAGCAGACAATCTTCCTCATCTGCCTCTGCAACATCATTTGTCAAAAGAACAAAAAGTCAGCGATCTTTGTTGTAAAGCAATTACAACAGAGGGTTACAAGAGTATCACAAGTTATTATTACTAGTTTTAAAAAGAAAAACATGTCTAGAATAAGAATAAAAATTAGTGACCTATGGAAAAATCTTAAACAACACTTCTATCCCTAATCAAGCTAAATCTTTCCTTATTAGTCTTCATACAACCAATTATTTTCTACTTAATCATGACTGTCTTTTTAAGCTTTCTTTTAAGCTTATTTTTCTAATGATGTAATCCCAAAGTATTTCCTCCAAATCCTATTTAATATTTAGTAATCTAATTTTTCCCCCACAGTCTGCATTCTTTGAAATTCTTTCTTAGCAATGGCTGCATCTTTGATATTTTTCTAACACACATCTGGTAACTAGAAGAAAGTTCTTAAGTGTTGTTATCATTTATGAAAAAGATCTATCACTTCATTGTCATGTGATCCATTACGTTTTATTCTTCATGAAATACAGCGGTAATATTCCTTGTGGATGATACAATGAAGGTTCTAGTTCATTTTCTTACTTTTATAAATCTGTGATAATATAGGATATACATCTCCTTTAGTCCTCCAAATTTTCTGTTTTAATAAAAGGTTTGTAATTGCACATCATTTTCCTTTGAAAATGATGTTTTTTTTCTAATTAAAAGTGAATCCTTAAAATGTTTTTGAAGAAGTCAATAGCACTGGTGTTGTTTTGTACAGTTGTATGAAATGGGACAATTAAAATGAGTTTTAATTAATGACATTACACCAACTTTATATATACATTATATTTATAATATACAGTGAGTGCTCGTTCTCAGAATGGATAAAGAAAAGTAAAATTGTAAATAGAGGTCTCGGTAAATTATGTAGTCAATCCAAAGACACTATAGAATAGAATATATCTGATGAATTAATTTTATTTCAGTTTTAAATAGATTTTATATATATAAAATGTAATAAATAGAAAACTTGCAGTGCTTTCTGAAGCCAAGCACTGAAAGATGGACTTTCCTGTTGCAGGAAGAACGGCCAAAAACACGACAGACACCAGTATGGTCAGATCATGCTCTATTGTATTACCTGAATAGCCTGATTTTTATAGTAAACTTAACAGAGGCGGACAGTGTCTCACACAAGATTATTGGTCAAAAGCATTCAGACAAACAACTGCCACCTGCAAAACAACCCCACCTGCAAGAAAACAACCCCCTTGTGATTAGCAGTCACATAGACCTTGTCCTTGAAGCCAGCTGCTGGCAACAATATTTCTCTAAATTCCTCAATTGGACGATGTGGGAACACTGTCATGGGAACTTCTCATAGTCATCCTGGTGGCTTGGTTTGCTCAGCTGCAGCAAGCCATGGGATCTTTTCTGTTTCAAAAGTCCTTCAACACTTTCCCAATAAAATATTTAAAATGTTATCAAATATGTGGAATTTATCCACATAGTTCAATTCTTGAGGTCTTGCATTATGAAATTGGGAGGTGAATGAATATCCTTCTGAGTTGATATATCAATTTTTACTAGGCGTAGTCTTTTTGTACTTTGTATATACTTCAGACAGATCATGCACATTTGGTTTTTCATGAGATTTGAAACATTAATGGAAGTTCTTTATCTGAACAACAAATGCAAGCTGAATTACAAGAGAGTGATGAAAAGATTAAATCCAATAAGATGTAATAAATCATATGCTGATTATGCACATATGAATATTTTTTCTCTGTCTTTATTCTATTTGAATAAAGACACTGACTAGTTAATGCATAGTTTGATATCTAATTTTTTATGTTGGGAAGTAGCTCTGAATCTTTGCCTTCAAAAAAGTGCTGCTGCAAAGGCAGAGGCAACACAGAACCAGTGAACAGACAGTCGAGGTATGCTCAGGCAGAGCAGGCACCATAATAGCATTATTTCATTCATTGGTACATCATATGATGCATTTTCTTTTTAGCATCTTTCATAAAATATTTATTTGCTGTAATGTTTCTCCAGAGAACAGTCTACTCTACAGTAAACTTCAAGAATAATCTCAAGCTTTTGTTTGAAAAAATGCTTTTTCATTTTTTCCCACTTCACACGTATTTTTTCCATGATGGCATTGTGACCTTTATGCTCTCAGTATTCTTCCTTATAAATGGTGTAAATGCAATCTATACTTACAGCAGGTACAGCTAGATGAATGGACATGTGGGAAAGAAAGTATCTTGTATCTACAGTGCACAAAGGCAGATAGATGTACTACGCTCAGTTTCATTAGCATAAGGAGAGTGCAGAATATCTTTCTGCCTTTTTTCTAGAACAGACTGCAGAAAATGTCTGGGAGACAAAACATGGGTGCAAATGTTACAATAACAAAGAAATTGGTACATGCATTCATGTCACGGAGACAGCCTCTATTTTTTATTAAAATTCAACTCAAGATATAGAAGTGGAATTCTGAACCCCAGCCTCTACTAACTAAAGCTTAGAAGGCCTGTAGTTTAGGAAACTACTCTCCATGTTTGAAAAGAGAAGTCATTAACTTCTCTCTGTTGTAAGTGAAAAGTGAGAATCACTTCCAGATTCAGATGGGCTTTTCCCCTTGGGAAGCCAGTTGTCTCCACTGGTGACAGAGAGTGTCTGAGATAACTTGGCTCTCAAATTAGCATGCATCCTAGCTAAATTTAGTTGTATTTCACTTTTGCTGTGCAAACTAAGTGGACAGAAAGCTGTTCAGACCAATAGCAGTGATTCAGTTTATATCTCACAACTTATTAAAGCATTATAGCATCCATTATAGCATGGATGCCTTATGACATTGCTGAACACAACTGTTTTGCTGTTGAGCTTTCAGAGCTCAGCCTGCAATCTCACTTAGTGCTGAAGGTCTCTAACAGATCCAGCACTGAATCAAATGGCTATTCAAGAATATGTAGGTCTGCAATGTTATCTTCCTTTATCATGCTTCTTGTTCCAATCAAAACAGCAAAAAAATCATAAATAAGAGAGAAACTGAGCCTGTAGGCATAAGGTATGAATGAATAAATGGTTGTGAATATGAATTTGGCAATTCTGTATCCTTTGGAAGGATCTGACTTTGCTAGAGCATCAAAGTTACATTGCAGAAAAAGCATGCTGAAAATATATTTATAGCATTGCTTTTTATGAGGTTTAATTTGTTAAAGAGGCAAGTGGTGAATGCTGAGTCATTTCTGAATAGGACAATGCTATTGGATCCAAAAGCTTGTATTTCACAAAGCTATGATATAGATTGGCTTGTTGGGCAGTCTTTACGCAGGAAAAGGCCATGGGGAAATTGATTGGAAGGCTGCAAGCAAACTGGAAAAGCTATGAAATATAAACAGTTCTTTGATGCTTGCCTGCTCTTTACCTGGGCTTAAAACTAGAGTCTATCTACCTGTTTCATTTGTATTAAACTCCTTCAAGCATTTCAAGAGTAATTAGACACAAAGAAGGTAAACTTAGCCTACATTGCCCTTATATATTGTAGTTGAAACTCACACACTATTCTATGATGATACATTTTTAAAGGCCTATAAAAATACATTTTTGAGTGCTTTTTTCTCTCTGAATTCATATAAATGCTTTATCAGCACTTTCTGGACGTGCATAAAACATTGACATGAAAGCATAGTAAGATACTTGCTTATGCTGGCCAAGAAGTACCTTTATACCACAAGGGATAAAAACAAACAAACCTACTTTTTTTTTGGTTGTTGCCAGAATTCATTTCTGTAAAGGGAATGTTGCTCTATCAGCCTGGATGCAATCTGAGGTACTGCTGGGCTGGGAATAGTAGAAAGGTGCAATCCTAATACGAATATCAAGTAAGTATCCATCATAGTTCTAGAGAACAGTTGTTATTCATTATAAATATACCAATAGATGGTTCAAGTTGAATAGTACTTTTTGTGCTTTACATATTTACATATTTATGTAAAGCATAAAAAGAGAAAAGCTGCTCTTACTGGAAATATTTCTCTGAATTATGGATGCTTATGCTGATTTTACAAGACCATTAAGAATAGAAAAACAAAATATTACTGTAAAGATTAATTTGACTTTGATTTTCTTTTTTTTTCCCCATAGATTTTGTTTCTGGATATGCTGGCTGAAATTTTTAATTCTAGATTTGCCCTAATTAAGTTGATAAAAAATAGATAAGTTGAAAAGATTCTGAGGTTTGTTTTCTTTTACTAATGTCCATATCACTGAATTTCAATAGCAATATTTTGGAAAGTACAGAGTTTACAAACAGCTGTATTTAAGACAAGAATAATTAGCAATGACAACATGATTGTCATAATAACTTAATACTTGTACAAAATAACCAATCACATGGACTTAATGAACAAATATAAGCTGGAATATTTACAGATACTTTATAAAAATGACTTAGCACTGGCAATTAATACAGGTCTATAGAAAACCTAGCAAGTTACACAAATTGCCCTGAGAGTACACTGGCTCTGATAAAAACTAATAATATAAGTTAATATGAAATTAGGTCTTCAACTGAATCAACTTGGCCCTTGAGTCAAATTATCTTTATGAACTTCAGTGGTATAACAGATACAAAGTATTTTTACTGTTATTAAAATTATTTTGTGTTAATTACTTTTTGCATTATGGTTAGATCTTGCTTGCATTTTTTTTCCCTAACATTGCCAAAAAAAAAAAAAAAAAAAAAAAGTTGAAAAGAGAGAACACTGATTTAAGAAGCCAGGCAGAGTAAATTCCACAAAGTACATGAACAGACTAACATTTCTTTAGGTGATCATGTCTAATTTTGCTTTTCATATTTGTCCACATGACATTCAAAGTGTTCTTCAATTTAAAAATTCCCAAAGAACTGTAAAAAGCTACAAATGAAAAACAACTGAATATTTTAAATTCTTGGGTGAATAGTATTATATAATTGCAAAGTATTCATTTATTAGTTATCATTTTGCCTTCTCCACAAAGAAGAAGAATGCCAAACCTGAAGAAGATCATATGGTCTCAATGTTTGGCCTTCTGGCATAATAACAACTTCATTCTTTATGGCCTGACCTCTGAAAAATAATGCATCTTTAAATAAAACCTGTATTTAACCTTTTATATCTTGGTTAGAAACACTTCCCTTTTGCATATTTTATTCTTTCATGACTGCATGGATTTGATTTTCTCTTGTTAAGCTTTGGGGACTGGAATTATACAGGACTTCTTTGTTATTGCATTTCTTTGCACTTGTGAAAATATATTGAGAGTTTAGAACTGTGCATCCTATGGGACAGAACTTACCAAAGAGCAGCAAGTTAGAAAATGTCTGCTAGTCCCTGAGGATCTTTTTCTATTACCTACCTCTAAATGAATGACTAACATAATGGATTAGTCTTTTCACCCTTGATACATGACTAGAAGATTTTATGAACTAGCAGGAACATATTTTGATTTCACTGGTGTCCTTCCCCAGCACTATTGCTGAATTTCCAAATGTTTGTGGTACTCAACAGAATCCAGATGAATTCTCCAAATTGTTAGAGGCTAACGCTGTTCTGATTCGCTTTTTGCTTGACCTCCATATGTCCCCTTCATAATTCTACCTTTTCCCAGCATCAAGTCAGCAACAAGATCAAAAATGCATCTAGTCAGATAGCAAAGGTGTTCTCAGCTCAAAAGTTTATGTCAAAAGTTTATGGATTAAAAAAAAATAATAAATTACTAACTAGTAACTGTTTCTGCTCCTTTTCTGAGAGTACAAACTGATGATGGTATTAGTTACTCCGCCTTATTTCTTATTTCTTATTTCTCAGAGCTGAGTAAAAGACCTGGTTTATAATGAAGTCATCACAATCCTTTTTGTCATTCTGGTGTGGCACTGGCAGGAGTCAAATATACTGCTATAAACAAATCTCTTCAAAACCAAGAATCTGCTTCTCCAGTAGCTGGATAAGAACCACTGACCATGAAGTTTGCTGTTCTTTCCATTGTTTAGGTATACAGTTGTTTAATAGAAAACTAAATTATGTACATGAGAAAATTGCTTAATGCAAAAACACATCTGCTCATATAAGAAAATAAATGCCATAGGGTCTTCTGGTAAGGAACAGTTTCCATGATAATTGCTTACTTCTTAATTAATTGTTATGTACGCTATAACAATACCCATTAAAAGCCACAGCATATGCTGCAGAACAGTCTTTCACAGCCTCTGGCTGAAATCTGAGGGGAAATAAGTCAGAGGTTAGCCAAAAATTGTGTTGTAGTCACTGAACAAACTCTGCAATTAGAGGTTCAGATGTTGACTTAAAAAAGACAAGAAACAGGTGATTTGACATTCAGACTGTACAATAGAAACAAAAGCAGAAGCCATCTTTAGAAAGAAGACAAATCATAGACCAATAGTTGCAGGGGAACATCACTGTACTCTGTGTTATAGCTCAGCAGAGATAAGCAAACTGTGGACTAAATAAATTGCAGCTGCTGTAAGTTATGCTTCACAAAGAGGGAACAAAGAAAAGATCAAAAGGCATGGGAGTCTGCAAGATTAAAACAACTGAAATTGTTCTCTTTGTTCTCATGGTATCAGTTTTGCTTCATGCAGCACGGAGCCAAGATCTGGACAGTGCTTTCTGGAGAGAGTGTCGCTTTTGAGACAGTGCTCTCATTATCAAATGAGGATTTCATTTCTTAAAACGACTACAAAACTAACAGAAGCCTTGTGTGTACACATGCATACATATATTGTATGTACAAATGAAATAACGTATGCTAGCAAAAAACAAATGTTAGTTTAAAACAGAGAGACAGACAGCATTAAAGAAATGGTTTGGGTGAGGCTTTTTTTTTTCTTTTTCTTTTTTTCTGTATATGTGTAGAATCTCTCCCTCCCCCTTGGAAAGTATTGCTGACAACAGGAAATTTCTTTTTCTTTAAGAAAAACAGGACATGAGAATAACAGAAATCTTTTAGTCCTGGTTATTTTAAGATAACTAAAATTTAATTAATAAAATTTATATTTCATCATATTTTATATTTTTATATTTATTTATACACAAATATATATATTTATGTATATATTTATATTTATTATATTTTATATTAATAAAATATAATCAGATTATTTTAAGGTAATTTAAATGTAATTCTTGTTTAATCATCACACATTTTAGTGCAATCTGACAATTATTATGGTAGTGGAACCGCCAGTGTAACAGAATAGCTATGTAACTGAATCTCCTTGCTACCTGAGCACCTACTTATGACTTCTAAACTCATAACTCTGAAGAGAACAGGCACGTACAGCTGTCACACAGCAGTTCTATTGAACAGCATAACTGACTTCCATAACAGCAAATGTTGAGTTGGAAATTGTTAGCTTTTAGTTCAAAACTTTTAGATATGGTAGACTGGAATTTGCTGGTTGAGTGCCTGGGTCTTGAAGAAGCAGGGTTTCCACAGGGTGAGCACTTCATGAAAATCTCGTGTTGTCAAGAACCTGTTATGTTTATGTGTATTGTCATTAGAAAAAAAATATAAAAATCTTCTTGTATATATCCTAGCACCAGACAATCCTGGTACTAAGAATCCTGTCAGGAAATCTACATCCAATTTTAGTAGGAAAACATTACAGAAAACAGAAAGTAAAGCAAAAATATTTCTGCAAGTCACTATGCCTCATTTCAGTCTGTTTTCTATAGATTCATAGAAGAGATGCCAGTAGATGAGTTTGTGCTTGAAGACTGGAACTTGAATGTAGTAAAACTCTCGGACCTGTATGAGTATGACACATTTTCAGTACAAGGTCAAAAAGTGTCATTCCACTCAAGTCTGCAGATATGAAAAAATGGATTAATATAGACCAGTAAAGAGAAGCACCTACTTTTATTATCAACATTATTTTAAAAACTTCACTGTGATCAATTAGAAGTGTAATAGATCAACATTATCTGAAAATCATCTACTGAGATGATGATAGAGGCTATTATATTAGAAGAACTTAAGCATCTGAAAGTGCAGACAGGCATTCACTGCGATTTTCAGATGTGCTCCTGTAGCATTTATCTGTATGTTTAAATGCCCAATACTCTTAAAAATCTGGCCTTTCATATGTAACTTCAGGGACAGCAAATCTCTCAGAAAAAAAATGCTGCTTTCTTAAAAAAAAAAAAAAAAAAAAAAAAAAAGGAAGAGCCAGCCTGGTCATTTCTACTTTCACTATCCTGTAGTTCTCTTTTTAACTTGTGTTGTCTTCAGTTAGGAATTGTTTTGATTACATGAAAGATAACAGGTTGCTGTACTCACAAGGTTTGAACATGGTGTTCCTTGGCACACAATCATGTGACTGTAGACACAGATATCATTATATTATATTATATTATATTATATTATATTATATTATATTATATTATATTATTAATATTATATTATTATAATATATTATTCAGTATTAAAGGCAGAGGGGAAAGATTTTTCTCCAGACAAAGATACTCAGCTTCAGGAAATAAGGCATTTATTTAAGGGTCTTCTGATTCTCGTACTAGTTACTACAGACCATGTTTGATTGAAGTGATACAGGCAGCCAGCTGCAGTGTGTCTTGACAAAATAATGGGATCATTAAGCTACTTCAGAGCCTTGTCCCATCAGACCATTACAACCACTGAAGTGGATCAAGTGGTTACATAAGACATTAGAATTAATGGAGTGATTTTATTTGTACTCGAGCAAATCCACCATTGCCTTCCCTTTGACTGACTGGGTAAATATCTGGGTAACCTTAAAGGATAAGCCATTTTCAGGTACGTCTATCTTTTCCTCATATTTTAAAAGCCAGGTCAATTTTTGTTTCTTATGCTTAATTCTGTCTTTTTAGCAAAGAGGAAGATAGCTGTTTATAAATTTAAAAAACAACTTTAAGTTCTGGTGAGTGGGAAGACACTTGCAGAGGCAGCCTGAGAGAATCGTATTTTCATTTTCCAGAAATAGGCATGGGGCTGGCACTCAAGACAGAATTCTGTGCATTTTTGAAACAAGTAGCAAATTGGACCTTAGGAGAATGATAAGCAAGTGGCTGCAGGACACCCACTCTACATCCAGAATGAAATGGAAAGGAAGACCAATGCTATTCTTTTTTATTCCCATTTCTTTTCAAACTTTACAGTCACCCACTAAATTCAGAAATTATTTTTCCATAATATTGTTATAAAGATTGTGTCTATATTAAAACTGAAATCCCAAATGTTCTTGGTGAAAGCCTTCTTTGGATCATGATGTTTCTGATGATCACCTACACAACTGGGGTGCACAATAGATGGAGCTAGAGTTTTCTTGAAGTGCACGCAGGGATAACACAAGAGGTAATGCAAATTGCAAGCAGATATAAGAAAATAACTTTTTTACTGTAACAGTGGTCAAATATTGGAATGGGGCTGACACAAGCCATGAAATCTCCATACGTGGCTGTAGTCATAGCTTGACTGGACATGGCCCTGAAGAGCCTGAACTAAGTGGAACCACCTCAGGCAGGAGATGATCCCCAGGGTCCCTTGTAACCTAGGGAGTTCAGGGACAACTGTTCCACTTCAAGTAGACACTCTGGGCCACATCCTGATGTTAGTCTGAATATTTACAGAGTTTAGAAAGCAACAAAGAAGGAAGTAGTGTTGGAAGTAGTGTTGGCAGTGACAGAAAACTTAGAACTTCTCTTGGGCCTAAATTAATTTTAATTTCTAAATGAACAATTCTTGTCACTTCTTGTTGGATCAATGCTTTTTTGGGGTATTGAGAAGAATTGTTACTCTGTTCTGTAATACTACACACTTGAGACAAAACTACTTTTTATCACAGATTGTTGGGAATTGGATGTAGATGAATGATTTTGCTTTTGTTTGTTATACAAATTTCTGTGCTACAGCCTTTTAATGTTAACCCACAAGTATTAAGGGCACGATTTTTATTACTTTATAAGATCTATAAAGCGATTGTGAAAAGATACAGTAAACATTCTTTGAAGTAAAACTTGTTGATATCTCATTAAAATGAACAATATAACTTTTGGCTAGGGAAGTTTGCCTATTACATTTATCCCTTGAAGGTGTTTTGAAGCTTGATTTGGGCCATAAACCTAATTTTGACTTTTGACATTGAAATTCAGTCAGATGAGCAGTTTCTAAATGGCAGACATTAATGTCTAACAGCATGCACTGAAAAAAAAGTTTTATTGGCCTAACTCCTCTACAAATGCATTGTGGAATAAGTTTGCCTTCAAGAGGAGCATGTGGATATCTTGTACAGGTGACAAATACTTTGGAAAATTACATTAATCAGCTGAAGACGTTCACTTCTGGCCTTAAGCTCCTTGGTCTGGAACAGGCTACATTGGAAATCACTCAGACTGAAGTGTTGAACTGATAGAGAGTTGTGTGAACACAGTTACTGTACTGTGCAAATCTTTCAACATCCATCATTTAAAGCACCAGCATAAATATATTTTCTATTAAGCTGTTCTTTTGTTAGAGTGGTCAGTTCACAGAGTAATTTTAGAAAGTAGGACAGCCAATGAATATACATTTTTAAAAGCCTCCAGCCAGTGTCAAATGGTTGAAGAACTAGAGCTAGTCCTTTTTATCACAAGGATAACTGCTAAGATTGATATTGCTTATTTGACACAATGTAATCCGCACAAACACTGAGAAGAATATTAAATTCTTAAAGTCAGTTGTTTCTTTACATTTAAGTATGTTAGTGATGTTGATTAGATGTCAAAACTTGGATAGTTTGTTCTCTAACACGCTGAACTTGGCAACATTTCTCCTAGAGAGTGACATTTCAGCTTATTTAATTGTTTAGACAAGGAAAGCAGAAGAAAAATCTTAGCCTGTTAAAAATAAATTTTAATAACGTTCTGAAATTTGCAAAAGGCCATCAGACCCTGCACCTGCTGTGTTGACCTCTGCTGACCCTTTCTGACAGAGGAAAATGCACTTATGCTATGAAAAAGAACATACAGCATTAAATAATTTAAGTGGGTAAATTTATTATTCTAAAAAAGGCAGCTTTGCCCCCCTGTCCCAAAATGAAACCAAAACAGCAAATTGGCATAACTGGAGGTAAAAGTAAAGGAAAAGTAAAATGATCATATTTCTAGAAAGTAGCAAGCCTTCTCCTTGTTGCTCTGTACTGGTGAAGCTTTACCAACTTTGATAGGGTAATGCTATTTTTTTTTTTTTTTTTACCAGCTGAGAAGCTGACTTGGTAATGGAATACAATGAATCATCAGTTCCAGCTCTCTCTGAACACATGGAGATTCCTTCAAGTGCCTAAACACACAGAGACTTCCTTCATTATACACATCTAAGAAATAGTTTGTGTTTGGGTTCACATTGATGATCATACTCCTCAGGATTATGTTTCCTATGGTCTGCAATAGGCCTTGTCTCTGCAGCCATGAAATAGTCAAAGTGGACTAAGGAGAACTGTGAGATAAGGGCAAACAATGTAGAAATTGCTTGTAGCATTTTTCATATTTCTTGTAAGTTAATATGTTAAATTGTTAAACCATTAGACTAAAACAACCTCAAAGCTTCTTTCTAGTGAAATTATTTAAATTATTTTGATTTACATACCAACTATCTCTATCTCAGAGCAGTAGCTATGTATTTATCAATGATTCTTCAGGCTGAAACATATATATATATATTTTCATATTTGGATACTGTTTGCTTTTAATCCAAGTAAGTGAAAATGGAGTATTAAGTGGAATAGTACTACCCAGGGAGGTAATGCTTTTAAACAGCAGAATGTATATTAGCAGCAACTTCTTCAAATCATTTTACACATTTCATATGTGCAGATATTGTTCCTTTATTTTTAATTTAATTTATTTTTTATTTTATTTTATTTTATTTTATTTCAGGCACGGAATGTAGGAATACAGATTTTGAACTTGTGTATGAGTGTGCTTACAGATGCAGATGATTTGTAACTAATTTTATGCTGCATTCTCCATTCAGATTAATAGATTCTAATGTTAGAATCTTCATGACACATGAAGAATCGTCCTGAGAAGAAAAAATATTTATAAAGATGTCAATCTCCTTTGAATAGAAAACTGCAAATGCATTATCTTTTCTCCTTACTGGTACCAACATGCTATGGACCAAGACTTTGTAATACTTATGCCACCAATCTGTATATCACTGAACACCTGTTTTTTACATGGTCTATTTGAAGATTAATTGCCAATTTTGCAGCAAAAGCTTCGTGTCGGGAAAACCCAGTTATGGCAGTGCTTATCTGGATCATTACGCTTAATGTAACTACATATACAACATGATGATTATTGACTAACCACATTTAAAAATTGCCATTTACAACTAAAAAAAAAAAAGGCAAGTATTCTATATTCACTGTCATAACTCTACAGTTGACTACTGAGGAAGTGTCTTTGCCTTTAATTCACACTTGTTAGAGCTAAAGTACAAGTTCAAAGAAAGATATGATGCATGCTAAACAAAAAAATCATAACAACTTCTGCACGTCCCCCCCTAACCCCCCCCCCCCCAAAAAAAAATAAAAATCTGGGGGCAAAAACAGGCAAATGATGATGATAATGATGGTGATTATTATTATTTTGCAGAAGCAACTTACCTGTAGAAGTGATACCTCGGTTGCAGTGCTCTTCATCACTCAAAATAGTTTTTCAGTACTAGAAGTGTTGAGAAGATGATGGGACTGAGATAAGAACTGAAGATATATTTGATCAGAAAAAAATACAAAGATTTCAGAGCTTACAAAGCAAATGCAATGATTTTCTTGGCCTGATCCACAAAACCATTTCCCACAGGAAAACTTCTGCAACCTTAATGAACTCCAGAAGCAGTAGTTTGTGTGTGTACAAAAATCTTAATGTGTGAGCAACTTGTCAGAGTGGTGTCCACCTGAATTCAGGGATCTGTACAGCTTTGCAAACCTGAGAAGCACCAAATGGGAGAAAGCCATGTGAAGTATTTTTATTTGTGTACACCTAGCTGAAAGGTTTATTTATTTAGGCCAAGCACAAGAGAAGCAAGCCTATCTTACCTGATACATGTATGTACTATATTAGTGTGATCACTGTGCTGGAAATGACCAATTTTCTTTTGCAATATTATTCCTACAGTCAGCTGTCAAAAAAAAAAAAAAAAAAAAAAAAAAGTTAAATTTTTGCCATATTTTCTGCTCAAATTTCTGTAATATCTATATTGCATATATGTAACTTCAGTATATACATTGGTGACAACAGCTTTTTTGTATGTGATGTGATATATATGTTAAACATCTTGGATAAGTAAGTTGTTGGCCTCCATATTTAATAAAAGCATACAAACACTGAAGTTTGTAGTTTTCTTCTCAGTGTTCTCAGTGTTCATGCCTAGATAATTATATAACATTACACGTCGCCAGTAGAGCACTTTTATAAATGGCTAGAACTCAATCAAATGGATACTGCTTTAAAAAAAAAAAAAAAAAAAAAAAAAAAAAAAAAAAAAATATGTATTTGCCCCTACTCGTCAAAAGGACAAATTCAGTACAGGTTGTGTTTTTACTGTGTGGTGCGTGAGCTTGGCCTATGGCCTACAGCCAGCAGTAGGGCACAGGACTCTTAATTTTGGGGTTTCTCCTCATGGAAGCTTTCCGTGGGCTGCAGGGGAATCTCTGCTCCGGTGTCCAGAGCATGTCCTCCCTGCTTTTTCTCTCAGCAGCATCGCAGGGCTGCTTCTCACACCTTGTCTTTCTCTCTCCTCAGTGTCATGTAGCACTGTGCTCTCTCTGAGGAGATTTTCACAGTGGGACCACCAGTGTTGCAGATGGGCTCAGGTAGGCCCTGTGGGCCTTCAGAACCTTCCAGAACCCTCTGGAAGGAGCAGTGCAGGGCCTGCCCACACCTGGCCTCTCCTCATGGTAGCACCTGCAGCTCCACTGCCAGTGCCTGGGTGCTGATGCCCCACACATGCTGACAGGAATTCAGTTAAAAAGTTAAAAAGGAATTAGATGCCAACATTCCTTGTGTTGGCAGGAGAGTGGAATCGAAGTCTCAGGTAGCTTGTTGTTGTCCTGTGCTATTTTTTAAATCTAGTTTCGTAACTGGGACAATTTCACAGTAAAGCACAAGCATGGTTTTACAATCCAGTGTATACTTTATATTAAGTTTCATTTCATAAAAACTAAGTCTATTTAAACTCCCTTTCTGAGCATTGTAGAAGTTTTGTTGTGCCTAATGGGTGAAGAAAAACCTTTCACTTTTTTGTTGTGAAAGATTTAATTCAAGCTGGATACTTTTAAAAATCTCTTTCCATGTTTGTCTTCCTGACTTTAAGATACTTAGTCATTTATATTAAATGAACTTTGCTGTGGACTTCTGTTTCAAACTAGCACTACAGTGTTAAACTGTGAATATGAAAGATTATCAACTTGGCTACTACAAGATATTGCAATTAAAGACCTCTTCAGCCATTAGTTGCTTTTTCTTACCAAATGGAGAAATTACATTTCAGAGACTGTTAATTCCTCAAATCTCTTCTGCCGTGTTCTTTCTCTAGTGCTACATTAGGTCAGAAGCATGGCAGGAAAAGTTATCCCCACAGGCCTGGTTTGGAGATTGGGCTCAACTTCAAGGAAGTTCCAAAATTGTGGGAAAAGTTTTGATTAAATTTGGGCCATTATTCAGAATTACAATTTTTTTTCATGCATAATTTTCAAAGTGGATCAATAATGGAGAAACCAAGAATTGTTAATACACGTAGGTTAAACTCCTAGTTTTCCACATGGCATTTTTGAAACTGTGAACCTGTGTTAATCTGGAGCCTAGTTTCCTTTCACATGTGGTCTGTCTAGAACAATAGAATCATTTAGGTTGGATAAACCTTCAGGATCATCAAGGCCAACCTTTAACCTGACCTAATAAGTCCCATGACTAAACCATGTCCTTTAGTGCCACATCCACTTGTCTCTTAAATAGGTGTTTAAAAAATAACTGACTTTCTCAGAGCACATTTCACCACAGAACTTAAATGCCTGACAGCTATGCAGATGAGAAAAGCTTGTCAAGTGTGCAAATCAAAAGAGTTTGGGAAAGAGACTGGGAAAAACTCACAACCTGTACTCCATTCCAGTGCTCTATAGTTATTAATGTGTGTGCATAAGATTAGACCTCTAGAATGACACTCTTGGGATGGGAAGGACTGTTAGAAATACTGAATTGTCTAAAAATTTCATAGGTACACAAAGCCTATGGACTCTGTCTATGACATCTTAATAGCTAGCTAAATACCTAATTTCTCACTAGAATATTACAAAATGTTGTTCCACACTGAACACCTAGATGGCAGCTTTGAACTGAAGTACCTTACTAAGTCTAACCTTTAGTCTACAGTTTCTTGGTGGTATCTCTGCTTCTGGTGAAGTTCATTTGTGCAAAAGAAAATGTAAGATTTACAGAGTCACAAGCAGAACAAAAATTACATGGTTAGAACATTTGTCCAGGCTGCCTAAACAGAAGATGCTGCTTCTTACACTTCCTTCTATTTAAGAACCAGTGGACAATGTATAAAAATAGACACTTTATTGGGGAGAAAAGCTGGAGGACACAAAACTCATTAAAAAAAAAAAAAAAAAAAGCCTTAACACTTAAGCTACAATCATGTTCCTTTCCACAGCCTCCATCTCAAACCCAGTCAGCTTTGAATTATTTCAAAATGCCACAGTTTTAACAAAGTATTTCTTCCTTCACCTTTACCATCTTATGAAAAGAGGCCTTAGCATTCAGGTTAGGACAGTCTGCTGAGTGGAACTCCCAGCACCTGAGGCAGAGGAGAAATGCCAGAAGCAAGTCTCTCCTTTTCTGCTTAAGTCTCGTGTATGAGCTAGATGTCAAACATTTCCAATAAACATTGGCCATACCCCCCTCTTCAAGGTAGAATACTAGGCTCATTAGAAGCAAAGTTTAATGATTCCAGTATAGGGAACAGCCTTGTAGGACTTTTTAAATTACAGTGTTTGACAAAAGGCCCCTGTTTTTCTTGAGTCAAATCTTGTTTCTAGGATGTAGGCTACTTCCTCTCTCTGAAAGAGTAAGAGCCAATGAAAACATGAAAATTTAGTTAAATAGAAGGGTCTGGGTAACACAGCTGGAAGTGTGATAGATAATAAATGTAATGATGCTCAAACTCCTATTGGGCTGGCAATTAATATATAAAAAGAAAAGGGTATTTTTTTTTTTTAATATTATTGTTTTTACTTTGTTTGTTTTGAGGGAGAAGTTATGTTCACCAAACATAAGCACTAGCATTAGTTTGTAGGACAGGAATTTAGCAGGTGAAGGCTTTTTCTTTACAGCTGAGAAAGAAAAAGATTAGTTAGTCACTGTTATTTCAGATTTTCTATTTGTTTTGTTTGTTACTAAAAAACCAACAAAATTAACTTAAAAATTCACCAGTAAGGGGAGGTGGGAGGGTAAAAATTTAGTTTCTGAAAAGTAGAGTTCGTTATCAAATTGGGCTTCAAAATGCTAAGTGTAAAGAAAGAAGAAAAAAAGAAGCAGAACTTGTTACTGCTATACACCTGGTAGAGTTTTAACCCTTCACTTAGTAAATCAGAATAGATCTAGTGGTATGTACTGTGTAAAATTAAATTATTTAGAGTGTTTGTTTGTTTTTGGTTCAGGATATGTGATCAAGGCGATGGGCCAAGTTCTCTGTGGTATTACAGTAGGGTTCTTTTCATTGTACTCCATTGATTGAGGGGAATTATGAAGCCCTTTATGATGGGGTCTGGTCTTACTATATCCCAGATCTATGAACTCTTGATTTTAAAAATAATTAGTAGCTGTTAATAAGAAATGTATGGGAAAGATATCTGGTGGCTTTTACAGGTAGAGTACTGCTATTGTCTATAAAAGAAAAATGTGTTAATACATCTTTTGCTTTTTATAAATGCTTCTAGGTCCTCTTAAAATAACTAAGGGTATATAGGAGGAAAAAACTCTTTCCTCATTCCAAACAGCAAGCTGGAAGTCTTGCTGTTTCATGTGAGATAATTGAAGAGTGCTGTTGTGTTTTCCAAAGTCAGGATGATAAATGTTTTTGAAATAGTGATCACAAAATAACAGGTTCATGAACAGTTTTTTTTTTTTTTTTTTTTTTTTTTTTTTTTTTTTTTTTAATACAGTAGTACAAATATATGAATTGGTTGGAAAGTAATTTAAAATATAGTCATTTTGATATTTTATTTTAAATATTTTATACTGGGATACAGCTTTTGTCCTGTCTTGGCAATTGCACTCTCTTCAGCTTCTGGAGATTTATAAAGTATGACCCAATACAAGTATTTTATGAACTTCTACACATGAAATGATTCAGTCTAAATCATGTTTCCTTTTGTTTAATTTCAATGTTATGAGCACATGGGCTGTAAAGCTCCTCAAATGGTCTATTATAGCACAACAATGAATGAGAATGTTTATGAAAGCTTCAGTTAGCTGCCGTGTTCATAAAGTGCTTCAAAGTAAATGGAAATAACTTACATAGCAAAACATCAGTTCAGCTACCAAAGTTGTACTCACAATAAAGCAAACAAACAAAAAAAGCTTTTTAAAGCCAGAATAGAAATTCCTTTTAAAATGATTTTTAATATGATTTAGGTTGTAAAAAAGGGTGCATCAGGTTTTGAACTAGCTGATTTGTAATCTAATCTAAGGAGATGAGTAGCAGCTAGATCATCTGAGGTATTTATGTAACTTTTATGGAAAGGCTTATAAAAATACTAGCTTTCTACACTGCACATAGGGGTTCACATATGTTAAGATTTATGCTGGTTACAAAAAATCATGTATGTCACTATCTGCTAGTGTGCCTTGCAGTGTCCAGACTCAGAGTGTTTATAGGTAATATGTAATTTGAAGGTTCACTTCAGAATAGAACAGCAATGGCCTCGTGAGGAAAATGGGTGAAGGATATGCTGATAACTCACCAGAGATAGACACATCTCTGCAAGGATTGTTGTTGGTTTACAAAGTGTTCCCTTGTTCTTCATTGCTGGAGGGAAAAATGTAGGGATGTTGATAACAGTTGGTCTCTCTTCTCAAATCCCCACATCACCTTATTTTTTTAATCCTGGATTTTGTGTTCTGAAAATATGCTCTTTTAGAAAGCATTGTTCTTTCTAATATATTGTACAATTTGCAAATAACTTAAATGATTCCAATCTAAGGAATAAAAAGTGAACAGACAAGGTGCTTGCTTTTCCAGTAGTTCATGATTGAAATATTTTTTCTCAAATAGTAATCATAGAAATTAAACTTTTTATACTAGCACATCACAGGATGTTAAAGGTTGTTATATTGCTAAAAGATGTTAAATTGTTAGTCTTTAATATTATTGCTGAAAACTTTGACTCAGAAGAGTGTTTATTTTTGCTTCTTTGGGGTTTAAGCATTGGTTTCTGGCATTTTGTATGTGTTGTTTCTTTAAATATTTTGCAAAAATCTTTTAACTGCACAAAATCATGGTATTTTAGAAGAAGGAGCATAGTAGAAGATCTATAAGACAAGTAAATTATGCTTATTGTAAAGGGAAATGAGAACTATGCATGCTATCATTAGTAGCATTAACACCTTGAATTTTTCAGCAAAGCCTTGAATCTTCTGAAAATGAAGACAGAAAAGCTGAGCTTCACTGATTTCTGCAAAGAGCTTTGCAGACAATGTCAAACAATACTTCTGTGATAGCTAGCTGTTTGATTCTGTCATTCATTTCTTATTTGTGGAGATAAATTTGACAGTTTAGCTGTTCTCATTAGTGGGAATTTTCTGAAAAATCCGTAACTATACGTAGTTTTCTATCTTGTCCTTGTGCATCTCTTACTCTAGTTTATTCAAGTGTTTTAGAACTTTTTTCCTAGTCTCTAACATGTTGTATACGCAAGTTCCTAATACTTGAACAAGGTTTACTTCACTAGTTGTTATTAGTCCTGAATACCAGTTTGGTATAGAACTTAGAGTCAATCTAAACCATCAGTGTGTTGATAAAAGCAAATTCTAAGATATGATCTTCCATACCTTTAAAGATTATTTTGCTAATCTGTCTATTCCTATGCATTTCTAAATAGTATCTAAACCCATGTAACTAGAGCGTGGTTGTTGGAAAGGCTTGTATACCCAAAGGAATCTTAACTATATATCCCAATTGTTATGGAAAGGCAGGGGAGAGAGAATTGAGATTTGCATGGCTAACAAATGTAGTGCTCTGGACAGAAAAGGGGAAGGAAATTCCAACATGGAAGGCTTTTTGGAGTACCTCAAACCAACTCTCCCAATGTGTCTGTATTAGATGTCATGTATTTGGTTGAAACGGCAAAAATGTTTTGCCAGACTTCATTCATAATATTATAAATGACCTAAGTCAAATACTTCTGTTATCTGAGTCTCAGTTGAGTTGGATCTAGTAAAATTTGTTTAAAAGCGTTTTTAAAACATTTCATTCAGGCTGGATAGCTAGCAAATCTTGTTACTACCATCTTGCTTGTATTTCTGTTGCAAAAGTACATCTTACAGTGAACTGACAAAAGTTTTTTTTCCCGAAGTGTCTGTCAGATTGTTAACTAGGTACATCTTTTTAATTAGTGGTGTATACATTAGAGCATGTTATTTGTTACCAGGGTCTTGTTGCTTACATGGACTGGGCTGTATGATGACTAGATTAATTTAGTTTTAGCTGAAGTATTAGAATAAAAATTATGTAGAATCAAGTATGTTTAACAAGCATACATTAATGCAGTGGGAATTTTGTCTGAGTTTCATCATATGTGTATAAGGAATTCATTGATTACGGCTGCTACCTTTTTAATTATGTGAGGCTAACGGTGTAGGCAGTTTCTTTATGACCTGACACTTGGATTATCAGGGCCTTAAGAATCAATAGCAAATCTGCTGAATTTAATGCAAAATGGGATACGGTGTTGTGTTCATCTCAAACTAAGGCTGCATAAATGACTGGAAATTCTCAGCTGACATTGCTGTTTGTGGCAACATGTTCTTTGGGTATAGCAACAGAAGAGCCTTTAAATGTAAGCCATCGCTTTGACTTTTTCAGCCCTTAGTTGAATGTATTTTATAGATTGAATCAGAAACATCTGCAAGGGACAGAACCACTGTAGTTGCATTAAAATGAGTTGATTGGTAGGAAAATCACTTCTCCTTGTGTACCTATCACCTGTTCTTCCCTGCCCCCTCTCACTTCCCAAAGTACCCAGTGGATTGAGATTTATTTTTTTTAACTTGACCCCTTGCAGTGTGAATCCTAAATTGCGTCCTTAAAAAATAAAAACCTTTAAGCAATTGCTCGAACTTCGTTGTTTCATCCACAAACCAAATGTCAGCAACTTTTTTTCAGAGGAGGCAGGCACCTTAATATAATGAGACACTTGCTGACTGCTTCTGCTTTTAAGTGACATTGAATTGCTAAGATACTGGCAAACCTGTCCGGTAGACACTCAGCTCATCTTTCTCTGCTGGTTCTAGTTCATTTCACGTATGCTGACTCCTCTATTTCCTTTTGTCATTTGAGAATTTCCTATTCAATGAAAACCTCCTTTTGGGACTAATTAAAACCAGATAGATTCTTTGAAGCAGAAATGCAATAAAGAATTACGCTCTCACTCATAATATGAGAATATGGTAACTATTAAAGATTTACATCAAGATCAGCTGCAAAAAGAAATTCAGAATGTATAGTTGTGGTATTTAAGAACTGTACATGTTGAGAATCTTTCTTATTATTCCTGTTACTGCTTTTGTTTACGTATATCATTCCATGCACTTAATTGCTGCTGCTGTGGAAGAGTAATTAATGAGTGCCTAGTGATTTAAAGTCTGAAATAAACCCTTTCTAATTTCTTAAACTAATTCACTATAGAGTAATATTTGAATTATTTCCAGTCCAATTCTGGGATGTTGTTAATTTCATTATACTGCATGCTGTAGATGAGCAGACTGCAGGTGTGGTCAGGACAGACTATCTAGAAGTGATATATAACATTAATCTTTTTGTATTGTCTGAGCATGTTGTAGCCTCAGTTTGTCTTGCAAATTCTGGATGTTATTTTAATCTTGTTTTATATATAAGAACTTGTGGCAAGAACTATCAAAGGTCACACAATACCACGAAGGTAGACTATGCTCATCTTTCTTATATTGTAGAGCAAATTGCTTTAACTCCCTTAGTTCTGCTCCAAAGGTAAAGTTCTCTGTAACGGTAAGCTAAGAGTTCGACAGTTCTTGTGTAGGTCTTCCTGCATTAAATTGTCATATTTGTTTTGTTCAAATGTTTATTTCCACAAGGTTTGCAGCACAGTGCTTTTTGCTGGCTGTTAGTTTAAAACTAGTTGTTCTTTTTGACAGTGTTCTACAAGCTCTTGTTCTTTCAGAGTGCAAGACAGCTTGTATATTCTTTCTGAGAAGGGATTTTATCAATATGCTGCTCTTGAACATGCCTACAGCTATACTGTTATATGTGCTAGCTAGTATTTCTTAGCAGGAGGAAAAGTTATGTGAGGCTTATTGGGGTTTCTGAGAAGATGCAATATATTAGTAAAGGCCATAGCAAGATCAAGAATAGCTTTCTCAAAGGCTATTAAATGTGACAAGGAAAATGCAACTCCTGGTTTCAGAAATTCTTAAACCCCTGGTTTTACAGAGGTTGGAATGTTATGCTAGGTGAAGTATCACCCTGTACTTACTCAGGTCTTACACTTTTCACTTCAGTGTCTTTTCATGGCCCTTGGCTGAATTCTGGGCTAAATGCTGCTTTCTGAACTAATGTCTGTTCTCATAGAGGTGGAACAAACTGTTGTGTAAGTATGACAGTTATCCCCAATTTTAACACATGCATTCTATGAACCTGCTAGCTGATCTTCTGACTTCTTCTGCTATGTCTTTATGCCTGAGCAACTTTTCTATAAGAGTAGCTTTCTAGTATCTTTCCCTCATCTCTTTTCCAAACTTTCTTATCTGTAAACTTCTATTTTTTTCATTTGTTAAAGTATTTGTTAAAAGCTAAGTGGCTGCTTAACCTGGTATGATTTTTTTTTTTTTTATTATTATTCAGAAATGGCATTTTTATACATTTTTCTGCAGTAGTTTGAAGATCAGAAAAATTAAAACTGAAAGATTTTGTATCATCTTTTCAACTTTTGCACACTTGAGTTAATGGAATTAGTATCAAAGGATATAGAAGATCATTCTAGTAATGTTATGTCACAATTTAGGAAAGTTGTGCAGCATAGATGTGTGATTTGACTCAGTAGTAGGAGTGACATGTAACAGACAGCGATACAAAGGATGATCAACTAAATTTGGTAGAAACTATTGCTGGAGAGCAATATATTCCATGCGGCTTTATAGAACACTTTGACCAGGTACATCAAATACATGCTTTTAGTAACCCCCACCAGTATGCAAATAGTTCATTTTGAGTGACTTCTTAAAAGGGGAGGGGGAGGGGGGGAAAGGGGATCCTGCTATGGAAACACCATTGAGGGGAGGCAAAGAAGCTTCTGTGTATGTAAAAAGTGACAATTAACACTGCTTAATGTTGCCAATAACAGTATCATTCTGTGATGATTAATACAACAGTAAACCTGCATGCTGCTTCCTGGCTAGGGCACCCTTTTCAAGAGTGCGTGGGTGCATTTATTCAGTTAAAGATTGAGAAGGTGACTGTTATGTTGTAAAAATGCCATGACTAATGATTTAGCGTAGAGGTGTTAATGTTAGGTTAGAAGTGGGAGGGATATGGGATGGCTATTGAAAAAATGCACTTAGATTATTAATATTTTCTGCATTAAATGGGGTAGGCTGCTTTCTGTAAGCTTCCTTTCATTCCAGCTGGCATTAAACACTAAATACTAATGCTATCTTTCTGGAGTTTAGGACTATTGACAAATATGCTACAAATTAAATTGCAGAATCAGGCATCCCTGGCAGCAGTGTCTGGTTATTAATGTTGTGAACTTGCACAAGGCTTTCAGGGAAATCCTCCTGCAGGGCTGCCTTGTGCTCGTAGGGAGGAGATAAACCTGCCACTTCTGAAGAGCTTTTGATCACAGTGTCCAGACTTGCGGCTTCCCAAGCCCCATCCCTTTTAATTTGTGTTGCTGTTCCGCCTGAGGAATTGGTATGTGTTAGTATTCACCATGTCCTAATGCTGAGCAAGTAACAGGCGTTTTTGCAGTATCTGTGTGAACTCTAATCTTCATATTTTGCTGGTGTTACAATAGCAAATGACTTTTCCTGGAAGAGCAGGATCTTATTTTTTGCTTCAAGCAACAACAGCAACGCAGGCATAATTAAGGTCTGAGTTAGGAAGGTACCTGGAGACCTATCTCACTCTCCCTCTGAGCCACCATTAAAGAATTCATGCTCTTGCACTGGAGAGAGTAGGTGTTGACACTTAATTTTCACATATATTTTTCCACAAGATATACCAAGATGGCAGGGCAGCCCCTTGTACAGCGGAGGAAGCTGGGCATTTTCAGGAAGAGGAGACCTGGTCGTGTTGTGCTGGGTCGGCCCGGCTCGGCCGGTGCTGCCTCAGGCCTGGCTCAGGGTGCGCAGCGCTGGCGCCCTGCCCACTGCCTGCTCGGGCTGCGCCTGTGGGTGGGAGGCAAGTGCGGGTGGCTCCTGAGGAGACCTCTCAGCGCTGCTTTTAGCAGCACGGCCAGAAGTTGCAGGCTGGGCCAGAGCTGAGCTGACCAGGCCTAAGGGCCTCCTGGTTACTCAAGGCTCTGGCACCTACAGACATGGTCACTGCACTTCTGAGCCGTGTTCGCGCTTGCTGGGCAGAGGTGGGGAGGGGAACTGGTGCTGCCCTGTCAGACCAGTGCCCAGGGGCTGCCCTTCCCTGCTGGAGGGACAGCAGTATACCTGCTGTGAGGGCAGGAGGCCAGCCATATGCTGCCAGGCCCTGGGCTGGATAGGGAGATACAGGGCAGAAGTCAGGATCGACATAATATCATAGTGGTAAAAGGCAGTTCTTAGTGCCTTGTCCAGGTGGAACTGCTGCAATGCTGCCATGATTACTGCTCCTCACTAGGCTCCTTAGCAGTCACTGCAGAGGAGGAAAATGAGCCAGAATGTCAGAGATAAAGGGCTGCAATTAGAAATAGCCCTTGCCAAGCAATGGATGTAATGATGCCATTTAGTCCAGGACTAGCAGCCACTTTGACAGAGTACTTAATAGCTAAGAAAAGGAGCACATAGGCTGATTGCCATTCATGAGTTTTCAGGTTGAACTAGGTAAAAGATGATGCAGCAGACGTGTAGCCAAACTGCACTGCTGTGGCCAGTAGGTGGCAGCAGGACGTGCCAAAACCGGTAAGCCTCACTTTGTGCTGTAGCTTGGCTTAGTCAATCTTGTATAGGTAGGCCTGCTGGGTGCCTAGCATCACTTGAAGAGACATGGCTGTTAGTGAGCTTCCAAACAGCTATTACTCATTTTATTAAAGATACAGATTTAAACAAGTGATTGTGAAAGTTGATTTTCAAAGTTTCTTTGTGCTGCTGATAGGAGAGAAGCTTTATGTGGCTGAAAATCCAGACAGTTAGTCTGTCAATTGTGCTTGACAAATACAATTTTTTAAACCAACTTCACCATATGTAACAACAGAAGATCAAGTAGAGGGTGAATCCACAGGTCCATTATCAATTTTTATCACATGTGCTGTGGAGCCCATTACAAACTTATATAGCCGTATAGTAACCTGTACATTAATGGGTCCAATTACTTCAGTCATGGTTTGAGGCCAAGCAGTGATGCTTTGTCACAAAATTCTCCATGTAGGATTCACAAGTTACAGCCAATTGATGGCTGGAACACACAAATCAAGTTCCATGTACACAACTGTGGTATAACACAAATGAAGTTCCACCTTAACAGCCTAATTCTTTTCTCTAGCTTTGTGTTACTCATAGGCTTTTTTTTTTTTTTTTTTTTTTTTTTCCCCCACACATGATCTGTCTATCCTTTGTTCTTACTATGTTCATGACTATTTAATTGTGCCTTTGTATGCCACTATTAATATTTATATGTTCCGGGTAAATTAACTAGCCATGTTGCCAAATTGTAATGCCTGACTTCTTTGCCACCATTAAAAATAAATAAATAAATAAAAGTACTGAATACATAGACTTGATTTTCCTGAGTTCTTGTTTTAAAACTAACCTGATGAAACAGCAATTTACAAGTGCAAACATTAAATCTCTGACACAAGAATATCAAATGTTGTCACCTCACTGTTGTTTTGTTATTCCCTTGTCCCTCTGAACTCTATAAAATGTAGGCTGCTTGACCAATATAATTGCTGCTGAACAATGCTGTATTATTAACATGCACATCAGCACCACAGCCCAGACCTGCTGGGCCCTTGCTGCAGTGCATATGAGAGGTACAAAGAGCAGCAGAGAAAAATCCTTGAAGACAAATTCGGATAGTTTTCAGCTTTTTTTTTTTTTTTTTTTTTTTTTTTTTTTGATTGAACATATCAGAACTTTCCAGTTTACCGGGCAAATATGAGACTTTTAAGAATATAAGCTGGGGGTCAAAGTAGACTTTCACACTAAGACTGTAGAAGGGATTTTCTATCCTGCAGATTTTCTCATCCATGCATATTAGGGAACATTTTTTTCCTCTGCCAGTGGTGAAGAAATCCACCCCACTTAATCGTATTATCCTGTGACTCAGCAATAATTGTGCCATTATATTGCAGTGTTCTGGTTGACAATGACTGCTTAATCCCCAGCATAAAAATTTTTGTGAGACTGGTAAGGTCAGCTGTTTGTAAATGAACAGCTTTTTCTTACAAGTTTGAAACTGTGACTTCATGACACAAGAGAAAGAGAGGGAACAAGAAAAGTTACTTTAATATCATTGTGAAATGCTTTCTCAAGTTCTGTGTGACACTCAAGAGCTTTCTGCCACAATTGTTAATGAGAGCTATAGTCTGAATATAAAATCGTAGCCTTAGTTTCTGACACTTAGTTTGGATAGCAGTAGTCTGAAGCATTAAACAGTCATGGATTCATAACAATGTTAAGTTTAAAAACAAACAAAAACCCACAACCAGCCTACAAAAAAAAAAAAAAATAAATCCACACACCAAAAAACAGATTTAACAGAGCTGTAATCAAGGCTGCAATCAAGAACACCGATAAACAATTTTGCAATAATCAGATCATGGTAAAGCCTGTGCTGGTGCTGTCACACGGATCACACTTAAATGAGAGAATTGCTAAAAATATCCGTCCTATAGTGAATAATGGTGAAGAAGCTCTGTCTCAATGTCCTTTTCTTCCATTATGATCTTTGGCTGTAGATTGTATGCTTCCACCTGGAATTGGTACCTTTTAAACAAACAAACAAAAAAAATCAAGTATATGTGCTGGAGCTTTTTAATTAAACTGATAAAATAAAAAATGGGATTTGGACCTGTACAAGTCCATTTAAATGGATGAAATTTTGGGAAAAAAAAAAAAAAAAAAAAAAGAAAAAACCCACTGAGTTTAGATGTTTTGGTCCTGAACTGTAGTTCTCATTCCATATGGACTGCCTGTCATTTTTTAATGACAGTGGATCAGTGTAAGTTGCTCTAGGTGTTTTATCTGGAGGATTACATCTTATGGGTGCTTTTGCTTTGTTAGTATGCTTTCTCTTTTTAAGGTTTTCCTCTAATCAAATTTGTCAAGTTTTGAGATTAAGCTTGACAAAGAATAGCATAGTACTAGAGATACTTCAAAAATCAAAACAAGTGTAAGCTGAGACAAAAAAAAAAAAAAAAAAAAAAAAAAAGACCTTACTGTTTCTCACCCTTGGAAAATCTACAGAAAATGTTTTGTAGACACATCTGCATTAACTGAGTGCCTAAAGAAAGGCAAAGCTTTATAAGATATTTGTGAAGTTCAAGGCTGTTGTCAATGCTTTGAAGATTAAAACTTCTTAGTAAATTCTGTTTAACAGGAAATGCATAAAGTCAGCAGCACTACATCATGGTCTGGGTAAGCAAAACAATTTGTAGAACTCAGCAATGCTTTTTAAACAAATTCACTTACTATTAACCAAACAAGTGCAGAAAGGTACTTTGAGTGGGTTTACATTTATGTTAAAAGCTTGCAAGACATGCAAAGGCCTAACATCTAAAAGCAATTACTCTTAGAGCAATTTTACTTAATCTAGTTCACTCTTCTTAATCACAACCAGGAAGAATTATTGATTGTAGCAAATTACAGCTTGCCAGCTCAGTTTTTTTTTCACTTGTACTGATTCTGTGGTAAGCATTAGTTTCTGTTTTTACTCCACGTATTTCAACCACTTCAGAGAAGAACACAACTTTATAGTTTGTCTATATCATCTGCTTAATACTTTATATAATGACTGTGCATATTTTTCTCCTTGCTTTATGTGAAGGGTATTTCAAAATGTTTTTCTTTTGATTCCTTAGGAGATTTAGTCTTTTCATCACCAGTGTATGTTCATTAATTTTTGTCTCACAGGACCTTCTGTCTTTTCCATGTGCTCTTCATTTCCATTATCACAACTCCTTTTGAGAGCTGTACTGAACTGCCAACAGTTCTGAACAGCTTTCTGCAACACATTTGAATTCTACTTTTCTGTTTCTAAATGGTAGAAGAAACTCCAGATCATAGTTAACGAGTGAATGTGCTTGTTTATTATACTATTTAGTGTAATTTTATTGTTATTAGTTCATCATTTGACACTGTTTTTGTCTAAAAATTCCCAGTTTCTTCATGGTACGCATAGTGCCCCTAACTCTGTGTATGTATTAGTTGTATAGGTTTTGGCTAATCTCCCCATAAGGTTCCCCGAAAAGGAAACTAGGAAACTGTAGGTTACAGTCTTGTACCTGGTTTGTTAATTCTCATTAACTCTGAAGCCGAGCCGGGCAGCACTTTTAGGAAGTCTCATTATAAGTCTCTCGCTTCAGAGAGACTCTTATTTCTCAGAAGCTGCTGGTGGATGCGCATGAACAGATGATGAATAATGAATATTTAGAAACTGTTGTAGACAATAGACAAAGCAAGATTTGGGTAAAGCTACTGCATGGAATTTAACCTCTGATGTTAATTTAGCCATACAGAAGTAGTATTGCCTCATACTGCGTTGGGAATCTGGTTTGTGGTCCTGAACAACAACAATAAATAAAAAATGAATAAATTGAGTTTACCGTTGAAGAGGTAAAGAGTTCCTGAAGGAAAGCAGATGTCAAAGGAAAAAGGCAGTATATCTTAAACTCCGTATTCTGGCCAAAAGCTGATAAACTGCTACTGTCATTAACTATTCTGCAAGGCTCGCTCTGGGTCAGTCTGAAAATTTTTCTGTTAATGGTGTCCATATAATTTAACGAAATTTCTTGAATTGTTCATCACCAGGTTTCTATCTAAGATGTGTCAAAGTGAAGCACGGTGCATTTTCTGGTCATGAATCACTTTGCATGTGGCTTAACTCCATCTGGCTTGCTAAATACAGTATTCAGATTGACGGATGAACTGGAAATGGTGACTCCACAAACGATAGATTAATGTACTGGAATGTTCTGGCAATATTTCCTATTACATTTGCTTTTCTGTATCTATTTTGTTCATGTGCTAGTATTTTATATGGTTAGAAAACTAACAAAAATGATGTAATTTCTAATTCTTATTTTACAAATTTGTAATAGTCATCTGCTGGAGTTTTGCAAAGAGTAGGCTCTCCTTCACATGAGCACTGTCTGTGTTATTAATTTTGAAACATGGAGGTTCTGCTTGACTAGCTTCTGGGTTTGGAGAAATGTTCAGGGAGATATTTGGGATTTGAGTATTTGAGATTAAACATTTCTTGTATCAAGATTCAAAACCAGTAGTGTGTTAGCAGTTCTTATTTGATTATAGACACCTAAATGCTTCTGTCATTCATAAAACCATTAAAATTACCAATTTTCTATATTATATACCACGTAGCCACATAGGATTAATGACAGGTGATGGTTTGTTCTTGATGAATAAAAGTAATGCAATTTAAATATTTCTGGTATTGCTGAAAGTGTTTGATGTTCTTTATCAATAAATATTGAAATTGAAACTACATATCATTCTGTAATTGTTCAGCTACTGGATGTCTCATCATAGAACATTCTGTTGTGCAATACATCATAGCATCTCATTTCCTCCAAACTCAACTCTGTCAAGTTATCTTTGATCCAGAAAATGTGATGGTAGAATTTGTCAGATGTGTTCTGGATAAAGAATGAATCACTTCTATTTTTTTTCAAACCTTCTGTAGAGATACTTGACATTACTATGATGTGATATTTTTCTTTTCCATTTTAGTTGTGTAAAAAATGAAATTAAGAATTAACATACTCAGAATATATTTATTGGCAACAGATGTCAAGAAAACAAGGCCCATAAAAGAAGCTTAAATGAGGAAGGCTTCTATCTTTCTATTGAGTAAATAAAAATAATGACTCAAGTTTCATCTGTCTTTCAACAGTATATGAAGGCTTTAACAGAGATGCACCACTGGATGAAAACATGCTACACCATTTTTTTGAGATCAGATGAGGGAAACTCCCTAGACTTGTCATGACTTGTATGTTGAAGACAGTCATTTGTAACAGAAAGCATACACAAAATATTAACTACTTATTCTCAGGAGTGGGTAGAGATTGGAGAAAAAAAAAACAAAAAACAAACACCCACAAAAAAAAGCAAAAGGGTATTTTGCACTGCTCTGACCTTAAATACTCTTGATACGTGTTCTGAAACAGCTTTTCTTTTGCCAAGAGTAGACCACAACTTCAGTGTGACTGTAGAGGCTGATCCTTCTGGTCCTTTTCCCGTGGCAGCAAAAGTGTTGACCTGTGGTTCCCTCTTAGTTCATCATCTTCCATCACCCTTTTGTTTGCATTCATTTGACCTGATGTGGCCAATATTTGTATGCTAAACACAATGTCTGTATTGCAATTGCAAGCATGTTACTCTTACTTCAACATTTCCACAGGTGCTGCTGCTGCACTTTATGTTCTAGACAAAAAAAATATATCTAAAAGCTAGCTTGATTATTAGAGTTAGGGCTGTCAGGGTACGTGTAGTATATGATTAAGTCCCCTAGCATCATTTGCGAACAGCAGACCACCAGACTAATACCTGGAAGACTTTTAGGGCTATGAATTGCCCTGAAAAAAGAGGTGCAAGCCTTCAGAAACAGATTATTTTTGGTCGTTTTTATAATTTCAACTAGAATAATTGGATGTTATGAGTTTATTATGAAATGTGAAATTTCACAAATACCAAAATCAGTCTCTATCATCTGCTCTTGTGTTGAAAAGTGTTTTTTTTTTTTTTTTTTTTTTTTTTTTTAAATCTAGCTCATTTTCGTTCACTATATTGTTTCTATTACGGTTGAAATAGTTACATTTCAATAATAATGCATTTAAAATACATAAATAAAAAGCCAAACTGCTGTCTAACTCTAAAAATTGACTGTGTGGCTTATGGAAATTGCCCATTTTATGGAAAAAATGTTTGAAGGAAAATATTTCCTAATTTTAGGAAAAATTAACTTATCTCCACATTTGAATACCTAATAGTTTGAATACCTAATTATTACTTGATCCAAAACTTCAGATGGAAATGAGTATACATGAACACCTGCAAATTGCAAGTTTTTTTTACAAGTTTGTAAATGGATCAGCATTAATAAATAACCATTAATTTGGCATGTCAAAGCTACTACAGTAATTATAAAAGCAAATAATTAAAAAAAAAAAAAAAAAAAAAAAAGGAAACAATTCTGAAGCTTTGAATATTTTAAATTGTCATTGCTTTTTAAAATCAAAATTTCCCAGGCCTTCCCACAGTCCAAGATGTAACTAGTGAATTCTACTGGGAATTTAAATTTCCATAACAGAACTTTTTCTAATGCTATGAAAAAAAATATAGCTGATTATCATACCAGTAAGATTTATAAATATATTTTGTAAGGTGTGAAATTATATTTTGCTCTGCCCTAAAATAAAGTAAAACGATAACTGGTCCTTGTGTGTAAAGCTAACTACTTTGTTAAGAGGAATGGAAAATCTTTAATTATAGAAATTGCTTTGTTAAGGTAGGAAAATATAACTGATCCAAGTCTGAGAAAATAGAAAAGACTGTTTCAAGTACTTTTTATGAATAATTTTTAAATGTTATGTAGAATATGTGCTTCAGGAGTCTTAAGCCCTCTTAGATGATTTACCTTAACATAAATAAATATATTTAGTGGTTGTAGGGAACGACTCCTGGAAGTTATGTGAAAAATTTAATTTGAAAAATGTATTAGATACAATTTTCTATATCTAAAATTGTAGTTTAGACTGCATTGCCTATGATTTTTTTTTCTTTAGCTCTAAGAAGTGAAGAATCTGATGGAAGGCAAGAGAGTGTTGTTCACAATGGATATGTCCTAGAAAAATTAATGGATGATTTGTGAGGTTACAGTGCAAATAGTGGTACTTCTGAATGATAAAGGAATACAAAGAATTATAAATAATTACATAAACTTACAAAACCCATGAAATACGGGTACCTGGAACATCTGTTCCTTCCTGGATGGTTTCAACTTTTTGGCCAGATGTTTTTGTCAACCCCTCTGAAATCTCCTTAAATCAGCCTGTCTATGGAAAATCCTTAGTACTGTTGGCTAAATGTAGACAAAGGCTTCTTTACACTGCTCAATATGTGGTTATAAGTGATTAGAGGTTCTAGAATTGTACGGATAAGTACTGATGTAGTACCACAAAATTCTTAGAATTTCATGTGGCCCTCAAGAAGACAGCTTCTGTGGGATCAGAATCTAAATGGAGTTTAGACTTACAAAAATGTAGAAAACAGTATGTTGCGCTTGGAAAAATAGATCTAATGTCAGGATCAGTGTCTGGTAGTTGGGTGTTGCTGTGCTCTAAAATGTTAAGGGTGCAGACAGCAATTTCTGGAGTCTGCTTTAGTTTGCATAAGCATGGCCATACCAATAGTGGGTTAAATGTACGAGTCTGTTGTGCACAGACTGTTGTATGGAAAGATCTTTCCGAAGTTCTTTCCTGCATATCTTCCTGTCTGTTAAGAAACTTAAGTTTGTTTCCCTTATGTCTGCGTACTACTAATTTACGTGCAGCTGGAAATTGCTTGTACGCAGGAATTCTTGGAACAACCTGATCTATAGCTGAATCTCTTAGGCACTGTTGCAATATAAAGAAAGCTTTTTTGTTGTATAGATTATTGAAGATGATGTCAGAGCATTAAATGTGATCATGATTATGTGAGTGTATAAAAAGTATTAGGAAGATCTGAATAGCTTTTCTTGTAATTTATTTACTGATCAGTGGACTCTCTACAATTTGGTGTATCCATACTTTTAAAGGGAAAATCATGGCAGTAACATTGGATAATTAGGAAGTTCTGCTAGCAAAGAAAAATTGATAGTTACAATGGAAATTGTCTGAATTTTGGTATTTGATATTAACTTCAGTGTTTAGTCTAGGAAAATAAATTAGTTCTGATGATTTTGTAAAGAACTTGTTCAGATAGTGAACAGGGAACTATGTTTTATGTATTGAAGAAAATGTTGCTTCAGTTAGGGTAGAAATGATACAAGAAGAAACACTGCTCTTTAGATCCTGTTGACCAAAGAAGCTAAAGAAACAGAGCATGAGAGGAATGTCTCTCACTTGTAAGTACAGACCAATCTTGATGGAAAGCAAAAAAAAAAAAAAATAATAATAAAAAGAATTGACTGGGTCATATACCAAGTGTTTAAGAAAATGTGTTTTTTAAAAAAAGTTCTGTTTTAAGGAGCCAGTCTTTAAGGTCTCTGGGTCTCCTTGGGGAAGGCATATCCTTATGTAACTTAAGTGCTTTCAGCAATTTTAATATTAAGGCTACTTAGAGCAGATTAGTCTGAAAAACAGTGTTTTGTGCTTAATGGTAACCTAAGGTAAGGATAGAATAAGTGCAATTATTCAAAGCCTGAAACAATTTAGAAAGAATCTTAAACATGCACATAATAGCTGCTAGAAAATTCATATAATGAATAAACTGGTGGAAATTCTAGTCAGAACCCACTGGAGTTAAATGACAAGTGTTTTCACTCTCTCTAATTCATCATTATGACTGTCTGGGCATGGAACTTTCATATGAGAAAGCAATTCTCATTCTGCAGTGAACAAATTCTTTTTACTCCTCAGATGGTTCAGTTCTTGACTACAGGCAAAATGTATTGGTGATGACTTGCATTGCTGTTGTACAAAGGAAACTACAGGTTATTTCAGAATGTTGTACAGGCCCTTGACTTTGCTTGCTTCCTTATGATTTGGTAACCTACATCTTGGAAATAACCAGAAGGCACTTTTTAGTGGATGGTAAATCATTTGAAGAGTGAGTTTGCAGTACTCATTCCTGAGAAACAGATTTGGGGAAGAGGTTCATAGTCATACACACAAACAGAAATCAGCTTACTCACAGAAACGGAAAACTAACATGAGAAAAGGAGAAGACTGAAACAAGGTTTTGGGGTTTGATGGAGAATGCTCAGTTAAAGCATCCTGTTTTGGGCTGGGAGGCTGGGTAAAGTGTAGAAGAGACTTGTATTCAGTTCTGAATAATGAACACCTTCTTTCCCCATGAGGGCCGACTAGTAATGGAGCAGGTTGCCTGGGGAGGTTTAGTACCCTTTCATGTGGTCAGGACCAGACTGGATAAAGACATGAGCAACCTATTCTGACCTCAGAGCTGCTTCTGCCTTGGGTAGGAGTTTGGGATAGGGACTCCCTGAGGTCTTGTCCAACCTATGAAACTCAGGCTAGAAAAGGAGGCATTTTGAATGTGACACTTGCGGGGGAAGAATTTGTAAATTGTCTTGGTGAATTCTTAATTGCCAGATATTTCCGAAGGAGGACTTGATTTTCATCAGCTAGAGGGTAGAATACCCTCTAGTTTAAATCAAAATCAGTTCAGAAGACACATATGGCCTATATTATAACAAGGCTAGGCTAAAATGAAGTAAGGCTAAATGATAGTAATCTTTGTCTTTTTATAAATGCTTTTATAAGCGATGGGAATACACTGAGTTTTTCTTCTAGAGTCACTTTTTGTAACTTTGATTTCCCAAAGACATTTCAATCTGCATATTATATGGGAAAGGCATGTGGTTATCTGCTGTTTGTTCTGTGTACATTTTGACAGAGGTGAGGGCAGAAATCGCATGGCAAATATGCAAAAATTTTACTAACACCAATTGAATACGTATAATTCACAGTTGTGTTTTGCACTTTAATATTTAAATTTACTGTTATGAGAAATGAAAATATGTGACCAGTGGGGTGTGAAAGTGAGGCCAAGGGTGTTTCCAACCAGTCAACTAAGTTAAAGGATTTAAAGCCACTGCAGGAAGAGCTACCCTGCAGATTGACCAGGGATTTTAATAAGAACATCAGTTTCTTGGAAAATACCCTAACTGGATAGAACTCTGGAATGAATCAAAAGCCTTGGGACCAAGCTAAACTAAAAACATGTTAATACATCATGAAAATCTTGGTCTAAATCCAACCTTAGAAAGATTAACGTAGGAAAAATATAACCCAGTTTTTCAAGAGGCTCTAATGGATATAGAATTTGAACTCTGCTTTCACTGCCTTCTTATCAAATTAAGCTAACTAAAAGGATATTTCGTGTAATTCTTGGATTGGGATCCATTTATTGCTAAAGCTCTGTTCTTAGGCTTGCTGTCTCTGAAATAAATACTGACTTGAGATTAAGTAGTCCCTATTACATTCCATTTTCTCAGCTGTGTTTGTTTTAGTACAAGCTCACTCTCAGGTCCCAGCTGATTCACTAATTCACTGAATTCATCTCCTGTCTGTTATGTTTGAGTTCATCCTGGTACACCTTCTCTGCTGTTACACATAGATCCTCTTGGAATTCTTCCCCAAGGCAGGAGAACTTGGTTTAATATGCAATTAATCTATTAAGTACTTACACCTTGCTAAATGCACCTTGGCTTGGAAATGTTGACTTGGATACCATTTGTATCGCACCTGGGAGTATGGCAGTTCACCTACATCTACAGTTTAGAACAAAGTTGGCTTCAATGCTGATGATAAGATGTCCTCGAGCATGATGTATAATTTCAAGATATTCAAATGTTCTAATCATTTTAGCAGATTAGGTAATCTGAGGATGCCAGAGTATTGGGTATATTGCTTTCTGGGACTAGTGCTGCTGAGATGGTAAGGCATTCCTGTTGCATAATTGTGGTGGCTTTCTCACTGAAGAGAGAATTAGAACTCTGTCATTAAGTGAAATGAGTAATGAAAAAAAAGCATTTCATCACTTGATTATTCTAAAGAATAATTAGTGTTTTTAAACATGTAGGCATGCTTAGATTAGAGGTTGTGAAGAGAACAAAATGAACATATGCTGCTTTCCACTATTAGAGACAATTTAAATAACACAGATGATGGTAATGATTTTTAAACAACTGGCCAGTTTGGCTGCATTGACTACAGAATGAAAATATCTTAAATCTGAGAGAAGCTTTCAATACCTGCTTTTCATTGGGAAATGTGATGTTTAAAAGAAATTCAGTTTCATATGATAGAATACTATTAACAAATAGCTAAAACAGGAAAGGACCAAGCTAGTATTTATTTTGGACCAGAAAGCTGTCTACACTGAATACTAATATATCCTGTCTTCTGCTTTGTGCTAGTTCTTCAGGGCTTAGAAAATTGTTAGGGGAAAAAAGGTGTAATAAGGTACAGTTCAAGCTAGAAGATCTGGTGTGCTCAACTGAACTAACTGATCATAGCTTGAACACAATTGCAAAAATTACTATCATTGCATCATTTCTGTTCCAGTTTCGGTAACAGCACAATACTACTTTCTTTGTCATTTCTTCTGAAGTTCTCAAGATAGTTGAAATGCCTTTTTTTTTTTTTTTTTTTGTATTGTCACAGGAAAGGCTAGAGTCAGGTATTGGTTCATCTTTGGTCCATCTTTCTTTGGAAGACTATGCTGATATACTGCCTTATTTTCTTTTATTTATTACATCAGGAGTCATTACCTAGGTCATAAACCCATTTCTAAATGTTAACATCTTTCATTACCTTTATTATGGTCTTACTCATAGCTTGCTTATGAGTGCCCATTACCTCTGACCATTTCTTTTTGACAAATCATGGTGATATTCAGAAGGTAATTAAGGTTAAATTCTTTTATTCATCAGGAAGTCAATTTCCATTTAGAAGGTGTAACATCTATTGCTAAAACTAAGTAATTTATCTTTAAAGGATGTCATCTGTCATTGTTAACTTTCTGGCAACAGTAATACTACCAGCTATAAGGAATAAAATGGCTCTGATGGTAAAAACCAAGCATTCCAGTATGACAAACTTAAAAATAGGTGCCTGGAAGACCAAAATCAATAGCAAAATTATTATTTTATTTATTTATTTATTTTTTTAGCAACATGTAAAGGAAAATTTTAATTCAAAAATAATTATATTTGGTTAACATTTTATTTCACTGGACCAAGAATCCAAGTTCTGCAACGGGCACTTGGAGATCATTTAATTACTTTAAACTCCATTTTCTTATGGGAGAAAGGGGGAGTAAAAAAGGAACCTACACTCTTATTGGTATTGTTCCTTAAATCTGCTTACAAGGTAAAATTGCAGGTTGGTTGGATGCATTGTCCTACTCCTTGATTTCCTTTTTTGTTTCATGCAACACTCAACACTATATATAAAAAAAAAAAAAAAAAAGTATGCAACAAAATAACACTAAGTTTGGAATTAGTGATTTTATTCTTACAACTATGATATTGTCACTAAAATAGGAAAGAAACAATGTCTCCATGTACCTTGAGAGTTTAGAATGTAAAAAAAATTTGTTTTTCAAAATACTCATTCCAAAGATTCAAGAAAAGAATCTTTATCTTGTCAAGTCTTGGATGTATCTTTGGTGTGTGGAAACACCAATTAAAAACTTTGAAATGTGCAATAAATTATCAAAATGCTGTGGCATCATATGTGTGACATCTTATGGTATGGAATATCCTTTTGGTTGGTTTAGGTCAGCTACCCTGGTGATGTTTCACTTCTCACTTTTTGCCCACCCCCTAGGAGGGTTAGAGAGAGGCCTGATGCTGTGCCAGCACTGCTCAGCAGTAGACACAACACTGGTGTGATAACACTGCTGTTCCAGCTACAAGTGCAGAGTACAGCACTGTAGGGGCTGATGCAGGGAAAGTTAACATTCCAGCCAGACCCAGTACAGCTGGAAGTATGGGGTTTTGTCATCCGTTCTTAGGAGGGATTTTGCAGCCTCGAACTCGTCTACAGCCTTTGGACAGAGATGGAACAGGAAATGAAACAGACTGGCACTTTGCTGATAGCAATAAAACTTTGTGGAAGCACAACCGTTTTCCTTAAAATATCTATGCATTTATGCCATTGAAATAAGAAAGGGAAGAGAGCTTTCAAAGGTCATATTCCAACCCACCCCCCAAAAACCAAGTGCCCTTTTCTGCTGTCTGACTTCTAAGTTCTTGTTATTTCTCTTGGCAAATTCCATTTCAAATTCAGTTTCTGTTTTGCACAGCATAAAAAATTGTGCATGCTATGTGGCATAATGAAGCATTATTGTAGTTCTGACTTCCTATTACAGGACTGAAAGTGAATTTAGTTAAAGCAAGCAAGCAGAAGTCATTATCATCTGATAGCTGCTAAAGGTCACAAATGACAGGCTCATAGGCATTCCTTTCGTAAGAATATCATCCCAGTTAACAAACTAGAAATTGCTTTATTGTAATGTTCGAAAGAAGTATAAAATTTAAGTGTATAATACCGTAAGGATAAGAAACAAGATGGTTAATAGATAAAGGGTATGCAGGTTACTTATGCATGCACATAAGTCAAGACATTTAGCAAAAATGCTGAAATGACTGCTTAAATCTAAAATATATGTAAATCTCATACAGACTTCAAGTTAGTTGCTTCCCTAAGATTTTAGCCTGTGTTCAAGCATTGCTGGAACAAAGGCTCAACTGTGTGATGCACTATTGAAAGCAGGAATATTTTAGGCTTTAAAATACTTTTTAATCTTTTGGATAACTGCCTCATATTTGGTTTTGGGTTTTTAGTAGCAAGCATGTAATTCAAATTCAATTGCTTTCTTTAAAAGTAGAAAAGTGTTCTGGCACTACTGAGAATTTTTCTGTGTTTTAATTGTGTAATTCATCAGAATTACCTTTGACATAAATAGCTTAAATCAACTTTTACAAATGTGCTGAGAGAAGATTGATATTGGAACTGTTGGAAATGTAAAATCAAAAAGCCAAGGATTGTGATTGCTGTTTTGTTTGTTTGTTTGTTTTGTTTTGTTTTTTCTCTAATCTACCTGGCAACATCAAGGCACCTTTTTAGAAAAAAATCAACATCTGACACAATTCTGCAATAACTCTTCTGTGCTTTCCTATTCTACAGTTTTTCTTTTTTGTTTTTCTTTTTTGTTTCCTAAAAAAAAAAAAAAAAGTTATTTTAAAGATAAGAATTCTTATGTATTATGCCAAATAAATAAGAACTCTTTTAGGAGTACTTATGTTTTACTTAATGTTGCAATAGCAAACTTAGAGGTAAATCACACTGTGGTAGTAAAACTCAGATTGCAGAACTTATTAATGAATGTACATTTTTAAAGTAAAATATCTGACTTGAAAACAAAACAAAAAACTTATCCCAAATCTGGCAAAGGCATATTTGAGTTAATTTTCATCTTTGAGCTCTTTAACAATAAAATAAAATAAAATAAAATAAAATAAAATAAAATAAAATAAAATAAAATAAAATAAAATAAAATAAAATAAAATAAAATAAAATAAAATAAAAGTTACACCTGTTTTTTCTGTCGTGTACTTCTGAGCAAAGTGAGATGTATGGGCTAGGGAACAAATGAGCAACCAGAGCCAAAATCAAGGTTCCCATGTGGTTCCCAGGGTGTATGTCTGAATTTCTGCAAGCTTCCATTTACTGAAAATACTACGAGTTCTTACTTCTTTCCTGAAGGAAAGGTGTCAATACATATTTTAAAATGCTGTTGTAAATTCTGAACTTGTATGTGAAATGGTCTCAGTTTTACTGGGAGTATTTACAAGTAAGTTTTTATTAGAAATGAACTGCCTTGATAGATCAAGACTACCCTTAGCTTTTAATTTTTCAGGGAAAATATTTTCAAGTATGTGTAAAGCTCCCCTCTCTTAAGAAGTGCGGTTTCTGTGACCAGCTAAGGGTAGGTTTGTCAGCAGCCTGCAGGTGCTTATTCTATTCAGAGAAGCTCCACTGTGCCATAGCTGTAATACAAAACACTAATGCAATATTTCATTGTTATCAGACTTATGACATTTCATTTTGTTTGTTTGCTAGACTTTTATTTAAAGTGTTGTATTTGATATGAGGAAAGAGAAAAGTAAGGTCCTCAGGGTTATTAAAATTCACAACAGGAAAACAAATAACCACAATGTAATAGAAAAGATTCCTCTCTTTCAGCCTCTAGCTCCATGCTTGTTTATACAAGAAAAGTTCATGTGGATATTATTTCTGTGGCTCTAGGCAATCATGTACTAAATTCCATTCCTGCTTCAAAGCAGGGGTGGCAGTGTTTTATTTTGTGAGGGGAGGGGAATCTGAAACAACTTGAACCAAAAATGTACACTTGTGAAAGGATGTCCACATCGTTTCACAGAAATACTGACCATGTCATGCTTTGGATTTGAGTTTGTAGGGATGCCACCAGTATCAGTGCTAAGAGCAATTATTTTTGTGTTTTCATTTTATTGCAATGATAAGTCCACTTTATGAGCAAAACATAATTTAACATTCAATTTGATAGTGTCAATTTGACTTCCCAGATCTTAACTAAAAGAGATGGATTAAATTCTAGGTATGTATTTAACCTTTGGCAGAATTAAAATGAAAACATTTTTCTTCCAGTCTCTAATGATGTTTTTTTTTTCACCATCTGAAATACATTACTTTTGTTGCTTTCAGGTAGTGTGGAGTCTGGTGATTTAAAATGACCCATCCTCTCTGAAACTGTTAATTAACATTAAGCCCACAAAATGAGTGAAGTTTTACTACATCAGTAAATGTATTTTAATGCCTTGTGCTGTTTTAGGATGACAAGCTCTGCAAAAATTTGCATAGAACATCTGCTGATGAGCTGTTGTCTGATTAAAACAGCATTTCAGTTCACAGTCCAGGATGGTGGTGACTGCCATTGAGTTTTGCATGTTTGAGTTTACTAATTGGTCCTTTGTTAGGTGAAGTTTTTATAAACAGACTGCTGTGCTGAACTCACTGGAGTAATTACCATATACTAAGTTAAACATGTATGCAATCTAAATATCTAGACCCAGAGGTGGAAAGCGAAGAATGTTTTAGAAAAAGACAATTTTGCCTTTACCCCTACCAATAAATAAATAAATAAAATCTGAAACTTATCAACAGTTTCTTGCTGAACTAATTGGGAAATGTCCCTCCTGAGGTAATTATGGCTATATTCTGCAAGGACAGAACAGAATCCAAGTCAAACTTAAATTTGAATTTATATTTCCATCTATTATTGTTGATCTCTGTGGTCACGGAAGCTTTTAGTCAGTGAAGATTTTTATTATTTTTTTTTTTATTTAAATAATGTTTCAAGTTGTAACCTCACAGAAAATGTGCTGTTATGGTACAAAGTCCTATGATTTGCTATCCAGTCCAAATAGAGCAACTCCTGGTACTGCCAGAAAGATGAGTACAGGTGGCAATTCTGACACCTTGAAGGAAAAAAAAATTAAAAAAAAAAATTGTTGGAAGTCAGTAAAGCAAATATTGCTTCATTCTATGTCAAGCCCCAGTGGAACAGTTCTCAAGATGGACTATAGATGTCAATTTGAGGACTTAGCCACGTGGACAGGCTAGTGGACTTCACTTTGCAATGAACATACTAAGATCCTGGGACTAGGGAAGGGCCTTTGGAAATGTCTGATAAAACTCCCCTCTCAGAGGAGAGGAATCCTGAATTTAAATAGTGTAGGGGCAAGTAGCACCTCCAGCAGAGGGGAAGAGGTGAGGGTGCAGCTGTTCTATGTCTTGGTATCTTCAGTCACTAATGGAATTAGAACACACCTGATATTCCTCGTACCCAGATGTGAGGAACAGAGGAAGTCTGTGTTCTTAAAAGCCTTCACATTTGTGCACCCCTTTGGACCCTGGTGTGAAGGCACACCCTGTTGCTTTTATGAAACATACACAAGTATGTTATGTTGTGTAGTATTCTACTGGTCATTCAGTCATGGTCATTTATGTTATAACAATAAATGGAGTACACTATAAGTGGAGTTTTGTTACAAAGACTTTAATCTCTGCCCTGATGATCTGTGTGACCTCAGTATTTTTACTTTTCAAACCTTTCCTTTATCATGACACTAAATTTTGTTCTCATGGCACTTTTTGGTCAGCTTTATTTCTGCTAGTTTTTATCTCAACCCTCTCAATATCTCAGCTGATTTACACTTCAGCAGTATCTTTCTTACAGGGCTAGGTGAAATATTTTTTGGCTTGAGTCATCTTCACTTATATATTACTATGTGAGTCTGCCAATGTTTCAGAGATGGAGCAAGATCACCTCACACCACAGAATTTTGTGCCTCTGTTCTTTTGTTTTGTGATCAGCAGTGTCATCAGGCATACTTCTTGCAATATTTTGATCCTGATAGAGAAACAAAAGTTCCAAGAAAACTCAGGTGTGCACAAAGAGCATGCAAATCTCAGAAGCAACTGGGGTCTCTTCAGACATAAGTCAGTGTTCAGATCACATCAGTCTTATTGGTTTTGACCTTTTCACTTAGGAAACTGCATAGGAGAGATGTCAGACAAAAACATGGCTAGGGTCTTCTGTATAGTTAGGAATGCTGAGATTAAACAAGGAGTTCTAAATGGTATTTCAAGACCATAAAATAAAACCAAAACAGTTATCTGAACAAAAGCTGGTAAATGGGAAGGGAAGTATTTAAGGGGCGGTGTGTTCATTTCTCTCTGCCAGAAATCCTATTACATGTTGCCACTTCAGACTAAAAAGAACTGGGGAATCTGATTTCTGAAATACATCCTTTTATAAACTGCATTGGTTAATATCTGTTTCAGTCCTTATTCTCCTATATTCATATCCTGGTTTTCTTTGTTACTTCAGACATGTGGGATAGAAAATGCTTTCCATTCTTCTAAGTGGGAAAAAAAAAAAAAGCATGAAGGAGGTAAATTGACATCTAGTGGTTGATACTGCTTTTTGTCGTGCCTCCTTACTCAATCTGTGTGTTGAAAGTTGAGATTAGCAAGGTGGTCTTTTCTGCATATAATCTACATAGTTCTATGAAAAATGGCCTGGACTGACACTTTATTCACGAGTGATCCCTTAATATGCGCATTTGGTTACAATGCTGTTGGTAAACTGGGTCTACGGGTAAGCTGGGTAAACTTACTATTTGGGATGTTCTTTATGGGGTCTTAGTAGAGACCCTAGACAGTAATGGGAAGCAATCTTCCCATTAATAGGCAGACTATTTTACTAGGGAAAAAAAGAGGAAATAGCAAGATTAGTTATGCTGTGCAAACAAATATATTCAGCTTTCATTAAGCCTTTTTTTTTTTTTTTTTTAAGTATTGTTTAGCTATTGTTTAACAAGGGTCTGTTTGGATCCATACATATCAACCAGTCAGATAGAAACATTTGTTTTTTGAAGATTGTTAGCTGACTACTGGTTTTAATAACCTTAGAAAAGCAACCCTGGTTTTCTTCCCTCTGCTTCTTCTCTGATCTCTTTGTGCTCTGCCACCCTCAGTGCTCATATATTTAGTAGAGTCCAAGACCATATAAATAAATAAAATTTGACGGCCTGTCACCCGCAAGAGACTTACTTATTTTTATTGCTTTGTCTTGGATGTGTGGTTCTGCCAGACCTTGACCTTGACTTTGCAGGTGGTTTGGGAAGGTATTTGCTGATTATATCCAACTTAAAATAGCCAATATGGAGCTTAAAGTGAACTCAAACCCCTTTTGATATTTGTTTATGCAATGTGTTTCCTAAATACATAAATTAATAGAACTTCCTTTCATGCCAAAATAAGTGTTTTTAAGGACTAGATTCCAGGCTCTGTTGCACCAACAAAACAAAACAAAACAAAACACACAAAACATAGTGGAGAAGAGAAAACAATGAGACAGGTTCTCTTTTCTGCCTTTCCTGTGAGAATAGTTAAGCACAAATGTTGAGTCCCAGTTTTGGTAGCTAACGAGAGTGTACTTCAAGAGAAAAAGCTGTACTGCAGTAAGTGGCCTACCTGGGGCTGGCAATAGCATATAGCTAGATTTCACACTGGACTTAGAGTGGTGATACAGATAAGGGGCAGTGGGGAAGAAAGCCATCTGCGGTTACATAGGGCAGGTAGAATCACAGCTTCTGACATGAAGTGCAAGGATGCTGGTGGGATACTTTCCCAAGTTTGCAACTGTGAGAAAGAAGGGAATGGATAACCAGGTGTTTACTCTTACCTGCTTACATTATTGATGAATGCATTGTAATTAGGTCTTCCTTTTGTTAGGGGGGGGCAAAAAAGCTACTTAGTCTGTGGTACATGCTCCTAAAGCTTCATTGCTAAGTATAAATACACAGAACCTACCTGTATAATCTTCAGGTTCATTTGGAGAATCATAGTAGAAAGTGCTATGAGGTGCAGTTTCTCCAGTCTTTGTTCTCCCTTCCCCAAACTTGCTGTTTTAGTCCCTCGATTATCTTATGTAAAACAATCTTTTAACCTGGCATTATGCATACTGTGTTTGGGTCTCTTCAAACTTGATCCTGTTAGAACACTGAATCATGCAGAATGACCAAACTATTTGAACTGGAAGCATAAATGCGGCTATGGGTAAACTCATTCCTGAGAGTACTTCCTGAAAGTTGGAGATCCTTACTTTAAGTAATGGTCTTGGAAAACAGTCTTTTAAACCTAAAAAGCTCATTCACAGCTATGTTTTCCTTTGGCTCTGCTCTAGTCTGCAGGCAAAGCCTCTAGCCAAGAACTCTTGACCCTTCTGCTGCTGCAATGGCACTTTAGAAAGCTTAATTCAGGCCTTTAGTGTCACTGGGTTCCCTGAAGTTAATTATGGAGAACTGTGTGAAAAAGGCAGTCTACTTTCTTGTTTCTGCATAACATTTATTGACCCCCTGGGATGGAGAAAGATCAGTATGGTATATACAGGTCACTCCAGTTACACTGCAGCTGGAAGTTTAACTTCTAAAAGTTATGATTCTAGAAAGTATGATTAAGTTCTGTTCCTCTGCTAGCTTGTCTTCCTTAATTTGTACTTATTGAGATAAGACAGCAGTTAAAATTCTAAAACATATACTGTCTTGGAATATCGCACATATTTCACTTAGAACTGATCTAGTTTTGAAAAAATTAATTTTGTAAACAACACAATTTTGTCCCTGTTTAACAAGTTTTGAAGAGAGAAGTTACAACTATGTTTATATTATGATCTAGGTTTTATAGTACTCAGGCACCAAAAAATGTTGATTCCTAATTTAAAACAAAACAAAACCAAAAACCAGCACAACAAAACCCAGACATGCTCAAGTATGCCAAGTCTATGCTGCTCTGGTGTTATGGTTAGTTGATGAATTTAATTGAATATTTAATTGAATAAACTTAGTGTAGATTCATATTAGACAACCTTGCGGCAGTCTTCACTACGCTTGTTCTTGTAAGTGTTGCATATGCTCTCCTGATGGGATTTTTTTTATATAGTACCAAATGTATTGTGGCTCCCACTTCCAAGACATTTGGTCCACTTCCTGTTACAATAAGTGATTGATTTGTAGCTCTTTTCCATTTACTAAAAACAAACAGAAAAAACAAACAGACAAACAAACAAAAAACACAGGATGAGAACAAATACAAATGGTAAAGTTCAACTCTAATCAACAGAACCTGTGTATAAAATGTAAAGGTTCTGATTTCTGCAGTGTAGCCTTGACTCATACAGCAGATGTTGCTTACTTTTGTCAGTGAACAAATAGCAATAAGTTCCTTTAAAAAGAAGTGTGTTCTGTATTTGTGTATCAAAGACATTAGAGATGTGAAGGTGAGATGAATGGGAAAAGTGGGCAGAGTGGGAGTAGAAAAAAAACAACAAAACACAGCAATCTTCTGAATCTGCTTGATGTGCTGTTTTCGGTTACTTTGCAGGGTTCTGTCTCTTTTTTTTTTTTTTTCTCTCTCTCTCTTTTTTTTTTTTTTTTGTCTCAGAGTGGAGGGTGGAGATTGAGAGGAAGCACTAATTTGTAAGTAGGTGTAGGCTGATGTAGAGGAAAAAACAGTTGGCCTTTTGAAGAGAATTTGAACTAAGGGAGATTAATGGGTATTACACAGAAGGGAAAAAGCTCAGTGATTCAAGCCTCCAACAAAAGTACAGGTTTGGCCCAGATTCCCCAGAAGACTGAGAAATCTAGTATTTTACCATGTAAAAACAGGTAGGAAAAAGGGCCTTGGTAGGATATTGCCCTTTTTGCTGGATAATTCTCAATGTAATCAGAGTAAGATGGATATTTAATCTAGATGACAAAACAAGCAGGTATTGAGCTGTCTAATGCTTTTTACTGAGGAATCTGTGGATTGGGTTGCCATCATGCAACAGATGTAATCTAATAGGAAACTAGTTAGAACTAAAAAATAATCCAGTGGTTTTTAAGTCTGTTGTTGGAGCTCTAGGTAGTCCCCTGTTTAGGAATAGTTCTTTACCTGAAGATCCAGTGATACTTGAAGAAGTCAAAAATCCTTTCAAGATTGTTCCTTATGTTTATTACTTCAGTAATAAACATTCAGTTAATACATTCAGTTAAGATACATTCAGTTAATGTATCATATTAGAAGGTTTTGATTTCTTCACATCCTCTTAGCAAATTAAGGGAAGAAAACAAGAATCCAAGACAGAAGTTGAGATAGATCCCTGACAAAATCTGGAATTAAGAACTTCAAAATGCCACAGTAACAAAGTGCTTGTGATAAACGTTTGGGGGAAAAAACAAACAAACAAACAAAAAAAACCACCAAAAACTAAATAACTGTTGTTGGAAAGAAAGTGTTTCACTTGTCTTTAGCAGAATAATTTTGTGATCAGAGTTGTCATTAATGAAATGCAAATTCAGTCAAAGGCAAACATTCTGGTTGCCCCTTTTACTGGTGCTTGAAGTGAAACAAATTTAAAACTATTTAATTATGGCATAAAAGTCCCCTCTTGATCTGTATTTAATAATGGTATTCCAATGTAGTTTATAAAATTATAAACTTCAGATAATACTCTGATCTCTGCTAAAAAGTGACACTAGTTCTACTTTAGTATTGAAGGACTGTATTTCATGCAGCTCTAAGCACTGAGCAGTTAATCTTTGTTTGCTATCTATGGTCAGTGTAGTACAACTCTGGGTCACCCACAAATTTACAATCAAGTTAATTTTTCTCTGGCGATAGATGTCTTCCCTACTGATTAGAAAAGCAGGCTTTGAGTCTAATGGTTATTAGATGCCTAAAAATAAGCATGTTTCATTTCATTCTCAACTTTCTTTTCCTGATTGAAAAGATGTTAAACCCAGTTATTTCATTCATTATATGAAATGAAAAACCCATTGTCTGGCAAGAACTCCTAATCGCATGTGATTTAACTTATCTCAGAGATCATCATACCACAATGGCCAGGTATCCATGAGGATCAGCTACCTGCATGTTAGCTGTTCATTGTAAGAGCTGTAAAATGAGCACTGATTTCAGAGTGCTGAAAAAGGTGATTGTAACCAAATGTGTGGAATGAATTTGAAAACACATGGATGATTAGTCTTCCTCAGTGATGTTATCATTCTGGGTATTTAGAAAAACGATTGAACAACTACTTTATGGTTTGTTAGGTAGAAGGGCAAAAACAAAACCAGGCACCTCCTACTCCTGGGTAATATTTCTGAAATTACTTGACTAGCATATTATTACTGTATGTATCACCAATCATAGTGTCACCAAGTGCACATCGATGGTGCTTAGAAGCACACATTGGATAAACAAGTCTATAACAAAATGACAAGATGTGCAGATGTGTCAGCAGGAAAGTAAAGGTGTTATAACCAGGCCAAGTTTGTCTTAGTAGTTGAATGTTTGGATATGTTCACCTGTAGATGTCAAATATCCTATGTGCTTCCAGTCAGGTGGGTGCAGGATCACTTGCTCATAGCCTGAATGTTTCATCCACATTCTAAACAGCTTCTGTTTAGTACCAGGATAACAGTGCTTTGCCTTCAGAACAGAATCGCTGTCACAATGCCGTTGGCAATACTGGTTGTGTTCCCCTGGTATCTGACAGATGGACACACCTTTCTTTAGTTAATGCCTTCAGAGACCGTCACTAAACCTAGAAGCAAATATTTAGGAATTATTTGTAGTGCACATTCTCTTTTAGAAATAACAGAGATACTGACTTAGAGTGGTGTTAGTCTGATCTTGTGTTGTCTGTGAATACTAGTCCTGGCGAACATAGCTAAAGACAAGATTTCATTTGCTCCAGTAAACTCTTTTGAAAAGTGATCATGCAAGAAATTCTGCCACTTTTCTCCCATGTGAATTTGGTTCACATGGGAGAAGACAAATATATATAAGAATTCAGGTCTTTCTCCCCATTTTTACTATGTTATTACTTTGAGACACTGTACTTTTTTCCCTAGTTCCGCCTAGGAATATTTTTTTCAGTAATGTTGGCTGCTTTGGGAAAAACTAAAATGAAAAATTTTGACCTAGTTCTGCCACTTGGTGACTTGAACAAGATATTAACACCTTTTAAGTTTAGGCCCTGATTTTTCTTATTAATTGTTCCACACGTGACTGGTGAAAGTGGGAGATGGAGTTCAATGTTCAGGGATCTAGAATAAACTTTTAGATAAAAATGGATATTGTTAGTTACTGGTAACCTACCGAAAAAGTGTCTTACTGTTGTTTGCCTTATGTAGTCACGTGTCATTTCATCGAGTCATCAGGCATTTGAATCCACCTATGGAGGCAACAATCATGTTTTGTTGGCTCTGAGATAGCATTAAAAAGTGAGATGACCACTAGGTTCTCTCCAATGCAGAGTAACATTTTTACAGTTTTAACTAAAATTAATGTTTTACAAAGAGTTATTAATTCCTGCCCTTAGAAATGCCCTCACTGTTGTAACCAGTTAGTACGGCTTTAGCACCAGGTAGTTCCTAGGTCTTTGTCTTCACCATCAGGAAGCTTCATGTGAACTGTGTGATATTTCTTTCCATCTTTTATACTGCCTTTTTTTTTTTTTTTTCCCTCCATTCAATGTATTCTGAAAAAAATCAGGAAAGAAAGGCATACCAAAAAATCAATCATTGCATTTCTCTTCAGTTTTCATTGTAAGTTCTGTTCAGCTGGAAGAGAAGCAAGTCCAATGGAAGCTTTCTTGGGTGCCTTCAGATCTGGATGGCTCACGGAGCCCTTCTGACTTTCTGTCAAGTCCAGAAACATATCTTAGAATTACCCAGCGTAGCTAGCATTAAATTCTCAGTGCTGCCCGAAAAAACGTAGAAGCTGGGCTTTCAGAAACAGCGCAGGCTATGGTTGCAAATCAAGCAGGGAGAGAACTCTATCCAAAATGAAAACCTCTGAAAACAAATGACTTAGTGTATTGCTACAATAAGAATGGAAGTTTCAGAACAAAATCAGGTGTCATAGAGGCCAGAAAAATCCTAACTGGGGAAAACATCCAAGTAGCTTTGGATAGAGCTTTATCAAAAGTTGCCTTCATGTTCAATGTATGCTGAGTTGCTGGATTCTGATAAATATGGGAAGTAGCACCCCATGTGAGTAGGATAAAAGTTCAGGTTTGATCCTGAAAACCTGCAATAATCCACACGAATGTTGGTTAGATGCAGTACATCTGCTTCTGAGCTTTTAGCTAAAATCTACTGGGGAAAAAAAAAAACAAAAAAAACACAACAGGTGACTGAAGCATGCAAAATAATACTGGTGAGAGTAATCACCAGCTGCATGACCTTCCTGCAGTCTGTAATCCTTGCTGTATCCACGTATGAAGGTGGAATGCTTAAAAGTGCTTTTAATTCCTGTAAGATGTAACTGTTGATACCAAAACCTTTCTGTTAAAGGGAAGAGATGGTATCTCAGAGCTGTGCTATAAGTATATATGCTCTTGTGGCTTGCCATGTTAGGGCGAGACCTACATTCTGTTTCAGTGAGCGTTCTTTTGTCTGTGTGTTTCTCTGCAGTCTAATTATGTTCATCTGTGTGAATAGGATGCATAAGGGGTTATAAGTGGCACACACATATAAATTTTACTGCTATTAACAGGTATTTTCTGCTTCTTAATCATTACTAATTATATGCTTTTGTTCTTCGTTGGCTCACCAAAATAGTCATTTGAACTTAAAGCACAGATTGCTATTTTAATGGGCTCCATGTTGTTCATTTAGTAGACTGCAATAAGATCACTATAGGGATTTGTAGTATTTTGAGCACAGCTTGCTGTGCGCAGGTACCTATTTGATAAGAGCTTATTTTCTGGAATACTCATAATGACTGATTCCTTGGAGGAAATTGCCTGCTATAAAAACAAACAAACAAAACAACAACAACAACAACAAAAAAAAACAAACAACAAAACTTTAAACATAGTAACATATTATTAGTATTATCTAATGGGGAGTTAGAGTAGTCAAAGTGAAAAGAAGCCTTGTTAAATGTGGCCATTATATTTTAAAAGTAATATTCTGAAAATAATAGATCTTATTTGTTATGGTCTTTCACTTCCCTCCATCTGTAAGTTGCTGAAAAAAACAAACAGAAAGCTGCATATAAATCTTTGATATCTTTCAGTTTACAAAAAGGTGCTCTGTGCTGGAGGTCTATTTTGGGAATGGTAGCAAAAAAAAAAAAAAAAAAAAAGAGTATATGTAAATATAAACACGTACACTATAAGAGAATATCAGTGAACATTTTGCAGGAATAATTCTTTTTCCGGGAACCTATAAACATAATCTTTTGCTGCAACCCCACCTAGACAAGCATTGTGAAAGTTTGGACTGAAGTAACATTCTTCATCTTATCTGCACAGGGAATAAGATCATCCTTCCTATTTGGGAAAGGCTCATCTATGCTGTTTTGAGCGTAGACACACATTTGGACTACAGTTTAGGTGAGCCTCTGCTCATATTGTGGGAGCATGATAGCCCTTAGCAAGAGACTAAACAAACTGTTTTCTACAGTAGGAATGGTGGACACAGCTTTGATTTCTCTGGCTCCATATTTGTGCTTGCAGCACTGTCATACTGCTGATATTGAAAAAAAAATCAGATGTAGGCTCCCTCTTAAAAGGTTCCCAAACCAGAACTGGGAAAGCCTGCCACTTACATTCCAGCAGCACAGTTTGTGGGGCTAAGTTACAGTGCTGTATTTTTGCTGCTCTGAATATGTACACTGGAGTTACAAAGCTAGTGAGGCTTTAATTTCCTGTTTATTGTATTTTCTTGCAGGAAAGCACCGCTATATTAGTTGGATTTTTCTAAAGGAATTTAATGGAACGTATTTTTCATCAAATGTCAATTTTTGGGGGGATTCAGCATCAGCTCACTGAAGAGATGGCCTTTCTTCTGATGCTGTATTTCTAACTTTCAGTTAGATGAGATACAGTAATGGTCACTGGTAAGTAGTTGTTCTTATAAAGGCAATGGGGCTTTGGTAAGGACAGAGAAACTTCTCTTACTTGTCTGAAACAGACTATATTCAGTAACTGCCAGTGTGCCAAAAACATCAGATGGATTAGCTGTTTGGATACATCCATCACCACAATGGTGGTGAGTGAAGGAGCCTTCTGGATGAACTGTTGCTCCTCTGTGAATGGTTAACACAATACTGCTGCTGGAGGTACCACTACAGTGTGAATGCAAATGGCAGCGTGCCCAGAAAGCGTAGAGGCATTTTTTCATTATTAAAATCTAAGGAGACAAACAGGGTAAACTCAACTGAGAGTACAGCAGTATTAAGCTGCAGCTATAAGTTTTTTGTTTTTTTTTTTTTTTTTTTTTTTTAATTCAAATGGTTTTGCTTGTGTATCAGTGTCAGTTTGATAAGGGAGGACAAGAAGAAAGGAGATGCAAATAGTGTCCTGCAGGAAATGAAAACAGATTTACATAAACTGAACAACCAAAACATATCCTGAGTCAAAATAAAGGGAAAAATAACAACAACAACAACAACAAAAAACACAACTAAGCAGATGGCTTTGGTAGCTATTACAGGATATTTCCTGGTCTGTATCTGCACCTCACAATTCACTGTTCTGTTATATTGCTAGCAGGACTACTTCCTTTGTTATATTGTTTAGTAAGCTCGCTTCACTAACGCTTCTTCATGCCATTGTTATGGGAATAGTAGCTGACTGTCCATTTCTGTTTAATAACCCCTTTACCCAAGGCAACTTCTGCTGAAGTTTATCGCCATATTTTAACCATATAACCAATATCGCCATATTCAGCAAGGGGAGTAATATGGCTCTCCCACTTACTGCTTATTTCCTCGGCTTTTTAAATTATAATTTTTAGTCTCCCCTGAAACTAGTTATATGAAATTGAGAAAGACTTAATTGTTTTATTAGTTTTTAGGCAAGGGTGTTATCCTTCTGTAAAGACAAAATCAGAAAATGCACTTTTGCTACAAAATGAACTTGTATTGCATTTTTCAAAAATAGCCCATTTAGCAATGACATAGATGACATTTTCTTTCTTGAAAATGACTGTCCCCTTGTCAGATAGGTTAGTCTACATTTTTGAAATACTATTAAAAATTAAAACACACTTATAGCAAGCAGTCAGTCTTTATTATGCCATCTGTCTTTCAGTTCAATTTTGAAAATCATATGTGAGAATTTTCTCCATGTTAACAATGGATCTGGATATTTGTCAAACCAAGCACATGAATCATTCAAATATTTTCTTCTACTCTTTTTCTCTTTAACAACAAAGCAGTGTGCTTGAGCATTACTGTTCATGTATGAATACTTGTGTTTTTGATTACTGATACATGTTGTCCTGTACTATAGTGATAATATTATCAAGGGTTAACAAGTCAGAGTGTCAATCTATTCTCATATCATCTACATCAGTTTCAGATCAGTTAATCATACTATACTCTAAGAGTATACACTTTGGCCCCAGGGGTAGAAAGGATTTTGGAATGTAACTTTTTAACGGGGTGTCAAATGGTGGAGCTAGAAAACTAGAACAAAACCTAGAACAAATGTTAAGTTCTCAAAATCATTTTTTTTAAAGAGATATCTACCTCAGATTCATAGGAAGCAGGTAGGCTTCATACAGTGCTTGAAAAACATCTTCCAAGACTGGTGTGGTTGAGTTGACATTTAGTCCTGTAGTAGTAATGTTTCCTAGTAGAAATAGCATTTTGCATATTGTGCAAAGATGTATTTATCTGTTAATCCTTAAGCTTAGTCCAGGATTAAAGAAACAGACTTAAGGATACCAATATCAAAATTTGTAGACCAGGAGGTCCCTGGATCAACCTAAAAGGGAATTTGCATTTAACTACATGGCCCTGAAGCTTCTGTGAAAACCCCAGCCTTAATCAGCAGTTAGAGAAAAAAAACTGATGTATTGATACTTCCTATTTTTTCCCAAACATGCTCTTCTGATTACAAGCATTGTTCCTTACTTAATCTTTTTTTTTTTTTTTTTTTTTTTTTTTTTTTTTTGTAAAATTGGCCTTCATAGATGGTTTTTGTAGTTTTTCTTTAACCTCTGTAAGGTACTATCTCAGAAGTAGTTGGACTCAAAGTATACGTGATCTTTGGAAAAGACCATGCCCACCTCCCTGCAGTCTAATCAGCACCTCCCTTTCCATTCTTAAGCACTTTCTGAAGGTGATGGTACTTTGTCACGTTTCTTATCTGAGTATTCTGTTAGCTGCCAAGGATTTGCATTATTTAAAGGAAAACAATAGAAATACGAGTCTTCTTGAGATTGTGGCATACTAATTATGTTCATACTAGTTATGTAACTGCATTCCAATTGTAAAGGCAGTTCTAATAAGTCAGATGTTGATTAAATCTTTAGTTGTGGTTATCTTATTATCCCTCTTAAAACAGTTATAAACATACATACAATACATACAATGTTTATAATCATAACCCTGATGATGCAGCTGACGTCATGCTAATGATTACATTAATAAAGTCTTAAATGGCAGGTAGGTGAAGGTTGTATTTCACTAAAATGCATCATAGACACAGACTGTTCTGCAAATGGGAATTTTTATATTAAAAAATGCCAAATCTCTTTCACAATATAATTTCATGCTGTAACAAATTAGTGAGATGTTGAGGAATACAGTTGAGTAGTTTTTCTAATGAACAATATGGCCTTTGCCTAGGGACAAATGTACCTCCATTTTGTTAGCTTAAACTTGGAATTAATTCTTATTTTGGGGAACAGCACTTTCACTTTTGATTCCTGTGAATGGCATCTACAACAGTTCCTTCCCCTCACTAGTCTTTTGGCTGTAACTGTATCTGTGCCTCCGTTTGAAAAATGCATGGTTCTGAACGTAGAGACAGCCATGCTTCTGCCAGGACACCAGTGTCTCATTTAACTAGGAAAGGTACTTATCCTTTGTTGTCTGAGTTCCTACCTGTGACAGTCTTAGTCATTTGAACTGCTTCTCCATGAGATGAACCCATTAGAAGTTGCCTGACAGCTGAAGGGACTTAAATGACTATCACTATTACCCATTCTGCTTTACTTTAGGACCTTAGGAACTACAAGAGCTGCCTGACACTGTACAATACCCAACACCTTATTCAGAAATAAATTTTATGCTTTATTCAGAAATAAATTTTATGCTTAACTGTAAATAAAATATGGACAGTTCAGAAGCTGATGTACCAGAAGGAAAAAAAAAAAAAAAAAAGAGTCCAAGCACAAAGATACATCCTTTCAAAAAAGGCGTCTGAAAATTTGTTAGACATGATTTGTCCCATGGTTGTCCATACTTTTGCTTTCATCAGAGGAACCAGATAGATTACTGAGCTACTACAGCTCTTCCATTTGCAGGTATTGATCAGCATGCATTTGTTCTGATGTTCTCCTGTGACGTAACAGTGAACCTGCAATATTAAAACAACAGACAATGATTTATAAATCACGTATTTATTGCATTTCTACTATGGAAAACTGCCTTCTGACCATACAGTGGCTACTGCAGTGAATCTGTGAAATGATTACTGTGAAACATTCTGGAGGGTACTCACATTTGATGTGAGCAGTAGAAGCCTGGCTGATAACTAGCAATTAGTGAAACACCATATGGTAGCAGACACACAGCAGATGTGTGTGTACATGGCAGAACAGGAAAGAAAAATCTACAGTGGCAATTCAAGGCTAGTCTAAGCCAGGATCTAAAAATAGCAGCTTCGATTTGCTTTCAACTAGTTTTCTGAATGCTTCAAATGACTTAATTTTTACTGTGGTTCATATTTGGTTAATTCTACCTGTATGACTTCCAGTGGTCTCCTATTACATCACAAGAGATCTATTTTTTAACTTCCATGTACTGCAAGGTCACATGCCACAGCCTGCTGTGTAATACAGCAATTTATCCAGGTGTGGCTATCAATTATTTCAAGAAAGCAAGCAGAATTGATTTTGTGACGTAAGCACTGACATAGTACTTATTCCTTATGTATTATTATCAGAATATTACCAAACAGTTCTTTATTACTTTTTTATTACTATTTATTACTTTATTACAAGGCTGTTATTACTCTTGCATCAGTAAGTGATTGCCAATATCTTCCTTTAAATTTGATATGCATAAGTCTCAAAATACTTATAATCATTATTTCATATCATCTCAAATACTGCCAAACCCAACCAGACAAGATACTGAAGAGTCACCTGGTGGCATCCTGATTGCTCTCTAAGATTGAGCTTGAATGATAAAAAGTAGTATTTTTTTCATCTATTTTAGAAAGTCTGCATGAAGTGAACTTCAAGAGAGTCTAGAAAATCTGCGGGTGAACCAGGAATTGCATGTGGATGGGTGATTACAATTTGTGGATGGAGCTAACTCGTAGCCTTCCAACAAAACTTTACTTTAGAGAGGAAAAGACAGTATCTTATCTCCCCTAAATTTTACTCAGAAAGTTTAGTGTTTTAGGGTCACGTACGACCCCATGGAAGATGCAGTTCACCATAATCTTGCAATTTAGATGAAAAGAATGCAATTGGAAGTAACAAGGGCAGGTTTGAAAAGAGAAATTTGGTCAAGAACAGCACCAAGAAAGGAAATGGCTCATCTAAAGCATGGGAGTAGTAGAATAGAACTTTGTGTTCCTGATTTCTTATTCCTTAACCTTTTGCTAATTTTTTTAAATACTTGGAGATTTTGTGGATTTATATAAACTACCAAAAAAAGAACATCCTGGAACTGTTTGTTAGTACAACATTCTCAGAAATGTGTTGCATTAATCTGCCTTTAACAAGACAGAGTTAAACTGATTTTTGGAATGCTGTAGTATGTATATCCCTGGTGCTCTCCTGTTATTTTCCTTTTCTGCAATGAATCATTTCTTCCTTGTTTCTAAATTAGCTTTTCCTTATGTCTGTGTGTGCCATCTATCTACCTGTACACCCTTGATTTCTGTGTTCCTCAGGCTGAGAAATCTCCTCTGAGAAACAGCAATATTTAAGACTGAGTAAATAGATGATTGAGCTGGCATTTATACAATTTAAAGGGACCTTCAATTTTTGCCTTCTTAAAAGCAAAAATCACTTCTTAAAGTGATTCCACACAACCAACAACAGTTTTTTTCCTTGCATCAAGTTGCTTTCTGGCAAGGTCTCAAAGCTGTATCTAATTTTTTTTTTCTTCAAGGTCATGCAATGTTTGTCTATTCTGTTTTCCTGTTTTTATGTTTTTATAAAAGGAGCCAAGGAGCCTCTTTTTTTTTTTTTTTTTTTTTTTTTTTTTTTTTTTTTTTTTTTTTTTTCCTTTTCTGGCCCTTTTATTAGTGATACACTCGCATGGATTACCTACTCCCTAGTGTGGTAACATTATGGACTATGAAACATTACTGGCCATGAAGTCTCTGAGCAGTACCAAGTGAAATGTCAATATAATCAGATAGCATTCCACAGGTGTAAAAAGTGGTGATATGCATGGAAATATTTTTTTTTATTATGTATTATGTACATATGTATTATTTTTTTTTATTATGTATTATGTACATATGTATTTATATATATGTATTATGTAATTTATTATTACAGTTTATATGGCTAAACTGCCTTAAGAGTTAGAGATGACGGACAGATAATATAGAACAGAATTAAATACAGAAAGGTGCCATGGTTTTGCTACATCATGAATGCAAATTCAATTTAAAAGGGGTGAATGGTGTAGAAATCCTTTAAACACAAGAATCTTATTAGCAGACTAATACATGAAATTGCTTACTGTACAATGGGCAGGACAGTACAATGTACTTACCTTACAGTAGTAAGATGTAAATATACATGGTGCAGTGCAAGTCAAGTACCAGTAGAGGTCATGGAAGCAGGAGTAAAAGCATGAAAAACACCAGTAGACTTCCAGAAAAGATCTGTGAGGGGTAAAATAAGGGCTGAAATGCAAATCAAACAGTCAGAAAGTACAGAGCCCCAAACTTAAGTATCTTGTAAACCTATGTGATGTATTGTACCAGTTGAAATCTTAAAGAAAATGTGAACTTCTCAGAAACAATAAAGGTGTTAAAGTGCTAAGGTGCAGCAAACTGCATTACAAAACTATCTGGTAGTAGGAGGTATATACTCCTTTAATCCAGATACACTGGATTAAAGAACATTTAGTAAGACATTACCAAAAAGCATTATAAAAATTAAAATCAAAGTGTCATTTATCCCAGTGATCAATGACAATTTTCTAATAAAAAGCCAAGAGGTACTAGTGTTTATATTAACGGGAAAAAAAAATAGTGGAAGTAAACTACTAGAATTTCTTATTCAATCCTTATTCAGACTTCTCTTTGTAAAATTTCAACACGCATGTGAAACTTTTATTAGAGCACACACCAAATTTTTGATCTGTTTATTAAATCATGAAAATAGCATACTGGAGATTGGGAAGGTTAAATCTATTTTGGAAGCATTATATTGCCTTTAATTATCAGAAGATACTTTAAGCTATCTGTAACTGATGTAAATGATATTGTGTGCAGTACTATAATTTTTATAGGACAAATAGACAAGAACAAGAAAAATAGAAGTTTATTTGTTAATGTAAATACTACAACGTTTTCACAATTTTGTTCTCAAGCTCTAACCAGGCGATGGCAATCAAAGAGGAGCGGGGAAAAGCTGAGCAGTGTTTAGATTTCTGGCCACTATTTCTGTGCATTAATAAAAGCTATAAATCACTTGGATGTACAAGTAGAAGCATTTTAAATACCGAAGACAAACACAGAGCAATTCCCCTAAATGCCTTATGTTTTAAATGGCACTACAATGATTTCTTTAGAATGAAGCCTTGCTCTAGTAGAGAAAAATCATTTATTTATTTAATGAATCTGCTGTTGCTCAACCTGAAAAGATTGAGACAAACACTTAAAACAATGGTCTTTATATTTGCAGGTCCCCATTTCTGTGTGTTTCTGTAATGGGTACAATAAAAATATTTGTTTCTTATATTATTATTAACATCTTAGATTCTTAGATTATTATTAACATCTTCAGATACCTTTTTTTTTGCTGCCTTTACAAATGTGAAGTGCTTATTATTGTAGATAGCTTTATCCTCCAGTTTTGAGGATTTGTTAATATGTTTTGTTAATATATAATTAATATATATTTCTTAATAAAAAAATATATTCATGGCATTAAGGTTCTAAGATCTTTCAGAAAAATGACAGATTGCAAAGAATTCACCCTCTAAAAAAATCATATTTAAGTTAGAAAACTCATTTCCGTTGAATCCTTTTACTATCTGAATACAAATCAGAGATTTGAGTCACGACAATTATCACTAAATTTACATACTGTAAGTAGGAATATGATCTGATGAGAGACAGTATCTTCAATAACTTTTATGACTTTTGCAAGTTGAGTCTTTCATTCTAAACTGTAACAGCAATTAATTATAGATCTATGCATTTTTAATTATTGCTTTTTTTGAATAAAATTCTTTTACTACTCTATAATAAGGGACTCAGGGTAATATGGATCACAATTACTATAAAAAAAAGAAATAAATCCTGGGAAAAAATGAACGATGACTGTAGCCTATAAGATATGTGTAGATAAGATCTAAAATGAAACTTCAAGGTATTTTGATTTGAAAGTAAAGCTTGTCAGCTACAGGCAAGTGAGATGTCCATTAAAAGGATCATAAATATAGCTGTGCTTCATAGGAGCAAATCAGTTACACTGAGGGCAGTGATGAGAGTCGTTAGGAGCTTTATTGGATGCTCAGGGTCTTCTTAGACGCTTTTTACTCTTACTTTTGAAGCAAGTAATGTTTCCATACTCAATATCATGTATATGCATATCAGAGATATTGTGAAGCAACCAGGTGAGATTACAACCAAATATGAGAGAAGGTCTTGTAGAATGAATATTTTTTTAACACCTCTCAAGTAAAACAATGAAGTATGAAAAATACTGGTACCTCTTGGCAATGAACAGTGGTCAAAGCTGCTATGAGTGTTTGTTGTTGTTTTATTTTATTACCATGTGTGGCCTCCATTTGTAATTAAAAGTGCACTACCACTATAGTGTGAGACCAATTGAGTTTTGAAAAGCCAGTCACAAGATACAAATTTCTGAAAAACTGATTTTTTCATGGCAATGCTCACAGGACTACCTATTTAAAATCTAAGCAGTTAATGCCACTTGATAGCAGTGACGCATTCTAGCCTTAGCATGTGATTCTCTCTGTGCTATTAGCATATGCCTTCTAGCTTTACCTATTTCAAGAACATCTAATAGGCTAAGACCACTGTAACTTTGTTTTTGACATTTAGTGGTTTTTTTTTTTTTTTTTTTTTTTTTTTTTTTTTTTCACTGCATATTTTATTGCATTTACAGACAAGTCTGTGTTCTATTTGTGTTCCTGTCCTCAAGGTACCTGCCCTTTTCACCATGCTCTGGCAGCCATTTTAGATTGCTGTTGCCTGAAGATTTAGGGTAGTTGCCCCTCTGCATGTACGTCTTCATTGGAGTAATGTGTGTGTCCTGTGTAGGAGCGATTAAAAAATATATTAGTGAGAAGTAGTTAAGTTTTGAACACGACCAAATAGTGCAGAGTCAGTTATAAAGCAAGTGGCAGTCTCTAGTTTTGGAGGCCTCTGTCCCCCTTGGGCCTACTTGCAGGAAACCTCTGAAGTCACACAAATTCTAAGCTAGTTTATTTCAAATAAGCTGGTAGGTAGAGATTTGGGGAGGTACTTAGAGATCAAGTTGTTCACAAAATCTTTTAAATGTTTTGGCCCAAAATAACATGGCTCAAACTGAAAAATGGTGGAAAACATATTGCCAGGGAAATGCTGCAGTACCTGTGGAAATTAATGTGAGGCTACAAAGATATTAGCAGTTTTGCATCACTTTTTGTAAAACTTTGTGGATTTGAATTTGACCTGAAACAACTTATTGAAACATGTAATGGAACTTCTCACACTCAGAAGAGATAGAGTCAAGGTGTATGGTGTATTTTTGGTAGGGCACATTTATCAATTCCAGGTGAACCTGTGAGTAGAAGCAGAAATAAAAAGGGGGGGTGGAGGGGGGGGAGGGGATAGTGGAGAGAAGTTTCTTCCATACAAAATTAAAATTGAGTAAATTTTACAAAATAATAGATTTCAACTTTCCATAAGGAGTTTGAGAACAAAACTTTAATGAAAATTGTAGTCCATTTTTGGCTTGTGAGCAGCGGAAAGGACACTTTGTCCTGTTTGTTAGATTTTTTTTTTCTTTTTTTTTTTTTTTGGGGGGGGGGGGAGGGGAGTGCTTGAGGTGCTGGAACCTTTCTGATCAGCTAGTATTGTTTTCCACAAAGAAGGTGGGCCCTCTTGGCCTGCATACTGCCATACACCTGGGGAGATTACTACCTGTTGTGAGGTGAACTCTGCTTACTCTTTGTAGGAAGGTAGGAAAGTGAGGAAAAATAGATTTCTTCTACAGAAAGAACAGTAGTAAGCTGGGAATCTTCCCTCTATTTCCAGTGCCACCTTTTTTAGGTTAACATTTTAGTGCTGGTTTTCATCTGATGTGTATGGATGTAGTTGAGCTGTCTTCTATGGATCTGCATGGTTTTCTGACAGCTGTCTGGCATGTGGTATGCATATCATAATTTTACAGATTTATGCTCTTGTATAAATAGTTTCTTCATTTCTTTCTATGTGATCATTATTTCCACGTGAAAAAAAAAAAAATCTAAATTCTACTTTGCGTATGAGATATGAAGGATATTTAAATTTCACTTCCAAATTAAAAAAAAAAAAAAGCGCTACAGAAAATCTTCACTGGTATGTTTTTATGGTACACAAGCTAGCTGCTGTGTGAGGAGTTTTGTATTAAAGTTGATATGATTAATATTGAGCTTTGTCCCTTCTGAAGTGGTGAATAAACTGCTTTCCATCTGTTTAATTCTTCTGATTAAAATCTTGCCCTCTAGTGCTCATGGATATTTTTACTGCACTGGGTAATATTTTGACACCCATCTTTGATTTCCATTTTTTTCATTAATCAAAAATTGCTAAAAAGTCATATTTCTCAAATTAATTTCCACATTTTTCAATTCTAACCATTTATCAGTATAATCAATGGTACACGATGTACTTATACCGCTGAAATTAGTTTTATTGTTAGTGCTCACAGAGTTAGAAGTTGAATGATGCTAACGTTTACTGAGATCCCCATAGTTAAAATGAACGAGTAATTTTGCACTAGCGATAAAAGTTACTTATATTGCAAGATACCATACCTGATTGAAAAGAATTTAGATTTCTTACCCAGTTGATGGCTAGGTAATAAACCCAAGCTAGAAACACTTTGAATGTAGTACTCATAGTGCAATTCATACCTGTATTGCAGTGCACTTTAAAACATGAAGCAAAAATATTCTTGTAAAGGAGAACTGATTACTACTACTACTACTAAAAAATTACCAACAGTGGTGTAAACTACTCAGATGGTGGGAACTGTGTTCACATAGCAGAGAACAGGGTACTGAGAGTGATTGCAACCATCTAAGACAGCCAAACGGGGGACCAAATTTTGCCTTCATCAAAACCTTTATTAGCCACCACTGCACTTGATAAGTTAGATTAAATCATAGAACTGAACTGTTGAAAGGAAAAAGCTTGGACTACTTTGTGGCTTAAACATATGCCATGAAAACAATTAATGTGAAAGAAAAGATAACCCACAAAAAATGGAACATGTAGTTTCATAAGGATATTCTTGGATTAAACCTATACAATATTCACATTCTGTTAATGTTTTTAAGGAGGAAAAACATAGAAACTACAGAAGTATAGAATGAGTCAGTGCTAGCCAATGGGAAGAGTGGCTGATCCATCCCTGAGGGGAATTAAATTGGTCATGAGGCAAGTGTCTGAAACACCAAACTTCTATTTAAACTGATTTTAATAGGGGAAAAAAGTGCCTTGAAGTTGAGCCTTTAGACCATGGTCTAAAACTTGCTGAATTTGACAAAATCATGCCTTGAACAAATGCTGAATTATCCTCACAGTAAATAAGTATAAGTACCCATAAAAAGCAAATATGAAATGTAGCCTGTCAGCCTTGTGATATGCATATGAACATGATGGAACCTAGTTTAACTTGCCATACATCTTCCTCACCTACAGGTCACTTAAATCCTTAATTACCAGATATAGTAAAGTAAATAGGACACTATGCTTGACAAATGAATATCAATGAGGGAATTACTCATACAAATTAACAATTAATGATGACTTAATTTATAAGGAGCATAGAGGAGGGTGCCTGAAATCATAAAAATATTACATATAACTATGTGGCATGCAGTGCTTCCTGATGATAATGCTCTTAGAGGAACACCACCACTTGATTCTGAGGAAAGCATCTTTCTTCTAGTGGTGCTCTAACTGTGTTTTGACTACAATCTCAACTCCCCAATTTACCTGTCTCCAAGTTGTCTATTTTGCAGCTTTGCAAAACTTCTACACAGGAAAATAAACTAGAAGATGATACTTGAACTTAGGAACAAAGATTCTTTTTTCCTTTTTGCAACCCTAAAGCATTAAGTGGTCAAGAAGCTCGCCATGTCAAAACCTACTCTGCTTACACAAGCACTGAACTATCTCTCAGATAAAAATGCTGCAACCAGTGAAAGGTAGTTGATTTTCTTGTGTTGATTTATAGCAAAGTATGCCTATTAACCATTGAGGAATAAGGACCAGTGAGAAACTTGTCATGAAATAAATCTATGCAGCTACATAGGCTTGCTTTTCTTCCAAATTATATTCTGAGGGAAATGGGGACTGGCTGCACTTGTGAAATTATTTCTGAGATTTTCTGATTGATTAGAGATATGGTATTGGGTCAAGAATATTTTTAAATAAATAAAAACAAAACAAAAAACAAACAAACAAAAACAAACCACTACCACCACCAACAAAAAATACAAAAAGCTTTTTTTGGTGAGAACTTGTGGTCAGGGTAGCAGAACTGCCTATATTTCTGGAGTGGTGCAGTGGAGTGGAGTTTATTTCTGGAGGACAGCGGTGGCTCAAGACTGACAAGTTTTGCAGTAGAGCTAAGAAATAAATCCCGGTTAGCACCTTTAACATGTGTTTAAATCACTAATTCTATGTCCTGTTATTAATTTTTTACTCTTGCCTTACCCATCACTATCATTATTCAGTTACTTGTGAGGAAAAAGCACATTAAAATATGCTTTCAACTATGTTTCTGACTTACCTCTATTCTTACTTTTCTTGACACCTCTCCTGCCTCACGGGTTTGTTTCTCTCTTGTGTTGTTTGATGCCACCTTTCTGCATGTTCCACCAAATCACATCAGATGCTGAGTTGCATTAATGCATGATTTGGAGATTTTTTGGTTACTTGGTTAGAAATCATGAATGTGCTGTTTAGCATAGATGTTCAAGTACATTGATAAGGAATTGCATATCTACATATACCATATTGTATATAAGGTTGGTCACCAATAACTTTTTTTTTTTTTTTTTTTTTTTTTTTTTTTGTGTGTGGTCTAGGAAACAGCTGTTGAATTGATACTGCTAATCAAGTGATAGTTACAGAATTAAACCCCTAACTTTAAACTAGTAAAAAGGAAATGACATTAGAAAATGCCTCATATCAGAATATACCATCATACCCCTTAATCTGTGACTGTGAACCTCTTATTTCTGTTATTGACTACTAACAGCTGAAGCATCTCCTTTAAGCAAGCACTCATCCATGAAGCAGGCTATTCCCTACCTGCTCAGTCTGACAGAATTTGAAGAAAGACTGACCACCTATCAAGAAAGACTTGGCCACCTATCAAACCTCTAACTTTATTGAACACAGGAAGAAAAATCTCTAATGCATATTTATTTTGCAAATGAAACTGGTATTGCATCTCTGTGGGCATTTTAAGCCCATTGTTTTGTTTTGTGTGATGATATTTTCTATTACTTATGACAATCGTTAATGTTTTATGAAGTGCTGCATTTATTTGCTTAATGTTATTCTAAATCTGTTCTAAACAGCCCTGAATCAGGCATGCCTGACTGCCTGGAATGCTGACAAGTATCCACGTTCATGGATGGTTAACTAGGCAATAAACTATTCACCACCTCAGTGTGGAACACTGCATTTTAGAAAAGGCATAAGAACAAATGTATTTCCCTTTCATGCAATACAGAATGCAAATTAGATTTATGGCTGGCAATAATAAATGGATTAATTGACATGGCCTATAAATCTAAATTTTGCTTAAACTTCAGCTGGGGGTACAGCCCAATGGCTCCTGTTCCACATGGCTAATGAGCTGAGTTAAGGGTCACTTGAAATGTGCTGGAATACAAGTGGTCTTGCTGTATGTTTCATACCTGCAATACTGCACCTGCAACTCATACCAGAAGTCAGTAAACTGCTTCTTCACTAATTATAAAAAAATAAAAATAAAATAGAATTATTTTACTTCTATAAAAGGATTTTTGGTGTTTGACTCTTTCTCTAGTGCCTCTCTAATTTGAGTATTCAAGTGTAATGATGATGAATAACAGATATTTCAATAGTACCTGAATTGACTGAAATATTTGAGTTTAAAAATGAGTACTGAACTACATCATTTAAACTGAGAACATGCTCTGAGATGAATATAGTCATGAGAAGATCATGTGTTTATTTTAGTGAACTTTGAGCTTAAAAGCTGGGAATTCAGCTAAAATGTACATCTGCAGATGTCAGTAAGGTGAGAGGAAAAATAAAAAATAAAAAGTTTTGGTTCCCAGACGAAGAGACAGATGAAGGTAGCTAGAGAAGTCTTCTGTGAGAAGAGATCTTCTTACAGTAACCAGGGGATGGGTCAAAAAGCAATGGCACGGGCAGATCTTAGCGCAGCAGCAGATTTACAGAAAGCAGAAATGTAGCCAAGCTAGAGGTTTGTTGGAGATCCAGGTCCTGAGCTGAATTTGGGATGATTGTCTCAGGTTCAAGATCTTGCAGAACAGAACTACTTGAATATGGACAGTTAAAGTGCCTAGTCCACATACCAAATTCCCTGACCAATCAACAGGTACTACTTGAAACTAGATGATGGCAAGTAATTTTTTTAAAGAAAGGTTTAATATTAATGTTATTTTTAGAAGTGTTGTAGTGGCTTTGCTGTAGGCAATATGTGGAAAGATAATGGTGCTGTGTCTCAGGAAAGGATCATTAGCATTCAGTTAGAGTAAATGATTGCTGTTAGCATTCAGCTGGAGTAAATGATTACTGTCAAGAGACAGCTATACTGCAAGCTGTTCTCTTTCCGCATTACTGCTTATAGTTGAAGAGTCTTCCAAAATCTTGCATTCAGTTTTCCAGAAGAGTTTATCAGAATATCAGATTTTTACTCTTCTGGGGGACTGAAATTAAAAGAAATATGGATCTGAATATTTGTAATAAAGAAACAGTTACAGTAATTTCAGCAGCTTGAGAAACCATTAGTGCTCTGGATAGTTGCTTTATAAACAAACATTTGCTTGTACATTGATTGGAGGAGAAAAAGATAAAGGTTAAAGGAGAGACATGTTTGCTTGTGGTTTTGTTTAATGTGATACCACATGCATTTGGCCCCCTACAGGCAGATTTAATTAATACCAAATTTTATTTAATATCAGAACAGCAGGCATTTACTGGGAATAATTGAAATAAAAATGAACTCCTTCCACAGATCTTTCTTTAAAAAGATGCTTCAAATTTAGGAAGAAATGGTGGCCTCAAACAGTTATCCAAGGGTAGTGGGAAGAATGGTGGACAATATCTAATAAAAAATGCAAAACAAGATGATGTTAAATTAAGTCATGCTAACATGAGGCCAGAGAGTCACTTTGTGTTGCCTAATTTACTGAGAATGATGTCTTTGAAAGACTTTGGTGAACCTAAAACATAATCACATGGCCTTTTCAACTTTAATCATTCAGGTAGAATACACAGTCCTTCACAAACTGAATTCGGTGAACTCTCAAAATGTGCACCTTTAGGTTAGCTTCCAGCATAAGATTTAAAAAAGGGTATACAAAGGCAGTGGCTATTGAAAGTGGCAGTCTGCCAGAGGGTGTGCTGGCTTTCCACCTGACTTGGTCTGTGCTGGAGGAGCCTGACTTTTCAGCAGCATAACATGCAACCGGCCCAGACCTGGCCCTTGTCCCGCTGCTGCAGGGTGCAGGACAGAGACAGGCGCAGGGCTGGTGGGCAGCTTCTGCCAGCAGCTGCACAGCAGCATCAGGAGCAACAGGCACTGCTCACCCGTCCTCCTAGCAGCAGGGTGAGAGCTCTTGACTGCTGAGAGCTCTTGATCCCGGTCCGCCAGCAGGATCTGAATTGTCAGGTCTTCAGTATCACTTACATGTGTTTTCTGTAGTGATATTGCTGACTGCTTTTAACCATTCTGAATATAATCCTGGTTTATTTGGCTATGTCTGTGCATGCTCTAATCAAAAGACTACAGCTGTGTGGAGCCCTGGGAAAGATGGAAAATAGACTTTTTGGAACACAACTATGTCTGAAAGAGTGTTTCAGACTTGCAGGAAGCAAGACTGGGAGAGCATAATGCAGGAACTCTTTAAAAATTCAATAAAAATCACTATGATTTGGTATGACGGGGATCCCTCAAATTTGAGGATTTACTATTACCTTCAAGTAAGTTCTTAGGAACTCTACAAGAAAGATAATAGTGTGCACAAAAATGCATCTTCCTACAGAGCTGCTTCAGCGTGCATGCTTGTTTGAACATTTTCCCCACAACCAGATCTTGTCTGTTACAGCCGCTTGTAATAATGATAGACTTTCCTTATTAAATTTCTCTATTCTATTCTGCCTTTTTTTTATATATAGTTTAGCCTGAAAATCATTTGCCAATCAAACTTTTTAAAGCAAAATAAATGTGCTCATAAAGGAGAAGGAAATGTAGAATGTGAGAATGCTTGTGTGAACTTCTAACAACCAACATGCAGCAGTAGGAAGGCAGACAGAGCTGGCCATGTTCCTTTCTGAAGCTCTCCAAGTATATAAAGGTAGAAATTTTGGCTATCATATAAGCCCTGCTCAAAGCAAGGTGCAATATCTACCAGAAAGGAAACGCATATGCAAAATGTTACCCACGGACTGACTTGCTCAAGAAAGATGTTTACCAATTACTCATGAAAATTTGGGCCCCATGGGGGCTGGGTGAAACTAGAACAAATCAAACCAGGAAAAACCACACCCGAAAGTCTCTCATCCTTGGCCAGTACTTACAGACAGCCCACATGTGACATATGTTGGTGTGCTGTTTTGAAGGCTTTGAGCAGAGCCATTGATATGCTGAATATGTCCTAGGTTTATAGCAAATTTAAAGAAAATAGCTGTAGCACAGGAATAAGAAAAGTGCTAAAACTGAGCAATACTTTGCTGAAACACCATCTTACAAAGTCAAGTCCAGGTAGAAATTTGTATCCTGAAGGGACAACATACTGATTTATATATAGACACCAAAACAAAATATGGAAAGGCAATGTTGCACAGCAAGAACTGCAGATCCTGGCAGTTTCACAAAATTTTTCAAATTCATAAGTGCAGGACCAAATGTTTAGCTGGCATAGATTGGGTTAACTCCATGGAGTTTACTCTGTTGGGAAATGTATTTTGATAATACACAGGTATGAATACCTGTGCTGCCTTGGAAAAGGGGTCTACACATTCAAGTTCAAGCTTAACTTGTCTTGGAGGGTTGTAACACAGTTCTTACATTGCTGTAACAGAAGAACTGGTATTTCTTCCAGTATTTGTCTTGTTACCATAACAGTAATTGCTGTTACTGTGCTGTGTTTACCCCCTGCTGGTTCTTGCCTCTTAAACTGCCAAATATAGCTCTGTGTCTATAAATAGCTGTAATTCATTGCAAAAATTTAATCTCCTGAAAGCAGTCACATTCTGAATGTGTAAATTGTAATCTGAGACCACTTATCAGCATCTACTAATCTGAGATTCATTCTACTTTGAAATTTGCTGTTTTAGGTAGTATTTAATACGTGCTTGAAAAAACTTGAGAAAACTTAATACCACGAATATTCATTTTAATAGGTACATTTAAAAATTGTTGGCCTGTTATTTAGCGTGCAATGTACAATATATTGTTAATAACTAAATCTTACTCTTGGTTTTGAAACCAAAAATAAAAGCATTTCATAGTTGGCCAGAATTTTTCTTTGTGATAGTATTCCGGCCTATTTTAGCAAATGTCAGTGCTCTGCATTTTTTACTTTGGAAATACAGTATCTTGGAATACAAAGCTAAATCAGGGGCAGCTCTTTGTACTGTTTAGATGCACTGAAGCAACCATGAATCAGTGTTGACTCACCATTTCTCCACTGTCTTTGAAAAATACATATATTGATGTCGTAGGTAGTTCTGGAGAGCTATAAGAATGGAGAACAGAGAGGTAGCTATTATTTCTAAGCCATAACTTATTTCCTATGGGGCAAACCTTCATTATGTATTTGTTCTCCTTTCACTCTAACCTTAAGCTTTGCAACTGGCTATTTAATTCAGGATATTAACAACCTCAATATGTTCAGTTTATAGCCCTTTTTGTAGAGTTGCTCACACAGCTACAAGAAAATTGACGTAAGGCCTCCTGAATACCTTCTCTTCTTGTGTATAAGAGTCTTCAGTTTGTTATTCAAGCAAACACTCTGATAGTCTGTGACAGTTCCCCTCAACTGAGCAAATATAAATCTGGACCTTTCATCTCCATTGTCTGTTTGCTCCCAGATGGAGTGCCTTGTGGCTTATCTCTCCAGCTGCAGCTTGTTATCACTGGAGATTCTTTGAAAAGCTAACAATACGTTTTAAGTTTTAGAGGCTTATGCAGGACAGTGGCTTTTTTGGATATTCTGAAAACCAACTGGATTTTCTTTTGAAAATGTCCTAAAAGTACCATCTTACTTGCTTGTAGTAGCTGTTTGCAAATTTCTCGGCTGTTTTGCGATGCAATGACAGCAAAATGAATGTTCAGTGGTTTCTGAGGTACTCTGCTTTGAGTATACCTGTACCTATATCTACTTGGCAATAATAAATATTCGGATAGGTTGGCAAAGGAGAATAACGTCAGTAAAATAAAATAGTTCCCCAAAATTCCCTTTAATATGACTATCTTCTGTTCCCTTTTGCCTGTACAACCACAGAAAGAGCTTTCACTTCGGGTAACCTTTTAGGAAATGTTTATTGATATTTTTTTCCTATCTGTGGTGTCAGCAATCATTGTTCACTTTTTCCTTTAAAAAAATAAAAACCTATATAAAGAAAAAAGTCAGGTGGACTTGAAAAGCCCACTGTACATTCTTACTGAAGATGAACAACAGAGTTTAACTGAACTTTCACTGCTGTGAAAGTCACTTTGTAAAATGAGCTATTTCCCCAGGCCCACATTTTCCAATATTTTCTTTATAATGTATTTGAGTTTTTTTCTTGCCGACTGGCCATGTTGCCAAAGTCTTGTAGCTGTTAAAACTGAGATTTTGTTATAGCCCATCTGAAATACTGTAAATACTGTGAAGTCTTAAGAGGTGAGGTGAGGGACTTTTAAGGGAATTTAGGTGTTAAGAATTATACATTGGTAGCATGTGGATGTTTTCACAGATTATAATGCACATTACTTGTTAGGTTATTCTAATGTAACTAATAAGGGTGTAAAACTATTGCAAGGCCAATATCAAAAAACAGTGATTCTAGAATTTTCTTCCTTATCAATCCAGGTATAGATGAAGGGGATATACATGTACTCTCTTTATAGAAAGCACTAGGAAGAGGAGGATAAAGATGACTGGACATTTGAATCTTTTGCAATGTATTTACAATTGGTAGACCGAACCAGCTGTCTCCCAGGCAACCACAGCTCAGTCGCCCCAAACAGTTTAGTCAGAGAAAAACAAGATCAAATTAATTATCTCGTAGTGATGCATATAAATCTGAATCTACATGTCGTCCTCCTTCAGAAAGAGCTTGTTGGCTGTTTCTATAAGCAATGAGCACCCAAATAATCTGATTCAGGCTATCGCTGGTATCTGAGAGCTGCAACTAATTTGCATGCAGTTAAGTCATGAGGTACATGTATTTTGTAACCCCACAAAATTCATCTAGCATGTCCAGATGTTGCCTGTGCATAATTATGATTTTATTTGTATTTATTTATTTATTAAAACTAAAAGCTGAAGACCTGTAAGATACTGTATTGCTTTCTTATTAGCTCAAATTCTGTTCTGGCATCACTGCCCTCTTAGTGATCAAATCTGTCATGGATCACGCAGACAGCTATGTAGTGCAGGTCTTTCTGGAGACCCTGCATGGAGATAAGTGCTTTCCTGTAGCCTTGTGGTGGCAGGGACCAGTTAGGATGCCATAGAGTCTGCAGGACACAAGCCATGCTGCAACTATTGGAAATGAGGTCTTTCTAGACTCCCAGGGTTTCCTACTGTACATAAAGTAGGTGCCTGAAAGCAGACTCCAAGTCAACAGTCAGGGAAGTTCCAAGTCAGGGAAGTCAACAGTGCTATGTACCTGTTATGTACTGAGATAACAAAACCAAGAAAGAAAAACAAGCAAGTTTCTGTTGGATTTGTATTTAATTTTTAAAATCAGAAATAGATTTCTTGTACCTAGGGAAAAAGAAATACAACCTCCAAGATTCTAAATACTTGGGTAAGTCATATCAAAGGTTTTATTAATTAAATACTTCTGAATAAGTAGCATAAAACTGAAGAAATACAAAGCCGCAGAGAGAATGCCACTTCACAGGAGTCCAGAACACACATAAATGGGTGATCACTTGGGCCTACTGAAGTTGCTGCTGTATGGTAAAACTCATCTGCTTTTTATGTAGACCACTCCTAAAATGTGCAAGGACACCTTCAAGGACTTGGCCATCTTATTACATTTGTTTGCAAAACCTGTCCTTCAGAGGGGTTGCCCATTGCTTCAAAGTCTGAAGGTGTTTTTTTTTGTTTGTTTGTTTGTTTGTTTTTTCTTTTCTTTTTTTCCAGTAGCTATATTCTATAGCCACATAAACTCATGGCAATTTGAGAATATTTGAAATAAGGAAACGAAATTTTCCTTAAATGGGAATTTACTGAGAGTAATGAAAATTGGAAAAATCAAAGCTACACATCAGCAACCATCTTTCATTAAAAATAAATACTGGCTCCTGCCCAGCATAGGGTGGATCTCTCTTTACTTGCACAGCTTTTTCTGCCTTCTTTTATGAAAGAAGGGTACCACTGAGATCAAACAGAGTACTATTTTTAAGGGTTGTAATTCATAAAAAGCAAGAGAATGCTGGCATTTGAATTTCACTGCCCTGCTCTCCAAACGCAATATTTCTTTGTATGACAGGAGTTCATCTGTTCAAAATTGCTAATGTGAGGAATTTGCTTTTACTCACAATTGTCAGAGTTTCTGGTCCAGTTATGGAACATACTAAAGTACAGCTATGAATGAAAAAACAGTCATTTGTAACATGGACAAAAGCTCCAGCTCAATAACAGGGGAAAAAAAAAAAAAAGAGGAAGAGGGAAGAACACCTCTACAAGTAGAGTTCAACCTCTACTAGCTGTTAAAGCAGTAGCAATTATATATTTGTACGTTCTTTCAGGGAACTATTCTTCCCATTTTTCAACAAATACTCTTTCCAATGTTCAGCAAAGCAAAGAGGAAGAATAAAAAGGTAGAAATGGCAAGCAAGAGGTGATGGTACTGAGATAGTATAAGAATTTTATAGAATGCAATAATACAATACAGTAACTACTTTCCTAACATTTTCCCAAATGATAGAGGAAAAATACCAGATTTTGAACAACCTGATAGTGGCTAGGGTGTTGCAAAGTGACTCAGTAGTAAACTCACACAGGCTAAGAATACCCAAAGACTTTTGATGTGAGGTGAATGTAGGATATTATTAAGTAGATTTAAACAAATATTTACATTAATATAATAAGCAATTATCTGTGACAAACTTTCTATCCTAATTTGTATTAAATAAGGGACAACACATGAAAACTTTTAGCTGTTCTGATTTGGCCAAGAGAAATGTTAGAACAAATTACACAAAAACATTTTCCAGTCTTTTCCATTCCACATCTTCTAACCAAAGTTTTATTGCATTTTGGATTCTGCAGACATTTAGGACAAATTTCCTAAAGACTCTTTAGTATCAACACTAATCTATTTTGTTGTATAAACTGTTCCAGAGAACATGTGTTTTATGAAAATAGTAATGCCAAAATATGCCAAAAATGTTTAATGTTGGTATAAAATAATTTGGTATAAATTATAATTGTTTTGGTATATAATAATTATTTTGGTATAAAATAATTGTTTTATGAGTTTGTAAGGTTTATGCTAGTGATGCTGTGCCAGCATCTTCCTACATACAAAGATTTATATACTTATTAAATTGATGTAAGAGCAAATATTAATTATGCGGTGAATCAATGGCCTGACCGGCACCATGAATCATTTCATAATGGATGTCAATAGCAGTGGCAGGCCAAGTCTAGTATTGTCATAGCAGAGTACTGAAGATTATTCTGAAGTACACAGGAGCTCATTTTTCCTCATATGTGTAAAACCTGAGCTGATTCAGAAACTATAGTGTATGAAGAAAAAGAGGAGTAAGTGAAGAGGATGAATAGATGGAACATGATAAAGTACAATAAGTACAATGTTGCTATTCAGTGGGATTTAAAATGTATGTAAGTTTCTGATTAAGAAAACAAAAACAAAAACAAAAAACAAACATCAACAATAAAATACACAAAACACATTTTAAAACTAGTGCTGTGATAGAGGGATTGGAGTCAATGTCCTTATAGATATAGGAGAAATAGATTTTATTGGGAGGGAGAAAGCAATTTTATGACTTAGAGGTAAAGCATTGCTGTCTTTGTAAGCTTAGATACAAGTTAGATTCATGGGCACCTATGGGCAAGGAAGTGTATCACACAGTAAAGTTGATCACTTTACTGGGAGCCTGTTGCATTATTACATTGAAAAAAAAAAAAAAAAGTAAAAACAGCAGCTAGAAAGAGTGAGAGGAGGAAAGAGAATCAATTGTATGACATGTTATTCATGTGTAGTTCTACCTGAGACTGGGGATAATACTGATGTGACAAAAAAGTTCTTAAGTGGAAAAGCTTCACTACTATAACTCAATACTGACTCAAAATTTACTTTGTAGAAGTTCCTCTTTATAATTTCCTTCTTTGCTCTTTTAAAGATGCTTTATTTTGTTTTACTGCATTTAATTAAACCTGATTTATAGAAAAGGCTGATGCTCTAATGAATTTTTTAATATAGGTCCTCCTAAAATAAATGAAATTTTCTTGGTTTCTTCAAATACCCAGGGTATAGGAAGCTTCTGGAGCTTAAGTCCATTCATAATATCAACAAGTAGAAGAGAGCACAGAGGTATCCCTTCCCAGTAGTGCATTTCCTAAAATTTAGATCAAGAAAGACTGAAAAAGTGATTTTGGCCATTACGCTAAGTGTAATGGAACAAGGTATTTTGTCCTTTCCACTCCATCACATTAAGAGAAGGGGAAAAATGGTGAAGGATGTGAAAGAGCAGACAGAGAAGACATTTTATTTATTCTAAACTTGCCATGGCTTTTAATATACAAACTATCTAATGCTACTCTGCACTGCTAAACTCGGCACCTTGTTAGTACTGCTGGTACTGTTCACATTTAAACAGGAGATTCCTATCAGGAAGATCTCTAGAGAATTTTAATCTCATGTCATAGGTACGAGTTTGTAGTGTGACAGGAAGGGTGACTGGGGACTCTGATTTGATTTCCCAAATATGTTGATATGAATTCTCATAACTAAAACTAAAGTGAAGGCACACCAGATGGCATTAAAAATAATATTGCCATTTGCTATAAATGTTTATGCTTTGTTATTGAAGACTACAGTCTTAGCTCAACTATTTAAGAGCATCCTGCCCTGAAAATTGACTGATACATGATGTTTTCCGGAGGGAAAATTCCTCTTCAGAAATACTTTTATCCATAATACTTCTATCCATCTCTGGAATAGAAGGCAACACTGGTAGAGATGAGTCAGTAAATTCTGAAGGCAGTGATTGAGCTGCTATTAGCAACTGGGGATTTGCTGAAGTACTTGCTCCTCTGTTACCTTACATTAACAGAGGATACCCAGGACTTTGCTGCAACACACAACTGCACTTCCTGCAAGGCAACCCAGAGAATTCTCATACCTGGGAGCGAGCTATCCTACTCCTCCCCAAAAGCTAATTAAATATTATGAAAAACAAAGAAACAAACAAACAAAAATTGGATTTTAACCATTTTGTGTTCCTGAGTAAGAACTGGGGACTTACCTCAAAAGAGAAACAAAAACCAGAAATGGTTTCTGATACTTTCAATGCTTGGATAGTGTGTGCTTTTTTTTTTTTTTTTTTTCCTTTTGTAAACTTTAATGTTCAAGATGAGAAAAGTATTTAGTCTACAGAAATGAATTTGCAATTGAAATGTAATGTGCAGCAAAGAGAACGCTAATTTTAAGCAGTATTGGTTATTTATATGAAACAGCTAATCAGAAACTAAAAAAAAAAAAAAAAAGGCATTGCATGACTTAGTTTAATAATACTTCATACGGAAAATGAAGCACTTGTAAAAAACTACTTCAAATGAGATTCATGGGCTCAGATGAGGGAAGGGATCGAACGTGTCAGTTGATAAAAAAAAAATCACAGGCAATTTGAAGATGGAAAGAGGAGAAAGAAAAAACTATTGGAACAAATAGATTACAGCTCTCAGAAAAATGCTTAAGGATTTACAAGATAAATGTTTAAATGTTGGCTAACTATGCCTGTTCAGGAGTTAAACAGCAGAGATCACATTAAAATTTACAGTTGGACTCCAAACCCCACCTTAGTCTGGGGTACTTATAAGGACCAATTTTTTTTTATTTTTTTTTTCTATTAGGCACTTGATAAACCTATAAGAAATGCTGTGCCAGGAGGGAGGAGAGACAGTGGTCATGCCTGTTTTCTTGATAAGAAAGGAAGCCCCTGGTTTGCTGTTGATGGTTAGGAATGTAGCCTCTTTTTCTGCTACTTTCCTTTCTGTTTTTTCTACAGTTATTTTTTTGTTGTCCAGCTTGAAGCTTTGAGCACTGACTTGGGATTTGGCTTGTGACTGGGGCTGGGGAAAGAGTCAGTCTTTTCTGTGTCCGGGCAGCCTGTGTACTCACTTGCTGTCAGTCTCTCAGCTGGAGGACTGCATCCACATTTAGTTGCTGTTCATCAGGGAAGACACAGAGCAAGTGCACAGATCTATCTGAGGGAAATCTTAAACCTCTAAAAAAAATAAAAAAATAAAAAAAGCTATACAACTGGGAGTGATTAAATGAAAGAGTAGGAAATTTTTTCAGCCTAAGGACTGAGGGCAGTAAGCAGCAACACAACTACATAAATGGTGCTAAATTTATTATCCACTGTCATGTCAGCTTAAAATGTGGAAGTAGAATTTCAAATATGACTGGAGATTTTTTTTTTTTTTTTTTTTTTTAAGCTGGAAAAAAAAAGGAACCATAGAAATGCAATTGGTAATTGTTAAGAACAAATTAATTTTTAAGAACAATTTAGATGATTTCTTGGAAGTGCACAGGTAGGTACAGCTGGGCTTGCCTTGATGCAACAGAATAAACTACACATGAGGAGATCCCTTCTTGCCTAGACTTCTGCTCTATTATGGCTCCAATGTTGATTTTTTTTGCTCTTATTGGTTTAAAGGAGGGGAAGACATTGGAACATTTTCCTCCTTCACTTTATCCTTTCTCAAAACAATGAGATGATTTATCTGGGTCTTAAAGGAGATTTGTTTCTAATAAAATTTGAGAGGTTTGTTAAGTTTTAGCAGAAGTAATCCAATATCAAAAGATAACCATGCAGAAAGTTATGAAAATACATATTTGTTCAAGTGCATTGAAAATTTTCAGATGCATGCCACTGAGCAGGATATATTTTAGATGGGGACATAGATGATTTGAAAAAGCCCCCCTATCTTCCCCCAAAATGGATAGAGATATTTATGAGGCAATGAGAGTAAAGATACCTAGGCTTTTTTACTGAAACGTCTGCTGCCAGTAAGTGAGTTTGTGTGAACATAACTGCTCTCAAGTTGGCAGCTGCATCTGTCTATCCACTTACTGTACCAGCCATGGTCGTCTTGGAGCTATGAAGGAAGATATATGGGTGGACTAGCAAAACGCTATCTTTTCTGATAATGAGGTGTAACAGCTTGCCTACAGAAATGCCTTTCTGTAGGGTGTTTGGACTGAAAACAAGCCAGACACATCAAAGGAACTGAATCCCTGACAAGACATTTGAAAAATAGGTCTGGGCATACAGAGGAACAAGAACCTAACAAACGGAGAAGTGAATGAAAGTCTAATGGATAATGCCTCCCTCTCTCCTCCCAAATGTTTTCAGAACGGACACTTATTTCTGGAATTCATTTACTGCTTTACTGAATGCTTTCTCTTAGAGGTGTTTCAGAAATGATATTTTCTCTTGAGTGTTCCCCCTACACAGCTGCCACTTTCTCTCTTTTGTTTGTTTTTAATGAATCTCTTTGAAAATACCTTCTGAGAATTAGATGGGTTTGTATAGTTTGTCACCTTCAAGAGCAAAATCTTTACATGTGACAGGAGAAGTAATAAAGGCTGAAGGCTTGGAGTTCGGAAGCTGGTATCATTTTATTTGTTATTTTCTTAAGAGACTTCAAAAACAGAGCAAGCAGAGCAAATTTATGCCTATAAATGGGCAAGAAAACTGGTAGGGAAGGTCCAGGAGCAGCAACTGACACTTCTCAAGATAGCTGTAGTAAAATTGCTTGGTCAAGCAGCAGAAGTTAGAGTCATTTTTGGGTCATGCTCTAAAATGCACTGAAAATACTGAAGTGGTAGTAGTGAAATGAGGGATACATCTAAGTATGCTTCCCTCCTCAGAATTAAACATTAAAAATGTATTCCCCAGGACTTGGTTTCAAATCTCAGTTCCACTTAGCTGTGCTAGTTCCAGGAAAATTGATGGAAAGAACTTGAAAAACATATTAGGAAACTTACTTGCTATGATTTTTTGCAGTAGTTCTGACTGCAGATAAGCAACCAAGAAAACTGTCCTTATTAACCCAGTGTATTTTGCTGAGCTTGCATTTAGATTTTGGTGCATTCTCTTGTCAGCAACATGTACTCTTTGATGGGTTTGTGCTAATGTGTCTGAGCATTGTGCTTAATCAGTTGAGGTGATATGATGCAAAAAGTAAATAATTGAATTATAAGCTTTTTTTCACTAAATATTCTCAGTGCCTCCTTTCATCTCCCCCTGAAAGCATGCTCTATGCTTTTCATGAAATAGTTTTTAATTCATATCCATTCCACTGAAAAATGATATAGTCAACTTTCCAGAAATATATATATATATATATATATATATATATATTTGACACTACTTATTAGTAATAATTTCTCCATCAGGTCCCTTTCTCCATCAGCAGTCATTTGTAATACCTGACTGTTACTGGGCACTTGGCCCAGAACTTTTTTTGGTCGTTTTCAGTGACCTGAATTTCAAACCTGAAGGCAGTAGAAGCTGTGGGGCTCAGCATCTATGAAAAACAAAGACAAAACTAGCTAATTGAACATAGTCTTCTTAGGTTGTTGCCTGGAAAAAAGTATTTCTATTTTGTCTCCAGAAACACTGCAGTGACTTGTCTTTCTCACTAAAGCTCCACTTTGTAGTGCAGGTTCCAAGCAAAACACCAGCAGATGCATGTCAGTACTCTCCTGCCCTTCCTAGGTCACTGGCAACCAAGTAATGTGATTTTAGTCCCTCTCTAAAGGATTCATACGTAGTTGATTACAAAGGACTATTTTCCTGGACTGCAGCCAGAATGTAAGGCTTTCTGAAAGCCACTTTTCTATATGCATCTGAACTTTCCCAAAAGGTGAGGGCTGTGAGGTTAGCTGTTCATCTGCCAACTTCTATAGGATTGACTTACATGAACCCTAATGTGGGGGATTGGTCCTTTGAAATGAAAGGTTAATTAAATGTCTTATGTTTTTGAGTCCTACCTTTTCCAACAATAGTGCTGAGTTAGCCTCATTGAGAATTTGAAACAAGCCAACGTGCCTGCAGCAGCATGTATTGTATATCTCCGTTATCTGTCAGGAGTCTAAGAGCCAGAATCTGTAATCCAGCTAAACCTATTTTATTCTATGTTCAAGTGCAAAGTAGCCTTCAAATTTGAAATACTCACACTGTGTGAGGCCAATTTGGGCAGGCTGAGATATTACAGAGGTTTGTTTTCTGTTAGCAAAACTCTTTTGCCTATTGTAGGAATTAAGGAGGGGATAATGTGGTTAAGACATTTTGGAGTACAACTTTTGTCTTGAAGATAGAGAACAAAAAAGCATAATAGATTTGAATTCAGCTGTGTTTATTTACATAATATGATAGCTGTGTTTATTTACATAATATGATAATATTTGGGAGAGAGAAGACTGAATTGGGTACTCCTTACAATTTGTTGCTTATTTAATCATAAGCCTCATTTGCTGAGGCCAAGCCTTTTGGCCAGGAGTGTAATTAAGTTTTCAGCAGTAAGTCTTTCAGAGAAATAGAGCAAACTCTCTATTCACTTTCAGGAGATTGGGAGTACTGTGGCACAGCTGAGAAATCAGCATTTCCTTTCCTAAATTTTTGGGGAGATTTTGCTCTGACATGAACAAAAATGAAAGCAAGCTTCTAAACTCTTAAGTTTTGATAAAAGTCATAACATCAGTCTTAGTCTTATGTCTCATTTTACGATGGTTGTAAGACGTTTTTGCCTCGTGCTCCATTTCCACATACATGGTGAGATTTGTATCACCACTGTACTGAGGGAACTCAACTGTTCATGTAAGAATTTGCACTGTTTACAGCACATTATAGCCTATTATAGGCTATATAGTCTATAGCCTAAGTCAGTGTGATGATTCAACAGATACACCGTAAATACCTGAAAAGTCTCTGCAGAGAGAAAAAAACTTTTTAGGGGTAAGTAGGAAAGACAGAGGAGGTTTCCCCAAGATAAGCTTTTCTCATTGAGGAGTGAAATCCCTAAGTAACCTTATGATCTTAGTGTAAGTCAGTGCTGCTATTGTGAGACTGAATTAAGAATTCATGAGAAATCTGTGCCTTGCACTTCCCTACTCTAACTCAATGCCTTTCCTAATTTAATTCATGAATAAATTTTGGTTAACAAATTCTTCAAGGGGAAAAAAATGGTGTCTCACTGTTCTGGCTTAAGGAAACTAAAAATGTAAAGAAAATAAAAAACATTAGCATTTTCAAAATGAAACAATACAAGTTTTTATTCTGAAGACAGTTGAAAAGAACTTTTTCATGTGTTTATTTTCAGTAGTGCTTTGAAAAATGTGAAAATATTTATATGAAGTATTAAATACTTACACATACCAGTGAATTATAAGATTGCACATTATATAAAAGAACCTAATGTAAATAATTTACAGATCTTAGACAGGGACGATACTTGTCTAGCTGTTGTATTTGACTATGAATGCAATCTATATATTCGTCTATATTCACTCTCTTTATATTTCAACCTGAGTAACAGGTTGAAGAAAATTACCTTTGGGATTTGTATTAATTGCTTTGTTACACAAATTGTAAAAATTACCCTATTGACTGTTAGATTTTTCTTTTGTATTATTATTTATTTATTCATTTATTTATTTTTAAGACTACAAGTCCCTACAGCTGTATCTTTTGTTCTGAACAATAGTTTTGAAACATATATTACAATAGAAGACCTAGAGAAATTCGAAGAGCTAGAGAAATTCAATAGCAGAATTACAGTTTGGGGATAGATAATAAACTTCTAATTATGAATTCAATAAATATCATATTTCTATATGATATTTATATGCTGTTCTCCAGTTTAAGTAACTTTTAGTAGCTGTCATTTCTAATAAAAGTAACTTTGCAGGATAGAGCATGAGACACCTTTGATGTCTTAGTTTCCCAGATCCAAACTGAGAATTAGGTTGATTTTTTTTTCCTTTAGAGTCAGAGAACTGTTTATGTGCTTAATACTAAACTTCTATGTAAGTGTTTTCCTCAGTCATGATCTGCATAATTGAAACAGGATTGGCTGTCAAGAAAGCGCAAGGCTTATTTTAGCTTCTGTTGATCTTTAGAACGCAAGCAGCACTGATGCCATTGCTCTGCTCAGGCCTTCTTCTCCGCTGAGAAGAACAGGAAGACAGCCCTTCTTTTCTGCCACATGGAGCTTTTGGCATATGGCAAGTGCTGTATTAAAATGTAATGCAATTAGGGTTTGTATTTAACTTTAACCTATTTTTCCAGGCTCCCCTTTCTCATGTAGTGTGTTCTGGCCCTGATGATATCACCCTCCTTAGACTAGCAATTAATTCATAGACATCTGGCATGCCTTTAAAATCAATTTGACAGTATAAAAGAGGACATTTTTCTTCAATTGTGCTCTGCTTGATTTTTGAAGAATATGAAATATCAACTGACTGTCTTCCTTTCTCTGCTATAATAGCTGAAATCCTAAAAGAGGCACCAGCCCCAGTGAAATAATAGGGCTATATTTTCTACAGTAACCTCTTCAGAAAACAAAACAAAACAAAACAAAAATGGAGCTCATGAGCATGTTTTAATATATAGTGGGTAAATATAATTTCTAAACATTTTGACTTTTAACTAGAATACTGGATTCTCCATAGCCTCTCACATACTGGGTCTCTATATACTTTTTTGCAAGTGTGATTTGATTTGTGTGAATGCTCATAAAAAGCAAATTTTGATATGATACTAAGATTTGTGTAATCAAAACATGATTTTAACAAGTGGAAATAGTTTACAGAGGTCAGATCATGCAATCAGGAACAGAATCTAGTGTGAGTTTGATCACAACACAAGGACTGAATACTTGAACAGCTCACAGGTTGAAATCTACAACCTGTAATAACTTGACATAATGTTGGTAGCTTGGAGAGAAAAAGGATAAATCAATTAAGTGAATGATCACAATCTTTGTATATAGGTGTTCCATTCGTATCACCATCATGGAGTTTTCCTTGGGGACTTGTATGTTTAAATTACTGAATTGTTTCAGACTCCTAATGGCTACCACAGTTGGAGACTCAAAAAGGAGAAGCAGATAAAGAACAAAGCACTAATCCTGCAAGCTGGGAGGTTAGAAAGTTCCGCAGATTTCCATTTTCCAAAGAATAGAACAGATTGCAGACTATGGCAAGAACTTAGAAATTTATATGGTCTTTTACTATGACTCAAATAATCCCATTATAAACTTGAGATATCCAAGATAAAACTTCAGACTATTAGAAAGTGCTGTGTGTGGAGGATGAAGATTCAGGATACTACTCCAGCCAGAGACCTTGGGGTAGAAAGATATGTAGAGTCCAATCAAACTGTATTTAGCACTGTTAAATTACAATAGTGTGGAACAAATGTTATGACCTGCTGCTGACATTTTGTTCAACAGAAAAATGAAAACAAATGTCTGCTATGTTATAAAAGGATACCAAAACTTCAGGGAACAGCAGAATCATAAGAAAGATATGAAATAGCAAAAATACAGTATCAAAATGGGTTCAAAATGCTGCTTCATATTTCAGCAAGAAGAAACTGGCTGAAACAGTGGTGGGTGTTGTTAGGTTCTCCCAGTTGCTGGAGGTTGTCACCCCAAAAGGATAACTGCCACAGTGTAACATCTTGAGACAACTGTTTATGCTGTGTTGCTGCACTACACAACAGGGAATGTTCTGCTGCATCTTCCAAGCTTCAAGATGGTTTTAAGTGGAAAACAGATCAGGAATTTGGGCTGGTGAATACAAGACACAATGTGATCTGTTTACTATTAGTGAGACTTAATGACTCCATTCTGAGTCATGGGCTCAGTGGTAGATGTGGGGTTGACATGCACCATCAGCAGGACTGTTAAGAGGATAACTTGTGGTAGGAGTACAAACTTGTGGGGTTTCAGCCATTATGGCAGTCTGCTGTTACAGTCCAACCTGTGTGGGAGCTCCTCATAGTTCAGTTGAGGTAAAGGCTATGTGTTGCATTGCATTTAAATGCTTTCTCTACAAATTTGCTGGTTCAGACATTGGGTATTCTAGCACACATAGGTTCATAAAGTTTTGTTTACCCTTCCTCCCCCTCCCATGAGCTTTATTAAAGCTCTGCGTGACTCTAATGTACCAAGAAAATGGAAATAAGCTTACACTGCCTAATTGATGTAATTGTGAATAGTTTTAGGACTGGCTTACTGTCTGTCTTCACCCCATGAGTAGTCCCAGGGGAAATCACAAAGGCTGCAGTATCTATTAAAAACTGTTTGTTTATTCAGGAGAATATGCAGAAAATATTAAATATTCCTCTGTAAAGGATAACAAGATTTCTCACATTTTTAATTAAACTGAAAACTTGTGTTTGAACAATAGACTAGTTTACTTGCTTGGATGCATGCTCTTTTTAGTTATTTCTACTTATGCAAGAACCCTTTTCACACCTTCTATTTGCTCTCTCTAAGCAGTTTATTTTCAGTTTGATCTTCACTGACAGTTTCTTTGCTGTGTTTTCTGTGCACAAAGAGTAAAACATACATTTCATACTCAATGACTTTCATTTTAGATTAGGAAAACTAAAATACAAAGTGAGAACAAATATAAAATCTTTATGAGAGAGAAATGAGCAATCTGTAAGATCTGCAGTTTAAAAAACTCTGCAAAACCTTTCATCTTTCATCTTCTTACAATGCTGTCACTGGGTGACAGTCAAGTGGAGAGATTTTTCATTTTGTGGCAAAGAAAGGACAGATTTGTGTTTAAAGCATAGACTGAGTCTCAAAGGATTCTAGTTCAGTTTACGTCTTTTGGTACAAGCTTTGCATATGTGTCAGTTTAGACTTCACCTTGCCTGTATCTTTTTTCTCTTTTCCTCTCCTCTGTAATATGCGGATCATAGCGTTTCTCAGTCGTCTTAGATGTTGTAATTTAAAAAATGCTCAGTTGCAATGGGATTTTGGGAATTTTGCTATAATCTGAAATTTAGGCCTGATAAGTGTTACACAATAACTCCAGTCAGGGATGCAGTTGTGCCTGGGCCTACTCCTTTTGGGATGGGTGGCTAAGATCATACTCAGTGTATGTTTCTATACTCTCACCTGAACTGTGGCTAAAGTTGGAAAACAAAGAGTTTTTTGAGACGAATTAAATGTGCCAAATATTTCTATTAGGAATATGAAATCTGCACAGCACAAAGAAAATGTTAAGCAAGTTTCAATGATGTGAGAAGGATGAGGGTATGTTTATATTTGAGTGGGTTGCTATCTTTGATCTGTAAGCATAAAGGAATATTCATCTCTTTGGTGCTGCACAGACAGCACTGGGTATTTCCAGTCCAATGTCAGCAACGTTTGAAATGCAGGTCAATACTGTAAAACACTCTCATTGGAAGCTCATGTTGTCTTACATAACGACAACTTATTTTGATGCTGTTCACATTTAGTTGATGTTGTTTTATATCTTATCTGAATTTTACATTGTTAAACTCACAATGAAACCATGTTTCTTTTCAGTTAGGGGTAACATGCCTTTTTTAATTTTAACATTTTTTTGTTTATTATTTTTATGTTGGAAGTATACAAATAACAAAAAATTGTACACCAGGAAACAATGCAAGCACTCTCATTCAGCCTTTTAGACTTATAATATCAGTGAAGTGAAGATTTCTGTGCTAGTAAAAGAGTGAATTAATGATGGTTCTACAAAGAAAACTTTTTTTATTCCAAATGATGGAACTAGGAAGACTTTTTTTTTTTTTTTTTTTCCACATTAAGCAACCTTAAATGGCTCCTTGAAAGCCTTCTGATATTACCTGCTGACAGTTTTAATATCTGTAGGAAAGGAGAGCTGTGTCTCAAGATGACTTTTTGCTTCACCCAGACTCTGCAAAATAGGCTCAAGAGAAAAGGAATTCACCAAGTGAATGGAGAAAAGGATTAAAAAAAGACTTGAACAAATGCCCATTGCATTTACCACTGGCCCCATGAGTAGTACCACCAGACATCATCTTGATAGGGAGAATTGCTTGGCGGGGTGAACCAATATACCTGCTTTTTACTTGCAGATCATGAAGTCTATACAGTAAGAAAGCTCTGCACAGTTGTCCAAAAGTGCTGCAATTGCTGTCTGCTTGATTCTTTTGTCATTCTGTCCTAGAAGGTGTAGGAAATAAATCATTCTTCTACATTGTCAGGTGGGCTCCCTTTCACTTCTTTCTTCTCCTGTGAAAAATAGCTTTCAGAAATACATTTTCTGTTCATCATTGACTCCAAATGGGCATCTCAGTCTTAAAATGAGCCAGCCCAGGGGATGAGTAAAAACTTGCAGATCATCTATAAAGTATGCATCTCTGGTTTGTGGAGTAGAAAAAAGAATTTATCTGAAGAAAGCCTGTACAATGTAAATCAAGACACAATTTGTATTGCTAGCTGAGTGTGATTGCTTGAAGGAGGATTCAGGTCTTAGCTATTGTTTCTTGAAACAGAAAATCTCTTTTTAGATTGAAAATAGAAGGAATAGTGTAGTCTGCCTTTATAAATTACCCCCTAATCTGAAAAAATAAAAAAATAAAAGACAGAATTAAGGCTGCTTCTCCAAATGATGGCATTTTCTATGTTTCTCTCCTTAATGGTGTTTGGCAGTTTGCTAGACAGTTTGAAAATGCAAAAGAATGCTTCACTTGCTCTCAGAACATAACCAGGCAGCATGATATCTCACAAAGAATATTTAGATAATGTTTAAGAATCTCATAAAACAGATTAATTTATTGTTTACAATATTTGCTGCAAAATATTTAGTACAATAAAACTGAAGGTATCTTAATAAGGTCATATACCCAAATGGATTTTTTTTTATTTTAAGTGGTAAAATAAACATATTGTTGCCTTTTAAAGCTTATTATTTAACTTTATATAAAAAAGTATGGCAAAGAGAAGATTGTATCACTGAACTGATAACTGTCTAAATTCTGCATGTACCTGTCCAACAATCTGGGAAGAGGGAAAAATACTTATTAGTTTATAAGCAAGGATCTTATTGATATAAGCTAGTTTATGAGCAAGGAGCTCATTTATAAGATCAAAAGGAAGAGGAAGGTTTATGAAATGTGGAAAAAGTGCCTGTCCTTGTGGGAAGAGTATAAAGGTGTTGTCAGGGCCTGCAGGGACGTGACAAGGAAGGCCCACCTAGAGATGAGGCTTGCAAAAGATATAAAAGATAATACGAAGGTTGTTTTTAAGTATATAAACAGTAAAAGGAAGACTGGGGATAATGGAGGTCCCTTGCTGAATGAGGGGAGTATCCTGGTAACGGGAGACACTGAGAAGATGGAGATACTGAATGCTTTCTTTGTTTCAGTCTTTGCTTCAAGGACTCCCCCCGGGACTCCTCAACCCTGGAGGGAGGAGAAAGGGTCTGGGAAGCGAAGATCTCCCCCCTTGTTGACAAGGGAGTGGTTCGGGAGCATCTGAGTGGGCTCAGCACACACAAATCCATGGGTCCTGATGGGATACATCCACGTGTGCTAAGGGAGATGGCCGAGGTGATTGCCAAACCGCTCTCTATCATCTTTGAAAGGTCCTGGAGAACAGGAGAGGTGCCTGAATACTGGAGGATAGCCAATGTCACTCTAGTCTTCAAGAAGGGCAAGGAGGAGGATTCGGAAAACTACAGGCCAGTCAGTCTCACCTCTGGCCCTGGAAAGGTGTTGGAACAGCTTGTTCTGGATGACATCTCCAATTGGAAGAGAAGAAGGTTATGAGGAGTAGTCAGCATGGATTCAGCAAGGGGAAGTCACACTCAACCAACCTTATTGCCTTCTAAGATGGCATCACCAGCTGGGTAGATGAGGGAAGAGCAGTGGATGCCATCTACCTTGACTTTAGCAAGGCTTTCAATACTGTCTCTCATGACATCCTGCTAGCAAAGTGGAGAAAGTGTGGGATAGAGACAGTAAGGTGGGCTGAGAACTGGCAGACTGGCCGACTTCAGAGGGTGGTGATCGGCAGCACAGAGTCTGGCTGCAGACCTGTGACTAGCGGTGCTCCCCAGGGGTCAGTGCTGGGTCCAGTCATGTTCAACATCTTCATCAATGACCTTGATGAGGGAATAGTGTCTGCCCTCAGCAAGTATGCCGATGACACAAAGCTGGGAGGAGTGGTTGACACACCAGAAGGCTGTGCTGCCATTCAGTGAGACCTGGACAGGCTGGAGACATGGGCAGGAAGAAACCAAATGAGGTTTAACAAGAGCAAGTGTAGAGTCCTGCACCTGGGAAGGAACAACCACACGTATCAGTATAGGCTGGGGGACGACCTGCTGGAGAGGAGCTCTGAGGAGAAGCTCTGGGGGTCCTGGTGGATGACAACTTGACCATGAGCCAGCAGTGTGGCCTGGTGGCCAAGAGGGCCAATGGGATCCTGGCGTGCATTGAAAGGAACGTGGCCAGCATGTCAAGGGAGGTGATCCTCCCCCTCTGCTCTGCCCTGGTCAGGCCTCACCTGGAGTACTGTGTCCTGTTCTGGGCTCCCCGGTGCAAAAAAGACAGGGATCTCCTGGAAAGAGTCCAGTGGAAGGCCACAAAGATGATATGGGGCCTGGATCATCTTCCTTATGAGGAAAGGCTGAGAGACCTGGGTCTATTCAGCCTGGAGAAAAAAAGACTGAGAGGGGATCTCATCAATGTGTACAAATACCCGAGGTGCAGGAGACAGAGGGATTTGGCCAACCTCTTTTCAGTGGTTTGCAGGGACAGGACAAGGGGCAATGGCCACAAGATAGAGCACAGGAAGTTCCGCACCAACATGCGAAAGAACTTTTTCATGGTGAGGGTGACGGAACACTGGAACAGGTTGCCCAGGGAGGCTGTGGAGTCTTCTTCTCTGGAGATATTCAAGGCCTGTCTGGACGCCTATTTGGGCAGCCTGCTCTAAGGAACCTGCTTTGGCAGGGGGGTTGGACCCGATGATCTTTCGAGGGCCCTTCCAACCCCTTCAGTTCTGTGATTCTATGGTTATAAAAAAAACTTGTAATTCTCTCTTGCCTATCCCTTTTTATGCTAAGCTCTGCTTCCAACTACATACCTCCGTGAATTTGGGGATAGTCAATAAGATCCTTGACAAAATGCAGCAAGTCAAATCACAAAAGATGTTCCCATAGCTCTAGGCTAAGACTGGTCACAATATTCTCTTGTGTACTTGTGTGCTAGACCTCAGTGGGGATTTCTCTGGTACTCCCAAGATGGGCATGTAGGATATAGAGATAATTACAAAATGTTACTAGGTACTTTATTAAAGAACATTTCTTTTTCTGTTTTCCAATGTACAAGAAGTAAATATTCTTACTGTGTTAATGTTGTATTGATAATGAATAACTTATATTTTTTATGTTTTGTAGAGATTTTTTTTTTTCATAAAAATTAGTTGTTATAAACACATGTATTCTTTTCTACACACCTGCCTGAAAGCTTCTGTTGAGATCTCCAGCAGTCAAAATGAGTTAAAGCCATCCTGCTATTCACGGAAGGAGCTGGGAAGAGGTAGTAAATCTGTTACACAAGAAAGGACACGCCATAGCAGTGTAGAGTAGTAACCATGCTAAACAGTCTGCCCCTCAGAGTTTGACAGCTTCAGTGTTTTCTCTATAAGAGTTCAAGAGGAAATGTGAAAATATAGATTCTGAAGTCCAGATAGATAACTAAGTGCTATGTTTTAAAGCGTTCTGAGTTACCTGGTGTTTTTTCTTCATAAACTTTAGTTCTTTAAACATACTTTAATTAACAGATAAAATTAGATTCATTAAAAAAAATAATAATTAGATTCATTAGATTCATTTAAAAAAAAGATATTTAAGGGAACTTCAGAAAGAGGATTGATAATTGTTTCTGAACAAGATAAAAGTAAATTATAGATAGAGCAAAACACAGGTGCTTTGCTCTAAAACATTCAGGATGGGGATATATTTATCGATTATTTTAAGTGTTGGGCAACACTCCAATGTTTCAGATTTTTGAATAGCAATGTATTTCAAATTAAGGGAAAAGAAGAATGTAAACTTCGAACGGTGCTAAATCTTAAAAAAAAAAAAATAAAAGTAGCTAATGAGATTTTAAACTTCTGGTTTGCATTACTTTGCTGTATTTTCAGATATGTACTTCCTTTGTCTGGTTTCTTTTTATTTTCATTTCCTATTTAATTATTTTCATTTTTTTTCTTAACAGTAATAAATAGAGGACTTTATTTTAATTTTTAAACGCATATTATTCCTTCAAACTGATAGTAATTATTGAGCATCTTTAAAGACTGGTTGTTGAGACTGTTAAGAATAAAATGCATTCTTCTACTATAATTTGTATGTCTTTTTTGTTAGTATTTTGAATGATATTTTGCCTGTTACCTATGAATTAAACAGAATTAAATAAATTAATAAGACTTTTGTTACTAAAATTGAAAACTGGTACTCTCCCTGTCTGTTTAAAAATGTTCATTGTACTGATGTTCCAGGTAATATCAGAATGTCAATCCACTTACTGGAACTGTGACAAGTTATTTAGGCAGGATAAGATTATTTAATTGTACCAATATTTGAGCTGACTTAGGAACTAGCGTACTTCTCATAGGATTGGTCATAATGCTCTTAGTGTACTGAGATTTCTTTCCTAAATTACTAATTTCTTAATCTGCTGAAATTTTACCATAACATATATTGCTTGTATCAGAAACAGTGTGGCCAGCAGGGCTAGGGAGGTGATCGTCCCCCTGTACTCAGCTCTGGTGAGGCCGCACCTCAAGTACTGTGTTCAGTTTTGGGCCCCTCGCTACAAGAAGGACATGGAGGTGCTTGAGCGGGTGCAGAGAAGGGCTGGTGAGGGGCCTGGAGAACAAGTCCTACGAGGAGCGGCTGAGGGAGCTGGGCTTGTTCAGCCTGGAGAAGAGGAGGCTCAGGGGCGACCTTATCGCTCTCTATGGGTACCTCAAGGGAGGCTGTAGCGAGGTGGGGGTTGGTCTGTTCTCCCACGTGCCTGGTGACAGGACGAGGGGGAATGGGCTTAAGTTGAGCCAGGGGAGTTTTAGGTTAGATGTTAGGTAGAACTTCTTTATTGAAAGGGTTGTGAGGCATTGGAACAGGCTGCCCAGGGAAGTGGTGGAGTCACCATCCCTGGAAGTCTTCAAAAGACGTTTAGATGTAGAGCTTAGGGAAATGGTTTAGTGGGGACTGTTAGCGTTAGGTCAGAGGTTGGACTCGATGATCTTGAGGTCTCTTCCAACCTAGAAATTCTGTGATTCTGTGATTCTGTGATTCTGTGATATCTTATTTCAGGTTTGGGATGAACTTCTGGACTTCTCAGAAAGGTCAGTGTTTTGTCCTTAAATTCCCTATAAAGGACAGAATCACAGACACACAAGTGTATTAACTGATTCTCAAATTCCAGAGCTCTGGAGCAGACCTATCCTGTTAATTATTGCTGGATGGGCTTCCTGTATTTTTGTTTACTTCAAAACTTCTAAAATATGCAGTTACAGAAATATGCTTACAGAAAGCTGCAGGATATTCAATGAGATTCTGAAATCTAAATTCCTTCATGGGTAGGGAAGAAGGCTTTGTGAAAGATTTTGGAAGGAAGTTGTTTTTGATTAAAACAGTCTCCTAAACTGGGAGTTCTACACTGTTATTTGGGGCTTCAATTTGTTTCTTTGCACGCAAATGGTAGGGTATGAGGTCAGCCAGAGCTGGAAGGAGGAATTACCCTACCTTTTCTTGAAAGTGAATGCTCTAAAGGACAGAAATCCCTAAAATATCAATTTAATAAAAAACAGACTAATGTACTCGAACAAGATGACTCTTCAAATACCTTCTGGTTAACTTCTTATTGCATATTAGGAGTTTGCAAGGTGGTTTCTTTCACACATTTTTACTCTCTACTCTAGAGATTTTGGATGGATCTGTAATTTGAGCTAATGCATTTTGCAATGTACCATTCTCACAGGGAAGCTGTCTGTCTATCCAAATGTTCTATGTGATCTAGAGGAAAAACAGTCACTAATGCTCACTCAACTTAATAGCAAATTTTTACTTAGGATATCAGTACAGCAAATTTGGAAGTAAATTATTCTAACAAATCAAAACTAGAGCCATACTTGATATTCTGTGTATTTATTTATTATTTTTTTTTTAATACAGATGAATTTTTATTGTAGTATTTTCATAAAATAATTCATAGAAATAATGGGGGAGAAACACTTTAATAGCTCATTGGCCATTTCTTAAGGTGCTTTTTCAGTGTCATTCTGTTGAGTGTTTTTGTTCTTTAATGCTACTATTTCTTCCATATCCCAAGTGTTTAAGCTGAACAACAAATATTTTATCAATTCATTATAAATTCAGGATTTAGTGAACTAACTTCTCTCAGTTGTCAAGGTCTTCTATCAAGGGGAGTTCACACTTAGGCCGTATCTGTGATTTCTTGACATTGAGAGTCCCCTGAGAGCCACGCAGACTATGCTCAGCAAGTGTATATCATTCCAAAAGAGTTGCTGAAGACTCCTGAGAAGCCACCAAAGCTATTGGATACAGGGAAGGCAGCCAAAAAACGCTCCTGAATTGTTACTCAGGTTTTGAAGGAGTTCATGAAAGTTGTGGCTGCATAACCATTATTTTTGTTTGACAGAAATATTTGAGGAGCTAGAGCATCTGTAGAAGGCACCTTTGTGTACTTGACACCAGCAGGACTGCTGCTATACAGGAAGGGTACAGCTGTGGGGAGACTTAAGCTACAACTACATGTCACCAAGGTTTGCAGGCTGTGCAAAGAAGGGTGCTCTCCAGGGTACTAAAATTCAGTGTTGACAGACTGGGTCTTACTGAGAGCTGGCATTGATTCGGCAAAACCAGGTAAAGTAAAGGCAAGCTTGAACTTAGCAGTTTGTCTGTCTTACCTCTTACTAGCTTCCTAGTTTTCAGTCCATTAGCTATACAGGTTCACTTGAAGTTTCTTTAAAATTTTTCAATTTACAGTAATTTTTCAGAATTGATCTAGAATCACAGAAATCTGGGTGAAGCTGTGAGTACAGTGATTTGTGGGACAGAAACATGCACACAAGAAAGAGGAAGTGCTGCTAGACAAAGCAGGAAAGTTATCAAATTCATGTGGAAATTCAGAGAGTACGAAGGAATTGGAAAGGGCAAAAGGAAAATTCCTTTTTCTGTAAGAGATCTCACTGTAGCAGCATGTTAGGAAGCCCTGATATAAGTACAACAACTATCTCAGAAGCAGAATAACATATGAATCTGAATAGATGTGAAATTATAGAAGGGGAAATGCTATCTGTAATTGATGAAATTGTTCTAGTCTTTTGCTCCTAGTTTGAAGGGAAACACTGAATTAAATTTTTAGAATCTATGAATGTGCATTGTCTTTTAAATACAAGCACACATATTTATTTAGCAAAAACATGAGATTTTTTTTTTCTTTAATCCAACAGTCTTCAGATAGGCTACATTCCCTTTAGCATGTCTATTTGACTTTCAAACAATTTGTAA